>NC_070603.1:31590000-32215000 GCF_027172205.1 Podarcis raffonei | reverse complement strand
CATTTCTAACCTTTCCAGGGAGCCCCCTGGGATGAGTTGCAACTTCAAAGGGCTTTTTGTAGCCTGCGGAGGAGTTGGGAGTGTCTGAACCGGGTTTTATAATGAGAGCAGGCTCCTTTAACCATGGTTACCGTAATAGCTTCCTATTCGCTGTCCTGAGAGAGCCTGGAGGAAGCTTACCCCACCTCACTCCATGACTGCTCCCTCTGCCTGCCCACCCCAGCCAATAGCAGCAGCCACCTTCGCTGGCTTTGTCTAGCGTTGGCTTCATTTCTCTTTCAGACGGGCAGCAGGTGCTGCCAACCCTAGCCTGCCTGCTGTGTGAGTTGGGGGGCCATTGGCTTATATGGGGCAGAATTTGGCTAATGGAGCTAGCATGCAGTGATAAAGACTAGGGTGGAGCAGCAAGCTTGTCACTCGGTTGATTCCCTTCCTTCCAGCTCCTGAGTGAGGTGGAACAGAACATCTATCTGGCAATGAAGCTCTTTAACTTCAGCAGCAGGGGGCAAAGTGCAAAGGTTCACATCCTGTGGTGCCTCTTTTGAGGAGGAGGAGGGGAGCATATCAGCTAGGAACCTCAGTCTCTGCTCCTTTAATTCCTTCAGGAATTCTGTGCACAAAAACAAAAATCTCAGAAAGTTAAAGGATTACAGCACCTGGGGAATTTCCTTGAGCTTTGGCAAGGGTTTTCCCCTTGCAGACATTGCCGTTTCCAGCCAAGTTGCCGTAGCTAATGTGCTTGTTTGTGTCCCTTCCTTCTCTCCTCCCCCCCCCCCATAGGTCATAGTTGCAGAAATGGCTGAACAAGAGCCTACCCCCGAACAGCTGGCCCAGATTGCAGCTGAAAATGAGGAGGACGAGCACTCTGTCAACTACAAGCCCCCTGCCCAGAAGAGCATCCAGGAGATTCAGGAACTGGACAAGGATGATGAGAGTTTACGCAAGTACAAGGAGGCCCTGTTGGGAAATGTTGCCATCGCTGTCGGTGAGTCCCTGGAGGACGTACTTGGGCCTACTGTGTGAGGGAAGCAGGCCTTCTGAAACCTGCCCTGTTTTCTCACACATGCATGCTTCTCCAAAAGTATTTGGCCCTCTTCCTTTTGGATGTGGTGTGGAAACCATCTGGTCTAAGCCAAGAGCTGAGGTCCTGAGGAAAGAAGCTTGGGAGTTGCCCAGTCCTGAAATCCATGGTCTTGGAGGGGGGAATTGTCTCTGCAAACTGGAACTTTAGACTTTGAATAAACTCTACAGGTTTGTAAGCAGAACTAAGTCAGGAGTAAACTTGTGTAAGCCTTCTCTTGTCTCTCTGTCTGTCTGTCTGTCTCTCTCTCTCTCTCTAACACACACACTGCTAATTACTTTTTTGGGAGCACCTGAAATGATGGGGAATAAGTACTGGTAGGTGAGTAGGGGGTGAGAAACTATAAGGACCAGGGAACCAGAAGAGTTAAAGGCACAAAGCTTTCCTCTTAATCTCAGTTTTGGGATCCACTTTGTGGCTTTCAGTACAGTCCAATTGTGAAGAGAACATTAAGTAAACTTATCTTAAAGTGAAGACACAAAGGGTTGTATCCAATGAAGTTGACCTGTTAGCACAAGGACTTTGGCCTGCACGATAAGACTTCCCTTCACTCTCCCCAAATTTGCTCAGCAGAGGTGGTGGTGGTGGTGGTGGTGGTGGTGGTGGAAAACCCAGAATGGAGGTGCATGGGGAGAAAGGAAGGAGAACAAGCCCAATTGCACAGGCAGAGGTCCTTAATGGGAGAATTGAATTGGATACAACCCAAAGGCTCACCAGGTTGCAGGTTTGTTGACTGCTGCGCAGTACATTGGTGGATCCATACTTGCCATGCTTTTTTGCTTCTCTGCTCTGCAGCCCATGCCTGCAGCTATCAAATGAGATACTTAAGGGCTGGTCTGCTTACCCTCTGGTATTTATGCCTCAACTTCTCTTTCAGATCCCAGTACTCCAAACGTGGTGGTAACAAAACTGACTTTGGTCTGCGCTACTGCTCCTGGACCCTTGGAGTTGGACCTCACAGGTGAGTGGGTTAGGTCAGAATATATGATCAGTCCTGTACAGGTAGGCTAGCCTGGCTCACCATAGGATCTTTCAATCTCAATGCATTGCATTCTCACTGCAGATAGCCAGCCCTATACAAACATCTACTACTACACAGAGTTTCGCCCTATAGCATTTGCTTTGCACCCAGTTTTGTAGAGAAGAGGTCATTGCCAGATCTGAGAGCCATTTGAAGAGAGTTTTCCCTGCACAGTTGCTGCTGTGATGTGGTTTAAGGCTCGTCTTGCCTATTACAGAATAGGCTTGTGTTAAAGTCATGTTAGGGCTCAGCATTGATCCATGAGATAGACTAAGTCTTAGTTTCAGAGCAGCCAAATTTATATTTCGCTGTTCAGACCGCCTACTGGTCCAGTGGTAGAGCAGTCTCCCAGCAAAGGCATATGCCTCATTTCACATCTGCACCTTTGCATTCTGGGAAAGACTTTGTCTAGGAGAGAGTGCAGTTTGCAGAGTTGTAGCAGAGCTGCCAGCTGGAATAAGCAGGTTCCCAGAGGGAAAACCAATCTGGACCTGAATGCACAATTCTCTTTTTCTTTCTTTTTGGAAAGAAGGAAATATTAGACTACAGTAGGACTTGATGCAAACCCAGCCATTTTACTGAGTGCTGCAGTGCCAGCTGAATAGCCTGCAAAATGGCCTAGTATACATGCCTTTGGATTGTCTGAAAGAGTACAGTGAAGGCAACTTCTTGACCTCAATAGGCAGGGAGTTCCAAAGGGCAGGTGCTGCCACACTAAATAATCAAGTTCTTAAAAATGAGGAACGGGTATTATGTGGTGCCAATCCTAAGTAATCAAATGGACACATGTGGAGGAAAGGGATCTCGTAGGTAAACTGGTCCCAAGTTGTTAAGGGCTTTATATGCTAATAGTACATAGAAATCAATCTGCTTCTCTTTGCTTTAAAACTCTCAGTGGAAAGTTTGCATGTCTTTGATTCCTGCCTTCTCCTTGCTATTCAGGTGACCTGGAGAGTTTCAAGAAGCAGTGCTTTGTGCTGAAGGAAGGTGTTGAATACCAGCTAAAAATCTCCTTTCGGGTGAGGTCTTTTGTCATATTGGTCAGCCTTCGGTTCGCTAAGCACATTGCTCTGGCCTTTAGGATTTTGTGTGTCAGAGAAAAGTGCATGTTGGCTAATGGAATTCTCTGTCTATTTAGGTGCACAAAGAGATTGTTTCGGGGTTGAAGTATATTCAGCACACATTCAGGAAAGGAGTAAAAAGTAAGTGTCAAGGAGTGGGGGGGGGGTCATGTGCAGTGGATCCCATACCTTTCATTTGCTTTTTACGGAGCAAAAGGGGGGGGGGCTTTGCAATGGTTTTTCAGAGGCGTTCTATCAACTTTTAGTTTGAAACATTACCTCAATAAAAGTAGAACTTGGTGTTTGAGCTGATACCGAGGATGCGTTGCTTCCGCTTGAATGCCGACCATGCAGGCGGCAGTAGCGAGCGATTCCAATGGCTTTGGAAGGCTGGCTCTTCCCTCTCCCCACAAAAACTCTTTGGAGAGTCATGGGCGTATTTCAGATATTCCGGTTCACGTATTGTGTCTGTGTTTTTTCTCCTTCTAGTTGACAAGACTGACTACATGGTTGGGAGCTACGGGCCACGTGCCGAGGACTACGAGTTCCTGACCCCCATGGAGGAAGCCCCCAAGGGCATGCTGGCTCGGGGCAGCTACAACATCCGATCCAAATTTACAGACGACGACAAGACAGACCACCTTTCCTGGGAGTGGAACCTGAACATCAAGAAGGAGTGGAAGGATTAGCCCTTCCCTAGCCAAATCCTGAGAGTTGCTCAGACAGCGGCTACAGTAGAAAACCCCCCCACCCTGTACCAAAGTGCTGGCATTGGATACCCTTCCCCCTTCCCCATTCTTAAGCTCATCAGGAAGACCTTTTGGCTCAGCGCCCCACATATTTCCTCCCAAGAATCACTGAAAGAAATTGACCAAACCTGCAGTGTCTGGCCCAAGCGCAGAGGTGGAAGTGCTCCTTCTCCTTTCTCTGGCCTCCCGATTACGAGGTCTGCTGCTTCTGACCCACTTTGAATACATTTCAGGCAGGTGCTGAAGGGGAAGCAACATTCCTGCCTGCAGGGGAGAGGATTCGGAGGCACTCCTGTCTCTGGGTGATGGGCAAGGTGCTGAGGAATCGATTCCATGCAGAGCTGGGAACTGCCTGCTGCCCCCCCTGTCCCTCCCCAATTGTTTCCAGGCTCAATCATGTTCATGGCCTGCCCCTTCTCCTCCGGAGACATGGGTTGGCTTTCCATTTGTGATGGTTTCCTGTAACCATGATGCCTTAATGTGTGTAACATACATCCTCCAGGGAGGGGCCCCCCCGACCTTGTTACACTTTTTATATGTGCTCCTGTCCTGTCCCCCAACACATACCCCTCCCTCCTCCTAATTTTGCATCTTCTGGCCAGACCACCCCCCTGCTGAGGCTGATGTCTCAAGGGCTTAAGCTGCTACCCCTTACAGGCTCCCTGTGGCCAGAGAAGCGCTTGCTTCCAGCTAGGGAGGTGGGGCCTGTTGGTGGGCGTGGAAGTTACGAGTGCCACTGTCATCTCCATCTTAGTTCTGTCACACCTAAACTGGCTGCAAAGGCCTGCAGTCCCAGGGCAGTCCCTGGGTTTCAGGGCTGGAAGAAGGATTGGCCCAGCTCAGCTGCTCCTCACCTGATCCGAACAAAAGAGCTTGCTATGGACAAATATTCGAGAGCAGTGAATGCCTTATGTATCTGTTCTGCCTTTGAAATCATGTGCCTGGCCTGTCAGTATTTATTATTGCCTTGATTAGATGCTTCTCCTTCATGATGCCCGGACAGCCCCCCCCCCAGTAGAAACCCCACTGGCGTGGAAAGAGGAGGCCTCGCAGGGCCTGCTCTCTGTTTTGTCAGGTGGGCACGTTCCAGCTCAGCAGCCCAACTCAGCGGGGCTATTGCGAGTCCCAAACTTGTGTTAGAACTGGGACCAAGCGTGTGTGTGCGCGGTTCTCTTTCATAGCTACGTCTCTGCCCCCGACTCCTCTTCCCCACTCCGTCCCTTGCAGGAATTTTTTTTTTTTGGGTTAAATTGATTTGATGCGTTTTTGTCTGTAAATCTAAAGATCTGGAGTAACAGATTTGGAATCATCAGCTTCCCCTTTTCTGACGGTAAAATAAAATCTTGAAACTGACATGGTTTTCGCCTCCTCGTCGAAGTTCTTCCAAGCTTGCTGTGAGCAGTGGGTGTGTGGTAGGGGGAAATGGGGCTCAAACATCCAAGGCCTCCAGATGTTGCTGGACTACAACACCCATCCATCCCTGACCCTTGCTTAATGCTGGCTGGACTGATGGGAGCAGGGAGTTCAACAACATTTAAGGGCCGCTAGCATCCTGTCCCTGACTCAACAGGGAAGAATTGCCAAGTGGTGGCTTAGGAAATTCAGCTTTTGCAGTGATACCATTTATTGATAGCACATTCTCAAACATATGAAGGGGAAATGTCTTGGGAATCTACATTTCACTTGGGACTCTTTCCCAACAATCCATAGATGAATACCTTATATGCCAAAGGGATTTCTCTCTGATTCCCACACTTGACACTTTTTGAGACTGAGCATCGCTGTTAGAACCATCTGCAAGGAGACTGGAACAGCTCCTTGCAGCTTGACCTGTGAGCATTCATGCCACCACCATCTGATGCCAGGAATACCTGCTGCTAGTGTAAGGACCCCTACTGGACCCCTGACCATTAGGTCCAGTCGTGACCGACTGGGGTTGCAGAGCTCATATCGCTTTATTGGCCGGCGTACAGCTTCCAGGTCATGTGGCCAGCATGACTAAGCCGCTTCTGGCGAACCAGAGCAGTGCACGGAAACGCCGTTTACCTTCCCGCCGGAGTGGTACCTATTTATCTACTAGCACTTTGAGGTGCTTTCGAACTGCTAGGTTGGCAGGAGCAGGGACCAAACAATGGGAGCTCACCCCATTGCAGGGATTCGAACCGCCGACCTTCTGATCGGCAAGTCCTAGGCTCTGTGGCTTAACCCACAGCGCCACCCACATCCCTTTGGCTGCTAGTGTAGAAGCTGCTGATTTTCCATGCCATACAGGGGGTCTCTGCTGAGTTTTTCTACCGTGTAATGATGCAAATGGCCAACTTCTCAAATCCAATGGGTGGGTGGCTGTGTGTTGTGCATGTGGGGTGGCCATAGCCACTGCTGGCATGCAGTACCTGGAGGGTTGACTGCGAGTGAATGTAGCCTTTCAGCCTAAAGAAGGTAGCCTGATCCTGTTGTTCCCTTCATGGCTGCTATGTGGAGACTGTTTTCAAGTCCTGGAGCTGGTGTATGGATGGGGGAAGGGGGCAGTTCAGGCAAAGCATCCTCAGCATCACCCCTTAAGAGAAAGCTGGAATATGTAAACACAAATGCTGTCTCTGTACAACACAAGGGGACTAAAAAGTCAGGGTGGTGCTGGAGGCATTGCCATTATTCGGCGCTCACAAATGAATTCTTGATCAGACTGAAGCTCCACTGAGCCTTACCCAGAAGTTGCTGTCTCTGCAGAAGTCTACAAGTAGGCCACTAATGGAGCGGACTACCCTGCTTTTTGCCTCCTAGCAGCTGTTTTACTGCCTTTGAACCTGACCTGTGGTGCCTGTGGACATTTGTCTTCCATGAATGCCGGGTGCTGGACACACTGAGGAAAACAGGTTTCCAACATTCCCTGCTTGCAGTTTTCTCAGAGACATCTGAATGTCCGTCTGTATGAGCTAGATGGGCCACTCTGTATAACACAGCTTCCTATGTCTAGCATTAGGGGAATGAATGTGGTTTAGTGGGAGAGCATCTCCTTCACATGCAGAAAGTGCCAGGTTCAAAGCCCTGGAATCTCCAGGTAGCCATGGGAAAGATTCCCATCTGAAATCCTGGAGAGATGATGATGTTGATACCCCACCCATCTGGCTGGGTATACTGCCAGCGTAGAAAATACTGAGCTAGTTGGGTCAGTTTCCTAATTGTATAATATGGGTTCCTACATTACCAATTTCTTGGAATCAAGATGGTGCAATGGGTGGTCACTTGGTCTGGCCCAGCAGGGACCCTGTTTACTGGAACCTCGATCAGTACTTGACTTCACGATCCTGTGGAAGCAGCCAGGTAGAGTTGCCTACAGATAGCAAGCCCACTGCACAAGTTCTGTTCCCATGTTGTAATGCACATAGTGTATTTGCTCTCAACTCTTGCTGATTAAACAGGTCCATAGTGTTCTTTGATGAATCATCCAATTGACAGGTGGAAGAACAAAGAAACAATGCAGGAGAGAACTCTCTAGATTTAGAACACACAGCAGTTCTCTTGGAAGAGAAAATAGGCATCCCTGGGTAACGCCAGAGACCTAGTCTTAGTAATGCATACTTTATTTCTTGACTCTGATTTCCCCCTTTGAAAATTTGAAATGGGTTGGAGTCAGTTCTTAAAGACAAAAAGTGAATCTTCTCGAATGGTGCCAATTTTGTGTCCTTCAGACC
This sequence comes from Podarcis raffonei, assembly GCF_027172205.1. Taxonomy (NCBI): domain Eukaryota; kingdom Metazoa; phylum Chordata; class Lepidosauria; order Squamata; family Lacertidae; genus Podarcis; species Podarcis raffonei. The sequence goes on along the minus strand of NC_070603.1, from coordinate 32,207,396 downwards.
TTTTGTGTTACGAGAAAACTCAGAAAGAGGTCCACCAGTATGTTTTGATCCCAGTCTGTCTGGCCTGGCCTGCATAACACAAGCAATCACCACTCTTTTATGGGCATGGCAGTATCCAAAAGAGGACTTACTGGCACATGTGGTGGAAATGCCACTATGTCTATAAGGGAAATAGGCCTCATGATGGGATGAGAGGTGTCACTAGATCCAAAGCTATTTTTTTGGTAAACATTTGTTAACAAAAACACATATTACTTGTAAACTCTTGGTGGTTTGTTTCTTGGTTGCTGTCCACTTGGTTATATCCCAAGATGGAAGAATGTTTCTACTTTTTATTGGGATAGTTTGTTCCAAAAGGTTTTATGTATCACCATTTCTGAAAAATTAACCCATCATTTGTGCGTTACTGGGGTGACACTGACCTGGAGGATTTTGCTGCCATTTAGTGGCTGTTTCTGACATGTGGCAGGACAATCGCATAGCTGGCGCATTCCATCAAAATACAGTTCCATTTTGACACCATTATGACAATAATACAACAGTTTTTTGTTTTCACTCAAACATTTGTCACCTTCGCCCCAAACTGAGCCTTTTAAAAACTTATTTTACTTTTTTCCTTTTCCATACCTGAACGTTCTTTTCCCAAATAGAATGTTTTCTCTTTACCGTGTCTCATGATGGAATCATCTGTACTCTTTTTTATGTTTGTATTTTTAAGTTCTCTGTATTCTGGTGTGTTTCAACACCAACCAAAAAGTTGTGGTGTCTTGGACTAACAAGCCTCAGCTTCCTAACAGTCACAGAAGTGCCCAGACTGATTTGATAGCCTGGTCATCTCATCATTTTCGATTGGTTTTCTGCTATATACCGTATTCCCTTTTCCATGGAGCAGCCTTGTCCCCTTGATCAATCTTGCTGCATGTGAAATTCTTTGATAGGAATTGAGCTAATGTTGCAGTGAGTGGGGGCAAGGTGTATATATGAACATTCAGTATCACACAGTCATTTTAAACGTAGGAAAGCCTGAGACTTGTGCTCCTTGACTGTATCGGGGCAGCAGCAAGGACTTAGCTCATATAACCATATATTTATGCTTGAAAGGAGAAGCAAAGGACTACATCACGATTTAATTATTCAGTGCTTCTCCATAGAAGAATTTTGTTCAGAGATGCTAATGAACCAAGTTTGTAGCAGTGTTCTAGTATGTGTGTAGTGGTTGTGGATGAGAAGATCAAACTTACATGCTAAATCCTAGGCCAGTTGCTACTCCTTAAAAGCCTTACGACAAACACAGTCCTTTTGGTTCTCCTTACTAGCAACAAGACAGTAAAAGTCACGCCAGTCTTTGTATAAACACTGTTGTTTCCTAGATAGCCGCCAGAGGCCGCTGAAGAACAGCGTTGGTATTCAAGCGGCGGCAAATTACCTCTCGCCAAAGAAACGCGATGACGTGAAGCAGCTTCTGCTCTACTGATTTCAAGGCGCAGACTAGCTCAGGACTCTTGTGGCATTTACTTTTGAAACTTCTTGGCCTCCTTTCCAACGGATATACATTTGCATCACAATGGAAACTGCTGTTTATATAGGTAGAAGGGAACTGCTTCCCCTCACTCCCCCCTCCTTTTTTTCAAAGGAGTACTAATACCGTTAAATAAAGGAGAAGGAAAAACTGACTGAAGTGCATCTATTTGCACTGCACGATGGTGACACAGGAATCTTGCACGCCTGGTTAGCTTACAGCCTAAGGGTTCATTTCGCCCTGCAAAGCTAGATGCCAATTAGTGGCATCTCATTTGCAAACCAGGTGACGTTTTATGTTAACAGCATTTCTCTCAAATTCGACATTCAGTTATTTCTCCAGTGCTTGACTTGCAGCGTAGCACAGAGCCGTTCAACTATGTGGCCCTGGACCAGTCACTGTCTCTCACTGGCATTCTTAGGTATGGCCCAAGTTCTGGTCTTTTGCACCAGCCCTGGATCTCCTATCTCTCCCCCTGCTTTTTAAACTTGTTAAATTTGTATTTTTATTTGATCAAAAATAACAACTGCGACGAGAAGAGAATCAGGAGTACAGCAGAGCTTTGCAATGCCTGATCCAGCAGCCCCAATTTGCTCCTACAAGGAGCCCCAAATGTTCAGCCCAGATCATCCTTCAGTAATGTGCAATTTGATGAAGGTAGGGTGTATCCATGTTCTGACTTGTTTGCATATGTAATAAATGTTGGTGCAATTAAAGAATAGGTATATAAAAAGGGAGAACACCTGGATGCCAAGATCCAAGTTTGGGGCAAGTACACTTTGGTGAGAGAATCCCAGCAGATATTTAAACTCACAAAACATGCAGCAAAGTAAAGTGCAGAAATAAAGACTGTTAGACCTTTAGAATATGTATTTCCAAGTGAGTTCCACTATAGGCCCCTCTTCCCCCAGCATAGGAAAAGACCACACATTTAGTAAGTTAAATATGGTTTACTTACAAAGTCTCCAAGGTCAGGTTCATGTGCTTTTCCATACATCATACAGGTAGACTGCACAGGCAGTAAAACGTAGCTTACTTCCAAAGTGGTGAAAGTTCCTAAATTATTGGTATAGGAACAGAAGAGCGGCTTGTGATAACCATGCAAGTAAGCTGGAGCAACCAGCTTAGCTTCTTCACATCTTGACCTTCTCTGGTAGACTGTGGGAGTGGGTTGAACAATAGGCTTGATTATCTAGTGCCTCCCAAAGCGAACTAAGCCTGGGAGGGCAGCTTACTCTATGGTCCTAACCCCTCCATGCATTAATTAGACTTAAGCATGTTGGTTATATGAGGGTGGTTTCCCCCAAAATGAAAGCCATCTGCTTGTTCCTTTCTGCCTTGCTCTGATTTTTTAAACTTCCTTTTTTAATAAATGAAAATTTGTTTGTTGGGTGGCTGCCTGGACACACTGCAAAGCACAATGCAGTTGAGATCCAGCCACTCAGGATTTTAATTTGACCAGGACTCTGGGCATACTAAAATGGTAGGTGGCTGTGGTACGTTGTGCCTAGCCAACTAGCATGCAAAGGGAAAAAGAGGGAGGGGGCTACAGCACAGAGGGTCAGCAAGGGAAGGGGAGTGACTGTTGGGTGAGCAGCACAGAAATGGGAGGGTGATTCTGGTGAAACTGAAGGTTTCCCTCTGAAAGCTTTTATAGTCATACCTCGGGGTGAGGGGTGAATGTGCTTCGGGATGAGCGCATTCGAGTTGCGCTCCGCGGCAACCCAGAAGTAACAGAGCGCGTTACTTCCGGGTTTCGCCGCTTGCGCATGCGCAGACGCTCAAAATGATGTCATGCGCAGAAGTGGCGAAAAGCGATGCACGCAGACATGCCGTCGCTGGCTACGTTTGCTTCTAGATGCGAATGGGGCTCCGGAACGGATCCCGTTCGCATCTAGGGGTACCACTGTATACTGTATTTTTCGCTCTATAGGACGCACTTTTCCCCCTCCCAAAATTAAGGGGAAATGTGTGTGCATCCTATGGAGCGAATGCAGGCTCCTTGGCTTCAGCAATAGCAATGCGAAGCCTCCGAAGCACAGAGGGAGCGCTCCCTCCGCGCTCCGAAGGCTACATGTTGCTTTCACTGAAGCCTGGAGAGCGAGAGGGGTCGGTGCGCGCCGACCCCTCTCCCTCTCCAGGCTTCCAGGATAGCCGCCTGAAGCCTTTGGAGCGCAGCGGGAACTCGCGCTGTGCTCCGAAGGCTTCGGGTTCCTTTTGCTGAAGCCGGGAGAGCAAGACTCTCCTGGCTTCAGCAGAGAGGGAGAGCTGCGCAGTGCCCCTTCAGCCAAGCGGGAGGAGAAATGGAAGGGGCTCCATTTCTCCTGCTGCTTCGCTGAAGGGGTGCTGAGCAGAGAGGGGGAGATTTTTTTTTCTTGTGCTCCCCCTCTAAAACAAGGTGCGTCCTATGGTCGGGTGCGTCCTATAGAGCGAAAAATACGGTATGTTTAATTCCTTGATGAAAAATAATTGGGGGAGGGGAATAACTCCTTGATCATAAGACTCACATCATGTGTGGCTTGGCTGTCTTGAGTTACTTGCTCTGCATGTAGCAGGGGGCGGGGCAGGACCATGTGTGGTATCATGAGCTCTTGGGAGGGAGGAAGCCAGAGCTAGGACTCCAAAAAAGAAACGCAGACATGTGCCTGGAATTTCAGGCTGTTGCTTGCCATCAACACCCCCTTGTATTTATCAGTGATGAGTTTCTTCTGGTATGGTGTCCTCAGAATGGCAAGCACCTTCTGGGAGATCATTATGTCTTTCCACTGCTAATCAGAAAGCAGCGGGTAGAAGATTTGGCCACAGAATCAGTTTCCCGAAACCTCTCCCATGGATAAAATTGCTACTGTCGCTTGCCTTCTCTACCATGCGGAGCTTCCTGGTCTCCAAAGTACTACATCACAGGTGAAACTGATTCTGTGGCCAAATCTTCTACCCGGTGCTTTCTGACTAGCAGTTGGAAGTCATAATTATCTCCAGAAGGTGCCTGCCATTCTGAGGACACTGTGCCAGAAGAAACTCATCAATGATAAATGCAAGGGGGTGTTGACTGCACACAACAGCCTGCAATTCCACACACAAATGCATTTGAGTCACAGCTCTCTATTAATATATGTATGAATGTGAGTGTGTGAATGTTCTGTCCCGTAACAGCCCCTTCTCTACACATGAGACGTTGTCAATCTCCCAAGTATCCCGTGACTCAGCAGGGCTACTGGTCTAAACTTGAGCCATTACAGCATTACATAATGTTGTTCCTAGGTTCAACAAGCGTTTACTCTGAAGGTAGCTGTGTTTGATGTGGCTTGTATAGTTTCGTTCACACATAAGACTAAACCATGGTTCAAAAATATGTGTGAACCCTGCCCAGCAGCTTAACTATGGTTTGTTTACTATCAGCCAACCACATGGTTTAGCGTTACGTGTGAACTGGGCCACTGGTTTTTCCTGGAGTTCCAGCAGACAAAGGTTAAGGGGCCAACACAAGATGCCATCATCAATTTTAGTTGGAAAGAGCAAAGAAGCTGAAAGCTTTGTATTGCACCCCAAGCACCCTCGCCAATCTGAATACCCCCAAAGTCCTGTGGCCATTTAACAACAAATGCTATCTCAGAATAAAGTCTCATAGTCTGGCATTTGTCATGGACGCTTTCGTTGAGATTCCTGCATTGCAGAGGGGTGGACTAGATGATTATTGGAGTCACTTCAAACTCCATGGTTCTATGATTCTTTTTGCTTACTTCATCAGATACATGGAAAAGCTTATGTTATACTTAATCCTTAAATTGGCATAACAAGACTCTTTTGTCTTCTTTGCTGTGACAGACTGATACAGCTACTCCTGCTGAAACTCTTTAGCAGTGTGACAGCTGCTAGTAAATAAGGGCCAGGACCGTAAGTTTGTGGGGTTTTTTAAATACTTGAACAAGTAATTGAGCAGAAACAGAGTGGGCTCAGGCAGTGGAGCTTGGTAACTTTTGCTGGGCCAGGGCTGCAGCTGTGTGTGTGCTTTGGTATAGTAACCAGGCATGTCCAACAGGTAGATTGCAATCTACCAGTAGATCACTGGATGTCTGTGGTAGATTGCGATAGATCTCCCCCCCCCCCCAAAAATGCTTTGGCTCCCTTAAAAAAGCTCAACAACTTTGCCTGTCGATAACAATGGGGGCAGATCACAGCCAGTATTTTTATAATGTGAGTAGAGTCTCTTGGGTGTTGGATGTGCCTGGTATAGTACAATTGGGGAGACAGTGGGGTGGATCAGGTTATGGGATCATGGCAGGCAGATGGGGAATTGTGCTGCCGTTCAAATGGTTGGCATCTGTGTGTCACAGGAGACAATGGAAGAGTGCACCTTCATGGGTGAAGTCAAACAGTTGGAGAATTACAGCACCTGCTGTGGCTGTAGAGACTGATATGGGAGAGACATGTTTTGTTGCAGCAGGGGCAGATGAAGGTGTCCGGTTACCCTGATGCAGGTGTAACATGGAGTTTCTTCTTTTTGCACTCCTCCCAGCAGCCATCCCTCCTCTGGTTACTGCTGTGGATACATGGTCTAGTTCAAAAATATCTGGTTAATTTGGCAAAAATCCCTGATACCAAACCTAAAGTTATTCTTTATTGTATCCGAAATAGGATTTCAACTATTGATTTAGGATTGATTTTAAATTCTGCCTGTTAGATTAGTTTTACAACTGTCTTTGTTGTAAGCTGCTCTGAGAGCCCAACTGGCCTATATGCTCAGGCATAAATACAATAGACGAATGCATGAATAAGTAAAACAATTTTCTGATGCTTGGCAACGTTCATTAGGTTGGCATTCACTAATTACGAACAGGAGGTACTTTTCTCTGGTGGCGTATATGGACAGGACAACCCAAACGCAAGCAATAAAAAAATGTCAGATTAACTGCTGAGATAAAGGGGAAAAAATCTTTGGCTAACAGTATCCTTTTGTTGCCCTCTCAATTATTGCTCTGCGAGGAAATAAAACACAGTGTTTAGCATAATCTGTTGCAAGCCTTTGAGTGCTATTGTAGGGATCCTCCAGATATTGCTGTGCTATAACTCGCATTATCCCTGACCATTGGCCATGCTGACTGCAGCTGATGCAAGTTGAACAACATCGGGAGGATACCATGTTAATGAGTAGTTTAGATATCAGGGTGTCCAGTTTTAGCATCCCATTTTTTAGCCTTCTGTAAGTTGTTTGCTGGAACAACATCACTTTTGTCATCACATCACCTTCTCTTTGCCAAGGCTAGCATATGGCAACTTATTATTTTTAAACTGATAGCCTTTCCAGATTATCCGGTCACCCAAGGCAATTCAGAATATAAATGTAAAATCATTACAGAATATTTTAGCCCCAATCCAGACTCATGTGTGAGATAATCCAAGTCAAGTAGTCTTTGGAGTGCTTTTGGTGGGGGGAATGAATGCTGGTAAGCTAAAAGTGCTGTGGGTGCCAGCACAAAATGGCTGCCATGGGCAGCAAAAAAATAAGTGCCAATACTCTATACCAGTGAGTACTGTCACACAAAAAACAAAGCCCTGAGTCTATTACTTGAGTAGAGATAGGATCAATTATCCGTTTGGGGGATGAAGGGATTGAAACCAGCTTCTCATTCTTCCTAATTAATTGGTGCTGTTGACAATTCTTCTGACTGGATCTTGCCCACAACAAAGGACAGTGCAAGTGAGGGTCAGGATGTGAGGAGATGGTTTGCCACATGGGAGTCGTCTCATAATCATCCAGTTACAGAGAGCCACATGTAAGCCTGTTCTTGCACATTTATACCTCCAAGCTGAACCAAGGCAGTTATATATAAGCAGGTGAAGTCAGGTCTGTCCCAAGGTATTCTGCCACCCGTGTTGAAGGTATGGTTGCCGGACCTCGAGGTCCGACTTGAAGTCTCCAAGTTCACCTCCAGGTAGTGAGTGAAGGACCTGAATCTCCAGGTGGGTGACAGTGCCCTTAATAACATTTTTAAAAGATAAAAAAAATTAAAAGACTGCATATGCAGCTTGCAAGCTTTAGCTTGTGAGTGGCAGGAGTTGGCTGCAAATTATAGCACAGACATTTAGTGGGCAGTGGGTTCTGCCCTCCTCTGCTCCACTCTCCCAATTAACCTCTGTCTCCAGGATCTGCCCCTGTGACATCACCAGGGGCTGCCACTATGTCTCAGGTTTGGTCCCTGGAATCTCAAGGTCTGGGATGCTTCTGATTGGAAAATATCCTTTGGGGTATTCCAGCAGCATTCAGTGAACATGTCCCAAAGTGCTTAAGGTAATTTAAAAACAACAACAACAGCACACCATTTCATCTGCATTACATTAAGGTTTGCAGTAGTGGGCAACCTAACTGAACTGTTACCTGTTTCCTGTGGGCTTTCTTTCTGTTTGGTTTCCTGCCCTCAACAAAAGTCAGTTATTGATCAAGCAAACCCGTTAACAGCTAAATTCTTTCCTGAAAAAGGAACAAGGTTTGTGCTGTGTTACCTCAAAGCTCATTCTCTCAGATATCCAGTTGCATGGGGCTTTGTTGATTAATACAAAGACCTTGAAGAAGTGGGTTTGGTTGAGGTAAACCACTGCCACCACAACAATAGCAATATAATTTACCGGTATATGCCTCCTTTTATTTCCAGAAGAAATACAAAGGCAGTGCAGAAACAGGTAAAAAAAATCCAAAAGCAAGTATAGAACGAAGCAAGTATAAAACTGATCATAAAAATGCAGCTAGCTATTATTAAAAATACATAGTAAAACAGCTTCATCACAACATTGAAACATCCATAATTAAAATGTGTAATAAACAAACCCATTAAAACAGTGAAACAGTTTAAACAACAATTAAACAGCAGGTTCAACTCAGAATACCAGGGAAGTGTTTATCTAAACAAGTCTGCCTTCAGGAGCCCATGGGAATGCAGGAAGGCAGACACAGAAAATGCAGAAGGCCCCTGGGTGTGAACACCTTAACAATGAGTGAAAGCGAAAGCAGGGTTGTCAACATAGTGCCTGTGGGCCCCTATGCACTCCCAGGACCCCATCCCCCTTGTTCTTCCTCAAAATTAGGTTTTGAGGAATGGTGGGACAGAGTTGTGGTATTTTTTTTTAAAGGGGGGATGTTAATTCTCCCTTTCCTGGCTGTGATCATTTCCCACACCATAATTAGCTTCTTTTGAAGCCTTCTGTTGACTACAAGCCTTCTGTTGGCTACAATAAGTTGTTTAGCCTGGAAAAGAGATATGATAGCCTTCTTTAACTGTCTAAAGCAGGGGTCAGCAAACTTTTTCAACAGGGGGCCGGTCCACTGTACCTCAGACCTTGTGGGGGGCCGGACTATATTTTGAAAATAAAAATAAAAATGAACGAATTCCTATGCCCCACAAATAACCCAGAGATGCATTTTAAATAAAAGCACACATTCTACTCATGTAAAAACACGCTGATTTGCGGACCATCCGCGGGCTCGATTTAGAAGGCGATTGGGCCAGATCCGGCCCCCGGGCCTTAGTTTGCCTACTCATGGTCTAAAGGGCTGCCACATGGAGGATAGGACCAATGGCTTCAAGTTGCAAGAAAGGAGATTCTGGCTTAACATCTGCAAGAACTTACACTGTTCAACAGTGGAACAGATTCCCTTGGGAGGTGGTGGACTCTCCTTCCTTGGAGGTTTATAAGCAGAGGTTTAAAGAGAGTAGGGCGGACTAGATGACCCTCGGGATCCCTTCCAATTCTACGATTCTCTGATTTGGTGGAGTCGCAGCTGTGAAGGGGAGGATTAAGGCTTACCTCCCCAGCTGTGACTCCTTCCTTGCTGAAAATGCCCCTCTTGGTTCAATTAGACTTCGAATACTGTAAGGAGCTACAACTGAGTAGAGATGGGTCATCTCTTGCTCTTTTGCTCTCTTTCTCAGAGAGAGAGAGAGAAAAGGGAAAGCAGTTAGGCATGAAAAAGGCCTGCTATTGATGGCAGCAGAAGGCTTTTTCTTGCTTAACTGTTGCAAGTTGCAGCTGCACACTCTAGGAAGACACTCTCCCCGCCCCCAACACACACACACACACACACACACACACACAGACACAGACACAGACACACACACACACACACACACACACACACACACACACGTCTTGAAAGAGAAGAAGCAAAAGCACGTTTTTCCAAGCCTAGTTTATGGGTGCAGGGTTGGGGAGCTAGAGTGAGGGTGCATGCACAGTTGCGGTGCATGCATGTTGCCCACAACCGTTTATCTACTTTGCTGATGTGCCCACAGTCCCAAAACCGTTAGTGATGCCTGGGCTAAAGTGTTCGTGGCTTTCAAAGTTGAAGCAAAGCAAGCCAAAGGCAATTCCAAGTGGGTTTATCAATAAGAGACGAGATAAGGGATAAGGGATTTACTAACTGGATAGGTAGTTATGGTTTGGTGGAGAGGAGGAAACTGTGCACTAGCAGAGTGGTCCCCCAACTGAATTTCGTCCCCACAAGGACTACTTGAAAATATCCAAAGTTCTTGGTAGACCACGGCGAGAAGTGAGGTTACAGGGAACCAGGCAGAGGACCTTCTCAGTAGTGGTGCCCGCACTGTAGAACGCCTTCCCATCAGATGTCAAGGAAATAAACAACTACTGTATCTGACTTTTGGAAGACACTGAAGGCAGCCCTGTTCAGGAAAGCTTTTAAAGTCTGCCGTCTTATCGCATTATTATTATTATTATTATTATTATTATTATTATTATCATTAATTCTGTTGGAAGCCACCCAGAGTGGCTGGGGAAATCCAGCCAGATGGGTGGTGCATAAATAATAATAAATTATTATTATTATTATTATTATTATTATTTAATTATTTATTTTTTAATGCCTGTTATAGCAACTTTAATTTAATATAATTCAAACTGCAACACAAGTTTCAGTAGAAAAAAACAAAAGAAGCAGTAAAACTATAGTTTGCATCTGTCTTGGGAGACAATGGAGGAGTGAGCCTTTGGGGGTAAAGTCAAACCACTGGAGAGTTACAGCACCTACTGTGGCTGTAGAGACTGATACGGGAGACACATGTTTCGTTGCAGCTGCAGTAGATGAAGGCAAGGGTGGTCGTTGGGACTTAAATCCTTAGTGAGTTAGGGGAAGCAATAAAATACAAAAAAAAAAAAACCCCAACTCCCATATTCAGCCACAAATCCACAGATTTGCCACAGACCTGAACAAAGCTCAGAGGTCATTGGTGGTTCACAGACTGCAGTCTGGAATGCTTGCACAAACATTTTGTGTCCAAATGAATACATTTAGATGTATGTATGTGTGCAATAGGAGAAACTCAGGGAGAAACACAGGGGTGGGAGCTGAGATGTGAGGAATAGCAACTCTAATAACATACTAACAAAAATGTTAGAAACATCCCTATATAAAGGAGAGGCAATAATTCACCGGGGGAATATCAGAAAAGAGGCACTAGCTGACAAGGACAGCGGGCATCTTGGAATTTTGCCATGCAGTTGAAGAAAGGCAGAATAGTATTTTGGAAGTCAATTAGCAGCAATGTTGCTGTGCTTTGTTGGTACCAATTACTCTATGCAAGTGCCAATTTGCAGCAGCTTTAATGCTCATCTGCTACAGGATCACCAACCCCAGAACCATCTGCAGTTTGGGGGTGTGTTCTGATGCTGAAAGTGATACCAGTCCACAAAGGGGTAAATTCTTCTGTTGTCAACTTGGCGAGCAAATGAACATGTGTCGGAACAGAAATCCTCCAAATTGTACGCTGCAATATGTTATGTAGTGGCAGAGCCAATTATTTCTTTGCATTTTTGCTTGCCCTGTTTGTTTGTTTGCTTGCTTTTCTTCCCCTTCCCCATCATTCTGACTTGTATTGTTATAGTACAGTGGCACCTCGGGTTACAGACGCTTTCAGGTTACAGATGCTTCAGGTTACAGACTCTGTTAACCCAGAAACAGTACCTCGGGTTAAGAACTTTGCTTCAGGATGAGAACAGAAATCGCATGGTGACGGCAGCGGGAGGCCTCATTAGCTAAAGTGGTACCTCAGGTTAAGAACAGTTTCAGGTTAAGAACGGACCTCCAGAACAAATTAAGTTCTTAACCCGAGGTACCACTGTACAGTGGTGCCTCGCAAGACGAAATTAATTCGTTCCGCAAGTCTTTTCGTCTTGCGCGGTTTTTCATCTTGCGAAGCACGGTCAGTCACAACTGCACCTCTTCAAGCGGTTTTAAGAAAAAAGGAAACAAACTCGCAAGACGTTTTCGTCTTGCGAAGCAAGCCCATAGGGAAAATCGTCTTGCGAAGCAACTCAAAAAACGAAAAACTCTTTCGTCTTGCGAGTTTTTCGTCTTCCGAGGCATTCGTCTTGCAAGGTACCACTGTATTGCATAAGTATATGACAGCGCAGGGAAGTAATATTAATGACTGCTCTAAGTGGACATGAGAAGTGAACCTTGCCCAGCCATTCCAAAGTACAGCCTGGTTACCATGACCAGCCTAATGCTTGCACACAGAGAAAGGGTGGGGGAATATTTGTATTTGGTGACTAAAGCGTGAGTTGGAGAAGGTGATGCAAGAGAAATACACAATGGATGTGAATCAAGGGCTGCAATCCAAAACACACTCCCCAGGGAATGAGCCCCACTGAATTTAGTGGGACCTACTTCTGAGTAAATATTGTTAGGATTGGGCTATAAAATGCACAGCACATGAAGGAGCTGCCTTGCAGCTGAGACAGTTTCCTTCAATAGCTGTAACACTGGTTTATTTGTGTTCCCGTGTACTATTCCCATTGTTATCTGAATCCACACAATTCCTGGTGCTAACCAAGAGATGGCGAAAGAGTCGGAGGAATGTAATGCTGGCTGCATCATTGGCACTTTGCTCATCCTAAAACACTGTACTGGCCGTTCAGTCCCACAAAACTCAATGAGGCTGACTTTTGAGTAGATGTACTGTATAGGAAGGGACGCGGGTGGCACTGTGGGTTAAACCACAGAGCCTAGGACTTGCCAATCAGAAGGTCGGCGGTTCAAATCCCCGCGACGGGGTGAGCTCCCGTTGCTCGGTCCCTGCTCCTGCCAACCTAGCAGTTCGAAAGCATACCAGTGCAAGTAGATAAATAGGTACTGGTCCGGTGGGAAGGTAAACAGTGTTTCCGTGTGCTGCTCTGGTTCACCGGAAGCATCTTAGTCATGCTGGCTACATGACCCAGAAGCTGTACGCTGGCTCCCTCAGCCAATAAAGCGAGATTAGCGCCGCAACCCCAGAGTCGGCCACGACTGGACCTAGTGGTCAGGGGTCCCTTTACCTTTTCTGTATAGGAAAGCCCTGGCAGTTGCCTGAAATACAGTTATCCAAACATCTCTTAATTCAGGAGTGGGGAGTGCTTTTCAGTTTGAGGGCCACATTCCCTTAAAAGCAAGCTTCTGGGGGCCGCATGCCAGTGGTGGGCAGAGCAAGGCAAAAGTGGGTGATGAATATAACATTTTCTTTTTGTACTTTTAGTTTCTACACACACTCATACACCCCTCTATCCTCTATCCAGACAAGCAAGAGTTCATTTAAGGGGCATGTTCCAGCCAGGCAAAAACACCTGGGTCCAGTGAAGGATTTTGACTAGGGGGAAGAGAGATTGTGGCCTGGAGAGAGTGCTGCAGGTTGATGTCATGGACTGGCTGGACACTGAGGAATGGTGGGAGGAACCAGCGGCGGAACCCCCAAGGGACAAAGGCTCAGAGCCCGAGAATTGATGGTGGTCAGAGGGAGAAGACTGGGAGGAGGAGGTGTCAGAAGCTGAAGGGGCAACAGGGCTTAGTGAGCTGGAAGAGACTGTGGCAGAGAGAAGTTCAGAATCAGAGGCAGAAGCTGAAGCAGGAGGGTGGGAGGAGAGAGGTCAAGAAGCAGAGATGAGTCAGGCTGATCTAAAGGCATGGGTGACTTCCTTTCCTGCTGCGACCAGCTCCTCTCCCCCTTGGTCTCCCAGAATCAGAAGAGGCATGAAAAGGGCAGAGGAGAGACCGGTGAGGTGCAGATGCAGTCTCCGATTGCTTGGAGAAAACCCTGGAGAAAGGGACTTAGGTAGATGTGAGGAGGCAGGGACCTTCAGTCTCAGCAACTGCTTCATGAGGGCAAGACCTACCAGAGATGGGTTGCTGAGCTCATTAAGCCTGGCACTCCTGCGCTGATCATGTTTTTGCTAATAAAGAGCTGACTCCAATGATCACAGTGTGATTTACCACTGCTTGCTCCTGACAGCCAAGTAGAGAGTCCACGAGGGCCGCATTTGGCTCCTGAGTCTAGGGTTCCCGACTCCGGTCAGAGATAGCTCAGCTCCTGTGCCTTTAACAGCAGGCCTGATGCAGAGAAATTCAGCACATAAAAGAAGAATGGAGGTGAAGTGATGGGAAAAACTTCAGCTGTTGAGTTTTGACATGTCAGGCAAAAATGAAATCAATACGGTAGTTTCTAGGTCAGTCGCTAACATCTCCTGTCACTGTTCTCCTAATTTAGGAACTGAGCTCTCATTCTTGCAGGATTCCACTAGAAACATTTTCCACACAGGAGTGTCTTCCCTGAAAAGCACTTACAATATTTTAAAGCCTTGATTATGTTTATCATGCATAGACACCCTTCTTCACACCGACTGCTGGCCTTGATCCAGTTTGGCAAATTGTTCCTGTTTTCGTATGTCACACGCTTGCTGGATCCTCATTTCATGACACGGTTACTTTGCCCTTAATAGACAGGAATTCAGCAAGTTCACCAGTCCACAGTAGAGTAATGAATACAGTTACCGTGGTTGGATTTCCTTAGTGCTTTTGAACTCAACGTCACACTATTATGATAGTTCCATCAGCACAAGCATTTCCGCTTGCCACATGGAAAGATCTCCCTGCACCACACTGTGTGCTTTTCTGGTGGGGGGGTTCTCCTGACCCCCCCCCCAGAGCTGATATGGGGTTGCAGTAACTCTGCTGGCTCCTACTAGAATCCAGCCCAACACGTCTGTCTTGTTCATCCACCCTGAAAGGCGCCCCCAGCTCAGATAACAGTAATAATCAAAACAAACCTGATCAAAACAGAACAAACAACATAAAAATAAATCCAGAGCAGAATAAATAGCTGTTAAAAAAATGAAGAAGAAAAAACCGAGCCAGAGAGATAGAGATCTATTTACAACATATTTTCCTGCCATGACTGAAGACACTTCATCTCTGTCAGAAAAGAAGGTGCACCACAGCAGCTTTGCCTACACAAAATGCAGTGGGAAAGCTCAAGAAAGCAAGCCAGGCTGGCTGGAATAAAGGCTGAAGGGCAAAGCATTGGCTTGCTTGCAGACAGCAAGCTAAGATATCCACCCAAGGGAAAAACCCATTCTAGGTTCCGCTGGACATTGGAGCAGGTGAGTAACATCTGTTCCTCCAGCTAGATTGATAAGCAAACCTTATCTATCCCCAGCCAATAGAATCTACTTTACTCCTAGGAAGAGCAAGATAACAACAGAGCAAGACTGGAGTAAAAGCCCTATCCCCTTCTGCCACAGCTCTCAGCCAAGGGTAAAGGGGCAGTACAAGTCAACCAATTGCAGCAAGCCAGCTCAAGCTTCCTAAATGGTGGCCTTCTTCCCTGGCTCTGGGGTTCTAACCTAACAGGCTGGGACACGTCCACCCAGAAAGGAGGAAGCCACCACATAGGGAACTTGTTTAGATTTTCACAATCAGGAAACAAATGGTGGGGGGGGGAGGATAGTGATGACTGCTCTTCTGGAAAGGGAATGCACCTTCTGCATAAATATTTGCTTAACTGCAGATTTGCCTGCATGACGGAAGAAGAGTAATTATTACATAATTTTATGCAGGGAATGATTTACCTTACACTTGGATTGAGTACTAAAATTAGAGGGAAGGCAGTAAAATGCAAGAAGGTCCATAATGTGCACCGTGGCTTTCTTAATAGCGCGACTCTAAGTATACCTACTTGAAAGGGAGATTCACTGAACTTGTTGTAGGGGTTTATCTCTGAGCAGACCCCTGACAGACAAGCCAAAGATGACTCTAGATTGTGCTTTCTCCACCCACTAAGCCAAAAATATCCATGAATTACATACTGGTAGGTGTTTGTCAGTCTCCATAGTTTTGAAGAAAAAACAGGAGGTTACTAAGCCCCAGCTTCAGTTATGCCTGCCTGCTCTAAATTCTCAGTTGTGAATGATACAAGCTCCCTACCTCTCCTGTGTTTTATCAGAAATGAGTCCCTTTTGTATTACATACTGCACTGGCTTCCTAAGGTTGAAATAACAACTTTTCTCATTCCTTTATTACTTCCAGCCTGGAGCTACCTCACATTTTAGCTCTACAGTACTGATTTACCCACCCACTGTTGCCTGCTTGCTCAGGCTGGCCCACCGTCCTTATGAATAGATCAGACAGAAATGAAGGTAGGACTTTGAGCTGAATTGCCTTTGGCTGGCGTTTACAGGGAGGGCATCTTGCAAAGCTGGATATCTCTGATGACGTGTCCCAGCAGTACTAAGTCTAACAAGGCTGTCTCTCCTCTCTGTCCCATGCATACACACCCTGATGAAGAAAGAGAGATCTGTTTGCACAACTAGAGTAGCTTGGCTGAGAGAAGCACACCCACATTTGAGTGGGTTAACAACAACGTGATGGAAATGCAACACAGCCTTGGAAGAGTTTAGTGTGCAGTTCAAAGCAGACCTTCCTTGTACTCTGCCCCGGCGATCCATAGCAAGTGTAACATTTTAAAAGAAGTTAAGGTACAGGCATAGCTGTCAACATTTCCCTTTTTTAAGGGAATTTCCCTTATTCAGAATAGGATTTCTCACAAGAAAAGTTGACAGCTATGTGTACAGGGTGTGTGTACAATTATTTCCAAAACTAGGATCTTTTAACCAAAGTTAGCATGAGGTTTCTCTATTCATTGATATACTTGCATGTAGTCTATTTGTATTTGTTATTCCTACTAGGAATATTTTAACATGAAAACTGTTTAAGCTAGAATAAATTTGAGAGCCTTCCAGCTTTGGGATCTTTCCAGACTTATATGTATTTACTTTGCCACTTGTAGAGTTGCTTACTCCTGGTGGCAAAGGATCTAGAAGCTCCTGCTGAAATACTCTCCCTGGGTGTGCCCAAATTATTTATAATGCTCTGTTGAATACTGCTGCTGCTAACTTGTTCAATCCTGTGCTGTTGGAATGCTATTATACCTGTAGAAGCTTAGTGTTTGTGTCCCCTGAGTCCATCCATTCCACACAGAATGCCAGGTAGCAATCCTACAGAAAGGTAAGGTACACAAAACAGATGCTCCAGCTTTGGATTTCTACCTAAACTGGCTAAACTACTAGATTCTTACTGTGTGCATACTGACTTCCAGGGGCTGAAGCAATGTGGAATTTCCCACTCACTAGAGACACACACCAAGACTGAAAGAAAGAAAGAAAATAATATCTAAAAACCAAACTAGTCTAGAAGCTCAATGTAAAGGACTGCTTACATTGGGTTTTGCCAAGCCTAAATATTTTGAATATCAAAAATGTTTGGTCATGTTGCACAGCAGCAGAAACATCCCTTTAAACTTTGCTGAAGTTATACAGCTCACAACTATTTCAGCAGTCATATACAAAGCCAAACAATGCCACTGAAGTTGATGGTAATTGTGAGCAGGCATGATGAGTCAACTACACGGATGATCCATTGATGCAATTGTCCTTCAGGTTCCTGGACATGCAAATTTATACAATGAAAACACCCATTCGCTAGTTCTGTATGATAGGCATCTCTTTGTATCATACCAAAATGCACATGGGGGGAATTTGAAAAATAATTGACCTACTTTAAGTACTTGGAAAAGTTTTTTGAAAGTTTGTTATCAGCAGGTGGCTAGTGTAAAATTACATGATTTGGAATTTTGTCATATTTTACCTGATTCAACTAAGACCAAAGGAAATGATTGGTTTGTTGTTGTTGTTTAGTCGTTTAGTCGTGTCCGACTCTTCGTGACCCCATGGACCAGAGCACACCAGGCACTCCTGTCTTCCACTGCCTCCCGCAGTTTGGTCAAACTCATGTTAGTAGCTTCGAGAACACTGTCCAACCATCTTGTCCTCTGTTGTCCCCTTCTCCTTGTGCCCTCAATCTTTCCCAACATCAGGGTCTTTTCCAGGGAGTCTTCTCTTCTCATCAGGTGGCCAAAGTATTGGAGCCTCAGCTTCAGGATCTGTCCTTCCAGTGAGCACCCATGGCTGATTTCCTTAAGAAAGGATAGGTTTGATCTTCTTGTAGTCCATGGGACCCTCAAGAGTCTCATCCAGCACCATAAAAATGGTTAAAAATGTTAATTAACCCAAGAGCTCAGCTGTCCACTTAACAGCTATTATTTCTTAAGCATCTTAAAAACACAGGATGCTATAAAATGTGAGTTGTGTTTGGCATAAAAAACCTAAGCAGAGCAAATTGAAAATAGAAAAGCAATTTGAAATTCTAAATGCAATTATTTCTTGGAAATAAATCCAAATGAATATAGCCAGATTACTTATGTAGAAACACAGATAGGACTGCACTGCCATTGTGTAAAATCCAATTATATCATACTCAGAACAGACCCACTAAATCAGGTTACTTAAGTCCATTGATTTCAGTGGATCTACTCTGAGCATAACTAATGTTGGCTGTCTCCCAATGATTTTATTCGCAGTGCCTACTCAGAAGCCTTACTGAATTCAATGGGGCTAACTCCTGGGTGAGTGAGGTTAAGATTGCAGTCTTAGTTTACAATGCATGTCAGCTCAGACATAAGCCACATAATTTCAATGGGACTTTCTTCCAGTTAAGTTAGTAAAGGTCTGAAGCTTGACTCTCAATCTAAACATAATGGCAAATTTGGCTGTCTCAACTCTTATGCTGTTAGGCATAAACAATATGACACAGCCTACAACAGACCACTCTCCCAGAGCTCCACTTATGGTCGATTGTGGCACAGGTCTTTCGAATAGTGGTGGAAATGCTAATGTATAAAGGATGGAATGTTTTGAAATAGTTTTTCAGAAACTATTGGGCTTGGTTCTGCCACTTTACTGCCCTGCCCTTTCAAACATTGACATATAAAATGCATTACATTATTATAATGACCATATTATATTATAAACCAGAGAACAGAAGAGGAAACACAGACAACATGGGAGTGCAAATGATCCAGACACTGGTATGTATTTCCCATATAAAGAACTACAAAATGTTTGTATTTTATTTTATCAACAAATTCTATTTGAGCAAACTCCTCCTCATTGCTGGGGGGGAAAGTTGTCCAGGTAATATAGCTACACTATTCCTTGCAGCAGTAAAAAGATGAAGTCAAAAAGCAGGAGAGGAAGGCAGAGAATAAAGCTATTCCTTTTCAGTCCAGCACCGCAGCCCTAACCACGTCTACTCAAAAGCAAGTCCTACTGAATTCAGTGGGGATCCCATGTAAGTGGGGGTTAGGACTGCAGCCTAAGCCTCAAGAGAGTTCTATAGTACTTCTGAGTAAACATGCTAGGGTTATACGTAAAAATATATAATAAAAATGGTAATACAAAAATATAATGTGCGCTTATTCTCATTAGAAAAAATTCCCAACAGTAAAGCATATACAAAGGCAATGCAGATGTACACACTTCAGAACTTCCCATCGTAATGAACTTGCTCGCTTGAGTCCCCCGCCCACTTCTAAGCAATTCTTATGCAAAAGCCTCCCCCTCTTTCGTACAGTCCCGGAAACACTTGGTTCCTTGCTAGCTTTCAATTCCGGGTCGCTCATTAAATGCGGCCAGTCAGAATCAAACACGAACGAGGTCTCCCTGCCACACTCAAACACGCATGCGCAGCGCGAGGCGGGCGTATCTCTCGAATGCCACGTTCCAAAGAAGAGAGACGAAAGTAGGCGGGGAGGGGAGGGAATTTCGTTGAGGTCAACCAATCAGAAACGGCTGGTCGGAGTTTCTAAGAGCGGCCGCGTTATCCAATCCCAGTCACCGGAGAGGTCGGTACAGCCAATCAAAGCCCGCGGATCAAAGGAAACTCTCGCGGCTGTTCGGAAGTGGGGAAGGAAAGGCGACGCGACCTTTAAAGCTGACCAATCCAGGACCGGAGGGCGGCCTTAGGCTCCACGCCAGTTCAATGGGAGCTGAAGCGTAGGAGGGCGGAAGCAGCCAATGGGCGATAGACGCACCGGGGAGAGGGCGGGTTTATAAAGCGGGAGGCGGGCGCGGAGTGTTCTCTTTTGCGGCGCCTCTTCGTGGTCCGGTCTGTTCGCCTGGGATCCTGCCGTCATTGTCAGCGCCGCCATGAAGACCGCTCTGCTCTTCTCTCCGCTCCTCTGCCTGCTCTTCCTGGGACGGGCCTGCTTGGCCGGCGACGCAGATATCGAGGAGGACGAGGGCGTCCTGGTGCTCAAGGCGGCCAACTTCGAGCGGGCGTTGGAGCAGCACCCGAACATCCTGGTGGAGTTCTGTGAGTGGAGGGGCGCCGGGGGGGGGAGCGCGGATGAGGGTGGAGAGGGAAGGCCGGCCGGGTGGGAGGGGAAACTGAGGTTGGGGTCCCCCTGTTCGGTTTAGGGGAGGGATGGGGAACAGGCTTTTTCACGTTAGCGGGTCGTCCCCCCCCCGCCATTAGGGAAACAACCCCTGCCTATTCAGACGTTACACAGTTCACGTGAGAAGGGGACTTGCGAGAGCTGGCGTGCGCCGGCTGCGGTAATGTCTTTTACCAGCCCAAAGAGGGGCCTGTAGGCGTTTGCTCGTCTTTTGCTGTTGGCGTGTCCCGGATGCATGGAATAGGCCGGTGCTACTGTTGCTATATATTTTCAGCCTTGAAAATAGGGGTATAGATAGATGCTTACGAGTTGGCTATGAAACACTGGTAGTGTCTCATGCAGGAGAGCACAGGGGCCCGCTGAAGATTTTGTAAGAGTGCAAAGTGCGTTTGAAATGCACCTCTCTCAAGTATTGGGGAAAGCATTGTGCCATGTTATGTCTGTTGGTGGCATTGCCATAGTACCAGGAGTACTGTTGGAAGGGGTGTGCCAGTAAAGTTAAGAGGCTTCAGTGGAGTCTTGGAAGACTCCCAAAGTTGGATGTGCTGTGCTAGTTGCAGGTTGTTGCTGACGGCAGTGCAGGACAAGAAACTTTGAACTATGCACTGGGGAGAGATTTACATCAAGTGAGCAACAGTATTGAGGACTGAGCCTGTCTCTTGCTTTTCTAGATATTCTAGACTTCCTCGTTGTCTTGCCTACTCATTGCATTTCCACTGCAGAGAAAGTAATAGGTGAAGAGGGGGAAAGTTCCATTAGGATTTTGTGGTAGGAAAGGTGCTGGTTATAGTACTACAGGGCAGTCAAACGTGAAGCTCTCCTTGCCATAATTTTCACCCCCACCCGTCACTTGGATGCTATCTGCATGGAATGTTTTGTTGTTGTGCGTGCATTCCTGTTGATAGAAAGTGTCAGTGTTGGAGGGTTGCACAGTAATTGCTTTGATACTAAGTACTTCTCTTTTTCAGATGCACCCTGGTGTGGTCACTGTAAAGCTCTGGCCCCAGAGTATGTGAAGGCGGCAGCAAAATTGAAATCTGACAACTCAGAAATCCGGCTGGCCAAGGTGGATGCAACAGAAGAATCAGAGCTTGCCCAACAGTTTGGTGTTCGAGGCTACCCTACTATCAAATTCTTCAAGAATGGCGATAAATCATCCCCTAAAGAATACACAGGTGAGACTATGATAATGGTTAAAAAGTCTGGAACATGTGAATTGAGGTGGGGGCGGAACCAAACCTGGAACATAAAGCAAAAGTGACACAAGAGGATACTTCTTGGTTTTGATGCCTAAACTGTTGGCTTTCACTTCATGTTGTTCAGATATAGTTCTCTGCCTCCTTTAAGCTGTTTGTTCATGTTGTATGTATATTTCACCAGTTTAAAAGGTCTCTGCTAAATAGTCCCACGAAAAAATGTTTTTCATAGAGGACTTGCAACGTTGTCCTTGCATGTAATTCTTCTAGTCACTAGAAAGACAAGGATAATCTGTTAAATAGGAATAAGGTATCGTGGTTTCACATTTCTAGCTTAGAACTCCTCTTGACACAAATTAAGGACAAGTTGGTATTGCTTTTTAATAGTTGCCCTTAGGATATATCTGCTCCCTGCTTTGTATATGATGGAATCACAAATGCAAAATTGCAGCTCTTGGAGCAATTTACTGCATGTAATACCCTCCCTCACCATTGTTTATTCCTTACAACCCAATTCTGTATATATCTATTCAGTAGTAAGCTCCATGGAGGTCAGTGAGGCTTGCTGCCAAGAAGAGGTAGATAGGGCTACAGCCAAAGGCAATAAATCTATTAAGCAGTGACTATTTCAGTGTTTGTATTCTGAACAGCATTCTAGCCTTGAAGGAGAAGTCTGTGACTCAAGGCACTGAGCTCATGCTACTGCTCAGTCATAGCCATTCATTCACTAGAGTCTATTTCAGCCTCTTTCCTACGTATAAAATGGATGTCCTATTTTTTGAAGTTGTATCAAAACTAAATGAGAGTTTATCAAATATTTCATATTCCCAGTTTTGTGTAACTGAGACAAGCATGCACCTGTAGTTGCATTTAAAAACACAAAAGCATAGGCACTAGCATGTCATAAATGATAAAAATAGTAAGTTTTTCTTCCACATGTTACTTGTTGGAAAATGGGGTTGAGGTGGAAGTCTAGCAGTATCTGTAGGACATGCAGATGAGTAAGGCTGCTTTATAACATTACCTGCACTCTGCTCCCTGTTGTCCCTCAGCAAAAAACCTCTGATCCATCCAGCCTTCTGCCCTCTGGACTTGATAATCTTGCCTATATTCATCACTCTTGGCAAAATTATTCTGAGCACAGAAATACCCTTCTTGCAGCCCTATGTTGCCTTTGAGTCCTCCCTGATTCATCTTCAAAGCTCTCAGTAGCTTTCACCCTCTTGCCTCACTGCTGCCACATCCTCCCATATCTCTTTCCCTGTCTCTTTTGCTTGGCCAGCTCCTCCATGCTTGGTCATCTAGCTGTCTTCTGCTCCTTCAATGACTGTACCTTGTGACTTGAACTGCCTCCCAAAACCCTTCCTACATAACCATTTGCAAAATCACCTTTTCCACGAAGCTTTTGACAGACCCCTACTCCTAAAGCACCATT
The DNA here is from genome assembly GCF_027172205.1 of Podarcis raffonei. Lineage (NCBI taxonomy): Eukaryota > Metazoa > Chordata > Lepidosauria > Squamata > Lacertidae > Podarcis > Podarcis raffonei. Next base: position 32,184,641 of record NC_070603.1, on the reverse strand, counting down.
GCAACTAAGCCTTTAATACATTTTACTGAAATGTGATTTCCCCCATGTTTACCCCATCCCTCTTTCCCTTCCGTTCCTTTATTTGCCTGCTTTATCTGTTTCTAAATGGTAAGAGCCTTGGGGCAGGGACATGTCCTTCGTCTGAATGCTTTTGTTGAGATTCTTGCCTTACAGGGGATCAGATTAGATAAAACCCAGGGTCACTCTCAACTCTACAATTTATGATTCTGTGAGTTGTGCCATATACGTGGATGATATAAGTGCTAGACAAACTTCTTTTATCACCAAAGCTACTGGCAGACAGCTGATCAGCATGCCTGATCATTCTGAATGGTTGGTTATGCTGATTGTAACATACGGTACTTTCCCCTAACCCAGATATCATAATGGAAGGCCTGTGGTTTAAGGTAAAAGAGTTATTAAAACTCCCAGTCATATTAAAAAAGAAAAATCACACAGGTTAAAAAATAAATAAACAATATTTAAGTTTTTAAAAGGTAGTGGTGGCTGATGGAAGGTTCAGAAGTGGGGTTGGGGTGGGCCACAATGATGTAAGAAGCTGATTCTCTCCCAAGATTCCATGGTGACAGTTGGGAAGAATCCCTCCACGCTTTGGAGCCTGCCACCTAGAAATAGGCACAAAAATCTCATTTAGGCATTTAGGAAGCTGAATGGTCTTCAGCTATTAACTTTTTGTGCTCGTGGCTGGTGAAAAACTGCATTGGGGGGGGGGCAACACTACAGAATGGCCAGTCCCCCATCCTTAGATCCCATTGTAGGGGAAGATGAGCTTCCAGTTGTAGGAGAAAAAGTGCTTTCAGTTATAGGGGAAGATGAGATTTCAGCTTTAGGGGAAGACGAGCTTTCAGTTGTAGGGGAAGATGAGCTTCCAGTTATAGGGGAAGAAGTGCTTTCCATTGTATGGGAAGAAGAGCTTGCAGCAGCCACAGAAGCCACATGTAGGATAAGTTTTCCCACAGGTATGACTGTCCTGCCTCTGATTTTGGCTTTCTTGAAAGGCAGCCTGTGCAGCCACTTTGAGTGCTGGTAGAGTTAGTTATTACCTTTTGCATATTAAAAAAATAGGTTTATTTTATTTATTAAATTTCCAAACTACCCTTCATTCAAGGATTGCAGTGCAGTTTACAATATCAGAACACAAAAATACATTGCATGGTAACAAAACAAAAAGCAATAACCCATCCCCAGGTTGCTGTATCAATATATGCATTAAATGTTACAGGCTTGGTTATATGATTTCTTTCTCGTGTGGTAAAAGTAGCTGTAATAAGCAATCCCATACATCTTGAACTGAATTCTTTGGGCATCATTTTCGACTTGGTGGGTGGGTGTATAGCTTGGTCCAGCAGAGTTTTGAGAGCTGCCTAGAGAATATGGAGTACACGGCCCTTCTGTTTCTCACACTGCTTGGCCATGTCCAAGTAAAGAAAGCAGGGCTCTGTCCCCAGTACCAGCTTCACCTAATCTGGCTAGCCAAGCCAAAAACACATATTTGTCAGGATCTAGCCCCTCCTCTTCAGTGCAATCCTCTGCATGTTTTTATATATCCCATTGTATTCAGTGGAGTTTACGTCCAGGTAAGTGTGCATAGGATGGTGGTCTTATCCCTGAGCTTGCACTGCCGGAGATTATGAGCGATCACTTGCTCCCCTTGTCCTGCTGCAAACTTTGGGAGTGAAGGAGGCAAGGCAGTGGAAGGTGAAGGTGGTGGCTGTTCCTAACTCCCCCCTTCAAAGCTTACAGCTGGGGTATGGCTCTTTCCTATTGTTTCATCAATAAAACTCAATAAAACTGGATCTGTTTCTGCACCACCACCCTCAAGCTCCAGGGCTGCAGTCACCCCTGCAATGTGGGTGATGGTCACAGTGAGCAGGTATCTACCCTCCTGCCTATAGGAATCTTTCTGTTCACAGGTATAGGGAAGGGCAATTCGTATTATTTACATTTGGGGAATTTTGAAATGGAGATTGGTATAGTAACTTATCTTGCATTGTATATAATCAGTGCAAGATGTGCTTAAAGCAGATTCTAAAGGCAGCTAGTTTTGGGTGGATCCTCCCAAGAGTTAGAAATACAGATCTAATTTTAACAGCGTTGAAAAATCTATATGTTGCTTTTAAGCTTTGGTACTGTGGTAGAAAATCTTGCTTCCTGTATTTTTTCTTCACTCAACCATTTTGTGGTAATCTTCAGCATGAAAACGCTTGCATCTTGCAGAACGTTTTGCATCAGTGATATTATAATGTGACCAAAGCTCTAAGTATACATGAGCCAATGTGGTGATAGAAACAGCATGCTCTTAAATGTTACTATGAAATATTTTTTGTACCAAGTAAAGCAGCTTTGTGCTCAATAGCACCTTCTGGTGGCAACTTTGTCTTGGAAGGCAAAGGGGGAAGAGAAGATGGTGGCTTATCTCCCTAGAAAGGTGAACAGAAACTCTTTGCCCTCTGAACCCGGAAATAATGGGAGTTTCCGCTTGGGGTGATTAGATCAAGTGCTCCAACTTAAACGTGAAAGAGATTCTGATGTGTCTTTTCCCCCCTAATACAGCTGGCAGGGAAGCAGATGACATTGTCAACTGGTTGAAGAAACGCACAGGCCCAGCAGCCACTGCCCTGGCAGATGTAGCTGCTGCTGAGAAACTGGTGGAATCCAGTGAAGTTGCTGTGATCGGATTCTTCAAGGTAGAGTGCTTCACTTGGTTACTGTTGCTTTTAGCTGACCTCCCTTGGAGGCCTTTATCTGGGAAGAGATTACACCAGGGCTCGCTAACCTATTTAGGACCATGGGCAGTCTAACACAAAGTTCCCTGGGTGACCTGAGCCTAGACAGTCTCTTAACCTAACCTACCTCCAATTGGGGAGGAGGGGAACCATGTATGGCATCTTCACTTCTTAGGGGGAAGGTGGGATAAAAATAGAATAAATAAACTTGCAAACCAGAGAAACTTGTGGGCATCGCACACCACAACCTGTTCAATTGGTTACAGTAGAATCAATCGTGCCCAATTTCAGTGGGGAGGGGAATTTGTGGACACAGGGAAATTACAGCTAGAGTATGATGCCCATTTCTTTATCCCATCTTGGCTCTTTGTTGTTCTTGCATCACTGAGTAAGCAACATGCATCAAATCAAGGCATGGTGTGGAGTATTTAAAACTTAAAATCTTCCTTCTTTCTGTTAGGATGCAGAATCTGATGCTGCCAAGCAGTTCTTGTTGGCAGCAGAGTCCATTGATGACATTCCTTTTGGGATCTCTTCCAACAGCGATGTCTTTGCCAAATACCAGCTCAGCAAAGATGGAGTTGCCCTTTTTAAGAAGGTGAGTGGTGCAAAATATTCCCATAATGTGCTAAGTCTGGCTGGCTGCACTCTGCTTCCCCAATATGTTTCTATTCCACATCCACCCACACTGTTACTGTATTTGTAGAAAGTTCACACAGGTCCAAATAGTGCTCTAAAAACTTGATTTGAAGGAGGTAATTGGAAACCACTTGAATTTTTTCTCATCAGCTTCCCCCTCCCTCCTGGAATTGCTCTTATATCCTAAGAGTGCATGGGCTTTAGCCTGTAAAACCCAGTTGCTTCCTCAAAGGGTACTTCTAGTATCACAGCTGAAGTGGTAGTGTGAAGAGGAACTGATGTCGGGCTTTTGTTTTCAAGGTCAGTATAGATGATTAAGGCAAGAGAATCTTAATGATTGGCAGCAAGACTCGTTGCCACTTAAATTGCAATTCTCTGGAACAAAACCAGTCTTTCCGCTGCTGAGCTTGTTGGTGGAAACCAAGCACACTGGATGGATTGTGAAAGCAGAACAGGAAGAAGCAGTCTGAGTAGCTTATTCAGCAAGTTAACCTTGTTAATATAATAGCTAGGTCTGTTCAGATGTTAGAGAACCAGAATGGAGGAGGTAATTTAGGGGGGGGGACTTCCAAACAGGGACACTTGTGGGGGAAAAACACCCCTGCTTTGTGTTGCAAGCCACAAGAGCAAGATCTTGACTCATGCCATTATCAGTATTTAGGTTGCCAAAGTGGTTTGTCAAAAGTTATGGGGCCCTTAGCAGAGCAACCATTAAGGGAAGAAATCCTCCAGAACTTACTGTAGTTGCGGGCATTGACTTTTGATAGTGGGAATGAGCGCCATTACAAAGTGGATGGCGACCCCACAGTGTCCATACCCTTCTCTCCACCTGAGAAGAGTAGAGCAACGCATGCTCTCGCCTGTTATAAAGGCATCTATAGCCTGTAGATTACACCCTGACTGCCTCTTTAAGGTCAATTCTCCCTGCTTCAAACAGGCTTTTCCACCTTCAAGTGTTTGGCATGTTAAGCTGAATACTTGCTTTTAAAAACCTTTCAATCTGTTAAGGGGGTGGGGAAGTTGTGTTTGGCCAGCACTTTTATTAAAGGATAGGAGGTAAATTTCTGATTGGCCAGCTCTTCTATCAAAAGGGGGTGCTTTTCTGAGTGGCTTAGGACTTTCCTCACTCTTATTCTCCATTTCTTGCTCCTCAGTATTGGAGCTGTTGAGACTTCAACCAGCCAAAGTAAAAGCAAATCCCTTTTAGTTGCCAAAAGGACACTTGCCCAAGCTTCTGAACTCTTCAGGTGCACACCTGTCAAATGCTTGAATTTTTACATGGTTAACTCTGTGGTGCTGCCATTTTATTATTTTTTGCTTCCAACCAAAATGAAACAAACTTTCAGCAGATGCTACATTTAATCTGTTCCTACCACATTTGCACATGGCCCCATAGAGCTTGAGTGTCATGAAGTGACTTCACTGATGCCAGGGAATATTGTTTGGAATGAGATGAAACCATGTAAGCAGTTACAGAATTGGACAGGACGTGAAATGCCCCTGCAGCTGTTAAGTGGTGAAGCACTGGGAGGAATTCAGAGTAGCGCTAAGCAGATAGCTCTGTCAGCACGATAATTTCTGCTTGCCTGATGGAATCACCTGCCTCTATTTCCCTGCTGTTAGTTATATACCCTCCCTCCCCACATGTTGTTCTGGGGGTTGTTCACACACACACACACACACACACACACACACACACACGGAGTGAAGCCCTGTTGTGTTCGCAAAGTCTTTGTATGGTCTTCCGCTAGCAGGCCTCTAAACATTGGGGCTGGTGAGAGTGGCACTCAGAATCTTCTGGACTGTGGCAAGACTGCTTTTGGAATCTTGAGGTATCTCTAAGTTGGCTAGTTTCTGCTAAGATTACAGGGTATAGTAAAAGCAGAGCCCTCCAAATGTTTTGAGACTACAATTCCCATCATCCCTGACCACTGGTCCTGCTAGCTAGGGATCATGAGAGTTGTAGGCCAAAAACATCTGGAGGGCCAACGTTGAGGAAGCCTGTTCTAAATGCATCTCACTGGAGGTACATGAAGGCCAGGAACTGGTTTATTATAAGTCTTATGTAGCACACATAAACAAGCAGAGGTGTGATTGGCAGAACCGTAGAACATCTAGTCCCTGGTAAGGCTGCACATTTTAAAGTTTTGTTTCTTTGTGACCGCTGACTTGTGCCTCCTTCCCAGGTGTATTCTAATAAACTGTTCTTCAGGGTTAGGTTGTATTAAAATCTGGCATTTTATAAAACACTTCTGAGTGTGCAAACAGCATTTTTGGTTAACCTGCCAATGTGAAGGCAGGTAGCTCTTACTATATATATATATGGTGTCTGGGGGAAAACTGGCTTACCTAAGGCTACCTATTGAGTTCATGGCTAAGGTGAGATTTGAATGCAGCACTGCAGCTACCCAACTTTGCTTTTTGTTTCCTTGTCTTTTGCATAAGCTTCACGTTGTCTTGAAGTAGATTTCTTTGTATAACTTTCCTGGAAAGTTACTCAAACAGTGACCTATGTGTGCGTCCCCCAGAGTTGTCACTAGGGAGCCCAGCCAATGGGATCACTGCTTTCCCTTGCATGTCTTCTTGGTGGATAACCTTGATTCTCCTATGTCTGTTACTCCCTGCCCCTTTCCATGGTGCCAGGAAAGATTTTGAGAACCTGGACAGTAATAGGTGTTGCTCTGCAGCAAAATTATTCCTGGCAGAGGAATGATAGCGTGCTTTCTGACTTCTGTTCCTGCTTGGCTAACAATAGTCCTGCAGGGATGTGTTGTCCTCTGAATAAACTGCTATATATTTACTGGTTCCATGTTGTGTCCTGCTGCCTAGGACACTACCTCCTTTTTAGTGGTTCTGTTGATCAGATAAATATATCTGCTCCCAGCAAGACCTGCACAACCTGTTGCCTACCAGGAAATGAGCAACCTGCTTCTGTGACTTTCGAGAGTTGTGTATTTAAAATACTATAGAATATTTAAGAAACCCCTTTTGAGGTGGTGGGTATATAGCAAGAATCTGGCAATCCCTTAGTGCCAAACTCCTTTCTTTTTTTTTATAATATTTTATTCAGTTTAACAATAGAAAAATAGGACAATAAGAACACAAAAAATATAAAACACAACAATACAAACTTTCACAATACATAAAATACAAACGTTTAACAAGAGAAAAAAAAAACAATCAACACACAAACAGTAAAATAAGAAAAACACAAATCACTCTTTTCTAATTATTCATCTTCAATTAACTTATTTTCCTGACTTCCTCACGCCTCCCTTTTTTATATCCCTTTTTAACAATTAGTTCAGCAAATTCGTATCCTACTACTTTATCCTTATATATTTTACCTCCCAAATTTCAAATTTTTATCTCTTATTACTAGAACCCCTTCATTTTATTTCAATGTCATCAGCATTCATACATTTTACAATACTTCTGTAAATAAATTTTAAATTTCCACCAATTCTTCCAAAGTGGGTAATTCTTGTGTCTTCCAATACTTTGCAATGAGTATTCTTGCTGCTGCTGTAGCGTACATAAAAAAAGTTCTATCCTTCTTTGGCACCAATTGGCCGACTATGCCCAGGAGAAAGGCCTCTGGTTTCTTCATGAAAGTATACTTAAATACCCTTTTCATTTCATTATAAATCATCTCCCAGAAAGCCTTAATCCTCGGGCACGTCCACCAAAGGTGAAAGAATGTACCTTCAATTTCTTTACATTTCCAACATTTATTATCGGGCAAATGGTATATTTTTGCAAGCTTGACTGGGGTCATGTACCACCTATACATCATTTTCATAATATTCTCTCTTAGGGCATTACATGCCGTAAATTTAATCCCAGTGGTCCACAACTGCTCCCAGTCGGCAAACAAAATATTATGACCAATATCTTGTGCCCATTTAATCATAGCAGATTTTACCATTTCTTCCTCAGTACTCCATTTCAACAGCAAATTATACATTCTTGATAATACCTTAGCATTGGGTTCTAACAATTCTGTTTCCAACTTTGATTTTTCCACCTGAAAACCAATTTTTTTATCTTGATTGTAAACCTCTCTTATTTGAAAATAATGTAACCAGTCTCGCACCTTCCCTTTAAGCTTCTCATAACTCTGCAATTTCAGCTTGTCACCTTCCTGTTCCAAAATTTCACAGTACTTTGGCCATTTTGCCTCCATATTAAGTTTTTCATAGCTTTCGCTTCCATAGGTGATAACCACCTTGGGGTTTTGTTCTCCAAAAAATCTTTATATCTTGTCCAAACATTAAATAGTGCTTTCCTGACAATATGGTTTTTGAATGCTTTATGCGCTTTAACCTTGCCATACCACAAATATGCATGCCACCCGAATACATTATCATAACCTTCAAGATCTAGAATGTCTGTGTTCTCAAGAAGTAGCCATTCCTTCAACCAGCAAAAAGCTGCTGATTCATAATAAAGTTTAAAGTCCGGCAGGGCAAACCCCCCTCTGTCTTTAGCATCAGTAAGTATCTTAAATTTTATTCTGGGATTTTTGCCCTGCCAGACAAATCTAGAGATATCTCTTTGCCACCTCTTGAAACAGTCCATCTTGTCAATGATTTGTAGTGATTGAAACAAAAACAACATTCTCGGCAATACATTCATCTTAATGACAGCAATCCGACCCAGCAAGGAAAGCTTCAAATTCGACCAAATCTCTAAATCCTTCTTCACTTCTGACCAGCATTTCTCATAATTATCTTTAAATAAATTTGCATTCTTGGCAGTCATATTCACGCCCAAATATTTTACCTTCTTTACTAATGTCAAATCTGTCTCTTTCTGAAACCTCTCTCTCTCCATTGGTGTCAAGTTTTTCTCCAAAACCTTAGTTTTTAACTTGTTTAACTTAAAACCTGCCACATGACCAAACTCCTGGAATAATTCTAAAGCCCTTTTGGTACTAGGTACTGGCTCTTGTAATGTCAATACAAGATCATCTGCAAAGTGCCAAACTCCTTTCTAGTCACTGCTCTGTTTACTCCTATGGAGCCTTGAATCCTAGCTTGTTAGTAAGATGAGAGCTTTGGCAGAGATTCTACCCTGGATTTTAACTTGAGAAATTCTGTGTCTTGCTTGCAGTGTGAAATGTGCACCGTAGTTTGTGTCAAGACTTGTCAGTGGGAGCCCTACAGATATAACACTCAGGATTATGTATTCTGTACTTGTAAAAATTGGAGAAATAATGGATAGAAAGCCAGCTGGACTCCATGTTTGCCTTTTTTACATAAATCTGAATAATAGCCTGGATTTGGCAGAAGATAAATGTTAGGCCCTAAAGTCCCATTCCTCAAACTATTGACCTGTTTTACATGTAATACTAGTCCAAACTATGACATGGCATGTGGGCTACTGGAGAGAGCCGTTTTGCTTCTCTGCTCCTCCTGCATTTGCTGTGAGCTAAGTTGTGATTTGGCTTAGTGTTGTGTTTGAACCAGAGTTCGTGGTTCACACACCACAAGAATCCAAGCCCAGGTTTGGATAACACGTGAGCTTGAACCAGTCTTTGGTTTACAGCAGTGCAGTGGCGGAAGGACTGGAGGAGGAGCAAAATGGCCACAATCTCATCCCTGGTAGTCAGGTGTGTTCAAGCCATAGCTTGGCTTAGGATTGAATGTGAACTGAGCCATTCTCGGTGTTGCTGTGCCAGCCTTTAGTCCTACATACTTGCACACATTTTTTCATAGACATAAGGGTTAGAAGCCTAAACCACCACCAACGTTTTCAGGAAACCAAATGATTTACTCAATACCAAATTCTGCATGCCTGTAGAATTGTGGCAGACACTCAATCTGCCCATAACCTGTGTTTTGGTGATCAGTAGGCTGATGACCCACCTGTAACTCTTGATTGATCTCAACCGTAAGTCGGCTTGATTTATTCTCACGTGTCCCTTTGTGCTTGTTTCCAGTTTGATGAAGGACGTAACAACTATGATGGGGAGATAACAAAAGAGAATCTGTTGAACTTCATCAAATCAAACCAGCTGCCCTTGGTGATTGAATTCACTGAACAGGTATGGAAGTGGCTCTCTAGCAAGGCAGGGTTGGTTGGTTGGTTGGTTGGTTGGTTGGCTGGGTGACCTAACCCACACCTTGATCTGTGTCTACCAATCAGGAGCGGAGAATTCTAACCATACAAATTATACCAAGTAGAATGAACTGTAAATGAGGGAGGGGGGAGTTTGCATAATCTTGGCAACTGGTAACACTCTTGGCCCTAGCATGCATCTATTTGTTCTTCCACAGACGGCACCCAAAATCTTTGGAGGAGAGATCAAGACCCACATCCTGTTGTTCCTGCCCAAGAGTGTTACAGACTACCAGGGAAAACTGGATAACTTCAAAAAAGCAGCAGAGAGCTTCAAAGGGAAGGTGAGGACCAGGAAGTGACGTATTAAAAATCCTTTCTTCGCCCCCTAGGCTTCCCAGGTGGTGAACACTGGCACTTACAGTGGTACCTCTGGTTGCGAACAGGATCCGTTCTGGAGCCCCGTTTGCAGCATGAGCAGAATGCAACCCACGTCTGCGCGGGTCGTGATTCGCCGCTTCTGCGCATGCGTGTGACGTCTGGGTCGCCTGGGTCGCTGTGGGATGCAACCTGAAAGATTTAACCTTTAACAAACGTAACAAGTTCTAATATTGCGGCTTCTCAGGAAGGACATGGATTAGGATCATAGGAGTTTCAGAATATAGCTAAGTAACAAGAAAAGTAGCACAAGCTGCTTCAGCATAGACTGCTCCTAAATAGCCCCAGCAATCAGGTGACAACTCTAGAAGTCTTTGAATGGAATAAGCTTGGTCAATGGTTGTACTGAAACACCCTGGGGAGACTTGAGGAATGTTCAGGGGAGCCGGGGGGGGGGGAACCATCCTTTCATTAACTTGTAAGCTCATATCTTCCTGCATTCTCTCTCTTTTACTCTGAGGAACATTCAGGGGAGATGGCAGGGACAGAATGGGGAGTGTGAAGCAAAGGGGCAGAATGGGGGAGTCCCCACTGACTCGAGTCCTGTAATGGAACCCCGCTGTAAGTGATTCCCCCAGGGAAGCTGCAGAAAGATTGTGGTTGGTTAAGGGAGCCATGGAATCAGAAAGGTTGAAAACCACTGAGCTAAGTATTTGACAACTATTAAGCGGACAAGAACTTGCTTTAGGCTTATAGTTGGGCATGAAACACAATTAGGGTGGCAGGAGAAAGAATAGTTACTTAAGGAGGACATAAATAGCAAGTTTCTTGCCTGTGCCATGCACTTGTCTAATGCCTCAATTCCACTGTTGTTCTTCCTTTCTCCTCCGCCAAGATCTTGTTCATCTTCATAGACAGTGACCACGGCGATAACCAGAGGATCTTGGAGTTCTTTGGCCTCAAGAAAGAGGAGTGCCCTGCCATCCGCCTCATTACCCTGGAGGAGGAAATGACCAAGTACAAGCCGGATTCAGAAGAGCTGACTCCAGAAAACATCAGGGACTTCTGCAATAAGTTCTTGGAGGGCAAAGTTAAGGTAATTCTTTTTTCCCTTCCTTTTTTGTATTTTGTTCTTGAGACAGGCATCCATGTGAGGTGATCCCCGCAGCACGAATCACACGAAACCTGAGAACAGTCACGTGGCACGAAGTCTTTCAAGCTGGCTTTGCAGCACGTCCAGCAGCCCAGTATTTAGACTTCATGCTGAGAAGCCCAAAGGGCAAAGCCAGTGGGGCACGGTGCCAGTATGAAAATAGCCTTTAAATGCTGATAAAGTGAGCTTGACAAGTCTGGGAGCTTCTCTGCATCACCAGCTCTTAAGAACTACCTCTGCCTTAATGGCTGCATGGCCTTGTCCTCACGTGGCACGAGCGCTTGGGAGGCTTCCATCTTAATCTGGAGAAGAAAGCAGCTGTACAGAGCCAGCTACTGCTTTTGTTCTGCCCCACACCTGAATTTTGCAGGGCTCTTTCTTGGCTCTGCCTATTTCATTTACTTTCCTTGCCTCCCATTATTCCTTTTCCTGTTCAGTGAAGTTACAGCCTTCATCTTAATTACTCAGTCGACTGGACAAGTACACCTTTAAAGAAAATCAGCAGGTCCTTTGAAAAACTGGAAGGGATTATTAAACGAGGCTAAAAGTTCAGGATGACCTTTCTAATTGGGAAAGCTAAGTTGATGATAGGGAAGAAAAAGTATTGTGATACCTGGCTTGATGGACATTCTTGAATAGGATACAGGACTATGGTAGATCTATTTTGGAACACATAGACAGTAAGGTGTTGCATGACATAAAAGGTAAAATACATTCTAGGTTGTATTAATACATATTCATGTTGTAGTACTCTTTTGGTCAGCCTGTTAACATATGAGTGCGAGCATGTGGTCAATGAAGCCCCTGCCACTTGGCTGTAAAGGCTGAGTGTTACATATCTATATGCTTCCCCCGTATCAGACTCTGTAGATAGGAAGCTGGTGCATTTCTGGAGAAGGAAAGGCTAGAACTCTGTTCTGCTCTGTAGCGTTCTGCTAGATTGGGGGTATATGGTCATTGAATCATGCAGTCCCCCACCTTCACACTAAAGGTGGTACTGTCTCATAGGTGGTGTAACATATGCCTCCTTTTTAATGTGTAGCATAGCCCTTCGGGCAGCATTCCTCACTTCTGAAAAGATACTTGAAGTTATTTAGAACTACAAATAGGAATAGAAACATTCCAAAGACCTCTAACCTCAGAGAACGTTATGTTCAGCATTGGCCTGTTTGAAGACCCCTCACATTCATGAGATACAGTATGCATGGTCTTCAAGCTAAAGTAGATCTAGGGTTGAACAGTTTTGAGTTGGGAGTTTCAAAACAGTTGATAGATGAAAGATGTAGCCTAGGGGAAGTTGTAGGGGATTTTTCAGATGGGCTTCAAGACAAATTGAATGTTAAGCATGTTGGAAGGATAGAACACTTAATAGAACCCTCTGTTTGCATGCGGAATGTCCCAGCTTAGATCCCTGGCACCTCCAGGTAGGTCTGGGAGGGGTTGTCTGAAACCCTGGAGATCAGGGAGCTGAATGGACCAATGATCTGACTTCTGTACAAGACAGCTGGCTCTGTACCTTGGAACACAATTTTGACACAATGGTTTAATAGGTCACTTTCATTGTTAAAATGCTCTGGAAAACATCCTAGACCTCCTCTAGGGCTGGGTGATATATTGTCCAAAACTGATAAATCCGTATTGTGATACCAGTTTCATAATTTTTGACCTGGCAATATATTGTGAATCGTGTGTGTGTGTGTGTGTGTGTGTGTGTGTGTACATGCTCTATGCAAACATAATCCTGCATGAAAAACCATGAAGCCCTCCAATGCCTGTCATAGCTCCATCTTTATTTTAGACATTGTGATATATCACTATATTGCGATGTTTAGCTGGTGATGTTGAAAACCACATATCGCCCAGCCCTAACTCCCTCTTGTAAAAATATTGGAACTAATCTTACTCTTGCAGCCATCTCCTCTTGCTTGTTGTACATATATCTTGCCATGCATTTCTTTTGTTCTTTAACTGAAGCAGAGTGGGCTCTTGTCTGCTCAGCATGCCTATGCCAGCTCCCTGTAAACACGCATCCTTCGTGCAGCAGCTCATGAAGGACATGGCTGGGTCATTGGGTGGGGTGGGGGTTGACTTTGAAGGAGGAAGTCTATATTAATCTGACTTTTTATAGCCTCTGGCTTTTGTCAGTTGCTCTGCCCTGTCTTGGAACAGTGGGTGGGAGGGTTTCCTGTTGGCGCATTCCATGCTGTTGCTTTCATGTGGGTTCCTTTTTGCTTGTCTGTTTCAGCCCCATCTGATGAGCCAAGATGTTTCTGATGACTGGGACAAACAACCTGTCAAAGTTCTGGTTGGGAAAAACTTCGAAGAAGTGGCCTTTGATGAGAATAAGAACGTGTTTGTTGAATTCTGTAAGTATTTCGATAGCTGAGTCCACATGCACTCGCACCTCGGCGCATCCTGTCTTGAGTTGCACAGGTTCGGCTAGCGAAGAATGTTTCTCAGGTGGCAGGAACTGGAACTGGGGAGTGAGTGGTTCTTGTTGAGCAGATTCTAATCTGGGTTTTGTCCCCTTTCTGACTTGCAGATGCTCCCTGGTGCGGCCACTGCAAGCAGCTGGCTCCCATCTGGGATAAACTAGGCGAGACGTACAAAGACCATGAAAACATCATCATTGCCAAAATGGACTCCACAGCCAATGAAGTGGAGGCCGTGAAAGTCCACAGCTTCCCTACCCTCAAGTTTTTCCCCGCAGGCCCTGGCAGAACGGTGAGGAGACCGGTGGTCGGTCTGTGTAGGTGGCTGCCCCTGGGTGTTTCTCTTTCCCACTCCCAGGGTGTGCCTTGGTTTGAGTTGCTAAGGGTGGGTTCACAGGGGGTTCTTGCTATTATAGGGGGGAGGATTGCTTTGTAGAGGATGATGCTCATGTACGGGCTATTCTCTCCTCGCAGCGATCATGGGAATCTAGTGGCTGGCTGCTCTACTTCGACTCATATGGGTGAAGGTGAATTTTCCAATCCCTGTTTTTTGCTTAGCTGTTCAGAAAGCGATTCTTCAGCCCCCAGTGCCAGCTTTGCCTTTCGACTGCTGACACACTTCCTCCTTTGCTTTTGCAGGTTGTAGACTACAATGGCGAGAGAACGCTGGAAGGTTTTAAGAAGTTCCTGGAAAGCGGCGGAAAGGATGGTGGTGTAGATGAAGATGTGAGTATCTAAACCCAGGCCGTGTTGGGCACTGTCCTGTGTAGCTGTTTTAGGGCAGGGTTCAGATGCAATCCCCGTGGAAGGGAAGTTTTGTCCTGCAAAGCTACTTTGGGCTTACTGTGGCAGCCGAGAATGCTGGTTCCTTAGCAACTTGTAAATAAAGCACAGCTGGTAATACCCAGAATGAACTGGGGTGGTGGGGAAGGGTGTTCCTGAATACCTGCCATTCCATGTGGACTAACCAGGCCACACAAACAGGCAGTCAGCCTGTGAGAGCCCCACCATTCCCAGATCAACTGCAAATGTTCAAGAAACATGACTTTTTTTTACATTCTTCCCAGCGTTGACCCTACTATCTGTAGTTCTCAAGAGATGACCCTACACTGAATTGGCTCTTTCTCCAGCACCCAGCACCAGGTGCGAGTGTCCTCTTGCTTGAGTCAAGTAGTCGCTGCTGCCAGCATGTGTAACAATTTTTGCTTGTTCTGTTGCTGTGCTAGCAATGCTACTGGCTCTTTGCAGCACTGCTAGGCTTATCTGGGTGCTGCTGCCCAGCAGGAGTAGCAGCTGAACATAGAGGGGGTAAAGCTCATAGCCCAAGTTAGAATTGCTGTGCATTCAGGGCTGCCGTTCCTACATTACCATTGGATACAGGGAGCAACTGGTGACCCAGCCTTTGCACCTCTGCATGTTCCCGGACCCTGTATGGTGGGTTCTGTGTGATTTAAAGCTCTGTAGACTACACTTCTAGACCTACAGTTATCAAGGGTGCCAACTGTTTGGTACAATGACCATGAGTGATGCATACACAGAAACTATATCCTGATTTGATTCCTTTGTCCCTGTTTTGAGCTTAAGTCTTTGCACCAGGCTTTGTGATTTAAGAGTGAACTGGCTTTGATATTCAGCATCTTTGTGATAGACACTATGGTTAGCTATCACTTATATGATTTTCAGGCACAGACCTGGCACTAACATGTAGCTGAGACCTAGCAGAGTAGAGCTGGCCGGCCCCATTTTGCTTTAGCTTGTTTGATTCTTTATCATCTCTGTACACTTTGGAAATTTGGATTTTTATTCAGTTTGGTTGTTTGTCAGGTTCCAACACCTTGAAGACAGATAGCTTTTGAACCTGTGTTCTATAAGATGTCACCGGTGGAAGTTTGGGTATAAAAACATAAAGAGTACTGAGCAAAAGAATTGGCCAAAAATGGCCATTAAATCTTCTTGGATTGTAGCAGGTCCTTGAATCTGTGTTTCATGGAAACAGATTTTGAATTGAAGAATGTGATTGAATTGGAGGCAAACAAATTCTGTCCTTCCTGTGAATGGTATTCCAGTCCCTCACGGCTGATTTTTGGAGGTGCTGTGTTGGCTGGCCCTGTGTATTTCTTGCAAGTGCTTTTGCATTTTCTCATTCTGAGAAGAATTGTGTGCTAGCAGGTTTTTCATAGTTGCTAACTCAACAGCACAGTGTGTACTCATTCAAAAAGCATTAGTACCAGATGCTGAGAACAGGATAATGCTAAACATCTGTCTGTTATTCAGCATAGGCTGTTGTTGAAGATAACAGCCTATATTCTTTGCTTCTTGTCAGTATGCTGGTAGCCAGTCTATATTCTTTAAGGCAATGCAGTGGAATGGTATGGTGCAGGAATGTCCAAGAGGTCAATTGCGATCTACTGGTAGATCCCCGGGAGGTTTTGGTAGATTGTGGCCGATCACTGGGTCCCTTTCCTTAGCGCTGGTAAAATAGAATTCGGCCTTGCCGTGCCCTCCATTGCTGCACAATCTGCAGAATGGAAGATGGAGTTTACTCAGTGAGGCTGTTGTTTCCTCAGCAATCTGTTGGTGAGCTCAACAACTTTGACCTGAACCCCCCCAAAAAGGGGTAGATCACTGCCAGTTTTTAGTTCTGTGAGTCTCTTGGGAGTTGGCCACCTCTGGTATAGTGTATATGAAATAATTGGCTGAGGGTATGCAAATCACTGAGGATTTTGCAAGCCACTGAAAGTCAACACTTCTGAAGAAAGAACTGAACATGGGTGGGTTTAGATCACAAATCTAAGGAACAGCCAATTGGATTTGCAGTATAGAGTACTGCATCAGTCATTCGGACTGAATCTCCACTTGTTTTACTTTTGCTTATTACTGTGAATGGAACATTTATTTGTGAACGGACTGGTACAATTCTCTTGCAAGGCTTCCCTGATAATGAACCTGAATGTGACCTGTCAGCATCATCTCCTATGATTATACCTATTCTGGAGCTACTACTAATATTTGCTTAGAAAGTTCAAAGACAGATACTGGAACAGCTGCCTTAATCACAGCTTCTCTTTATCTGTTATTTTGTGTGTGTTTGTGTGTGGAAGTGAGATCAGATTTTACCTTAACAGTACATGGTTGTGTTAATGAAGTTTTAATTCTAAAGTAAGTTTCTTAGAGGTCTTTTGTGCACTTCTTGGTTGAGCAAAACGTTAAAATCACCAACTTGGTTTTCAAATGCGATGGCATTCATCTGATTCAGAATGCTATATAGATGGAGAATGTGCTAAAGTTGGTACAGCAGGTTTTTTTATCCATTCAAATAATTTTGAGATGTATAGGGCAAGCAGAAAGCCAACAGACCTGGTGTTGACCCCATTGTCTTACAAGTTCCTTCTGCCTGGTATATGGAAATTTGTAGGTTGTTTCCATTTTTATTTTATTTTATTTTGCCTTGAGTGACTTGATGGAATGCATGGACTTTCCTTGGCCTGCACATCTCGGGAGGCAGGACTCTGTCTGCCAGAGGAGCAAAGTTCTGAGCATAGAGGCAGTTACATGAATTTCTCATGCTATTAAGGGCAATGGCAGCTGCACTGGCAGGACCTAACTGTGTGTTGGCCTCCTTGGCACTGGCTGTGAGAGTAGCTGCCGCTGACCAAGCTTTTGCTTCTTCATTTAAACAGGATCTGGAAGATCTAGAGGATGCTGAAGAGCCAGATGCAGAAGAAGACGATGATGATGCAAACACTGTAAAAGATGAACTGTAAAGACAAGTCCAATCTGCATATCCCCAGACACTACACTGTGGCTGCCACTTCATGCAGTTAAGCAAGTCCAGAACCAACTTGAACCAGAAGGCAGATGCTGTCTGAGAGTACAGGGAATGGTCTAAAGTAACCCTTCATCCTAACTTGTCTGTCAACTGATTCCTCTACTTAATTTTTATTATTATTATTTTCAGTTTGGAAGAGGGATCTGCCTAGGTAGCCAGCCCTGCTGGGTCTTCTCTTTCCCCCCTCCTTTACACACTGTGATGTACATTTTCTTTTCCTAGAGTGTTCTGTGATCTGGGTAGAAGCAGATTGAAACGGCAACATGTCCCATTGCCTAACTCACTTTGGAGCCTCACCAGTAATGCCGCCTTAAAACTTACTCACACTTGTCCAAATGTCATAAGCTGCTGTTGGCCCAGCAGGGTCTTGGATACTGTCTCGGCTGTTTTTCAATTCCTATTTCTTTTTTGGGCTGCTCCGGTGTGGAGGAACCTACTGGGCTAACCACGGTGGTGGCAGTGGAAAGGGAAATGAGCAGGTCCTCTTAACTCATTGCATGGTCTTGCTTCCCTTTTATGCTGAACAGTATATGTATCTCTCTCTTCCAAAGATTAGGATGGCATAAAGACTGTCCTTGAGGGGGAAAGGACCCAATTACTCCTGAGGCAAAACCTTAACTGGTGTTGCCACCTTGCCCCCTGAACAAACAATACGACTTGCTCTTTACGCATTTGCTTTGTGAATGGGTCTCCCAGGCATTTACAGAGCTGTTTGGGAAGGGGCCTACCAGAATGAAACAAAAAGGACACTCAATAACTAGTTTTTTTTTGTGGGGGTACTTGAGAGCCAAGGAGTGATGGGAGGACAAGAATGTATGTTGACAGAATTGGAATTAGTTTGGAGCGTCTATGATGCTAAAAGGAATGGAACTCATTGGCCAAATAAAAGTTGATTTTAATACTATATTGTGTATCTGGCTGTTTTGTTTGAACTCTGGTTTAAGGAGAACTCTTCTCATCTAGGCCAGGAAGGATGAAAGTGGATTTAAGGTTTTTTCTGTTGCTGAAACTTGCTTGCATGATAAATATTCCCCCCCTCCTGGGGGAAACTTATGTCCAGCCTTTTGCATGTTCTTACTATAGAATTCAAATCTGTTTTGCACAAATGCACATTTGAACAAAGTAACTTAATTTGTGCAAAGTATTGCTTTAGGTTTTCAGTATCTGAAGAACAGTATGTTCCATGGGAAGCGAACATGGTACTCTCCAGAGGTATACTATCACTTTCATCTTTGGCTATTTTGACTTCAGCTTATGAAAGTCCAATAGCAAGTATCTGGAGGGTGGATTTATGCTATGTGGTAGCAAAACCTTAAAGAAAAATGGCAGTAGTGGGAAATTACCTACTAAGTACGGAATATAGAATGATACAAACCGTCCATAGATAATTAAAAAACTAATCTGTACATTTAAACATTGATTACATCAAAAAATGCTTGAATTATTTTATCTGCATTCAGCTGTGTGCAAAACTGTACTTGTAGGGGGGGGGACCCTAGATGCAACATTCCAGGAAATGTACAGGGTCAAATGAGGGGGACCTTACTCTCTCCACTTCCATTTAATTGCTATAACTCAGGAGATGAGCTCGGTCTGTATGTACTACTGAATAAGGTGGTAGAGCAGGCTGTTTCCCTGGAAAATTGGGAATTCTATCTGGTAATAAAATGTAAATTATGGCAGAAGGAGACAGTATAGTAAGAGATCATATTTATTTTTGAAGAGGGAAAAAAAGAAGAGGAAATATTTACATATAGTTCCAAGCAAAAACTTTGTGGCTTGGTACCTGAGCTTAATGGGGCGTACCAGACATGGGAGCTAAAAATGGCTACCATACAGCTGCGAAGTCTTGAAGACCAGGTTTGCCTCATTGCACTTTTAAATGATGTGTGAATGTTTCAAAAACTGCAGTAAAAAATTGACTTACACCACATTTTCAAGCCCTGCCCCCAATCTTTTCAGTTCTGAGTTACACTCAGTGTTATGGCTACCAACATAAAGATAACTAGCTCTTTTGGAAGATTATTGATTTGATCAGAACATGAAAAGCAAACCTAAATCTGAGCCATGAATTATCACACCCATCTTCTATAGTACCTGCATCCAGATAGATTTTACAGCTGAGCAAAGGCACAAAGGATGGATATAAGTGCCACATTCCCCACAGTGCCTCCAGCAGAGGGATTTGGGTGTTCACAAGATTTGTGACATTTTCACTAGGGTATAGTGCCAGGGCTTTTCACCTGGAACTGTTCTGGTAGGCACCATTGCCATTATAAGAGAACCAAGGGAGGCGTTCATAGTAAGTTTGGCACCTCTTCTGGAAAAGTAGCACTGTGTTAGTTTCACTCATCTGTACATTTTAAGTGAATTTTCCTGGATGATAGAGGAGGTAGGTGAATAGTTTAGAAGACCAGGAGAACTCCCATGAGTGTTGGCAAATTTCCTTTCCTAGATCTACTTCCAACATGGTTCTAAGAACAGGTGTGGAACAGAATGTCACTTCCAACAGAATTAGATATGAGAAACCATGCCTCCGTATGCAGTGGCAGACCCTCCACCATCCTCTTGAAGGCTGTTAAAGGCACAGTAGCTTGATCTTTCAGAGCCCTGGCGGCTTGCTTGTACCTTTTGAGACTGAGGAAAGTCTACATTATTGACCGAAAGGGTAAAATTCAGGAGCAACCCAAATTTGTATCTTCTCTTATAGGCTCCCGGCAGAGCCTGTAATACAACAATACAAAATGGAAGTTTCTCTCTCCACTCTTCTCAAACTAAATTCATATTGAAAGGCATTTCAAACTACTAAACTATCTTCCAAAGCTTTACAGGGAAGGAATTCTGTAAGTGGTAGAGTAGATGCCTAATGTCTGCTGAAGTAGATTGGATGATTTTTAAAAAAAAAAAGCAAGTGCTTCCTCTTAAGGAAGAGTGTGACTTGCAAGTTATGTAAGGACCAAGTTATTTAAAGGGCTTTGTACGTCATGGCCAAGTCTTTGAATGGTGTGCAGGATAGGAACCCTGGTGTAATAGTGCTCCCGGATGGTCAGTCCCCTGTAAGCTGAGCTGCGTTCTGCGTCACCTGACCTCCGTAACCCACATAAATCAGGCAAGTTAGGCAACTTAGTATGACCGCATACTCTGCATAATTCTTTTATTCATCCTGGGCAGCGTCAAGAAGCTCTGCAAGGCTTGAGTCTTCCCCTGGCTTCTAGAGACCTTACTCAGCAAGGTTCTAGAGACCTTACTCTGGCTTCTGAGATTTCACCTTTCAAGCATATCTTTGTGGTTGCGTATGCTAGGAATTTACTCTTTATGTAAAGAGGGAGCAAGCACATACCCCCATGTCCAGTGGAATTGTTGTATTCAGCCAGTGTTGCAAGGGCTCATATAGTAGAGTTTTAAGGCGCTGGGACTCGACCTGCAGAGGAAAAACTAACACATGCAACCTCCTAGTCTGCAGTACAATGGCAAGATTGTGAGGATGCTATTGCAGTTGCTAGGTCTGAATTTGGATAGCAAGTCTAAAGGCATTTGATGTTCTGAAAAGTGCCCCAAGCTACTCGGGTAGTTTGGTGGCTCCATTGCAACAATGTGCTTAAAATCCCGTAATTGAAGAGTGCTTTCTAAAGCAATACCGTACTCGTCATCACTTGAGCGTTGAGTTAAGTGGAACTACTGCACCTGTTGGTCCTTTTCTGTTATAAGTCTGTCATCCATGGTCAGCCACCTCCACAACAGAGAACTGGGTATCCATGCTTACCTGTCCCGCGCTGTTGCTTAATGCCAGGCAAAACAACTCACCTATGATCTGATAATGGGTGAGGTGACTGACCTTGTGCGCATAACTGAGATATGGGTAGGTGAATTGGAGGGCCCTGACCTTAGCTTGTGTTGCCTATCTTGGTATTTGGTGCAGCATCAGGCAAGATTGGAGTAACAGGGAAGGGATGTAGTGGTTGCTGCATTAAATTTCATCATTCGTGCCAGAAGGGCCAGCCCATCTGGGAGCTGGATGTGAGGGTTTTTACCTCTGTTGGGTGGCAGATACAGGACAGGGATGTGGTTGGTGTCCTGTCCACCCACCTGCCTGACCTGGTGGAGAATTTCAGGATGTTAGTGCTGAGGGATTTCAAGATCCATGCAGGGCCTGTTGTGCCTAGGCCTGCTCAGAATTTCCTGGGTACCATAGGGCTGTCTCAATAAATTGTGCACTCAACACATGCTGGTGGTCATGCCCTAAATATCATCTTTGCTACTGAGTGATTGAGGAAGGATCTGGTGGTGATTATCACCCCATTGACCCAAGAGAGATCAACTCTGATGTATTTCTGAATGATCTGGGGGATTTTTCAGGCTGTTGCTTCTGTTGAGGCCCTAGTTTCATTTTAAAATGGCAAGATAGGGAAATTGATACGATCGCTCCTAGACCAATTTCAGAATTGTTTTCAGGCTGCTTTACTACAAAAACAGGTTTGGTCACCCTGACTGATCACTTTTATTGGGAGAGAAACCCTGCAACCCTGTGGATTCTTGATCTCTGAGACATTTAGTATCATCATTCAACATTGTGCTCTGGAACAACTCAGAGGGTTGGGGACTTGGAAGCACCTTATTTCTGTAGTTCTTCTCTCACCTGCTAGGTCATTACCAGAAAGCAGTACTTGGATATTGTTGCCCAATCCTGTGTGTGCAGAAGAACCTTGCCCAGCCTGCCAAAGGACAGAGCCATTGGGCAAGTTGAGGATTCTCAGTGTAGAAAACATTCTAAAGGTCAGGAAGCTTTTAATTCCCTCTCGTTCCAAGAAATGGTGTACAAAGACGCACATACTGAACAGCTATTACCTGTCATACGCACAGAATCCTGACAGGTGTTGTGCTTGCTGGCCACTTCTGCTGAAAAATATTTCTGTAAGCAAATATGTAATTCTGTCACATGATGGGGAGCGACAGCAGCCCTAGCAAAGGAAAACAAGTTGCTGCATGCTGATTGAAGGGAAGACAGGAGACTGTTTTCTCGCTCTGCTCAGCTGGGATGCCAGGCGAGCTAGGGCCTCCAGAAATAGGGTCTGTTTGTAGATTGTTTCAAATGGCTTTCTACAGCAAAATTAAAAATATATATGCAAATATGCACAAATGTGTTTGGCAGTATTCAACTGACATGTACACTTCTAGCAGAGTGGCTGATCCAAGGCTAGGTAAGAGCCGAGAGCTGGGCCCATAGGCAGGGGGAGTTGTGTGACGGCATTGGTCCCCTGCCCAATATGTCACTTTAGTTTCTGACACTAGCAGGATGTCTCTCATTTCAAGCTGCAGAAGGCAAACTTTCAAATCGTTGCTATGAGGAATACATGCATCCCATATGAACAGGGCTAGTTTATGAAATAAGGCCTCCATGCCAGCTATGGGTCTTTGTTGGTTTTAGCTGCCTTCATTCTGAGATGAAAAGCCAGTTTCTAGCCCAGTAATTTGCTCATCCTGATCTCATTGTGTAGTGTTCTCATGCGTTGTAATATCAAAGGCAAATGGGACATGCTTTTATTCATTGTCACAGTGTCTGTAAACAGGGGGTTCCTTACAAAACCCAGAATAACAAAAGCAGAGCTGTGGGATGTCTCATTACTGCTCCTTGCAGTTGCACTGTTTACCATCCAGTGCCTGCTGAGGTACCCAAGGAAAGTAGATTATTCTAGTTTATTTTTACAGAGTCAGAAACTTGGCATATTTCTTCAGGAAGAGAGGGAAGATAAACCTCTTCTCATCAGGCTGCTCTGATGCGGATGCTTTTTGGTTGGTGGCCAGTTCTAAAGGGGCAGGAGGACGGATATCATTGGGAATGGCCGTTCTGTCCTGAGCCAGTTACGTCTGGAATCAACTGGCTGATTGAAGAAAGAAAAGTTTCCAAGGTTGGGAGATGCCTTTCTAGGGTACGTAGGGTTATATCCAGTGCCAGTCATAATGGAGGAGACAAACTGAAGTTAATCAGAGTTGCTAATAAGGTGTCTACCTGATGGGATACAACCCTTTGCTGTTAAGTTTGGGATATGAGACCAGTTTCATTCTGTGAGATGGCAGCACTTGAAGTGGGAAATTGGTGGAAATGCATTGATGTTTTCGAAAAGAGGAAATGCATACATTTCATAGTTTCCACCATTTTCACCACATAATTTGGGTAATATTCTTGCTTATTCAAAACTCAAGATACAACAAAATGCAGCAAGTTAGAGTTATACAACTTAAGGAAATGCGTAGTTTCCTTTAAAAGATGTAAATTTTGAAGTTTTGCTATCCGCACAATTTGAAGTGAACTTCAGTGTAGAACTGAAGTTCCATGCATTTCTCTCCTGTGTATATTCTGGAAAACCCACAAAGGTTGTCAAGAGGTTCCAGAAAGCAGGGCTAACAGTGGACTTTGCAAACAGTGGTTTGCAGAATCTGGGGCTGCTGGGTTCTGGGATCTACACAAGCCGATTGTGGAGCAAGCTTGACCCATTAACTATTGCACATCGACAGGTGGGATGTAAATTGAAACCCTGACTTATATTCAAAAGGGGGAGGCCGGAGGGCAGGGCAGCTCAGTTACCAAATCTCATGGCAAATAGCATGAGCGGACTATCCTCAAAATAGCCATGGGGAAGATATATAACAGGAGACACCGCTGGAAATAGTCAGTCCTCAACAGGAGATCACCCACACATGCTCAGTGTTTTCCAAGGAAGTCCCATCAGGAGCAGAAATCATAGCTAACATCCCACCAGTCTTTCAGGTGCAAGCGTTACAGAGAAGAGAATCCTTTGGGTCTCAAGGCACTTCAAAGTCGTCTGGGTTGCCGTGTGCTTTTTTTAATTATTCCTCAACACCATTTTTCAGTCCTGTCTCGCTGGTCTCTTGCTCTTCCTTCTACCTCTGCCACAATGAAGTATTACTACCCAGACTCACTTCCCAGGTATAGGCGATATACACGAGGCCTGAAAACTGTGCGTTTCCCCAATGACGTTCTCTTCCTGGACCATATTAGGCAGAGCGACCTGGAGCAGGTGGGCCGTTTCATCCGTGCCAGGAAGGTCACCTTGGACACTATCTACCCCTCAGGTAAGTAGGACGTGGGTGAACCTAACTGAAGGGTGGTTGAATAAGCCTAAGCACTAGCAGATGCCTAATCCCAAAGTCAGGCTGTGTGTTACAAACTAGGTCATGTTTTCCCCTCTAACACTTACATCAATATAGGGAGCTATGTCACCTGAAATCCCTTTGCTAGACACTTGGGTATTGAACAGATTCTAAGGTGATAGATGCTGAGAAAACTATGCCAATGTACAGCGCACTCTCTGAGAAAATTTAAATCCCTTTAATAATCTGCTAATGCAGCTTGTTCCTGTGTGAATAAAATATGGCTGCTGAGTTGAGAACAGAATAGTATATCCAGTGGCAGGATGAACAGAGTAGCTTCATGCCCAACCGTAAAGCTGAATCAGTGTTTCTTTGAGCCGTTTCCCCCAGCTATGATCTCAGCATGAAAGGCTGCACTTAAAAAAGAAATCCAGTAGTCACAGGAATTTCAACAGTTACAGCTACTATGGCCCAGTAGATTGTTAGAGTGTGTTTGCTTCTTACCGACTTTCATCACACTGACTCAGTACTGCAGAAGGCCATAGAAGCCTTAATTGAGGTGCCGTTCTTACAAACTGCTTACTTAATTCCCCAAATAAGTTTCTGGAACTCAACCAGCCTTGGTTAAAAGAATATTATTTTTGTCCATGCAAATAACCTGGTGGGCCAAAAATGGTCCTCTCTGTGTGCCGTTTCCCCAACATTTATAAGATAATGCAGCCCAAAAAATGTAAAGGCCCTGGTCTAGTTTCCCGAGGGGGAAAAAAGATGCATTTTGCTTCTAGATGACTCCTCCCCACTGTCTCAAGCATATTAGCATAACTCCCTTTTTGTGGGATGTTTTCTTAAGATCTTCAGGTTGTGGCTAATGCATTACCTTCTCCCATTAGGTATGGCTGCCCTCCATGAAGCTGTGCTTTCTGGGAACCTTGATTGCGTCAAGCTGTTGGTGAAATATGGTGCTGACATCAATCAGAAAGATGAGGACGGCTGGACACCCCTACACATGGCTTGCAGTGACGGTCACGCTGATATTGCAAGGTCAGAGATGCAAATTATGTTAACCTTTAATCTCTAGTCTAGCCATGCCCACCCTCTTTTGACAGGCCACAAACTTGGTCAAGGAAAATGGGGAGGGAAGTAGGGCTTGCTCAACAGTGAGTGCTAGGCTTAGACTTGAGATGATGACATGTCTGTTGGCTAGATGACCATCCAATAGGTAGTGCTAGTCTTCGGACACTAGCAGTGATGTTTTGTGTTGGCGGGTTAAGTGACCTATGATATCTCCCAAATATATAGGATATGTCAAGTAAGAAGGTGAGAATGGAAACCAGCTATAAGAGAAGACTGGTCTCTATGGAAAGGGGAAAGCTTTACATTGAAACTAACAGCCAATTCACAAGTCCTCTGTATCATCTTGTATATGAAAGCATAGGGAAAACTGCATGTTTGAACTAAACTGTGCATGTGGGTATGTGTGTCAATTATGTCCTCGTCTCATCACCTCATTCTTTAATCCTGCAGGTACCTCATCTCTCTTGGGGCCCAGCGTGATGCTACCAATGATGAAGGGGAGAAGCCATCTGACCTAATTGACCCAGAGTACAAGGAGCTCGTGGAGCTTTTCAAAGCAGCCCGAGTAGACTAAGCTAGTGCCGCTCAGCTCTTTCACATGTGGAGTTCAGCCTCCATGGTAGGCAGCAGCATTTGTTGCATGCTGCAAGGAGGCTAGCAAAGTTGCCCCTACTACGTTGGCAAGAGTGTACGGCCTCCTAAAAGAGACCACAGTTTGGTTGTAATGTGTATGTATGAGAGTGGCTACCTTGGGGTTTATCAGAGAGCTATGCTTGGGATAGCCCTTCCAGAAAATGTAAACTTCTCTACCATGTGGCCCATTTTCTGGTACCTGTTACGGTCAGGCTTTAGTTAAAATGAGTCTAATGGCTGGGACACACTGGCCCAAACGGCACTGTTGTGCAGGAGGTTCACACAGGTGATTATGAAATGAACTGGACTGGGTACCAATTTGTGTGAACATACACCTTCCAATTATTATCTGGCAATGACTGATTTGAACAGTGCTTTCTCAAAGACATTCAACCTATTCAGGCCTGAAGAATCCTCACACGATTATCACAAAGAGAAAATAGCCCCAACTTCAAGCTGGTATCTTTCTGCTGTATATATTATCCTAAAAATGTCATGTATAAAGTCTCACATGTTTGCTCCTAGATTTGCTTTTCTACTGTTATTTTTTATGTGGTTCTGAAACAGCTTTTTATTTTTTCAATAAAGTAATTTCTACAACCTTGGGTTATTTTTATTCCCCTTACTCTTGGGAAGGGTAGCCACACTTCCTGCCCAGACACTTTGTTTCCCAGGTTGCCCTTAGACTGTTCCCTAGCTCCACATGAGATTTTGGATATGAAATGAGGAAATTAATTCTAAAGAACAGTAGAACAGCTTAAAAAGCAGAACAAGATATAGTGACTAATGCCTCAAAGTTCTCATTCATACACATCTAGCTGCTTAACTTTCATGGAGGACTTGTATTAACCTTGAAGTTGTCCATTAGACATTGTCCCTGCTGCACCGTTATTTCATTCTGTTAAGTAAGGGTCAATGTCCTCCTAGTGGTGCAGTAATAAAATTGTTAGCACATTTGCAAAGCTAAGCAGGGTCTGGTATGGTTTCAGATTAAATGTTGAGATTCCTGCACTGCAGGGAGTTGGACTTGATGACCCTTGGGGTCCCTTCCAATTCTACAGTTCTGTATTATTAAATTAAGCAACTAGAGGTTGTTGTTTTTTTTTGCAGCACTTATAATATGTGCAACATACTATAGCTCAGTTGGCAGAGCACAAGACTCTTAATCTCATGGTCATGGGTTCAAGCCCTATGTTGGTGAAATATTCCTGCACTGCAGGTGATTGGACTAGATGACCCTCGTGGTTCCTTCCAACCCTACAATTCTATGAATCTTTGCATGCTCTTTTCTCTGGAAGACAGAAGAATGAAATGGCAATGCAATAATTAAATGGTGAGTATTAGCCCTCAGCTGTGGTGATTCAGAGTGCAAAATTTCTGATAATTGCATGGTCTATGGTACACCATACAGTTTGAATAAATTAAATAATTGGGCTTCTTTTGTTTGTGGCTGCTTCTTTCTGATAGGTTTCAGGTACAGAGGTGTTGTTCCTGCAACCTATCACTTGGAAGGGGAATAAGAGGCCTGTAATAAAGTTCTTACTATTTTTGTCCCAAATGACTTGAGTTGGCTCTAGTAATGACTTGGCAAATGCATGAACAAGACGGGAAGAAAATTAGATGTGGCATTTCTTGGAGAAGAGTCAATGCTTGGAGGTTTGTCCACTCAGAGACACCTGATAAGTGCTAAATACTACTTCCCAGTCGGATAGTTTGTCTCTTGGTGAAAATCAGTAGTGAATCACTTGCACCATCTGGGTCAGCATGCTTTGACAGAAGTAGGGCAGCTCTGCACAACTCACAGTTGCTTCAGGCTTCCTACATATTTGGTTAGGTGTCACTGTGGTTGCCATCTAAGCATACATCACCATGCAGAGCTATTGTCAGGGCTCACTCTATAATACACTGCACATGCATTAAGTTTGGGGACACTGCTCAACCTCCTGAGATCCTCAGCTTTACTTTTAAATAACCTTTAGCCCTGGCAATAGATGATAGGCACAGACAATGCCCAATAAGATGATAAGCAAGGTGATGTACAAGATTGGTCAGAAGTCAGGGCTTCAGTGTCCAGCAAGGATATTTGATCTGCCCTTGTCTAGTAAGCAAAAACAAGTGGTTTTCTCTTATTTTTACCTACATTTGTTTGGTTACATTTAGGAGACTTTTGTTGAAACCTTAGTTCCTAATGTGTTGGAGTTGTACTAAACCAGGAAGTCTCCACTCCCATGATTCCCCTTACGAATGCAGCACTTTAAAATGCTTCTACAGAACACTGTGTAATGGCAAAAACCCATACAAATGGGCAAGTTAAAAATGAATTTTAAAAGATACTACAAGTGTGTGAGAGAGAAAGGGATTGCTTTTGTATTGCTATTTGAAAGTGTCAATGTATATATAGTGTGCCCTATCTTGAAGGCTTGGGCAAGGTCTAAAATTAATCCTACACAAGAAAAACAATAACATTTCCTAATTAATGGGAAATTTCGCCATCTTTTCTGTCAACCATGCATCCTAAATGCCATCCCAAACAGAGCTAGATCTTGGAAAACTGGAGAAGGCTCTTTTCAGATTGCAATTCGAATACAAACACGGAAAATGTTAATGTAAACGTGTGAAATCATGTCAATGATTTCCCCCCGTGATCACAGAATTGTCCACACTTAGTTGGCGTAGGCTTAGAGAGTAATGATTATGAAAACAGGATGTGGAGAGAAGCCTCAAACGTCTACAAAACGGGGCACACGGTAAACTGGGGGGCGGGTAGCGCTCAGTTGGATCCTGACCCAAGCCTGGGAAGTGGCGACTCTGCTTTGGGCAATGCCGACTTCCCGAAGCTCACAAAGGAGGGAAACGCGATCTCTTTTAAGAAGCCTCCGTCCCGCTCCGGCTCCTGCCCCATTTCCCCGTTTCTGGAGATCCTCCCCGCCCTCTCCCGCGTCTCCCAGAGCTTCTCTTCCCCACCCCTCACTCCCGTTTCCATGGATACCCCTCCCTGCCCAGCCGCTCCGTTTCCATGGAAACCTCCTCCCTCGGGTACTCGGTGCAGGGGCTACCCGGGCCCATTCGCCCGCAGTGCGCACGCGCAGCCCGGCCTAGGCGCTCTCTTCCGCCCCGGGCCTGGCAGCAGCGAGAGAAGCCGGGACTTAACCCGGGCCCAGGTGAAGAGGGTTGCGGGGTGGGGAATTGAGGGTGGGGCCGCGGCGAGTGGGGCGCCCTTTCTTCCCCGGCCCCCCGTGGAAGTGCTCCCTTTCTGTTCCTCTGGGCCTAGTAGCGCAGTCCCCAAACTCCACGCCTGCCTTGTTGTCGTTCGGGGCCGGGAGAAGAAGTTCGGCTGCTTGGGCCTCCCTCTCCCCGCACCTCCCTCACGAAGCTTGACATCCCATCTCCGTGCCTGAGGGTAGCGTGGGGTTGCGGATTGGAGGGGGGGTTGTTGAGGGAAGTATTGGGGTTCCCCAAGGCGCAGGTGCCTCTAGGAACTGGACTCGGAGCAGGGAGGAGGGCGGTGGGGTCCCGAAGTGGTGGTCGGGGGGGCTCCAGGGCTTTTTGACACATTCGGGGATTTTTAGCGATGGGATGGGACTTATCGGTAGTGTGGTAGGAGGGTGGTTGGGATCCTGCTTTCTATGCCTGTAAGATGCTGCAATCTCCTTAAATGTAATAGCAGAGGTGGGCATAGATGCTTCCACCCAAAGTCAGTTACCGGAGCAATTTGTCCCCACCCGTGGGATTTATTGAGGGTCCGTCCCCATTGAGCTCAGTGTCTTGTCTTTGTTTTAGCACCGCCAAGCCACACATCCAGGACTTGGGCCAGGGCTGGGAAAGAGGCAGCCATGACGAGGTGAGAAAAGTTATGGGGCTGTGAGAATTGAACTTGTGTTAATACTGAGCGGGCTGTCAGAATGTATTGACTCCTCGATGATTGGAGACTTTCAACCCACAGTGCTGATTTTGCTGTCTTTGGTGGTTGTGTATACCATGGTTATGTACCAAAAATCGTTCTGTGTTGCTACCTGCTGACAGTGGTTCAGGAATGGTGTGGGCAATAAAAGTAAATGGATATAATTGATTGAACCTTTAACTGGTCATTAGCATGGGTCTTTGTGTTCACCTCCCCACCCAGCTTCACTAGGTAATGTTTGGATGTCAGTTCCTCCAAGCTTCTATTCTTTATTTATATAACTTTAGTTTTGAGTCTGAAACAATAACTGCTTAACACTTTGTACATAAGAAGGTGTCATGCTAATCAGGGGTCGGCCATAGGGATATCAGAATAGATCTCTGGGTGATTTGATGTAGAGCGGTAAGGATTTTTGATTCCCAGTTGCTTGGCACTGACAATAACAAAATGACCATCCCTCTGAAGTAATGTGGCTCAAGTGATGAAAAGGGTGGGGTAACCCAAGGTAGATTTTTATATAGAAGGACTGTGAGCTCAGTTTAGTTCAGTGCTCATATTCAAAACAAATTACTGAGCTCAGTATTCTTCAATTCTAAGTGTGCAACTCTTGTGAGTTGGCTGTGATTGTTGGATCATTGAGCTCTAGTTTAAAAAAAAGAGTAGATTTTGCATGCCTGAAGTCTGCCTACTCCTGATGTAAATGACAACTAAGCACAACCGCAATCTGTATCGGTCACACTCTCTGAGAAGTGTAATAGCAGCCACATTGAATGGTCTGTAGAGCTAAAGGATCCTTTTGCCAGGATAGCTAGCATAAATCTTCCTTTTTTGCTTCTTTATTTGTGGCAAAGATCAGTGTCTTGTTTCCTCTCTCACTGGGGTCTCCACTGCACTTTCAGTTCTCCTGTCTCCCGAGTTGTATACAATGGCAAGAGAAACAGCAGCCCTCGCTCCCCAAGCAACAGCAGTGAGATCTTCACTCCTGCACATGAGGAGAATGTGCGTTTCATCTCTGAAGGTGCAGTATTTACATTTGAGAAGGCTGATCTCTTCAGTTGCTGCATCTCCACTGAGTCAGTAGCACATTTCCTTATCTCTTACCCTGTATGTAACATATGTTTCTCATGCGGTTGCCAGTTCTGGTGTTATTTTTTCCTTACTCGTGTATTTAAGATGGGTGCGGGAAAGTGAAGAAAATGAAGATGAGACTCATTGGAATGTTTAGATATGAATCCAACTCTTGGAACTGACGGATAGTTCTGAGGGTATGTGAGACTTGTCTTCTGATTCTGCATCCAGCATAACAACAGCTGTCATTGCCTCCCTGCTTCTTTATTTGCATTTAAAGACTTCTACCGTAGTAACGGTGGGACCACTGCTTGGTGTCTAGGCTGTCTTAGGGTGCCAAAAGCTGGCGGTACTCTTGGGCTAAAGGAAAGAGCTCTTCCGTATTCTCCATGTGAAGTTTTATCCCCACTTTAACTGTTCCCCTTCTCTGCAGCATGGCAGTGTGTGGAGCGGGATCTCCGCAATCAGATGGCAAGTGGTGAACGGGGACTTGTGGAGGAGTATGTGGAGAAGATGCCAAACCCCAGTCTGAAAAGTGAGTTTTCTTTTGCTAGCTTTCCCCTTTCAAAGAGAGGTCTAATTTAGTCATGGTTACAAGCAGTTTAGATTACTCTGATGTAGGACTGGCTTTGCAGAGCATTTGAAAACATAGAGTCCAAGATGCAGCTGAAAGAATCCTAACTGAAACCCATCACTAGAAGCATTGTTGTCATTGGTTTCCAGATAGTTTCAGGGCTCAGTTCAAAGTGCTGGTGTTGACTTTTAAAGTTTTATATGGCCTGGACTGACTGCTCCAATACAGATCTGTCTATTGACTCAATTCAAGCCCTGTTCCGGTTCTCTCTGGGGTTGAGCTAGATGGCTATGCATGAAAGGGGCTTTTCAGCAGTTGGCCTCAGGCTCTGACATTTGTTTCCGTGGGAAGCCCATTTGTCCTCATCTTTCTTGCTCTTCCGACATACGGTGAAAACTCACTTGTATAGGAGGATAGTTGGAAACATATAGTGGTAGTGTTATAGTCCATGAATTTGATTAGGTACATGAATATAGATGTACCTACTTTCTTGCATATTAGAGATTTTCTGGTTGCAGAATTTAGGTTATCATTCTAGGTAGAACTGGAGACCCCTTTGGTTTGGGTTGTAGTAATGGCCTGCTGTGTTGAATAGGCTTGGGGTACCAACTCAAACCATTTAATTAGGTGTGTAGGTTACCTGTGATCTGAATTCCAATTTAGGGTACTAACTGTTAGGTGATGGTGGGGAGGCTAGCATCTTTGTTCTTATCCAGGCAGGCTGGAGGGAGTATTGATGGAAAGCAATGTTAGTAGTCAGGAATCTTACCCTAAATTGTGTCTCCTTTCTTCTTTTTTGACAGCTTTCAGACCTGTTGACTTGAGTGACCTAAAGCGGCGGAACACACAGGATGCTAAGAAATCCTAAAATGGCTCGGCCTGCCTCAGCCCCAAGTGCTGGCGTGTGGCCACTGGTACATGAATTTGATGACTTTGTGTTGGTTTCCTCCTTTGGTCTGGCTTGTGCCTGGGGCTGGCTCCGAATTCCCTAAGGAAGGATAGGCTTCTTGCCTTTTCTTCACAGCTTCCCTTGGCCTGGCCTGGCCTGCCTGCCTTCATTCTACAATTGGCCCTAGAAATTACCTTTCCCCCTTAGTAAATGACATTTTACTCTGATGGTGGCCAAGAGGTTGGTGTGTACCCTGTCTGTTTTAGGAGTGTGGAATAAGGCAGAAGAATCAGGAACAATATCTAATCTCTCCCTATACCCGTCTCAAAGCCCAGCCCTTCTTAGGGCAAGGCTAAGAGAGAATGATGGGACAGAAGCAATATGGGTTTTCGTTGTCCACCCTATCAATACATTGTGAGAATTCAGACTGACTCCTCATACAGTACCTGAGCTTTTAGACTGGAGGATGAAAGAGTGTTGTGCTACGATCTCCATATGCTATCTGCTCAGCTCTGTGGCACAACAATGGAGAAACTCTGAAGATAGAGGCTGAGGGACCCAGGTACAAAGTCTCCCAAGGGAAAACTCTTTTGGGATTCTGTTGTATAGGATAAAACTGAGTCGACTCCCTTATTCTGAGCTGAGCAGGTACTCCAGGTTCTGCTGTCTTTACACTCGGCTGACTTGCAGCCCCAGCCAGGGGGGGCAGGTAGCATTTCTGAGCTAGCCCCAGAGCCCAGCCCCTGTGCCCCAGCAGGGCTGGGGACAGCCTTGGTGTGTGCTGGGCACTGGCAAGTGGCAGTAGTGCCCAAGTTTGTGTCCAGCTCAGGCAGTGATGTTGGGGACCCTGCTCAGAGTTGGGTAGGCAAGGGGCATGGTGGCTGTTCTTTTCCCTTTGTAATGTCCCCTCTTGGTCTGTGTCTGTCTTTTAAGGAGTGTTGTAAATAAAAACTGGTTAGTCATTTTGACATTCTGCTCTGAGAATTTATCCTGCATCTCTAGCTGGGTTCCCATGAACGGGGCTTGCTTACCAATCTTTCTTTGGGTTCCATGTTCTCATTGCTCTGAACTGCTTGACCTGAGCCAGAGTGAATTTTCTCAAAAGGAAGGGGATTTGTTTTGTTCCTTTTGTTGCCCTAACGGCAGTGCTTGGCAGCTTCCTGTGTTTTTACTTGACTATTACTCTCCATTGGTGCTGGGCTAGTTGCAACTTAGTCTGTCTGGAGTAATTTACAGTTCAACCTAACCTGATGCTGTTGTGATGGTTAAGCCTCCAGAAGGGCATTCAAGTCCCTTTTGCAATCCTGTAGGGGAGAAGGAACTATGAAATATCTAGTCCCTTAGGTGTGATGTATTTAGCTATCAGTATTCAGAAAGATACCCTAGTCCTTGGTAAACAGTTGCCATTTGGATACACATTATTTTGTGCACCTTAGAAGGGTGTTCACATCGTGCTGTGAAGGAGGTGGAGTTGCGGGCTGGTTGGGGAAAGTGCTTCATGTTAGCTATGAGGTGACACCTACTGTGAAGCAAGGCCTCTCTCACAACTTGCTATTTCCTTGGCTAATGACATGATCATTTTCTGTGTGATTGGCAGCAGGCACCTACAGTGTTTCCTATCCTTGGAATACTGGTGCTTAATAGGGTTAGCACGGGGTTTATCTGGTGTTGGGTTATGTTGAGTAGTCTTAGCTGACACCTTAAGAAGTTTTTGTGTGCACAGAACACATATGTGCCTCTGCAGCAGAATGGTGGAGACTTTCAGACATCCATTTCCCCTAAAGCAACAGGATAGGGAGTGTTGCTTAGTAAGGTATTTTTCCTCCTTGAAGTCTGGGAACTGGAGCAGTAATGCCTGTAGGGTCAACAGGAAGCTAACATTATTTTC
Source organism: Podarcis raffonei (assembly GCF_027172205.1). Lineage (NCBI taxonomy): Eukaryota > Metazoa > Chordata > Lepidosauria > Squamata > Lacertidae > Podarcis > Podarcis raffonei. Next base: position 32,150,263 of record NC_070603.1, on the reverse strand, counting down.
ACACTGTAATCTGGCTGCAGGTGATATTATTACCTTTAGTTGGATTAGCAGGATTTTCCTACCGCAGCAAACTGAATCAGCACCCCCAAATTCAGTAACGCTTGAATCCTCAGTAGTTTGCTGTGCTGTGGATATTTTATCTCAGTCTACTTTCCCAAATATATCTCTATGCTAGCTTTGAAATCATACCCAACTTGCTGAGCGCTTTTGCCAGTCTTGATTGAAGTGGGCAATATTTGCACCCAGCCTGACCAATTTGTTTACTTTGACCAAATGTCATGTCATGAATTGGATTAGAACAGAGTGTGTTTCTCTGCCAACAGGCAGCACAAAAACGTAGCTATGAAAGCAACATGGAGCATAGTGCCAAGGAGACGTCAAGGAAGATATAGAAGATCAAATGAAGAAAATAAAGGTTGCCAGTGGTGTGATAATGATAAACGGGATGGTTTCAGTAAATCCTTCAGCACCTTTAACCACGCACTTCCCTCCATGCAGTATTGCAGGGTTTCTTTTTCTGGCTGAAATATGAAGCCAACATGGGAATTAACCCAATTAAGTGAGATCTTATTTGTTGATCCAAGCTAAACAAAGAGGGCAGTTTTCCAAGACACTCTGAAAGTGTGAATCTTTACTTGGGATAGGTTTACATTCTATTTGTGGGGTTAGTCCATAGAGGTTACTTCTTTCCATTAATCATTATTGCTCTTTCTTGTGTTTAATAGGTTATGCTTTAGTGCAATGCTGCCTCAGGGAAAATGTGGTTGCAGCCCAAAACAGCCCTGTGTCTAGCCCCCCCCCCCCATTTTTGAGGAAAACAAGGAGAACCAGACATGTTGTTTTTGGTAATATGTAGTTATATCCCTTGTTCTTCACCAGATATTTTGGGATGTGTACAGGCTTTATAGATTTCAGAAAATATTATCAGCCTCAGAATTACTCCTCCTGCTCCAGCTTTTTGATGATACAGGTATCGATACAGGAATATGCAGTGCATTGTGAATCTTTGAGGCTAGATGTCAGCCCTCAACCCATTGTGTTGGGATGCCAAAGACTGTAAATGTGCTGATCACATCTGTCCCTTCTGTTGAAAAGGCTACAGAATGGTCGTTCATTAGTGCTAACCCATGTGACTGTTTGTGTTACACCTACATAATTTGAGTCTTTCCTTTGATTTGACTGGGCAGTGTCCCCTGCAACCTCTCACCTGAGTGGCTGCATCGTTAGACGAGACACCTTTGCCAGACACTCACCCACCCCCAAAAATATTCCAAATGTGGGCACAACTGTAATGTGATAAGATTATATGGAACAAAGCAGCTCATGTTGATTTCTCAACATAAACATTTTATCATGTAAATTGACCCTTAATCACTCAAGAGTGATGGGCTTGGTATAGACTTTGACCACAGAGTTTATAATGCTATGTTTTAAAAATGCAAAATTAACATGGTGGGCGAAACTTTTATATGTGTATATCCTGCTACGTACCATCCACATTACTGTGCGTCACACAACTATATGGGTAAAGGAGGACGACATTTGGGCAGCCATTTCCTATAGTCAGTTTTTTTAGTTTGTTTATTTAAGTGCAATAATGAGATTACCTTTAGGTCTTTGAAAGTGATAGGGAAAATCTGCAGTGCTGAAACGATGGCAATGAAGAGAAAGAGGGGTGAGTCTTAAATCTTAAAAGTTAGCACCATGGCACTTTTCATTTTGACATTATTGTGTGAAGAACTTAACTTTTTAAATAAGTATCGCCAAAAAAGTGTCTTGATGCTAACAATCGGAACTAAGGGAATAATAAAGAATTCTTGATAAAATGATGCCCCTTATAGAGGTGATAGTGGAGGTGTGATACTGCTGATATGTTCACCTGCCCGACAAGACACCACACACATTGGAATTGGAAAAGCCTAGCTATGGCTATCTGCGTGTGCAGAAAAACTGGAACCAGTTCTAGTAAAAAATTAAAAGCAGATATTCTGAGCTCCGAGAAAAGGCAGAAGAACCATAGAAGAAACACGGGGGGGGGGGGGGGACAACAATTGGATGCTGACATCATGTGGGTGCCTTGTGGAAAGTGAGTGAATGAAGCAATAATAATAAAAATAATGATATAATTTATTATTTATACCCCGTCCATATGGCTGGGTTTCACAAGGCAGTTTAACACTAACCGAGTACAGAAACTAACCCCAGTGTGGGTGCTTGGGAATAAAGTGTCCTAGGTACATGTGTGTGTGTGTGTGTGTGTGTGTTCTTGGTCTCCAGCTAAATGACTATTCATTTGCCAGCTTGGATTTTGTCCCTGGGCCTCCAGCTGCCAATCCCTACGTTCTGCCTTCTACTTAACGTGGCAGCTGTATTTGTAGATGGATCACACGTCACCTTGTTTTTGCATGATTCACATTGTTGCGGAACTTCAGGGCACATGCTCATGGTCTCTTGAGATGAGCTTGTCACCTCTTACCCAGCCAGCCATACTCAAATGATCAAAAGTTGTGAAATAGTGTGCTTTCCCCATCCTTTTAGCATACACTTACATGAACAGTGGGGGATTCTATTCAGCTTAAGTGATTGTGAATGTGGAACCGGAAGAGTACGTGAATTAACAACATGGAACACTGTCTTTTTACAGCCGCACACCTTATACATAGGAGTGTGGAAGCCAACTTAATGGCTTTGGAAACCTGCATTGTTTTCCACACTCATAAGGTACCACAGTCCTGCAAGAAAGCATGAGACATCCCTGTTGCTGTCTGAGGGGACTGGGATTTAAATGCTGCATCTATTAATATACACAGATCTGTTTTCGTCCTTTGGTCCAGAGGATTTATTGCCATCTAAATTACACTTACTAGATGCAAGATTTCCCCCATCACTTCACCAAGGCTGAACCCTGTCACCTCTGGCCACTGTGAATCTCTTGAAACACAGTCCTATTTAGGTCTGACCTGTGAGGTTTATGAGCTATTCCCCCCCCCCCGCCCCTTGCATTTTGTGGCCTAGAATTCTTTTTGGGGTTATGAGGTCAAATTTTGGCATAGTGGGTCTAATTACATTAAATAAAAAAATGTTTTCACCGCTGAAAAAGTGAGGACTTTTACCAAATCACAAAAGTAATTGGATTTAATAGTCCTTGCTGTTAATGCTGGCTCTGATCCTGCACAAGTTGACATGATACCCTTCACACATGAAACACTAGAGGAACAGGAATATTGTTGCAGGGAATAGCCTTTCCACCACCACTCCATTTCAGAGGGGTGGGGGGCTCAAAACCTTCACTCAAAACCATAATTAAATTCTAAGGAAAATAAAATGAATTATTCTAGAAAGGTATTGCATTGCAAAAAGAAGGGGGCAGCCATGCTGCTCTACAAATCTCTCTCTCTGTGTGTGTAACAGGTTTTTGTGTGAATATGCTTGTTCCTGAAAGATACAGCAGATTCAGAAAAGATACAGAAATATCCAGCTTTTAGAGAACCTTTTAAAAAAGTGGCAAAATGATGGGGTCAGGGAAGCTTATCACTTTTAGGTATGTACAGTGTTCACTCCTGCAACAGTTGTGGCAAATAAAAGGAAATAGCAAATTCCCAGTTGCAAAATACCGTAGCTTGAGTATTTTTTTAAATTAAAAAGTGCAGCGAGTTTGCAAATGGCTTGGAGGCAAGGGCACATGTAGCTTTCTCACAACAACAAAAATACCGTGCATTTGTTTTGCATTGAAATTGTCCTAAAATACCTTGCACGTTGAAGAGAAACCCATTTAATGAAAGAAAGAAAAAGGGTGTTGCTCATACTATAGATTTAAACCTGTGGAGAGTTCAGAGTAAAAACAAATATCTGATGTTGATGTGGGTGGAACAGTTTCCCTAGTTGATGTGTCAGCAAGCACTCATTAACACAAAGGGTGGGGTTTTTGTGTTGCATTAACTAGGAAGAAGGGACGCGGGTGGCGCTGTGGGTAAAAGCCTCAGCGCCTAGGGCTTGCCGATCGAAAGGTCGGAGGTTCGAATCCCCGCGGCGGGGTGCGCTCCCGTTGCTCGGTCCCAGCGCCTGCCAACCTAGCAGTTTGAAAGCACCCCCAGGTGCAAGTAGATAAATAGGGACCGCTTACTAGCGGGAAGGTAAACAGTGTTTCCGTGTGTGGCTCTGGCTCGCCAGAGCAGCGATGTCACGCTGGCCACGTGACCCGGAAGTGTCTCCGAACAGCGCTGGCCCCCGGCCTCTTGAGTGAGATGGGCGCACAACCCCAGAGTCTGTCAAGACTGGCCTGTACGGGCAGGGGTACCTTTACCTTTAACTAGGAAGAGTTGGGAGTGGCTTGATCTTGTTATATCCATCCAAATACACAAGGACAGGGGACGGGACATTGAGACATCCCCATGCTAGTTGTTCTTTATCTATCTATACAGATCAATGTCGCTTGGTTGATCGCAGAAAATAAGGAATATTCTTCTGTCCAACAGACAGGGCCACATTTCCTATTCTGTGTTTTTAATCCTCTTCCTGCTTTCTCACTAAATCCCTTTCAGTGAATTCACCCATCCATGTAGACCCTTAGATATGAGGATAGTAAAGCCGTTGCATCTATTCCATGCTCATCCCTGATGACACAGATATGCCTATCTGCATATTGAGTCTGTCCCCACTTCCCATACACTAACAGAAAGCTTTTTTAAAAAATTGCCTTATTCTGCCTATTTGCTTGTCTGCTTTGGACACCTTTCCTATTGTTAATTAGCTGCTTGGTAGCTAATTAACTAATATTCTCATGATTCTGCTGCAGGACTTGTATTAATCTGTGATATCCCTGAAATCACAGTGATTCATGATTTCACTAGATTTGTATAACGTGTATAGAAGGGGATGGTGTGTTGCCAAACATAGGTAAAACAGTGTTAAAAGTTATAGGAGAATGAAGAGCAGGTATTATCTTGTGGCTGTACAGCAGCGCAGGTGTGTATAAGGTGAGATCTGCTCAGCGGGCGACAGGGGGCCTGAAGTGGTGTGTCAATCCGTGTGAGGCCTTCTTTGTTCCACTTTCATTTCTACTTGGAAGTCAGCAACTTGTGTGATAACAGTATGGCACAAGAGAGAGAATTTGGAGTACCCAAGCTCTAGCTGGATGGACTGAAACTTGTTTAATTGATTGCATCCATAAATGTAAGGAGGCTGCAATCCTTTCTGCCCATAAACAAAACGGAAGTGGCTTGGCTGGCTGAAAATACAAATATAAAACTGAGTCCAACAAAGAGCACCCTCTCCTCTCATTCCTGTTTTCTCTCTCATGTCAAGTGAAAGGAGCCAAAGTGTGAAGCAATGCCCTTGAGCTCCCATGTTTTCTCTGTCCTGATGGGGAAATAAGTTTGGATAAAATTTTGTGGGACGTTCCCTGTTTTTGTCTGAAGATGGCAGTGCTGATACAAATGAAACATGCCTTGTTGGCGAAGTCTTGGCTCTCATTAGGGAGTGAATAGACAAGAAAAAGAAACCAGTCACAAGAACATCAACTGTACCAGACTAGATTGAGTTGACGGCCTGACCTGCTCAGTATGCTGTCCCAGTTGCACAACAGAAAAATGTACAACCAAGGTTAATATAGGTAGATGTATGCCTTGTGATCTATTCCCAGCTTATAAAAAAACTAGAAATAATTTGAGTCTAAACTTGCTGTGTCCCAGAGGTAGAGTGAAGAACTCCTGGAAAGGAAGAACTGGCACCTGCAAAGCCTAATATCCAAAGAATACGTGGTTTATTCTGAGGCAGGATACTGATCATTAATCTACAGTAATCGGAGCAAAGTTTTAAAATGTACAGTGGTACCTCGGGTTAAGTACTTAATTTGTTCCGGAGGTCCGTACTTAACCTGAAACTGTACTTAACCTGAAGCACCACTTTAGTTAATGGGGCCTCCTGCTGCTGCCGCGCAGCCGGAGCATGATTTCTGTTCTCATCCTGAAGCAAAGTTTTTAACCTGAAGCACTATTTCTTGGTTAGCGGAGTCTGTAACCTGAAGCATATGTAACCTGAAGCGTATGTAACCCGAGGTACCACTGTACAATAGTTCAGCTACATCAGCATATTCCACCATATTCCGAACCAAACATGTATAGTCTTCTATCATCATAGAGTTAAAACGTTCTTCCTAAAGCCAAGCATCAACCTTTTGGGTGGTTGGTAGAGCTCTTCTATTTGTTTCCTGCTGTTGATAGGCTTCAAGTAGTTGAATACTAGATTATGTCACCTCTTAGTATTTTCTGTGCTAAGCAAAATCAACTTCTGCAATCTGTTTTTATCATGGCACCACTTGTTCTCCAGTTATCCAGCATACTTGGGGCGGGGAGTTAAGTTCTAGAAATCATGAAGTGTTTTTGACCTTTCCTGTGTGAGGAAGAGCAAAGTGGTCTTAATAAGCTAACTCACCAACAAGGGCTATCTTCAAAATATGAAGATTTCCCTAAATACTTACTGACATAGAAAGTGTGAATTTTTCAAGCCTAGTCTTCCTTATGCCCAAGTTAGCCCAGGTGCTGAGGGTTGATTCCTCCAAATGCATCTTCAGCTCTTTTCATTCAGATGAGAATACACAGCATCACCCAACCATCCATCTAGTTATGTGTGAGAAGTTTTAAAGCGATAATTTATCTGCCGCACATGTATGCTGCCCTTCCAAGGTGCTCCATATGGGATGCTAATCTCAGGGCTCTTCCAGACAACCTGTTTATTGAGCATTCATCCTCATTTACTTGCACTATTTAACCTTACGCAGAGGTTACTGTAGTTTATGTGTCGTCTTTACTGAGCATATGTTCTGATTTGCTTGTAGGGTGTTCATATACCTTTCCGTTAGCCATTCGTGCCAGTGCATTTCCTCTTCACTTTCTTAATCACAAAAATCCATTTTAAAAAAGGATTTGTTGCACTATGGTGACAGAGCACTCTAATCCACTTTAATTGGTATGCACTTGAATCCCTCCTGCAAAATACAACCTGGAGCTGCCCTCACAGTCCCTGCCCTTTGTACTGTAGGTTAGGTAGGCAGAGAGAAAGTGATTTGCCTAGGCTTACTCAATGAGCTTGGGCCTGAACCAGCTTTTGAATCCTAGGTTTTCCATATTCAATCCTGACAGTAGCCAGATAACCACACAGCTCCTGTTAACCTAGGACAGTTTGCTATGACAATAGGCTAAGAAACCCCTGTGAATGATGTATGCAGACTGATTGCTGGATTTCTTCAATCAGAATAGTGATGAGAACTAAGTACGGAATTGGCTTCTAAAATGCCCTGAAGCTTTTCAAGGAGAACAGATCTGTCATTGGCCATATATACCCCTTATGAAATACATAACGCTACCAGAAATTGGGAGGGACTCTGTTCTATTTGCACCTTGCGTCGGTAAGCCCTTCCTCTTCCGCATCTAGAGGGGGTGGTTCTTGGAAATGAGTTGCTCATTGTTGTGACTCAGTTCTAATGACGCGCTTGGCCAACAGCCCCTGATAGAAAACATTGTTCCCTTCATTTAAGCCTTTAATTATGTAGTCATTACACTGCTGTTGGCGCAGAGCTGAGATACGCAAAACACGCATTCGGTTATGTGGTCTGCGTGAAAGGATCTAGGAACTCTCATAGGCATGGATGGAATCCCTGGTGGTGTGGTTCAGATGTGTGTTTGGAATAGAGCCAAATTTCTGCATCAACTTACTATAGTGGATGTCTTGCATTAACTCTACAATTCAGTCTGTACACTTGATCTGTGTAGGTGTTCTTGTACCTGCTCAGTCTATACTTGCAAGTACAGAATGAATTTGGGGCGGCAGCACTGTTTTCACAAGGTACAAGCATACATTTGGCTCTAGATGACTAGTTTTTAAAAGGATGGTCAATGGAAGCATCTTGGAACCAAAGCTTGACTGCACATCTCTAGGAATGTCCTGTGCAACCCTGAGGGATGGCGGTGCCATGGCAGCAATGGGGCAGTGAATGCAAGTTATATTTGGGATTACAAAAGGCAAATGCCCTATAACAAAAGTGAACTCAAAGAATACCAGAATGAAATTAGGTTGCTTGTATTGCAAATACTGGAAACTGCTTTCTCCCCTACTGATGTGTGTGTTCGCATGTGCTTTTCACTGCAGTTTCTTCAATTCTTCTGTGACAAATTAGTAGCTTCTTGAGATAGGGTGAAAACAGCACAGTATTCAAGTTAGGCTGACACCCCAAATATATGTGGTTGTGATATTTTTGGCTTTATTTATATGTTTCCCCTAACAGTTCCTGACATTGTTTGTCTCTTTGATGACTGTTCAGTACATCAAGCTGATATTTTCTCAGTGAGCTATGTTATCTGTAAGGATTAGCAGATGTCTTTTCTGCATACTTCATTTTTCTAGAATCCCAACACTTGTGCTTCTCAACCTTGAATTTGATTGCATTGTTTCTTATGAGGCATTTTATGAGATCTGTGTGTAAGTCTGTTGCAGCATTTTATGAGCTTAATTGTGCTAAATCAAACTGATTGTCTGCCGGTTGTGCAAACTTCCTCTCCATCCCCTTTTCCAGTTAATCAATGGGTAAACTGTGAGACACCCTGCAGTTTACCTTTTCTACATGGTGAAAAATCCCATTTGTCTCGAGGCTCATTCTTCTTTTAACCTGATCTATGAATGAACTAGTTTCTCTTATCCTATGTCATGACAAGGGATCTAGATACCTGAATGACTTTTTCTGCTTTGAGCTGCAGAATATATAATTTTAAACAGGTTTCAGTGACGTTTTGGAATTCAAAGCTGTTGTTTTTCAAAGCATGATTTAATTAAGCTTTTCAAAATCCAGTTGATAATGATAGGAAAAGTTAAGCAAGTGCCGTTCCTGAAATCAAGGAAACTTAAAAGTACTTAATTTTGGCTGGGTTTAGTTTTAAGGTTCTTGTCCTCTTTGTTTACATATCCATTAGCTTCCCTTAGCTCCCATCTAAAAAGGAGTTTGTATAGTGTGAAAACATTTTTATTCCACATAGCTCCTGAATATGTTTAGCATGTGTTTGTTTATTTTTCCTGAAGCCAACAGTTTAGTTTTATTTTATTTGGTAAGAGAGCTAGGATTGTGACAGTTATCTGATTTTCTTTTAATGACCAAATTTTACGCTGTGAAGAGCAAAATGAATCACTACCATTAACGCTGAGTTGTTACAAACAAGATAGTATTGAGATAATAAAAGGCCCTAAGAGAGCAACAGAAACCGAATGACAGCTTCCCAAACTCATTAGGCTGATTATGGTGCATTTCCTCTCCATACATTATTCCTAAGGCGCTAGCATTTAAAAGTGTGTAAACATTATGATGTCTCTTTTAATCCACAGAAATGCATGTGCCTAAGTGGTGAAAGTACGTTTTGAGGTTTTACTGAACTTCATTGCAGCAGAATAGAAAACACATTTCTATAAAACACTTTAAAGTGATGTTTTCATACATGGGCCTTGAATCATCATTCAAATGAAATAATGCTGGAAATAGTTATTCTTTCTGACTGTTTCAGCTCTGTTTCAATTGCAGGCCTAGCTGAATCTTATAAATTAAACCGAGAAAAGATTTGAGAAGGAATTCAAGTCTCACTGTTTTGACACCAGAGTGGTGGATGGGACAGCTATAGCTTCTCTTCCTATATATTTTTCTTGGACACCTTGCAAGACACATGAATTGCTGCACATGCCCCATCTACCTCCCCCCCTTGCTCTTCTGACGCTCTTATTCTCTCCTCCTCTTCTGAAATCTTATTCTTTGATACTGTTTGCACAGAGGGATGGGGGAAATCAGTCAGGACTGAGGCTAGTGTAAAGATTGATTGTGGATATCCACTCCTATATGAAACAAGACTCAAGATTTATTGTCCTCCTTTTCAGTAATTGTATATTTAGCAAAGGAATGATCGTACCAGTCCTTGACATCTGTGCAGTTGCTTGCTAATTTTACAGACTCCTCTCCATATGAAGTAGTCTGCTAGCTCCAGAGTCCATCACTCCTGTGGGCAAGGTAATGTGTGTATATGAACCAGCATGGCCTGGCTTAAAAACATCCCCCTTCCACAATCACAAGTTGCTCACCTGTGCTTAGGCAGAGCTGGTCTATATGTACTTTGTGATAAGTCCTTGTCTCCTAGTGTTTAGTCATGCCTGTGTCCACCAGCAGGTAACTCATTCCTCCTAAGAAGTCTGGATTCCTGCCTAGCTAGTGCTGCTCTTGTCAGAGCATCCCCCGTTACCATGGAAGCCCATTCTTCTCAGATGACATGTGCCATGGTTCTTTACAGCTGGGAGAAAATGTCTGTGCATTTGATCTTCTGCCCTGCCCTGTGGTGCATGAAACCCAAGAGTGCTGGGGAAGCAAGCAGCACTGGTGGGGCCCAGGAAACCGCTTCACTTTCTGCTCTTTGCACTGTGAGAGAACTTTGCAACCGAGGAGAACAAATCTCCCTAAAAGGGCCTCACTTCATTGGGAAATGCAGGCAGTGATAAGAGGAGCTAGTGGGGGATGTCTTGAAGTTGGGCTGACACAAGTTGTTTTGGGAGTAGTCCTCTGAGAGACACATGTGGCAGGGTACAATTTATGGGCCCCAAGAATCAATAGGTTGTGTGTGTGTGTAGTGGGGTAGAGAGTGGCAGCAACTTTAGCTCTTTCTAAATCACCTTTCTGGGCCAAGTTCATGACACCATAGTCCAGAGTTTCCCATTGTGAGCATTTGTTGATAAGATTAGAGCATCCCATGCCAGGAATAAGAAGGAATGTCTGCCGGCACCTCCTGTGTTGTGTGGGTGGGGTCTCTGCCTGCTCCCTAGGCTCTAGGATCTGGACCGTGAAATTGACCCCGATGGGGCTCTTACATAAGTTTCTGTCTGCGCTTGGAGACTAAGTGGCTGTCAGAGGCACAGCATCGCCCACACGACAGACAGGAGTGCCTAGGGTGCTGTGCTCTCTGGGCTGTAATTTATCCTGCCAACTCTACTCAGTGTGCCAATAGAGACACAGCTTTCTGCATTTGGGCACAGTTACATAGGGTGGGAGATAAGGACGGTGTGTGCCAACCATGCATTATTGCTGCCAGGAGTCCAAGGCCTGCCTAGGATTCGTATCTGTGAAGGTCGAAAGTCAGTCTCCCTGGACTCTTCATGACGATGGTACAGCCAGCCCCGTTGGCTATGGGCTGGCCCTATGGTGCTTACCTACAACATCTGAGTCCACATCTGAGTCCACAAACATGCTACTGAAAGTTCTGCCATGGTGACATTGTCCACCATCCCACATAGTCTTGGAACTGAGTCGTCATTATCAAGTATTTAATTGCTCGTCTTGGAATTTGAGCATTACAGAACCAGAGTGCAATTGCTCCCCTCTCTCCAATGTGGTGGGACATGGGTAGTGCCGTGGGTTAAACTACAGAGCCTAGGACTTGCCAATCAGAAGGTCGGCTCCTGTTGTTCGGTCCCTGCTCCTGCCAACCTAGCAGTTCGAAAGCACATCAAAGTGCAAGTAGATAAATAGGTACCGCTTCAGCGGGAAGGTAAACGGCATTTCCGTGCGCTGCTCTGGTTCGCCAGAAACGGCTTAGTCATGCTGGCCACATGACCCGGAAGCTGTATGCTGGCTCCCTCAGCCAGTAAAGCGAGATGAGCGCCGCAACCCCAGAGTCATCCACGACTGGACCTAACAGTTAGGGGTCCCTTTACCTTTACCTCCACTGTGGTGGTCACAGCAATCTCTCAGCCTCTTTGAAGGCAACAGCATTGTGGGCGCTCCCTTTCAGAGGACAGGCACAAGGCATCTTTCTTAGGCTTCACTTTTGAGATACTTTGACAACTGGGAAGAACGAGCCATCCATGCCATGCGCCTGACCCGCCACCAGCCATATTTACCTTTGCATCAAGTGCCTTTGTGCTCCGGCAATTTGCTTCAATTAGGCTCGTTATCTCAGTCAGAGGCACCCGGTGACGGCAGTGGCTTCCTTGCAGGGGGTGGGGGGAGACATCAGCTCAGTCTGTGCCCCTTGCTCACCACAGGCCTGTGAACAGATGGCTGAGGTGGTGGTTCTTGAGTCCATTCTCGTCTGCTCTTGGGGGTGAAGGTTGCAAGAGAGAGGAAAATAATAAACCAGGCAAATACTGCTGTTATGTTTCCAAAGACAACTTGCACTTCTGGTCACTGTGCTTGTATTCCATGTGCAGTGTGAGCTTATATGCAAGATAGCAACTAATTTTTTTATTTCAACGGTTTGTATGACACTTGTATGCCCCACCATGTGTGAATCCCTTGCAAACAACTGCAGTGCTTGGAGACAGAAAGTTCATGTATCCAAGCAGTCATTTCTCCTCTAGATCACATCCTCTAGACTGCTGGGAAGAGCACAGAGAAAAGAAATGCCATGTTACATCTGCAACCATTAAACCAGATTCCTTCATCTGCCCCAGCTGCAATAAAACATGTCTCTCCTATATCGGTCTCTACAGCCACAGCAGGCACTGTAACTTTCCAGCAGTTTGACTTTACGCCTGATAGTGCATTCTTCCATTGTCTCCCCAGACAGACGGATACCAGCAACTGTGTGCCGCTTCCTCACAGCCTTCTCTAAGCAGTTGTACAGGGGACCCAATAGCATAAGACTAAAAATGGGTTAAACCTTTAAAATCAGACTTCAATTAAAATGCTTGCTGGAATAAAAGAAAGCATTTGGTAAGCTCTGCGAGTTCAGCATGTCTGAATTTTCAAAACAGCCATCACTGCCATCGTTTGGAGCAGAAAGCATTTTTCTCCAGATTGCACAGATTGCTCTACTTTGCGGGATTCTGCGTCTCTTCTCCTGTTGCATGTTAACATGGAGTGAAGGCTCGGATTAAATGGTCACTTGGGCCTGCTGTGCCTTTCAGATTCTTGAGTCCTAAACAGAATGCGTGGGTACCCTCTGGCCATTGATGTTGGCTCTGGGACATGTTTACAGTCTGTTGGGTCTTAAGCCAATCAGGCCCCAGGTGTGACTGCGGTCTGGCTGAGGGCGCAGAGGGCACTGGATTGTGTTCCTTCCCAAATGAGGGAAGGAAAAGCTCTACATCTCATGGCTTGGGAACGAGGTGTTGTTTTGAATTAAAACCAGTGGGAGATGAAACGAGGAAGGCGTTCGCTGGAGGGTCACAGGCATTATGAATGCCAAGCAAATAACTGGCTGTGTGCATGTACCCCACTGTCAAACTGAAGAGGGTGTGCATGCGTAGCAGCAAGCGGAGTGTTAATTTGGCATATGCTTCCCTGTTTGGGGGGACATTTTGGGAGGTGGTGCACTGGGGGAGAGACAGGGAGACTAATCCCATGAACAAGGGGATTGTCCCGTTCCTAAAACTAGCTCAGGGAGACTTAGAAGTCACATGCTGCCAAAGCACCTTAGGCGGAGGCACAAAGGAACTGGAGAGTGTGTGTGACATAACTATGCTCTCCTGTTTGCGCACGTAGCACGGGGGGGGGGGGACGGGACGGGACACGACGACAAGTGCTATGTGTTTGTGAAAGATGTTACACAATTTACGTTTCTTCTGTAACCCGTCCAGCAGGCATCCAAAGTGAGCACAATGGGTGCGTCATCATCCCACGTCAGGAAAAGGGCCATGCACTTTCTTAAGTGTGGTGCTTTGCAGAAATGACGCCACTAGTGGATTATTGAGTACATCATTGGCCATGTGTGTTCAGTACCTGGTTCAGGACATGACTGGGCAGGAGCTGAGCAGTCAGTATGATTTCAGTGATCTAATATCACAGGTATGGGAAACCTGTGGCCCTCAAGATCTTTTTGGACTCTTAACTCCCATCAGCTCTGGCTGGGATGGTCAATGATCAGGGAGGATCATGTAGTCCTGCAATATCTGGAGCGTCACAGGTTCCTTCCTAACAGAAAAGGATCTGGGATGTGCTGCAAGTTCATTTTCAAGCTTACCTGCTCTCTCTTCTTCCTCAGTAGGATCTCTTTGTCCCATCTTCAAGTTTTGCCTGCTGTTACTATCTCAAATAATGCTTTGTGAATCAAATTACGTGTCAATATGAATGCTTTTTTTCAGGCTTGTATAAGCATTCAAACTGTTTCCACAGATGTCTGTAAGAATCCACAATGAGCAGTAACCTTGCTCCAGGCCCTTTCAGTTGGCATTCAGGCCTTATTCCAGGTCAGATGTGAACAGTATTTAATCTTAAAAATACACCTTGGCAGCTTTAGGGGGACCTTTCTTAGATCAACCTGTTACAATTCTGCACTGCCTGCACTTTATTCCAGCTCATTCTATGTGTACATGTCTCTCTCCACCAGAAGTAAAGAGAACAAGGCCTTCACAATGAAAATGCTACTCCTGCCGATATTTTCCGTGTGATGACCACCTGTGATGGAGACCCCCTGAGCAGTCCTATTGGACTTAGCAGTTGGAGCAAGGGCTAAAAAAATACTTGCTCAAGGCCAGACAATTGCTACGCAGCAGAAAATAATGAAAATTACGTTTCTGGTTTATAGTCGATTCCCATTCACAGGAAAGCTGCAGAGGCAGAAAGAAAGCAATCTGTCTAAGACCAGACAACAAGTCCATGGCTAGAAAGCATTCTCTGCCCACAGAGGGAATCCACACCATAGTATACGGGCAGACCTGTGATGGGATGGAAGAGGGAAAAACCAGACTGGAAGCAGGTAAGGAATGGAGAGAAATCTGCTCTCTGCCCCACCGGACCACCTGCCTCCTGAAGCCTGCCACAGCTGAAGGTGATTGTTTCCTGCCAGTGCTTAGAAGGCTACAAATGGGAATGGGCAAGAGGGAGGTAGCAGGAAGCTGATGGCCTCCGACTGCTCTGATGATTTCCTAACATGCCTGCACTGAAGACTTCTTCCATACTGCAGTTGGTGTCCTGCTATGGCACATCACTACGATGCGTATGCATGGAGTTATTATGTGGCTGTTCATGTTCAGAAGCCACATTTGTGCATGCGTGCACATGTGAATGTACATATGCTGAAAACCTTTTTTAAAAAAGAAGCTTTTTTGGGACAGCGTGGAATGCAGTGTTTTTAAAGAAGAACATACCAATAGTTGCTGCTTGGAGATTTTGGAATCAGAGGGTGCTAGTGAAACACTTTTGTAAAGGGACTTGGGGACTGGATGGGACATCACACAGGGGTAGGAGTTGGCAATTACCTGTTTCTTGCAATGGTTCTAATTTAAAGCTGCTGCGTGGCCTCCCTGGAAAGGTTAGTACTTCTGAAGGACAAGGCTGGTGCAGGACACCTGTTCCTGTCCATGCTGGTGAATGAAAGGCAGTCCAGGCCCCAGCAAGGATAAACATCTCAGTGCATCAGGAGGCACCGTCTAAGTTGCCAGGACATACAGCACAATTTATTGGGTCCTTCAATCACCCGAACATTGGCACTGACAGGCAGACATACGCAGACACAGAAGTGGCCCTCAGAGCTTGTATTGCCCACACAAGTAGATTTACAGAGTCACCCAGCACAGAAGGTGCAAGCATGCCCACAGTGCGGATGCAATGGTAGAGCCACGTACAAAGTCAATGACCCAAGTGAGCCGTGTCACTTCCGCATAGATATATATACTGAATGGTAGTACTGGTTTCCTTCCAAACTCTGCAGGCAATGCTTTCTGCACGGCTCCAAAATATCTCTTTAAGTGGTATGCCATCCCATGTGCCCTGAAGGCAAAGACGTCTCTGTTCCAGAGACGACATTTTCATATGTGCGAAAGTGGAGCTGCAAAGTTTGTACTCGGAGAGCCCAAGTTTTGCAACCACTAAATTTGGCCTTTTGCAAATGGGACACTTCGCATAGGACAATTATACATACATTTGCATGTTTTGCTGCACAATTTGTTTGGGGAAAATGAAAGAAACATATGATAGCCTCTAGATATATCCTTCCCTATGACTGATTTAAAAAAAAAATTGCACAGACCCTTTGTGTGTGTGTGTGTGTGTGTGTGTGTGTGTGTGTGTGTGTGCATTTAGCAGATAGTGCTTGTTCTCTGTAATTTATGAGGACTAGAAACTTGGTTGTTGGATTTTGGTTGTTGTTGTTTTTAAAAAGAGGAAATTGGAGATTCTTAAGGAGTCTGATCAGTGCTGATTCTGGCACAATCATAAATGTGCAGGCTTTCAAAGTTTCCTAACAACGGTACAGAATCTCCTCCCACTACAAAGCTTGTTTGGCATTGTCACCTCTGTCAGGATGCCCTGTGGCTGGGCTGTCCCCTGGATCTCATGTCCTGGAGCATTCGGCATGCGGACAGGCAAGGCAGCTCGTCTTGCTGGGTCTCTCATAAGCATGTCTCCAGCACGGACAAGGAATTTGCACCATCTAGTCTGCGCCAAGCTGCTTGGCAGAGGGTACACTTTCCAGTCATGTGTCCCACAGCCTCCTGGGCTGTCAGCTGCCCTCTTTGCTCTGCAGGACGGCTGCCTCAGGGGGCAAAGAGTGAGACAGGCCCCATAAGCCAGGGGCAGACAGGCAAGTCAGCTTCAGAGGTTGCTCTCGGCTGTGTCAGGGAACTCGTAGCAATGGGGCTGCTCAGCCACTGCCAAGTTTTCACTGGCACTGCATGCTGTCCTCTCCAGGTACTGAGTGCTGGTGTGCATGGTGGCTTGGCTGCGGCCCAGCCCATTGAGGTAGTTGCCAACCAGCTTGTGCTTCTCGCCGGTCCTGGTACCCCCGTTGCGGACATGGGGTGTGTGGCTGTACGTGTGCTTGTATTCCTCTTCTATGTCCCAGCCAAGCTTCCAGCGCGTCCATTTCTTCATGAGCTCTGACTGCACCTATGGAGATAGAAACATTTGCGGGGAGGATGTGTTATTTACTGGTTTGAGGTTGTATTTTTAAATATTATTATCCGCTGTAGGCTGCTTTGCCACAAATGGCAGGATTATAAACCTTTATAAATAAACTGTATTAATCTCATGCATATGAGAAATACAGCCAGTTTAAGGGCTCACAACTGCAAGTTGCATACAAACGTGTATTTGAACATGTGTGCTTCATGTAGTGAAAAGCAACCTCAGAAGGGGAAATTTTTCAAGGAGAAGGGTGCCTAAAATGTTTCCCACTGCCATTTTTACCACATCTCCCCCTGCCACATGACACCCTCAAATTCCAAAATCAGCAGTGCAGACTAGACCTTTGCCGAGAAGATCTGACATATTGGAGATGGGAGGATGCGGTGGAAAAGCATCGGACAGAGAAAGGCTAAACACCACCTCTCTTACTGCTCTGTCCACTGAAAATTGCACATGCCCCTTTCTGAAACCATGTGCAGCTGGTCGGTTGCAACAGAAATGGGTACAGAAAGAAGCAAACACAACAACACTTGCACAGATTCCGTTGTACTTGTAACAACAGCTCCGCACTGGTTGTGTTCTGCTTACACAGTTCCAGTTACATGGGTGACAGACACACACGGATGAGGAGCTTTGACTGCATCTGCCTTCTTACCACTTGAATTAAGCTGGGTGGGTCACTCTGACAGTATTTCAAAAGACATTGCATCTTGCTCCAGCTGTGCCTCCAATACCACTCAGATAATACAGGTGGAAATCATCCTTGCTGCCATACATTCCTACCTGTGCAGCAGCTTGCATGTCCTGTATCTCCCTCCTCCACCACACCCCCACCCCAGTTTAGTGCACACTTACCTCCTTATTCACAAAGCAGTAAAGAATGGCCACCAGCATTCCCTAAAGAGGCAGAGAAGTCAATCAGAATAATGCCATTTACTGTATTTTTCCATGTATGACGCCCCCTATTTTGGGGGACTCAAATTTAAGAAGATGGGGGGAGATGGCTCAGACATCTTGAGCTTTTGGGGGGGAGGATTGCGCTTTGGGGGGGATTGCACAGGGTTGTTGAGCTCATCTGTCCCCTCACTGGCAGAAGTTGCCTATCGCCCGTCCTATTGCCCCAGCTTCAGCCAATCAACACCAGCCATTGACACAGCAACCAATAACACATCCAACAGCCGTGGACAGACATGGCAGCAGCTAATCAAACGTCCGCCCTATGCACTATCCATGTATAAGAAACTCCCACTTTTTAGCATAATTTTTATAGGAAAAAACCTAGTCTTATACACAGGAACATACATTAAATAATAATTGCAACCAGAAAGGCTTGTCTCTCTATAGTTTTTGAATGGGTCTGAGCAAAGAATGGGCTTCTGGTGTGCCTCACCTGGAAGGAGCTGAGGAAGAGGTCAAAGAAGAGCTTGACATAGCGCAGCGTGCCCTGGGCATGCTCATCGGTGACAAAGGCGAAAACCACCTCGTGGATTCCCAGCAACGGGATGAGCGTCAGTGTTGACTTGGCCAGCCTAAATGGGGCATCAGCTAATTAGAATGCATCACAAGCAAAAGGCAGCAGCATCCCACAGTATTCAGCCCGAACCCCGTATGAACCACCTACCTGGTGGAGGAACGAATGGGCTTATGAATGACAAGAAAAGAAACCTGCTAGACTCGTATCGAAGGCCACTTTAAAAAGTCAGTGTACCCATCCCCCAAACCCATGGACGTGTGGAAGGGATACCCCTAACCTACAAAGGCTGTGATGCCATGGGCAATGATGGCATAAACAGGACATAATAGAACCTTCCCGTCCCAGGAAAAGCTATGGCACTAGAGCAGGGAAGGGTGGGAGCAGGAGCCAGTACCGGAATTTGTAGTCTGTGTAGCGCATCTGGTGGGCACGGAGCTTAGAGACCAATATCTGAATGATACGGATGAAAATGAAGAAGTTGATCTGAAAGAGAGAGAGTGTGTCTGAGTGGGAAGAAGAGGCAGGACTGCAGGAGTGTCAAAAGACACGCATAGCAAATAAGGGTCTAATTTTAGCCACGATTACTACTGTTATTAATTCTGGACCCATCATAAGCTCTCAGTGGCTTGCACAGGTCTCCCCAAAGTGCCCCATCCAGGCTGTGACCATGTCCATGCATCACTGGGGCTATAGGATTCGACGTTTGCAGAGCATTTACTGGATCACTGGTACATATGCTTGCTAATAACATTTTGTGATTTGAGCGCTTAGGGAAAGTGCTATCTATAATATACATACTAAATTATTGTTTTTGGTAATATGGACAACGGGGGTGGCTTATCTTAGGCTTGGAGGCTAAATTGGGTCCCCAAAGAAATGTTTTCTCACCACACCCCAGCAGCATTTTGACAGCACAAAAAACAGCAGTTAATTAGTTGACACAGTGCTGGTTTAAGCCTCTTTGCCCTGCTCAGCACCTTGATGGTGATGCTAGGTGCCCTCTCCCCTGTCATTAACTTCATCATTTTATGGACAGTGAGGGGGTTGATAATTCCCTCAGCTGATCTGCATCCATCAGTTAAGGAAGTGGGCTGTGTGCCTCTGTGTGCATACCCCCAACGTGGCTAATGTGGTTTTCAGGCCAAAATTGGTTCACAACCTACCCCTGGCCTGACAAGGTGCATCACATTGTGGCCCTTAGATATTTTATTACTTGGAGGTTGCCCTATTCATTTTTCAGGAACACCAAATAAGAAGGCTGGAGGCAGGAAAATGATTGTTCCGTCTGCATTTTGCTAGACAAGGGCAGCCATTGTGGGCGGTTCAGTGGGCATCTGAGACAAGCGAGGAATAAAGAGAACTCACCAAGATGGCCAGGAACACAGGGAAACGCAGGATCCACCAGAACCCCATGTTATGATTGGTACTCCAGCATCTTAGGAAAGAAAGAAAGAAACCATGGATCATGTGCAACAAGTGTGACCTGGCACACTGTCCTCTTCCTTGAGCACCTCCCACCCCCACTGCTCACACTTAGTACAATGTGGTCTGCTCACACCCATAGCCCTCATAGGAATGTCACCTGTTAAGTTGCCTTGCAATGACAGAAGCATTACAGATAACCTACAAACAGTTTGCACAGCAGAGACACACATTGTCCTGGAACTTACTGAATATTTTCATAAAGAAATTTCACCACTACCCATGGCACAATGAAGAGTACTGGGGCCCCTGGAAGAGAAAAAGAGAGAGAGAGAGGATTTATATCTAAAAAAGGAACAGCCTCTGTCTGGCAGGGCAGGAATTTAACCTGAGAAGAGTTTCTGCACTAGATTCATCCTGACTCAAGATCTGCCAGTGGCTCATTAAATGCAACCAGGAGATGCAGGGAGTCGAGGGATCCTCAAATCTTGGGAGTATCATTGCAGCCAATTTGCTTGGAGTTACATATCCTCTAGGTGAAGAGGCCAATCTAAGTTGACAGATCTTGTCTCCCAGCCCAGGCTCCATGAACACAGAGACATTCCAACCTGTTCTGGCTGCCACATATACGTTTGCCAAATGGCATAATAGCACATGTGGTTTAGGCGTGGCTTCACCGGAAAGAGACAAAATCTCAGATTTCCAGGCATGACCTGGACGTTTGTGAAGGGACTTCCTTCCCGCCACTGCATTGTGCCCTCCTCCCAAACCTGCTCCAGGTCCCTCTCCCAGTCTCCAGAGCAGGCTTGCAGGCAGTGGCAGGGGTGTGAAGAGGGAGGAGAGGGAAGGGAAATCCCATCGTGTTTGCGGGAGCCATTTTGCTCATGAAATGACTTTGTTGGATACAACAGTGTCTGTATAATTGCTTAGTAGGAAGCAGTTAGCAAGTGGCACAAATGGCATTGTTATGGGAGAGTTTATTGCAGACTCAGTGATGTTCGTGCAGACCAAGTTTTGGGCAGGGACCACATGACATCAAAACACCATCCCATATGATATAGTATACCCTTTTTCCTTTTATGTTGTTCAAAATAATAATAATAATAATAATAATAATAATAATAATAATAATACACCACCCAATACAGTGGTACCTTGGGTTATATACGCTTCAGGTTACATCCGCTTCAGGTTACATCCGCTTCAGGTTACAGACTCCACTAACCCAGAAATATTACCTCGGGTTAAGAACTTTGCTTCAGGATGAGAACAGAAATTGTGCAGCAGTGGCACAGCAGCAGCAGGAGGCCCTATTAGCTAAAGTGGTGCTTCAGGTTAAGAACAGTTTCAGGTTAAGAACAGACCTCCAGAACGAATTAAGTACTTAACCCGAGGTACCACTGTATCAGCATTGTGCGGGCACCTTGCAAAGCTTGCATGCATGTGTAGCACTGAGATCACAATAGACTGCTATGTGGAAGCACCATCAGACACATTCAAAACAGAATGTGGAAAAGTATATTTATTTATTTATTAAATTTATATCCTACCCTTCCTCCCAAAGGAGCCCAGTTTATGGATTAAACCTGCTTTTACAATAGATAGGATAAGATGCAGGCAGCCAAAGTGGTGTCCTCAAAATTTAGTTGGACTACAACTCCCATAATCCCTGATCATTCACCCTGCTCGTTGGGGCTAATGGGAGCTGGAGTCCGAGGACATCTGGAGGGTACTAGGTTGACTATCCGAGGGATAAGATGCAGGAGTTGGCATCAGAAGTCCCATGCAGGCAGTAGCTCTTTAGCAATTAGGCAGTGGTATGATAAGAACCATTTGTTAGCCAGAGTGTAAATATCTCTCACCCACTGTTGTCTCTGGTCAAATAGATGCTATTGAGTTGTTGTTGCTGTTGCTGCTGCTGCTGCTACTGTTGTGATGTCTCCAAAATCTACTTGATCTGAGACCATAGTGGGGGTAAGAGGGTGGGTGATCATTTTGACTGCAAGCATCAAAATGCCCTCAAAAACTACAATCTCTACATGGCCCTAGCTGCAATACAATGTGCTGTTCCATGTAGAGCTGCTTGCCCTTTGGGGCAAACATTACTAGTCATGAGGGATGGATGACTACTGCCCAGAACAGCACTGTCTCCTTCCCATGTCTCCCCAGTAATGTTTACTGAAAGAAGACAGATGAGATGGTGTCATTATCGTACCCAAAATGTCCCCCCCCTTTGCTGTAAGGAGCAGCCAATCGAGTGCAGGAGGTGGGGCTTGGCATGCTTCTGTTTCTGTTATTTCTGATATGAGCTCACCTGATCGGTGCCTCCCAGGCCAATGTGTGGATCTGAACTTAGTTAGCTGACGTCTTTCACACTTCCCAAATGTTCCAGCACACTTCTTGCCTCAAAACACGTGTCCAAATGTGTTTAGGAATTGGTCTTTTGAAGGGGGAAACGTTTAGAAATATGTATTTTGAGACAAGAGGTGTTTGGAAATGCATATTTTGAAAGAATGTTAAGTTCAGATACATGTTTACGTGTTGAATAGGGGCTGCTGCTCCTATGCCCCACCCACCCCCTGGCTGATCCCCTCACAGTTTTCCTTCCTTCAGAGCTTGCCCCAAACCCCTGCTCCACCTAACAGCTCCACCCCCTGCTCATCCCACACCCCTCCTTTCCCCTCTCACAGCTCACCCCAACCCCACCTTTTAAAGTAAGAAAGTCTGAGGCACTTCAGAGAGCTGTTTTCTGAAGCCCCTGCCCCCTGTTAAACCTTACTGTAGCCATGTTTAACAGAGTGAGACAGATGTTTCAGAGAGTGGTTTGTCAAACCTCTCTGTGGACCACTTCTTCTCTTCTGTTCAACACCTTGCCTGGGCCACTTTCCACCCACGCCAAATGGCCTGCTTGCCCACTTACCTGTTGCTGTTATGCTGGAGTTGGCCTGGCTGCCTACTGGGGGCCATGTGAACTCCAGCGTGACAGCAGCCTTATGCTTCTATTTGTATGGGAAGAAATGTGAATTGTCACGTGGAATTATTATGTTTTAAAATTGCAGCTTAATGTGTTCTTGCAGAATGCCTGCAAAAGTGACACAGGCTGCAAACAGACTGATTCACTCATCCCTAGGGTTGGCAAACTCTGAGAATGATGACATCACATCCATCTATCTTTTACTGGATGTTTACCAGGAAAACCGAGAGAGAATATGCTGTTGCTCTTCTCAATT
The DNA here is from genome assembly GCF_027172205.1 of Podarcis raffonei. Classification (NCBI taxonomy): domain Eukaryota; kingdom Metazoa; phylum Chordata; class Lepidosauria; order Squamata; family Lacertidae; genus Podarcis; species Podarcis raffonei. The sequence goes on along the minus strand of NC_070603.1, from coordinate 32,127,276 downwards.
GCAGCCCATGCATCATTCATAACACGTCTTGCTTGCCCTTTAGTCTCTCACGCTCAGAAAGAAAGAAGGCAGCTATTTAGTAGGTAGCTGGTAGTCACAAGGGTCAAATCTGACATTCAAGCAGGCATATCTTGATTTTCTCTTTTTAGAGGAAATAAATAGTAAGGTAGGGATGCTCAATGCTGGCTTCACCAGAACCTCACAATTCCTTGCTAATCTGAAACCATTGCAAAGTCTGAACATGCAAGATTTTAATAGACAAAAAATTACTCAGGAAGGCTCTAGATAAAGGAGCACTTGGGACTTTATAATCTAATTCTTGCCATTAAAAGACAGTGATTGCAGAAAGCCATTGATCAAGCGACATGCTCATTCAATGGCATATCTAGGTCTTTCACCCACAGGAGGGCTTGTGGAGGCTATCATTCTTCCAAAGTTGTTTTTTTAATTGTACAGAAAAGTAAAGCAAAGGCACCTCTGTTACTTAGAGGAATAAACTCTGGGTAAAATGGCACTGTGTTGGTCAAGCAATGAGGCATTATCTGCCTTGGACTCAGAGTTTCTGTGAGCACAACTCAATTCACAGGAAACTCCTGCTGGAGGCAGGGGGCAGGTGATGTTTGCCAGTTCCTCTTTCCCTCTGAAGCCCCCCTGCGCACTCTGAACAACTGAAGGCGTAGGGGATCCTCTAAAACAGTGAGAGGGGGAAGAGAAGGGGTGAAATAGGCAAAAATGACCCTTTCCCTCTTCCTCCAGTGGGAGCTTCTGATGGATCTCAGTCCCTTCCACAAACATTAAGAGTCCTTCAGTCCACTGAAATGACACGCTGGGCCCCACCACTGTGCCGCTGCCAGCTCTGCCGGGGCTTTGTCTGTGCCACTGCCACCGACCACTGCCACTGTGCCCTCATTGCTGCAGCCTCACTGCTGCCACTGCATCATGGCAGCATTGCAGGTGCAGGTGCTGTCAGAGATGGATTTAGGGCAGCGTGACTGGTTCCACCATACTGGGTGCTTAGCCTAGGGGATGCAGCAGGGCTTGCAACTACAGTGGTAGCTCGGGTTACAGACGCTTCAGGTTACAGACTCCGCTAACCCAGAAATAGTACCTCGGGTTAAGAACTTTGCTTCAGGATGAGAACAGAAATCGTGCAGCAGCGGCACATTGGCAGAGGGAGGCCCCATTAGCTAAAGTGGTGCTTCAGGTTAAGAATGGACCTCCAGAACGAATTAAGTTCTTAACCCGAGGTACCACTGTATAACATGGTCAACTGAGCAGCAAGAGAAGGGGGTGTGCGATGAATTTTGGCCTCATACAGAGCGCCACTGAAATTTGAAAAGCCCAAGTCCAGCCCTTTTGTAGTGGTGGGGCTGGCTGCAGTGCATGTATGGTGGGGGGCAGGGCCCCCCAGATCTGCAGATGGGGTGTCATCATGGAGGTAGGGGTGTTGCTGGGGTGATTTGCCTACAGTGGCAAATGTCACAGGACAGCCCTGCTCTGGATCCAACACTGACCATTGTCACCATCATTACCTTCTGTGTCACACTCTCCCCATCCCATAACTCTGAGACAAGGTCATATGCCCCGTCCCCATAACATAAAGGTGGGAATCCTGGCTTTATCTCCCCTACCCCCCCACAAGCCAAATTTCTTTGAAGTGCTATTAATCAGCAGACTTGAAGTCACCGCCCATCAGCACATCCCCTGGTCAAGCCACATCTCTGCCTGCCCCACACCTGACGTCTTTCGAGGGAAACCATTTTGGCCCATATGGACTGGAGCTTCCCCACCCCTGCCATAATAAACAGTGCAGATTAGCGCAATCTCCAGCCACAGTGCTTCTCCTTCCCTGCCACCCTCAGTGACTCTTGCCCTGCTGTTTCTGCTCCAGCGAAGGTGCCTCTGACACTCGTCACTCGTCCTTTCCAGGGCCTTGGCAACCCTGCATATACTCACCCCAGCCGATGCAGAGGTAGAGGCTGAAGTAGCTGCGCTCGGAGAAGACGGCCAACACCAGCAAGTTGTGCAGGTAGAGCCCCTCCACCAGCAGCCAGCAATAGTTGGCCACAATGCCGTACTGCATGAACACAGTGGCTGCCCGGCACCTGGCTGCTGCCTGGGGGAATGGCAAGGGATCAGTGAGAAGGGCAAGGAAAGTCCAGGAACTCTCAGCGAGAAGCTCTCCTCCCCCACCCTACCCCACTCTACAACCCAACCCCTGGATCAGCTTCAACACAAAGTGGACATGTCCCTTTAGCAGGCAGATTCATGGGGGCAGCAGTTTGCCACTCTCCATAGTTTTGTGGTTGGTACGTTAAAAACAAAAGCCACCAGTACAGGAGGTCTCAAGTGGCAGTAATGCGTAGGACTTGGCAACGAGGCAATGGCTTGGATAAAGTTTGGAAATGTAGCTGGTTCAGGCTGCTTGGTGACAGCAAAGCATGGTGGTTCTGGTTCCCATAACCATGAGTGAAGGTGAGTACTGAACCAGAGGAGGGTTGAAGAAGGTGCTATTGGGGATGCTATTGGCATGGCTTCATTTGAAGCAGGGCTTAACCCACACGGTCCAGCCTTCCAGCAGTTTAATTCCAGATACCAGAAATTGCTCTTGCACTCTAGGGGTATGTTATTAACTCATGACTGGATGCATCAGAGAAACGATATACCGTATGTTTCGCTCTATAAGACGCACCAGACCACAAGACTCACCTAGTTTTTGGAGGAGGAAAACAAGAAAAAAAATATTCTGAATCTCAGAAGCCAGAACAGCAAGAGGGATCGCTGCGCAGCGAAAGCAGCAATCCCTCTTGCTGTTCTGGCTTCTGGGATAGCTGCGCAGCTTGCATTCACTCCATAAGATGCACACACATTTTCCCTTACTTTTTAGAAGGGAAAAAGTGAGTCTTATAGAGCAAAAAATACGGTAGTCGCCAAACTTAGGTTTTAACCGGGACATTATGGATGCATTACAAGCTGACTTAAGCATCGTGAAAGCTCTGAGAAAACATCCTATGCCTTTCCCCCCTTATTTGCTGGCTCTTGTGAATTTGTATGTGAAAACAACTACTTGGGAGTGGGCCCTAGTGTGTAGCTACCAAGTAGTGTAGGCAGGGGTTGTTGGGTTACCATAATTGTTTATGTGTGGTGCAGAGGCGAATCAACTGAACCTTCATGCTCCCTGGGGAAAGGGAACAAAGGAAATGAAAATTAAGCAAGTGTAAAAAAAGGGGGGGGGACCAGGAATGTTTAACTCACCTCATCACTCAGCCAAAGACCCACACTGTAGTCGTCAATCTTCTGGTTGAAGTGAGTGTTGAGCAGCTTGTCGATAATAAGCACCGAGATGCCCTTCAGGATGAAGGAGGCGAAGAGGTTCATGTGGATGTAGTTGCGCATGCAGTGCAGCTTGCTGGAGAGCAGGGAGCTTGTCAACAACGCCTGTCCAGCATGGCCAGCACCATGCAGCCAGTGCCTCTCTCCCAGGTCTTCCTCCCAGCCCTTGCACCCTGATCTCTCTGTTTCACCACACTGTACTAAACCCCCACCCCGCTCCTCCATGCCTTGTGTTCTCCACTCTGCTCCTCATTCCACACCTACGCATTCACCCATGCTCTGCTCTCTCGTGAACTGTCGTGTGGCTTACCAGGAGCTCTTGGCCAATCTGGAAATATTTTGCAGATTTTGACCAGAAAATGTTTTAATTAAATCCAGACCAACGTGACCCAGGAAGGCACTTTGTTAGGGGTGGTGTTAAGAGACCCCTATTCCCTTCACAATGCTACAACTCCCAGAGAGGTTTAACAATCAATCCCTCTTCCCAGGGAGCTCTGGGAATTGTAGTTCTGGGAGGGGGTCTCCTAATATCTATCAGCATCCTTAATACTACAACTCCTTAATCCTACAGCTTTGGGGAGAACCAGGGAAGTTTAAAGGGGTATGATCCTGCTTTAAATATATAGTGCAGATAGGGCCATATTCTCTCTCTCTCTCTCTCTCTCTCTCTCTCTCTCTCACACACACACACACACACACACACACACACACACACACACTTCATTCAACTGACATAAGTACACACCCACACAGCAACATGCATACTTCCCAAAGTTGCATTCTGACATGGCTGCTTTCTCTACCACAGGGATAATTTTTATATGGTGCCTGCTAGCAGAGAGACCTGTGACACTCCTGATCTTATACTTTTTTGGAGACAGGTAAATTAATTTGTAGTCTCAATGTGTGCACTTACTGAACCTGCCGCGCGATTAGGGATCCAAATGGATCAACCCAACAGAGTAAATGTAAAACAGCAGCAACAACCTTGTGGTGAAAAAAGAGGGTTGAATGAATCCACCTCAACTTTCTCTAATAAAATATATTTTTAAAGAAACACAAAACTGCATTGTATGTAATTTGTCTCACTCGGTCAGAAAGCATGCAAAGTGTTGGTTTCTGCCAAAGACGTTAATATGTAAAGAGCAATTCCCAGCATCTCCAGTGTGGACGGAGAGCTCCATCTCCACCCAACCAGATAGGATCATAGAATTGTAGAGTTGGAAGGGACCCTGAGGATCATCTAGTCCAACCCCCTGCAATGCAAGAATATGCAGCTGCCCCATACAGGGATCAAAGTTACAACCTTGCATTATCAGCACGATGCTTTAACCAACTGAGCTGTCATCTCACTTCTTTCCAGGCAGACCTACAGCCATTCCACTTCCTTCTAGGAGGACCAAATGAAATCTGGTCTTACTATCCCACTTCCCAGTTCCCTCCCCCTCACCGCTTTGGGCACTGCCCCTCAATGTGGTCACCCCCATCACCATCACCCCCACCCCTCCCAGGCCAGTTCCCAAGGCACCTGAAGCCCAGCAGCACAGCCAAGGCAAGGATCAAAGTGCAGAGTGACACCGAGTAGCCAACCGTGTACATCACCTTGAAGCTCCCGTAGATCTTAGCAAACCACTCCTGGAAGTCGAAAGAGAGGAAAGAGACAATTTGAGGCCCCAAAGGGATGGTACTAATCCTGGTAATCTATCTGCTCTTTAAAATGGGTATAGTACGTTGAGTACAAAATGGGTATAGTACGTTGAGTACAAAGTCAATGGAGTCAACGGAGGCGGGGAATGTTCTTGCAGACAGCCCCCAGGACTCATTTAGATAGCCATGCTCTCACCTGCTCTAAGATGGTCTCGTTGTTCATCACACACTGATGAGCATCACGCAACGACTTCCCTTCGGGGGTGGTCACCCATTGTCCATCTGGGTCACACTTCTTGAATACATAGCCATGCTTCACTGTAGGGAATGAAGGCATAAGGCAGGCTTCCTCAAACTCGGCCCTCCAGATGTTTTGAGACTACAGTTCCCATCATCCCTGACCACTGGTCCTGCTAGCTAGGGATCATGGGAGTTGTAGGCCAAAAAACATCTGGAGGGCCAAGTTTGAGGAACACTGGCATAAGGCAAGAGGAAGAAGAACTCGACTGAATCAGAAGGCCCATCTGGCACAGCATCCCGATTGCAAAGCAGCCATCCAGTTGTCTACACAAAGCCCACCAACCAGAACCTGGGTGCAACAACCATCTCCCCACTTGTCATTCCCAGCAACTGGTATTCAGAGGCATATTGCCTCTGTCCATGAAGTCAGAACATGGCTAGTAGTCACTGATTGCCTTATCCTTTGTGATCTTATTAGGCTTGTTATTATAACTCCACCCTATACTTGTTCTGCCCGTTTGTTGTTATTCCTCTGTGCCTTCCCACAGTCCCCATCTCCTGCACCCTCAGTACTTTCCCCTCATCCTTCTCTAGTTTATTATCATCCCAATCCCTCTTCATTCCTTTCCTGTCTATTTCCCCTTCTTAGGGCTCAGCCACACTTTCGTTTGTCCCGTGATTTCTAGTATTTTGTATCACTCTGTTATAACAGGTCCATAGGTTTTTGCTTTGTCCCACCACTTTCCCTGGGAAAACCTGTTGTTTACTGCTGAACTGGAACAAATGTCATGAGGAAAACCCAAAGAAAAATGTCTCTCTCTTCTGAACCAGTCCTAAAATAGTTCCTGAATTGGATTCTGCATGCTTTCCAGGAAGCTGTTTTGTGGGGTCTGCTCCCACCTCCTTTCCTTCTCTCCCTGCCTACCCCTGTGGGATAATTTTTCCAGTTGTTTCCCCAGCTTCGAGCACTCCACTTCTAGTTTCCTCAACATGCTTAAAATGTGTTTTTTTTAGTTTACTCTTCCTTGTTTGGTGCTCATATTAAAACAGTGATCAAGTGATATATGTGCAAAATCTGTGTGTCCCAATTCGTTTGCTTTTATTGGTTGCAATGGTTCCAAAGGCAGCTTTATTTTCTGCCTGTAATAATACGTATTAAATACTGTGGTACCTTGGTTCCCGAATGGCTAAGTTGACAAACAAATTGGCTCCTGAATGCTGCAAACCCGGAAGTAAGTGTTCCGGTTTGCAAACATTTTTCGAAAGCTGATCATCCGTTTCTGCTGTCAGCATTGTTTCCATGGCCAATCAGCCAATCAGAAGCAACGCCTTGGTTTGTGAATCTTTTGGAAGTTGAACGGAGTTCAGGAATGGATTGAGTTCAAGAACCAAGGTACCACTGTAATATGTATTGGAACAGAGCCGGCTCACCAATGAGGTGGGGTGAAGCACCTGCCTCAGATGGCAGAAGTGCTTTGGAGGCACTCTGCCTGCCCCACCGTTTCTGCCACTGCTAGAACAACCCTCTCTCACTGGCAAAAAAGAGATGTTCTGGTGCATGGCATCTCCTGGGGTAGAGAAGACGAGCAGCAACACCTGGAATGCCCTGGCTCTTACCAAACCTGGCAAGGAAGTGGTGTTCCTGTGCATTGCATTGCCACTCCCCACCCGCACGGGGTGGGGAAGATGAGTAGCAGTGCTTTGAAGGCGGCATTCCGGCAACAGTGAAAGTTGGGGAGCAGGGAACAGCGCGTTTCTGTTTCACCTCAGGTGGTGAAATGGGATGGACCATCCCTGTACAGTGGTACCTCGGGTTACTGACACTTCAGGTTACAGACGCTTCAGGTTACAGACTCTGCTAACCCAGAAATAGTACTTCAGGTTAAGAACTTTGCTTCAGGTTGAGAATAGAAATCCTACGGTGGCGGCAGCGCAGCAGCAGCAGTAGGAGGCCCCATTAGCTAAAGTGGTGCCTCAGGTTAAGAACAGACCTCTGGAACGAATTAAGTTCTTAACCTGAGGTACCACTGTAGTCGAAATGTCCTGGCTCCTTTTGTGCATGTTGAATGATTATCTGATTATCCAGTTTTCTGAGTATCTGGCTTTTCTGATTTTCTGACTCTCTGCCACAGGTGAGTGGAACTGAAGGTGGAGACAACTTTAAAAGCAGACTATTGATTATAGGAAGCATGAACAGGAAAACATGGGGTTTCAAGGGAAAGCAGAGGCAGAAATCACAAGTGGGAACACCCAGGCCTGGACCAAATTGAAAATGGCGCAAAGAGGTATGGACTTAAGGTAAAGTGTGGCTGGGCCCTGAGTAACTCTCCCATGTCACTTCCTTCCTTTTCCCCCCTGCCAAGGGCACAGGCCCATTCCAGTCTGCTTCTCCCCCCAGTGCACGCACCTTGGTCGTACCAGGGCAGGTACCAGGGGCAGGAAACATTGACAGTGCTGTTGGGCTGTGCATCAGGCCAGCACGAGTACTTGTCAAAGGTTCGGTTGCAGACCAGCTCTGTCAAAGAGAGGAGGAAACTTAGGATCTGCGTGTGATACGGTGGTAGGAACAGCGGGTTATATGTGTGTCTGAATATGTGTACAGCTTCGTCCTTATTTTTCACTCTTTCTTTAATTAGGAAACTTTCCCCACGTTCATGTCCTTCACGTGTTTCATCAACCAGCAGAATTTGCCCTTGGGACACATATGGGACCTTTGTTGTCAGCTTCACATGCATGTGTCTGCACACACAACTGCCTAGTAATTCATCCACAAACCTCACCTCCACTCTGCCTCAGCCTACTCTTTGTGCTCTACTGCTGTCTGAAACAGTTTTTACAGCAACTTCTTGAGGAAAAGAAAAAGAACCCCTCATCTTTTGCCTATGCTGATTTATGAAACAACTCTTGCCTCTGGGACCCAGCACTGTAGGTAGCTCATTTTCTCCCTCAAGCTTGGCATAGGGCCATAGCTTAGTGGTAGAGAGAATGCTTTGCATGCAGAAGGCCACAGGTTCAATCCCTGACATCTCCAAGTAGGGCTGTGAAAGATGCCTTGTCTGAAATCCTGGAGAGCCACTGCTAGTGTGTGGGGAACGTTTGGCCCTCCAGGTGTTGTCGAACTACGACTATGAGCCCCAGCAAGCATGGCCAATGGACAGGGGTGATGGAAGTTGCAGCTGAGCAACATCTGGAGAGCCATTGGTTCACCACACCTGGTATAGAATCTACCAAGCTAGCATGGTGGTCTGACTCAGTGTAAGGCAGTTTGCTATGCCCCTTAAGCTTCCAAAATTCTTGTCTCGTTTCCACAGCATGCACAGATGCATGTGGTCCCAGCACTCAGCTGCTCATTGCCTAGCAAGGAGGCTGAGCTTAAACAAACAAGCAAGCAAGAAAAGCAGCTGGGTGGAAAAACTGACCAGTGCCTTTAAATGTCCATTGCACTTCAGAGTGATAAATGTCCAACCCCCTCCTTGCCCCCACCCCCAACTTCAGTGCTCTGATGCCCAACCTCCAGGGGGCGCTTGTCTCACCAGTGGATGGTGGCAGAAGGCTCATGTTGTGGTAGCACTCTTCGCTATAGGCCTTCCAGCTCTCAAAGAGGAAGTCCATGATCTGGGCTGAGGGTCCCTGAAGGAAAAAAGACAGCAGAAAGGAGGACCGGCCTGATATATATGTGCCTCTCAGGCCTGGGATGGAGAGGGGCTGGGGAGGGTTGGGGACGAAGGCCCTTACCTGAGGGCACACCACCAGTGCCAGCAGGATACTGAGAAGACGTGGTTGGGACATCCCTCTGCAGGGCTGCAAAGCCGCATTGGGATGTTCCCAGAGCTGCTGGCTGCCTACAGAACGTCCTGCGGACGGTTTAGCAGAGCCCTGTGAAGGATAAGATAGAAGGAGAAAAGAGGAGCACTTAAGTCTGCCCTTCTGCAAACTCTAGGCTCCAGTACCCTGGCTCCAAGGTGGATGACGCACTCTGCAACTGGGTTTGTTGGGCTACATCCAGGAAGGCTGTCCAGTGCCAGGAAATTCTGGGCTGACAGGGACCTGCTAGGAGTGAATATGGCCACCGCAGCCTCCGCCCAGATCAGGTGCTTGGTGGTGGTTTGACCCTGCCTCTGGTTGGTGCGGGGAACCTTCTGACCCTCACTGCAGCCAGGAGGAATTGAGGACGCCCACTCTAGGGGCCTGCTTCAGATGCCAGTCACTGTAACAGGAGCCTGTTTGGGGGTGGGGAGCTATTTCAGGGCTGGATTTGGGTGCAGGCCAAGTGCCCAGGGAGACTTGATCCACTACAATGCAGCACAGGGGGGCTGCCCTTTTCTTGCTCGTCTCCTCAGAGCACCAGCATGCAGAGACTTCCCTGCCCCACAGGCAAGCTTGCCAAAGTCTGCAGCTGGTGCTGGGGAGCAGCAGGTAGCCCAAAACAACAGAGCACGAGAAAAGCCTTTGCATAGCTAGGCTAGACAGTGGATCTCTTGTACAGTCGTACTTTGGATCCTGAACGCCTTGGTACTGGGACGTTTTGGCTCCTGAACGCCACAAACCCGGAAGTGAGTGTTCCGGTTTGCAAATGTTCTTTGGAACCCAAATGTCCGATGGGGATTCCATGGCTTTGGATTGGCTGCAGGAGCTTCCTGCAGCCAACCAGAAGCTGTGACTTGATTTCTGAATGTTTTGGAAGTCGAATGGTCTTCCGGAACGGATTCCATTCGACTTCCAAGGTACGACTGTACTAGCAAAGGGAAACATGGGTGCCTTTGGGGATAGGATGGGCCCTCTCACAGGACACCTCTGTCTATGGTGTTGATTGGCAAAATAGCCTTGCCTTGTGGCCAGAGAACAGCAGTACTTTGGATTAGAAGGCAGGTGTGTGAGACAGAGAGAAAGAGATGTGGGGAGTGGGGAAGATAGCAAAGAGTTCTGGAAATAATGGTTGCATACACAGCATACATTTAAAACACATTCCCCTTCTCGAAAGAATCCTGGTAACTGCAGTTTGTTAAGGATGAGGGTAATTGTATCTCTGTAAGAGGTAGACAACAGTTCACTGGATTTGGGATGTGTCTGTGAAAAGTTGCTTTGAATGTAGGCAGTACACTCAGCCAATGTCTCTGGGATCCAGAAAACCAGTAGGATTGTACTGGTGGTTCTGACATTGTGCTGTCTGCAGGGATCCAGCAAAGGGCAGTGTAGCTGTGCCGTCCGTGGAGTGGTGCAGGCGGTGACAGAATGCCACACCGAGGTACCAGGGGGCTGTGTGTGTGGTGTGTGCAGTAGGCAGTGCACGTGGGAAGGAGGGTAGGGCTGTTTGCGCCTTGAGTGGTGGGTGAGATGAGGCTTGCTGAAGAGGACACATGCCCCGATGCCTGGAGCCCTGATCTGCTCATGGACAGTGGCTTGTGCATTCCATCACCATGACACTTCCTGCGCTCCTCAGAGTCAACTTCTCCCCACCAATCCGTGTCTAGGAAAACATTTCATAGGGGGAGGGAACGAGGAGGAATGTGCCAGTAGCGCTGCCCCTGGTCTGTTTACAGCTCCTGGCATAGCCCAGCTTAAGGCCAACCAGGCTGTTAATCATTAACGCCCTCCAGGGATCTCCTGGCTCCAGATGAACCCAGGGATGTTGTTGCCTCCTAACCCCACAGCCTTCATCCTACTGCCGACAAAGGCCCCCATGTGTTCAGAAGGCTGGACTCCTTGGCTGAAAGACTGTGCTGTGTGTCCTTGTGGGCGGCTGTTGGGCAATGCCCGCCGTGCTGGCAACCCATCCGGGATAAACTCAGATTCACACCAGAGCTAAATCCTTCAATCCCTCTCTAATCTGGTTAAAGGGCTCCTGAATGGGATCACAGTGCTCCGGACACAAACCCAAGTATTCTTGCCGTGTGCCTTGGAACAGACGGGCCATGCCTTTGGCCCAGATGCGGCCGGAACTTTGCTGGGATTGCGAGAGTGACCTTCCGGCTGTCCTGCGAAGCCAAAAATAAGCACTTGGCCTAAAAATGCCTGTTCTGCCCTGGAATGAAAGGCTCCTCGTGATCCACTAGGTCCATTCTTCAGCATGAGCTGGGCAAGAAACAATGGAAAGATCCCTGCATACGGAGGGCTTACTTTCCCAAGGGCTACTTCTCAGATTGCCAGTATTTACAGAATCTACACAGAACTCACAGGACCCTCACTGTTATGATATAGATTCAGCTAGCTAGCCGTGTTGGTCTGACGCAGTCGATATAAATTAAAAAATTAAAAAATTGTCCAGTAGCACCTTAGAGACCGACTAAGTTTGTTTCGTGTGTGCATGCACACGAAAGCTTATACCCAGAACAAACTTAGTTGGTCTCTAAGGTGCTATTGGAGAATTTTTAATTTTTTTTATTTGTTATGATATAGAGAGGGATAGAGAAATGGCAACATAAAAAAAAAATAGGCCAGCGGTGGGGGAGCTTTGTGAGGCCATTGGCCAAATTCCCTTCTCAGCAAACTTCCATGGGGCCACATTCCAGTGCTGGGCAGGGCCTGAGGCCAAAGAGGGCAGAGCAATGAATATAAACAATTCCTCTGTACAGTAGGCTAGTGTCTAGTCACCTTCACACACCCCTCTCTGTTCACTACCCAGACAACCAAGAGGCATTATCAAAGTGCAAGGACACATTCCAGCCAGGCAAAGCCACTCATGGAGGGTGTAAAGCAGAGCCGGTGAGGGTTGTGGGCTGGGGAGGATCCCAAGGGCCAAAGAGAGGGGCCTGGAGGACTGCATTTGGCCCCTGAGCTCCCCCACTCCTGGGATAGGTTGTGGCAATATACAACTTCAAAATTGTTTTTCAAAATGTGAAATTCCTTTGGCAGGAGTCAGGGCAGTGATGGCCTCAGCTGATTGTCAGGGCTTTCAGCGCTATGTGAGCCCCGACAATCAGCTGATTATTGGCACTTGGGCATAAATTGCAGAGCTCTCTGCACGGACATGTGGGCAAAAAGAGGGGGCGAGGGTCATCTGGTGTCTTGGTGACGTTAGGTGATTGAGAGGGGGGGCTCTATTGTTGCGTCAAGTACATCTTGTTGAATACACCAGTTTGGGGTGGGCAGTCACAAAAATGATACGGGAGGATGGGGGAGCAGTGTTGAAAACCCCTCCCCAAGCACTGCGGCTCTGATCCATTCTGCCTCTCCCCCACAGTAGTTAAAAAGAAACAAAACACGGGCGATCCAGTTCCTAGATCTTCTGTGTCATGTCTAGTTTTGTCCTGACAATTGTAGTGCCTTTTGGACTGTGAGGATAGTTCAAAAACTAACAAGGCCATTATAAAATCACAAACGGAAATGTGCTTCAACACAAACAAGTATTTTCTTCCATATAAGCACCATTTGCTCACATATTCTGGAGAATGCAGGCAACATTCCTTCTAAAGTTCCTCCACATTTCTCTGCACTGTCGGCTCATAAGCAGCCATTCTTACATTGTACATTGCAACGGCAGCACAAAACTTTCAGGCAGCACTACTGCCTTACCCAGTTTTCAGGTGGCATTCATGGATGTGGCTTGTGTGTGATCCTTGCCCCGTCCCCTGCCATTATATCCAGCTAACCTCCCATGCTCTCCTCTGTGCTACTCTGCTAGTGTTCTTGGGTGTAAATGGAAAACCTCGAAGTTTTATTGCTGCTTTCTCAATTTCATCAGTCCCATAAGGATTGCACCATGTGCAATTTCCAAGAAATAAGGCTGGATCTAGCAAAACACTGGTAGTCTTGGAGTTAATAATAACAATAAAGGACATAAAAATTGGTGGTGGTTGTCTGAAAGCATTTGGAGAGCATACTGATTTGTAGCACTAAAATAAGTTCTGGCATTTGGATACACCCCAGTTTCTAGATTCTCGAACATGTGCTTTGAAGATTCTGCTCTAGATTCATTCTGCACTTCATTCTGGAAATGCATACTTTTGATGCTCCAAAAAGAGCATCCTGAGAGCCAAAGCTAGAGCTTGACTGGTCAGGAAGGAGCGAGTGGCAAATGTCCAATTCCCCCTATCTCTAAGGGACATTTTGAAACCTTTCAGAGCTTGTCAGAGGGACAGTAACCAGCCCATAGTCTGGAGGGCTGCTCCCAGGACTATCCCTCCTCCCCTCCTTGTGCGGTTATTTTTAGCCCTGGGAAATCATGTTTCCTTAGAGCAGTCCCTAATTGCTGCTTCTGTTTGGGAGCTGGGAAGCTCATTGATCAGGAAGCCAGCAGCGCCAGATGCTGCTTTCGCTCCTGGGCTGAGCTTTCTCCATATTTAGACAGTAGGACAGACAGATGCGTCTGTCATGATGAACCTTGCCTTGGTGGCAGCAGTGTGCAAAAGCTTTTGCCGGGGACGTGGGCAGCTCTTGCGATTCCAGATCACATTGGCCCAGATCCCTTGCCTGGTGATGATCCCTACTGGAAAACTTCTCTACCTGGCAATATCCACCCCACCCCAATGCCACCCTGTGGAGCCAGGATTTATAAGAGAGTTCCCCACCTGCATGTTGCTGAGCCACCTCCTTCCCCACCACTGGAACAAGCCCCCTTGTTCTGCCTCTCTTAGACTGTGCCCAGGCCCCTGGCCTCAAAGTTGACAGGAAGAGACTCTTCAACTGGATTGCGAGTACCCCACGGCTCGCTGCCCCAGGGAGCCGAAGCCCTCTGAAGTGGCTGTAGTTCACATAGGAATCACTTCCAAAAGACAGTGGGATGGCAGGGGTGAGGAACCAGTCCTACTCTTCTTCTCCCCAAAGGTGAAGGCGGACATTTCTCCTTATTTTAGTGTTTTAATATTGCTCTAAATAAATAAACAGCATGCGGGTGGTGCTGTGGGTTAAACCACAGAGCCTAGGGCTTGCCGATCAGAAGGTCGGCGGTTCGAATCCCCACGACAGGGTGAGATCCCGTTGCTCGGTCCCTGCTCCTGCCAACCTAGCACTTCGAAAGCATGTCAAGTACAAGTAGATAAATAGGTACCGCTCCGGCAGGAAGGTAAATGGTGTTTCCGTGTGCTGCTCTGGTTCGCCAGAAGCAGCTTAGTCATGCTGGCCGCATGACCCGGAAGCTGTACACCGGCTCCCTCAGCCATTAAAGCGAGATGAGCACTGCCACCCCAGAGTCGGTCACAACTGGACCTAATGGTCAGGGGCCCTTTACCTTTACCTAAATAAATAAACAAGTGTCCCTCCCTTGCCTGAGAAGCCCCTGCCCCGAAGGCACTGAAATGCCTGGCTCAGTCACACACCACAAGAGCTGCAGATTTCCAAAAGGCTGAGTGCAGAGACCTCTGGCCTAGATCCCTCCTCTGTACAAACAGCTCCCGTTTGTCCTGATGTCTCCTCCCTGCCACCCCTTAGCCCAGCTGGACAGATCACCCTCCTGGCTCAGAGGAGCCTCTTCCTGCCCCCAACCCCAGCTGTGTCAGAGAGGGGTTTTCTGGTTTCCGGCCAGCTCCGTCCTCAGCCACCTCCTAATGCTTCAGGGAAGCTGCAGGACTGCCCAGGACCTCCTTTGTTGTCCTCCAGCCCCAGACACACACTCCTTTGGCTCTGCCCCATAGGGAAAGAGAGAGGGAAGGGGGGGGATCCATTTGTCTCCCTCCTTGACCCAGCTGTGACTCTGAATGATGTTTTCCCTGCCAGAGTGGCCTCTCTTTTCTGAGCTTGGCTAACATACTCTAATTAGTATTGCAGGCTAATGACCTTGGTCCCTGGAGACCCCAGTGAGAAAGCGCCTGGCTGGAGCCACAGTTGTAGTAAGGACGTATCGCTCATGGGAACAGAGCAAGCTGCAACATACAGAGGCAGAGGTTGCCTCCATGCTCTGGCCACAGGAGGCCTACCTGCAACGATGCACAAAAAGGGAAGAAGTTCCCACCAAAGAAGAATGGATAAATAAATAAATAAATAAATAAATAAATAAATAAAGGATAAATAAAGGGCTGGCAAAGTTAACAGCTAGAATCAGAGAACCTGGTAGTGATTGCTTTGTGGAAGAACAGAAACCTGTTTTGGACTATTTGAAGAAATATTATAGTATGATGAAATCATGATCAGGATTTGAACTATGAGCACCAGAAGGAATTAGAGATTATTGTATTATTGTTATGATATAAGAGGGAGAAGCTAGGGAACAGCAAAGGGGAGTAATAAAAAACACCAAGGAAAATGGGGTGGGAAGTCGACAAAACAAAAGAAAAAATATTATGTATTGGAATGTATATGTGATTTTTTTTTTGAAAATTTAATAAAATATAACCAAGAAACGGCAAAAAAAGAGAGCCTACCTACAGCGTGTACATTTCCTGTTATATTGTAAAACTTAGTGGGTGGGAATGGGGCTGTCATTGTACCTAAACTTGATCTATCTCACAGGTTTGTCGTCAGAATAAAACAACAATACATTGTAATCTGCTCATAGGTTAAGATCAGACAGAAATACAAAGAAAATAATGCATTAGTCATGAGAGCTAGAAACTTTGGGTGAGAGCTAATATTCCCAGCAAACTGAAGTAAGCTAGATGAGCACTCTTATCCACATTAAATGCACCAGTTTAAGAGATTAGCACCTTGTAAGGTTTAATTATCATAACGTAGTCACCTGTGAAATGTTATACAACATTTAATAGAGAAGCTTTCTACCAGTCAATTTCAATCTCATTTTCTGTTTCTTTGCCTCAGCAAATTAGTCAATTATCTGCTGTTATTCCCCCTTACCCTTCGTCTTAAATTTCCTTAGATAATTATTATTAAACTTTATTCGGGGGTGGGAGCCTTTTTTGCTTTCAGAAATTGCTGCAGCTGTGATAAACTGCAGAAACGCAGTGACGCTTTTGTATTGCAGAAGAACTTTCGGTGCCAATAACAAGAGTATTCTAAATGAAAACGCAGTATCATCCTCAATCTTAGCTTGTGTTGTTGCCAGTAAAGGAGAGAGGCTGCATCAGTTCTCCTTCCAGAACGGGAAGGTTGCATATATATTTATGCTGAATCTGCTGCTACTTGAGAAATTCAGATACACCCCTGTCCGGAGATGAAAATTTGTTTTTTAAGATCTCTAGGCCACTTTTGGTGGTTTCCTTGTGAAAACGGCTCCAGGAAATTTGGGGGCTGCCCTAACTGGCAGATCTGCCCACTGTTACACAACTCTTGGTCACTTCTAGCCTGGAATGTTGCAACACTATACATGGGGCTCTAACACTGGTCATCTGCCTCACAAAGAAACAGAGTCCAATTCTAGAGAAATAACTCAATGGTGGCAACAACAAAATAACTAACCTGCTTTAATGTGGGTTAAATGAAATGGTCTGTGAGGTAAGTCAAGGAGCAGGAGGATAGCTGTATAGAGAATATGTTACAGGCTTTACAGAAATAAATAGCTTAGGGGTAATATCAGTTATTGTTGGGAGATTCCCAGGATGCCTTGCAACATATGCAACAATAGGGCATGCCCACACTGTCCATTGCCAAAGGAAGATAGAGAGCATTACCAACAGGAGTATTGTACAGTGGTACCTCGGGTTAAGTACTTAATTCGTTCTGGAGGTCCGTTCTTAACCTGAAACTGTTCTTAACCTGAAGCACCACTTTAGCTAATGGGGCCTCCTGCTGCTGCCGTGCCGCCACCGCGCGATTTCTGTTCTCATCCTGAAGCAAAGTTCTTAACCTGAAGCACTATTTCTGGGTTAGCAGAGTCTGTAACCTGAAGCGTATGTAACCTGAAGCGTATGTAACCCGAGGTACCACTGTACTGCAAAGTACTTAAAGGACTCGGGGGCACAGGCCAATGCATAAAATTTGCACAAAATATTGTTTTAAAGTTTAAAAAGAAGAGGAGGAAGGAAGGGAAAGGAGATCCAGAACTGGTGCAAAAGACCTGGGCCTCTTGGATTGCCCCCAAACAACACCCATAATTACATAGGAAATCTGATCACAAGCATTAAACCAACAGGTATCTCTGTCTTTCCCCCTTCCTCTTAGGCCCCTAGGGCCACCTATTCCTCCAGTACTAGATTTGATATCCCTGACCCAGCTGGCTTCCTACCATTAGCCCCAAGCTGGCTTTGCAGAGCCATCTGGAGACAGTTTTGACCTACATGCCTGGCACCAGAGGGAGTTCTCTGGGTTCTGACATATCAGACAGGAGGTAGAGGTGAAGCAAGTGCTTGAAATTTAGTTGCTGAAGAAGATGATGATGAATGTAAAGATACATCACTACAGCAGGATTGTTTTCAGAAGGCCATCAGAATCTGCCTTCAGAGAGAGATGATGTCTTTTTTGCCCACTGCCTAACTTTGACAACTCAGCCAACACTGGCAAAAACTTAATTGGTCCAAGGTAGGCTAATCCATCATGTTTTGGGTGGCAAGGGTGATAAATGGGGAGGCTGTTGCTCAGGCTCATGGTAGTCCATAATAATCCATTGTATTTCTATAGTGTTGTCTGTGTTGTTCTTTTGTGACTTAGTAACTCCTATCCAGGCTTGCCAGATCACATTCTAGAGTTTTGTTGTATGGATCTCCAGGTTGTGATCTGGCAAACCTACTCAAATGTCCTGGTGTGCCCCACTCCCCAGTTCACTTTTCACGTTCATAAAAAGTTTGAGGCTAACTCTCATAGGTGATATACAGAACTGAACTAATGATGATACCCAGCCATCTGTGGACAGAAGAGCAGATGTATCAGAGACCCTTCAGATGCCTTCTATTGTGCATTCATTATGATTTGTGCTCACAATGGGGCAGTTATATGCAATCTGCTTTCAGCACTGTTCATGCCTGCAAAATGTCCACAATCAGTGCATGTCCCATAACTTACTGCTGAGTTCCTGTATAAATCACATCAGAAGTCCAAGGCTGCAATCCTAAGGCTTGTGGCAGAGGACAAATGAAAGCAGTTCATCCACCTCATCCTACCTGTGTCCTGCTGGGCGCTCACCCCTCTTGCACTTCTCCATCCATTCCCATTTTTTAAAAAAACAATTCCCTCTCATTGGCAACAATAGTGTGCAATTGTGCACAATGGGGTGTGGCTCAAGCACCCTGGGATTCCCTTCTTGTGTAAATAGACCAGAGGCACAAGTATTGAATCATGATCCTAAGCTAAAAACCTCTGCAAAATAACCTTGGGCCTTTGTGACTGTAAGCAACAACTTATTCATCTCCATCAAACATACTACCAATGTGTCGCAAGATAAGGGGCCAGGGAGTGTGCGTAGGACAACAACAAATAACCTTGATAGGTCAGGCAAGTCACTGTGCACATACCACTGGGCCTCAGGTTTGTTAGCCAATAGGAACTGGGAGAAAACTACCTACACCTGATGACGAGTTAGACCCTAACTGTGAAAACAGAACCTATCTGTTAATCCTCTCCCAGATAAAATTTCCTTGCTACCTTTTAAGCACAAGCCCATCCCATCTGACTGTTCCTTGTTACCATTTCAGAGGACAAGGGGGAAAACACCCTAAATATACTGCCTAGAAAAATTTGCCATAGGGTGGGAGAAGTCCTTGCCTGAATTTTAGACAACACTATAAGCTAACTTTTCACAGAATCCCATGTAAGGAGTACTCTGTGCACAGCTCTCGGGCTTTGGAAAATGGATGGAGTGGCCCTGAATACACCTTCAGCCTGGTAGGCCAGGCCACTGCAGGATCCCTGAGCCCCCTAGGATTTCAGCCGAGCTCTTCATTCTTCCTATTTCTGCTTTGTCCTCCACAGATGATGAAGATACCCCTCTCTTCTCATCTCACAAACGCACTGCTCATCAGCTGCTAATATAGGATCAGACTGGAGACCCTGAAGAATTTATTTGGCAAATGTAGGCAGCGGGAATCTGCCCATTATTTCCTCTCACATTCTCATTTTTTCCAATCTTAAATTCACTTCTCCACATTTCCACATTGGCCTGCATTTTTTTTTTAAAGTCTTTGATTTGGATTCTAATACAGTGGTACCTCAGGTTAAGAACTTAATTTGTTCTGGAGGTCCGTTCTTAACCTGAGGTAACACTTTAGCTAATGGGGCCTCCTACTGCTGCTGCTGCGCCGCCGCCACCGTAGGATTTCTGTTCTCATCCTGAAGCAAAATTCTTAACTACTTTCGGGTTAGCGGAGTCTATAACCTGAAGCGTCTGTAACCCGAGGTAGCACTGAACTGGTTTTAATATGTAATTATTTATAGTTGTTTATAGATTTTGAGCCAGTGTGTTAGAGTGTCATAGTAGGACTTGGGAATCCAGGCTTCAAAACCCCACTTAGCCATGAAGCTACTGAGTGAACTTGGGACAGTCATCATCCCCAAGCCTAACCTACCCCAATGGTTGTTCTGAGGATGTGAGAATCATGCTTGCCGCCTTGAGTTCCTTGGAGGAAAGGTGGGATATATATGCGATAACAACAAATAAATGCATTTATTTGTGTAAACCACTCAGAGGTTGTTTATGGCAAAGGGCATAACAGAAATTTATTGAAGTAATGTACCATTGCTGAATAAATTTATTGAGGAGTAAATAGAATAAAATCCTTATCACCTTCAATCTCAGCTGCTCCAAGACAACTGTCTACTCCCGTCCCTGGCTGGCACTATTCACAATTCGAAGAAAAGGGCCAGGGAATGGATGCCTGCTTAATGCATATGTTGTTGCGGCAGAGATTCCTCTATGACTTGGAAGCCATGGCACTTCCACTGATACAGTGGCAGGAAATACGCATGGGAAGCATCCCTCTCCTGGAGACTCTACCTGGGCAGGGACATTCCCTTGTTTGCTTGGATATGGGTATCAGAGATGCACTTGGCCCCATCCTGCAGGGTTGGTCTTTCTTGGCCTTTGGCTTTCTGGCAATTCAGTAAATAAAACCCTAGCCCAGCTGTCCTGGAGGAAATCCAGGTAACAAGGCCATCTTTTCTTTCTCTGGTCCTGCTACTGCCTGTGTACAATGTGCACTGGGCTTATTAACTTGGAAGGGACAGCAGTATAAACACCCCTTTGAAAACACAGGGCAGGAAGTCTTCAAAATGCAGTGCCCCATCTTCCCAGAGGAACCCCCCTGCAGCAAACAGAACAACTGGTCCAGAGTACAGGGGGAAATGGCCTTGGGGAAAGGATTGGAGGGAGTCTGAAATGTTCTGTCTGAATCCTGCTAAGAATCTTAAGCATTGCCTTGCTTCGATAGACCAGTGGGCCATCTCATCTGGTACAGTGGTACCTCTGGTTGCGAATGGGATCCGTTCCAGAGGCCCGCTCGCAATATGAAAAGAACGCAACCTGCAGCGGCGCGTCTGCACACACGCGGGTTGCAATTCGCCACTTCTGTGCATGTGCTTGATGTCATTTTGCGCTTCTGCGCATGCGGCGAAACCTGGAAGTAACCCTTTCCAGTACTTCCGGGTCGCTGTGGGACGTAACCTGAAAGAACATAACATGAAGAGGATGTAACATGAGGTATGACTGTACTCTTTACCTCAAAGTAATCCACAAAAGCTCACAGGCAGAATGGTGAAGGTGGGCCCCCCTCCATTGATATTATTTACCTGCTCTTCACCTTAAGGTCCCAGGAAAGGGTGGTTCTGGATAGACCCATTCTCCATGAATATATAAATTGGCTTGAAAAACAAAAGCTTAAATAAAATCCATAACTAAGGTTGGGAGGATGTGGAGGATGTTGTAGCAGCCCTGCATCTTCTCCATTCTTCCTTATAATTTCCATAATACAGGGGCTGTGTAATGTGCGATAAAACCACACTCATCAGTTTCCCTGCTCCTCCCACTCAATTGGCTGCCACTTGCAAGGTGTGGGGTGAGAAGTGGAGCATGATAAAGTAATGCCGTACATTTTGGATTATTATACATTAGTGCAGATAATAACGAGACCAAGGACTGCTATTTTCAGTGCCAGCTATGCATTCTTTATGGCTCCTTCTAATAGTGAATTAAGCGGTTGGGTGCTGCCAGGATTACAGCTAGAATAGGGATACTGAGAAACAAAAAGGAGGTGTTCGGATCCTCAGGGGATCTACATGCTTTGCAGAAGCACATTTTAAAAACAACAACTAAGAGGGCACCTTCCCACAGAAAACAACCAAATGAAGACTGTGCATGCTTTAAGGGGGGGGGGGATACACTGCAATATCATGTTGCAGGTCTCTTGTTCAATGTTAATTCCATCCTTAATCATGCCTTACTTAATTTGTCTGGCCTGATTCTACTGCCACCCAACATTCATTGGATGAATCCTGAGTTATAGTATTGTGAGGAAGAGAATGCCTCCCCATTCACTGTCTCTATACGCAGAATTTCACCTCTTACTTTTGACACCTTTTTTCTAAACCCAAATGCATTCATCTTTTTATGCTTTCTATTTAAGGAAAATGATCATTTTAATTGCCTTTTTAATGTACCTTTCCTAGTGCTGTGGTCGTCCCTTTAAGATGCAGAGATCAAAATGGAACATGCCATAAATAAATGTGCTGCTTTATTCTTTGTCCCTTTCCTAATAATAATTCATAATACTGTACATTCTGTTTACTGCCACAGCACACTGGGCTGACATTTTCAATGAATTCCCTACTGTGAACTCCATATCTTTTTCCTGAGGAGTTACAGCCAATTCACCATCAGCTGGGGAATTTAGGATTTTTATTATATTTTTGTTCCAGTGGGCATCATTTTGCTTTTACATTGAATATTACCATGTTTTGCTGTTTAGGAACATTTTAATAGTCAAAAGCTTTAAAAATCTCCATAATATCAACCAATTCACACCAGTCTATATCTTTGTTGACTTCCCAACCCTGACCAAAAAATGACTAAAGCTTGATTTAATGCTGTTTCTTCCAAGGTTACACGTTTAATAGTTCTAGCTTTACTAATGCTGCTTCCACCAATTTGCCTGGGTCAGATCGCTAGGCTGATAGAAATGTAATTTCCTGAGACTGTACCCTAAAAGATCCTTTTTAGAAATTAGCATTCCACTAGCTATTAACCCTGTGGTATGAGGGTCATTTTGGTTTAGAATTACCTTGAAGATGAACAACTTCACATTTTGAGTTCTTTAATAATTATTCAGTGAATGCCACCTGGTCCAGGTGAGTCATTTAAATTTGTCAACTGAATTCCATTAAAGTTGGTGTTCTTTGTAACCTCTGGGTAGCAGAGGCTGCTTCCAGGTGGATTTTATTTTGGTAGGATTGGTGCTCCTCACGCACACATGTTTGGGGGGTTTTCCGGCATCTGGAGAACATTGTTGATATCAAAATCACACCTTTTCTCCACACTTACGCTTTCAATGAAAAAACCTGACAAGTTTTAAAAACAACAACCTGCTGCCAGTCACCCGTTTGCAATATCTGAACGATCAGTTTGCAACAGTAAGCTTCCATCTGAAAACACTCGTAGTTATTCAAACAATGTGCAAAGCAGACACGGTTCGAGTGTGGGTATATTTCCTACATGTTGGGTGCTATAATCCCATTGACAGAACTATCAGGTGCCTGTTCAAACGTTACAAATTGTGGACAAGATGGATTGTTTCAAGAAGTGGCAGAAAGATATTTCTAGATTTGTCTGGCAGGGCAAGAAGCCCAGAATAAAATTTAAAATATTAACTGATGTAAAGGAAAGGGGTGGATTTGCCCTGCCAGACTTTAAACTTTACTATGAATCAGCAGCATTCTGCTGGTTGAAAGATTGGCTGCTACTTGAGAACACAGACATATTGGATTTAGAAGGTTTTAACAATGTTTTTGGATGGCATGCGTATTTGTGGTACGACAAGGTTAAAGCACATAAAGCATTTAAAAACCATATTGTCAGGAAAGCATTGTTTAATGTTTGGATAAGATACAAGGACTTATTGGAAAATAAAACCCCAAGGTGGTTGTCATCAATGGAAGGAAAAGCTCAGAAAAAGCTCAATATGGAGGCCAAATGGCTGAAATATTGGGAAATTTTGGAACAAGAAGGAGATAGATTGAAACTGCAGAGTTTTGAGAAACTAAAAAACAAAGTGCGAGACTGGCTTCATTATTATCAGATAATGGAGGCATATAATTTGGATAAAAAAATTGGCTTCCAGGTGGAAAAATCAAAATTAGAAACAGAGCTGTTAGAACCTAAAACTAAGATTTTGTCAAAGATGTATAACTTGCTGTTGAAATGGAATACTCAGGATGAAACGGTGAAATCAGCTATGATTAAATGGGCACAAGATGTTGGACATAACATTATGTTTGCTGACTGGGAACAGTTATGGACCACAGGTATTAAGTTTACGGCATGTAATGCCTTAAGAGAGAATATTATGAAAATGATTTACAGGTGGTACATGACCCCAGTCAAGCTTGCAAAAATTTATCACCTGCCCGATAATAAATGTTGGAAATGCAAAGAAAATGAAGGTACATTTTTTCACCTTCGGTGGACGTGCCCAAGGATTAAGGCTTTCTGGGAAATGATTTATAATGAAATGAAAAAGGTATTTAAATATACCTTCCTGAAGAAACCAGAGGCCTTTCTCCTGGGCAACGTCGGCCAATTGGTGCCAAAGAAGGATAGAACTTTTTTTATGTATGCCACAACAGCAGCAAGAATACTTATTGCAAAGTATTGGAAGACACAAGATTAACCCACTCTGGAAGAATGGCAGATGAAAGTGATGGACTATATGGGATTGGCAGAAATGACTAGCAGAATCCGAGACCAGGGAGAAGAGTCAGCGGAAGACGACTGGAAGAAATTTAAAGACTATTTACAGAAATATTGTAAAATTAATGAATGTTAGAATGATGTCGGATAGAAACTAAATGGTTTCCAGCTGTAATGCTTTAAGAGAATATGGAAAAAAAGGTTTAGAAATAGGTTAAAATTTATTGATAAGGATTTGCTGAACTAATAATTGGAATTGGAATACAAAAAAGGGAGATATGAGGAGGTCTGGGAAATAAGTTAATGAAAAACAAGTAAGGAAACTTCATGTGTTTTTTAACTACTTTTATTTTTGTATTTTTGTATTTTTGTTATTTTTTCTCCTTTTTTTGATTTTTATTGTATTATTCCTGAAAACTTTAATAAATATTCTTTTTTAAAAAAAAGAACTATCAGGTGCCTGTTGTGTTAAGCTTATTTATTTTCCTTATTCAGAAGAGCATCATAGTTCTGTGACTCAGGATTTCATTGTACACTAGTTTAAAGCTCAAGTACAGCCCAATCCTATGCTTGTTTACTCTGAAGTTTGATAGTGCTTACTTGTACATAATTGCACCTAGGAAGACACCATTAGTCCTTCCTTTCAGAACAATGCCAGTTCTATGGCCAACCTATGGGAAAGACACCACCGTTTCTGATAATTTTATATTTTCATCTCTGTGCTGCAAACTATGCATATGCTTTAGGCTTTTGCAGTAGGACTGCATGAGTGGTTTCTGAATTCCAAGAGGCGGGTGGGATTGTCTCTTGAAAAAGAGAAGAAGAAGAAGGAGGAGGAGGAGGAGGAGAAGGAGGGGGAGGAGAAGAAGAAGAAGAAATAGTGCTTCTGTAAAAAAAAAATGGGAAAAGAAAAACTATGCCTGGTGAAAGAAAGATGCGCTGCAGCATCACCCATGCTGGGAATGTAATGCAGTACATTCTCTCTTCCAGACTCTTCTTTCAGCAAACAAGCATCAAAACTGCTCTGATCCTGCCTCCCTCCCCCCACTCGCTCTCTCTCTCTCACACACATACGATTTCACCCATCCCCTCCCCTTGATTGCTCAAGAGAGAGGCTGTGGGGAGAGGAGGAAGGGGGAAGCTGCTCTCTTGTTAAAACACAAAAGGATTAGCCCCTAGTGCGTTAATGGCACAAACCTTGAAGCTACAGTCCGTCGCAGCAGGGGCTTCAGTGCTTGGCAGGGGAGGGGATGTCTGAGGCAGGAACTGATGCGATGCCAACAACGTAAGGCTGGCTCTGCCACTAACACCCCATTTTCCACCAGGGATCAGGTGGCTTCAGCCAGTCTTAGGGGGAGAGTCATTAGATCCATCAACCACTTGCACCTCTGCCATTATCCCGCTATTTTGGTCCTATGAGTGCGCACACCCACAGACCAAAGGCCTCATGGCTCTGTTTCTGCATCTTAATTTTGATCTTCATTACCCTCTGCTGTCCCCACCATCATCAGCCTCGGCTGCAGAAAGAAATAATGGACTAAATCATAGTGATGATGATGAGAAGTATCTGATTAGCTGGGACAACTCTGATGTCACAAACGGCCGGGGTAATTCAATTTCCACAGCACTTTTCTTGTATTTAGCTGTGAAACAGCTATAGAGGATGACATTTCAACATTACTCAGATGTGAGGGTGCAGGGGTTTGTTTGTTTCTGTTTTAATATACAAATAGGCCAAAGAAAACTTCAGACAACTTTGTAAGTGTTTACACTCTAATGTAAAAAAATGGTACTATAACGTAAAATGACTCTTTAGGAATAGGTGAGCCCTTGATTTCAACAGCTCATCTCCATGAGTATCCAGAACCCCTACTATGAGGCAGAGGAATGAAAAGAGCTTCCTCAGTATTATTGATAATCCCCACACAGCACCTTGTATTGTAAAATGTGATGAGACGCTTCCTGGCCTTGGGAGGTAAGAAAACAACAGCAGCCAACTGGAGAGAAAGGAATAAAATGAGAGTGATCAAAGGACAGTTTGGCAGGCAGGCAGGCAGGCAGGCAGGCAGGCAGGCAGGCAGGCAGGTGACATTCCCTATTTGGCTAACTGCTGCTGGATTACAAATTCCATCATCCCCTGACCACTGTCCATGCTAACTGGGGCTGATGGGAGCTGGAGCTTCCCACCCATGATTGAAATGGAGGAGGCAAAGTCCGCCAGAGTGCTGACTCCTGCCCCATTGGTCACTTTATCCCACATAGCGACACAGACTATGTGCTGTAAAGGAAAGTGGCTAAAGGGAGATGGTCAGTAGTTTATACTAGAAAGGGAGCAACTCCCATCAACCCCAGCAGGCATGGCCCATGGTCAAGGGTGGGGGGAGCTGTAGTTTAACAATACCTGAAGGGTCCAAGATTAGCCATCCTTGATCTATGAGAGGACACGCCAGCTGCAAAAAAGGCTGTGTGGCCTTTTCAGATGAAAGACGCCTGTCACCAGTTAGATCTCTAGAAACAGATCTGCTGAGACAAACCATCTTCTGACTTACAGCACAGAATCTCTGACTTCATCCCACAGTGCAAGAACAACACCTGTGAACCACACAGAGGTTTTTTGCCTGTGTGGTTTGAAATCAAACCATGTGGGCAAAGCCACAGGCTTGCACTTTGCAAGCCCTGATGCAGTGCTGTAAACTGGGTTTCACAAATCCTGCTCATCACCCCCTGTGCAAGGTGGGGTTGACGAAGGGCTTGGTACTCTGATGCAGGTAATCTCTTTCAAATTCCATCAACTCAGGCTGAAGAGCTGGCACAGCCTTCTGAAGAGCCAACTGTGCCTTCCCACTGGCAGCCTGTTAAGTATGGTGAATGGCTAGAACAGCTGCTGGAGAGCCATTTAAGGAGGACATGGCCAAAGGCTTTACAGCCCAGGTATCCTGCAGAGAGCATTTGCTCCTGCTACATGAACTGCAGAAGGATGTATGTGTGGTTCTTCTTATTCTGGTAGCTTCCTGGGCTCATTGTCACATTGTTTGAGGCCGAATATCTAATCTCCAGGGATGCGGGTGGCGCTGTGGGTTAAACCACAGAGCCTATGACTTGCCGATCAGAAGGTTGGAGGTTCGAATCCCCGCAACAGGGTGAGCTCCCGTTGCTCGGTCCCTGCTCCTGCCAACCTAGCAGTTCGAAAGCATGTCAAAGTGCAAGTAGATAAATAGGTACCGCTCCAGCAGGAAGGTAAACGGTGTTTCCGTGCACTGCTCTGGTTCGCCAGAAGCGGCTTAGTCATGCTGGCCACATGACCCGGAAGCTGTACGCAGCTCCCTCGGCCAATAAAGCGAGATGAGCGCCACAACCCCAGATTCGGTCACGACTGGACCTAATGGTCAGGGGTCCCTTTACCTTTACCTTATTTAATCTCCAGCCCATTTTCTCTTTGCTTTGCTAACTCTACATGGAATCGATAACTCACTGGCTCAATGGGAAGCTTTGCTGCTGCTTTGCCAAAGTAAGGGGCTAGTGGCAAGGGGGCTTGCTGCTGCTGCTGCCATTGCACATCTGGACACAGTGCCTCTGAAATAGATACATCTGTGTCTGCTCATGCACAGA
Organism: Podarcis raffonei; assembly: GCF_027172205.1. Classification (NCBI taxonomy): domain Eukaryota; kingdom Metazoa; phylum Chordata; class Lepidosauria; order Squamata; family Lacertidae; genus Podarcis; species Podarcis raffonei. Next base: position 32,099,792 of record NC_070603.1, on the reverse strand, counting down.
CCAGTTGAGTCCATGTTAGGCGACTGTTGAATCCTTTTCTAAGCAAACACCCAAACCATGAGCCTGCAAGACACAGAAAAGGCGGCAAAGGATCCTCTTCATCCTCCCAGCATGCAACTTGGCCCATCCCTGGCTGCCCTCTGCTTGGGGGCTGGTGATGAGACACACCCCCAACTGAAGGGGGCAAGATTGGAGCAGTTGTTATTCTGATGCACCAGGCAACTTCCCAACTTGCAAGGTCTCGTAGTGAGTAAGACTTGTTCAAACAGGATACTTTGCAATCACTCTGTTGACACAGCCCAACTCGGAGCAGAGGCACAAAGGGCACAGTGGAGAGGCTGAGACTGAACCTAAAGGACCCTGCTCAGGGCCTCCCATCACTGCAAATATCCCCACAGAACCAAGTGGTCATAGCTCAGCACTCACTCACCCACCACCATGGCCCTTGTGGTGTAAGGAACTGCGCTCGAGAGAGCCTAGCTGTCTGCCACTTAGCGGGCAAGCACTGATGCCAAGAAGCACATGTACAGGCAGAACTACAGGGTGTGCAAAAGACTACATACTGCGTCTCTTGCAGGCTCAGCCCCAGAAGACATTTTTCCATTCAAAATCTGATAGGCAAGTGTCTGGTGTAGTGGCTAGAGGGTTGGACTAGGAAAGGAAGAGATAGAGATCCAGGTTCCAATCCCCACTCACTCAGCCAGGTGAGCCAGTCACACAAGCTGAAGCTAACTTAGCTCAAAGGGTTGTTTTGAGGATAACCTGGGAGGGTAGAATTATGTAGACCCCTCCTTGTGTTCTTTGGGGAAAATACAGAATAGAAACGCTGCAAATGAATGAAGGCAGATTTCAATCCATTTGTATTGGCAACGTAACGCAAAGCCCTGCTGGAATGTTTTCCAGAAATTGTTGCCTCCTGAAAGCATGTAAAAACACATCCACCTGACTTACAGTGGTCCATATCAAGAAGTATATAACATCCCCAAATAAGTAGATGACATCCACAGCTAGACACAACAGAAGAACCAGATTTGCTGCTTAATTTGAGTTGGAACCTGTTTTTGCCAAGCCATAGGTTCTGCTAGAGAAGCTAGTCCTGGATCCTGGAATCTGAGGTCCAAATCACACAACTGGAGATGGGTGCCCTTATGCGGATTGAGTGAATCTGTTCAATCTTTTCACCAAGCAGTGAAACAATGGTGCAATAGGTTCTCTAGACTCTCCAGTCATAATTTTTCAATGCAAGCTGAGATTTTACTCTACTATTGCAGTCCAACTACAAAGCATTTATGATGCAGCAGTAGAACACCAGGAGACTTTTCCCCCAGTTGTGATTTGAGCATTCTGTGAAGCAATCACACAGCCAAATCCAGCCCAAGATGCAATCAACTCACACAAACTGGCAGGGCTGTGTGTACGGAGTCTCCCAAATACTGCACTAATAGGGGTTGTGGTTGTTTTTTTCTTTCTTTTTTTCTTGTTCTGGTTATCCAAAGAGAAGAGTCCATGCCTCTTGAGCATGCACAAACTCAACAAGTCTAGCCTGTCCCTCTGTTTTCATTGGTGGCTACAGAATAAGTTTTCCTGGTTAGAGGGCCTGGCTTCCAGATAGGGCTGAACTCTGGCCATCATTTTACAAATTAAGCACCAGCCACCAACCAAGCACAAAGCTGAAACACTCTAACAAGCTTAACAAACATATCTAACGAGATATGTTTCCCAGAGTCTTATATTGAGACTTATGCCAGATGGGGGATCAGAAATTAGGATTTTCATATCATCCATGCTATATGAGGAGCTGAATTATATCAGACAAATGAATGGGTGGTATCATGATACACTGTCCTCCAATTACACCCAGGGCATTTTGTGGCACACAGAGAATAGACTCTTCACTGTGTTCACAGCCAAACAGTGAAAAACATCTATTCTGGGCCCCAAGCAGCAGAGGATTTGATACACAGGGCAAGAAAAATATGTGCTAAAGGTAAAGTGGACAAAGAGTATGGGAGATTGTCACATCGGGTCTCAAAAATCCAATAGGTCAGGACTGTTGGGAGGGGATAGATAATGGGGATGTCTTAACACACTGAGTGAAAGGCAGTATTAGATGAATGAGTCTGGGAAGGGCATGTGCATTTGAAAATCTTCATAACTGCAATTGCAATGGAATCTGGGATGTCGAGACATCTTTCTGTTTCCATTAATTTCAGTTTTACTTTTAAAAAAGCAACACTGAAGTTTCTAGTCATCAGCATTATTGGGGGGGGTTGAAAATGTGCAGACAGTCCTTTGTGAAAACATAGAAGTTGTAAGTGGGGTTTTCGGCGGCCAGAGGCAAGGAAGTCTGTGCTCTGTATATCTCCTGTCCCATCCCATAAATGCCCTTCAAGAACTTTGTACACACTGTTCTCTGTGTCATGTGTTTCTGCCACCAAATATTTAAAATTCCCTAAAAACTGGCACACAGTATCACTTTTTTTAAAAAAACTAACATATTACTGGGTTCACATCATGTTGAAATATTTGCATCTCTGCATAATTTACACAAGTGATCCTTGGTGAATTGCAGGTTTCTCATTAAGAGCTGGATTGCTTTTAAGTGCATAAATCAAGATCACATTACAAGAATTTGCTACTGGTAATTTGCTTCTGCTACTGCATTTTGGAAGGGTGTAGGTGGATAGATTTGGGGGTCTCAAATTTCAGCGGCACCCCCTCCTCTCACATTCCATTCTACATCATAGTTGCAGCGCCCCCCCCTGCGGTGTCCCCGAGGCTCTGCGCCCAGTGCAACTGAACCAGTCACACTCCCTTAAATCCACCTCTGTGGATAGAAGCAGAAATAGTCACAAAATGTGCTGTCAGTTCCACCTGATGGGACCATACTGGGATGGGGTTGGAGCTGAGGACTGTACAGTGGTACCTCGGGTAACAGACGCTTCAGGTTACAGACTCCGCTAACCCAGAAATAGTACCTCGGGTTAAGAACTTTGCTTCAGGATGAGAACAGAAATTGCGTGGCAGCAGCACAGCGACTGCGGAGGCCCCATTAGCTAATGTGGTGCTTCAGGTTAAGAACAGTTTCAGGTTAAGAACGGACCTCCAGAACAAATTAAGTTCTTAACCCGAGGTACCACTGTATCATGCATGCAGCAAGGAGGGGAGATTCCTGCAAGGCATTTTAAGAAAGGTCATATCAATGCTCCATTCCATGATACAGAACCAAGAGGTTAATTAAAGGGAGACTGTCTGCTCCCATGCAGCTTTTCCAAGAATTTGCTGTACAAGTCATCACACTCAAACAAGGGAAACTGAATCTAGCAAGAAGCGGGGCTGTTACCTAAACTCCACTGCCGTTCTGGGCTTGTACATAAGGATCAGAGGTCAGAACTAACCCTGAAAGCCAATAGGAAGCGATTTCTACTCCTCGTGCACACACTAAGAGGCTGCCATGATTGCTGCTACAAGTCTCTTTTGGTTCCTATCCTGCCTCACTAGTGACACTGGAGGAGCCAGGTCCCCACAGGCTGCAATTCTGTCCTCACCAGCAATGTACCCAAAGCAAGGCAGTTAACCCAACGCTGTCCATCGTAGCAAGAGAAAGGCAAAAGTCAGGCTTGCTTGGGATCGTTATATCTGGTGTCCTGCAATTATCCTACCTTGGTGAGTGCCACACATTACTCTTGGTATAGGCAATTTAGTGAGTTTTGCATGAGATCATGTGTTTACAGCAATAACGTTAACAGTAATCCCAAGCAGGGTAGGGTGGACTCTGAACCAATCCATTCCTAAATATAAATCTTTAGAAGTTCATTTATACACTGGATACCATTTTTAACATCTCCTGTTTGAACAACAACAACATCTGTAGGGGGAAATTCTACTTAGCCTTCCTAACTTTCCCAAGTTGCCAATGTAGGATTATACCACACATGCCAAGCGTTTAGGACAGATTTGCCTGAATGGGTAACTGGACCAGTATACATTATTAATCTCCTTTATGCCTTGTGCGCCAATGTTCACCCCACTTTTGCAGAGATGGGTATAACCAAGCTTAAGTTCAGTATTCATTGAACCTGCTGGGCTTCCAGATCTGTTTGTTGTTTAGCAGTGTGTCACATTAACCAGAGATTTTCATATGGACGTTTTGTGATTTTGCAATACAGTGCGTAACACATTAAAACAAACAATCCTGTGCCTCGGGTCCTTATATATTGTAAAAGTGGCCCTTCCAATTCCGTTTCTTCCATAGAATCATAGAGTTTGAAGGGACCACAAGCGTCATCTAGTCCAACCCCCTGCAATGCACTTATCTTTTTGCCCAACATGTGGGTCGAACCCACCACCCAGAGCATAAGAGTCTCCTGCTCTAACCAACTGAGCTATCCCAGTCATACATAAAATAAAAGAATTTTTTTAACCAATTGGCTGTGGTCTCCGGAGTTGTTTTTTTCACCTTTGGGTTACAGTTCACACGGGGCATGTGTTTGTCCATTCTACAGGCACACACACTCTTCCCCTCTGCCACCTTTTCTCCTGCACACATAGCAGATTGCCATTAGTATTAATTAGGTTCAAGTTCTGCTAGGTGTTACGTGACTGATTGTGTGGCTGGGTGTCTGCAGGAGGCTGTGGGCAGGAGACAAGAACATAGCCCTGTGATGTGATACTAGAGGGCAGCATGGAGGAGGAGGAGAAGCAGGGCAGAAGAGGAACTGTATGTACTGTGTATATGTATATATAAAGGTGTCTGTGTGTACACACCATAGCTGTCAACTTTTCCATTTTTTAAAGGGAAATTCCCTTATTCTGAATAGGATTCCTTGCAAGAAAAAAGTTGGCAGCTATGGTACACACACACACACACGCCTAGCCATAGGCACAACTCCATGGTGGGTATACGTGCCCCCTTTCTCAGTGGCCCCTTCCATGCCTTGGCTTAATGTGACTTGTGAACCCCTTTGTGCCTCCTTTCATTCCCCCTCATCCATGCAGTGTTCTCCAACTACTACTGCCCCCCCTTTTTCTCTTCCCAAAATCCAGAGGTTCCCTGTGCAACTGATGCAATTCTCCTGTTTGGGTTTTCAAAGCAAAGGGCATCAAAAAACTGTGGCATGGGCGTAGCCAGGATTTTTGTTAGGGGGGGGCAGAACCTTAGTTAAATATTTTTATTGATCATGGGGGACAGGTGGCCCCTAACCCCCCTTGGCTATGCCCATGAACTGAGGACTAGAGAACAAGGCACTCTATTTCAGGGCTGGTCAGACCTCAGGCTTGCAGGATGTGCTTGGTGGTGCTGGTGGTTTAATGGGAACCCACAAGATCCACCAAGTGGAGCCAGTGTAGCATTAAACAATTCAGATCCAGGGAATTAATTTTGAGTACCAGAATGAACTGAGCTCACAGCGCTTCCACCTGGAAACCACTCCTGGTTACCTTCAAGCATTCTTCATTTGGCAGAGTAATTTGGGGTCATCTCGTTTTGCTGCAGCCATTGTTGATAAAAGGGGAGTTGGAAATCATACCTGATACTGTTTGCTCTTGGGAAGGGAGGAAAAATTGTGTTGCTTTTAAGAAGTAGCTAAGAAGGTCCTTGACTGACGTGTGTGTGTGTGTGTGTGTGTGTGTGTGTGTGGTTATCTGGTCAAGGATTACCCTGTGTGTCCACAGACAAGGGCTGCTATACATCTGGATTTCACAGGACATTACAAAGGCAGAGTTGATGTCTTTTGGGGTGTCCTGGTTTTTTACTTTATGAAATATGGCAACCTTACCACAGACTAGCAAGCCATCAAGGCAAACTGGGTGGTGCGTGGCATATTCTAACAGGCTCGCTAGAAATTGTGCCAAAGTTGACTATATACTTGGCGTCCAAGCGGGTCCCTGACCTCTCGGGAGAGGACGCTGCTCCCCTTTTACCAGCTGCAGAATCATAGAACTGTAGAGTTGGAAGGGACACCAAGGATCAACTAGTCCAATCCCCCCCCCCAGCAGTGCAGGAATGTATAGCTGTCCCATATGGGGACTGAACCTGAGACCTTGCTGTTACCAGCACCACGTTCTAACCAACGGAGCTCTCCAGAAGTCCCTTCCTTTAACCCTCGACAAAGCTGTCCCGCTATATTCGGCTGCCGTGTGGACGCCCCGGACCGAGGCCTTTGTCGCCTCGCCTCCCCGGGGCGCAAGGCAGGGACGGGGCTGGCTGTTGCATGTGCTCAACTCCATCCCGTTCACCGCGGGGAACCCGAGGCCATAGCTGTCAACGTTTCTCCCTTTTTAAGGGAAATTCCTTTATTCCGAATAGGATTTCTCGCAAGAAAAGGGAAAAGTTGACAGCTATGCCCGAGGCTGAAGGGCAGAAGAGGGGGGGAGCCCCCTTCCACACCCCGCCCTCAGCGAGCCCAGAGAAAGCGCCTTCGGTGCCCCTGGAACCGGCTGAGGGATCTCCCCGCCACGCGCTCGCGCACCTCGACGTGACCAAAGGAAAAGCAAAATCCCGCGAAGACGGCAGCCCTCTTTCCCTCAGCCGCCGGCCCAGACCTACCTGCCTGTGTGGCTTCAAATCTCGGCGCTCCCCGTCGGGCGCATCGCAGCCGGGCAAAGGGTCGAGGAAGTTCCCCGCCAAGGGGTCGCTCTGCGCCGGCTCCTGAGCGCTGGCGCTCCGCTCAAAACTTTTGCCAGAGCCGCGGCTCAATGCAGCCTCCGTGACCGGCTTCGGGGGGAGGGACCGGCGAGCTGGGGGGTGGGCGCCCGGAGGGAGGGGAGGAGGAGACAGCGACCGAGCCTCTTCGCGGAGCAGCAGGTGCGGGCGGGCGGGCAGCCGGAGGGGCGCCGCGTTCTCCCTGCGCCAGGGAAACAGCTCTCCAGAAAGGGACCTTGCCTCCTGCCGGAGTCGCAAGTTCTCACTCGCCGTTGCTGCTGCTGACGCGCAAAAGGAAAGCGAGACTTGGAGGTGTCGGGGAGGGCTGCGCAGACCACCTCCTCCTTCCTCTCCCCACCCCGCCCACCCCAACTTCGGGGAGATCGGCAGCCGAGGCTCAGGCCGCCTCATTCTTCACAGGGCCTCGCGTCAGGGGGCGCCATCCTCTTCCTGGGACGCGTGTACTCTTTGAGTGGCATCGGGGAAAGGGGGCAAAGGGCCAGGCGGTCATCAAGCTCAAGGCCTTCCTCTCACTCATGAACTCCGTTGTTTCCCAAACTTGGGTCTCCAGCTGTTTTTGGACTACAACTTCCATCATCCCTAGCTAGCAGGTCCGAGGTTAGGGATGGTGGGAATTGTAGTCCAGAAACAGTTGGAGACTCAAGTTTGGGAAACCCCTGGATGAATCAGATGGGCTTATGGTGAGGTCTGGAAGTCTGCTTCCCTACCTAATATGGCTTGAAGAAAGCTAAGCAGATCAGCCCTGTGGTCTGAATTGTTAAGGAAAAGAGAACATCTGTGTAAGACACCAACTCTGCTTTAGGGCTTTTTCCAGACTCAATTTATAGTGCATCAGTTGCACCCATGGGCAGGGAGGGGCAGCTCCACCCCCTAAATAAAAAAAAAGCATAGCTAACTGAGGTTCTGCCCTCCCCCCCACAAAAGGCCTGCCCCCTAACAAAAATCCTGGCTGCGCCCATGATTGCACCTGCCTTATCCAGGTGTTATGCAGGACATCTGGTTGGAAAAAAGATGTTCACACCTGAGATAAGGTGTCTGAAACATTAAATATGTGGATATCTTTTTTTCTTCTGGCAATATTTCTATTGCAGTGGGTGCGGGGGGAGAGCCCACCTGCCTCCTCCATAGCATATCAGTTGTGACAATTAATGCCTGTTAATTTCAAGCTCAAATTTTGTGGTCTCTTCCTCCTTTCTTCCTTTCCATTTAGCATTGACGCCACCCATTTGTGATGGTAATACATGGATACCTCCCTCTGGAAATGCATCTAGCAGAAACAGATTTGTAACTAAAATAAGCATCTTTACCAGATGACTGGAAGTAAGCCAGCGCAGCACCAATTTTTATAAAGGGGTGAGGGCAGCGAGCCAGGAAATCACGGGCTAGTTAGCCTAATGTTTGGCCTTGATAAATTGCTGGAAGGCGTTATTAAAAATAGACGTAGTAAACATAAAGAAGAGCAAGTGTTGGCACAGAAGAATTAGGCTGGCTTCTGCAAAGGGAAGTTCTGTTTTACAATCCCAGGGTTCTCTGGGAAGAGGGATTGTTGAACCACTCTGGGAATTGGATAAATTCGCGGAGAACAAGGCTACCAGGAATGATGGCTATGTTCTACCTTCACTGTTGGAGGCAGTGTGTCTCTGAATACAAATGATAGCAATGAGAAGGCATGTTTTGCTTCTTGATTGACATCATTGCTAGGTCGAAACAAAATTTAAAAATTCCTTCCAGTAGCACCTTAGAGACCAACTAAGTTTGTTATTGGCAGACCAACACGGCTACCTACCTGTAACTAGAATCATTGCTAGGTGTGTGCTTTATAGAAAGCAAGCATGAATGAATGAATGAATGAAATAAAAAGAAATAAAACTGTTCTTCAAATAAACAAAAATCTTCCACTTGTGTTAATACACTGTATAGGTTTGTCTTTGGTCACAAAATAGCTACACAGATCTTTTTTTTAAAAAGTTGTTATTTTAATTTGGGTGGGAGATTGGATGCTGTCCCTACTCCATCCCCTGAATCCTACAATGTTGGGGAAAGTTCAAATGTGCATTGAAAACAATTCACATTGCTAGTTTTATGCTCAACAGTTATTATGAGTGGAAATTGCTTTTATTTCCTTGTGTGTAGAGTGGAGGTGCTATAGAATTGTTGGAGAAGTTGGTCGCTGTTGGAAGCAGGATGCGGATTCTACAGGGTGAATTCTTATTTCCTCTGGTTACCAGTGCCATTTTTGACAGCTGATGAGATTTGAGAGATTGTGCATTGCTACTGGGAGATCTAGGCTATGGAATTAAATCTATCTGGTGACTCTGAGCAAGGTCACGATGGCACACTCTTAAGTTCCAGACCATTAATTCTGGAATTGCTAGGCAGTTTCCTCACATGGTCATTCCTGAATTTCAGGGATGTGCAGATCTACATTGTGGGTTTCATTTCTCTCATTCCTTGCCTTCTCCTTCCCCTATGTGCCGCAGGGAGAGTACACTCTCTGGTGGCTTTTCCTCCGTCCCATTCAAAGCTGCTGTATTTCTTGGGCACATATGCCTCAAAGAAGCCACTGCAATAATGGAAGGGAACTGTGGAACAAAGACTGAAAAGGCATTATAAAACCAACCCAGTTCACAACAGCCCAAAAGCTACTGATGCTGCCTTGCCGGAGGTATGTATACTTTTGTGAGATCCAGTTTTTTATATAAAGGTAAAGGTAAAGGTACCCCTGCCCGTACGGGCCAGTCTTGACAGACTCTGGGGTTGTGCGCCCATCTCACTTAAGAGGCCAGGGGCCAGCACTGTCCAGAGACACTTCCGGGTCACGTGGCCAGCGTGACAAAGCTGCATCTGGCGAGCCAGCGCAGCACACGGAAACGCCGTTTACCTTCCCGCCAGTAAGCGGTCCCTATTTATCTACTTGCACCTGGGGGTGCTTTCGAACTGCTAGGTTGGCAGGCGCTGGGACCGAGCAACGGGAGCGCACCCTGCCGTGGGGATTCGAACCGCTGACCTTTCGATCGGCAAGCCCTAGACGCTGAGGCTTTTACCCACAGCGCCACCCGCGTCCCTTAGTTTTTTATATATGGTATATATAAAATCGACTTCCCGTATAAGCAGGGCAAACAACCCTAGCCACTGGTGGTGATGTCAGGCCTCGGAGACTACCCTTAGTCATATACTGTGGTCATTAAATACTCACATGCAATTCCAGCCACATGGGCTCTGCCTCAGACAGAAGCTGCCTGGTTCCAAAGGGCCTTCCTGGTGGCAACGCAAGCTATCCTTTGTAGGTGGGAGGATAATGACCCCATTAGAAATCGACCAGACAGTTAACAGTTAATCAAAACAGGGCACCGTGGCTTCCAAAGAATAAATTGAAATATGTGGGCTGGGCAGGGGACACCCTTGGAGGTAAAGGTAAAGGGACCCCTGACCATTAGGTCCAGTCGTGACCAACTCTGGGGTTGCAACGCTCATCTCGCTTTACTGGCCGAGGGAGCCGGCGTACAGCTTCTGGGTCATGTGGCCAGCATGACTAAGCTGTTTCTGGCAAACCAGAGCAGCACATGGAAACACCGTTTACCTTCCCGCCAGAGCGGTACCTATTTATCTACTTGCACTTTGACATGCTAGGTTGGCAGGAGCAGGGACTGAGCAACGGGAGCTCATCCCCCGTCGCGGGGATTCGAACCGCCGACCTTCCGATTGGCAAGTCCTAGGCTCTGTGGTTTAGCCCATGTGTGCAAATTCCTGAAATATTTTTTGGGGTAACTTTACAGAATGTGTGCAGAAAAATAAGGACGGGTCTCTGTTCTTTCTATATATATTGCAGCATGAACAACAGAAATTCCAGGGATGGGGAACTAACTTGTGGTTTTCCAGATACTGTTGGACTACAACTCTCATAATTCCTGGCTCTTCTGGCTGGCACGGATGGGAACTGGAGTGCATTTTTAATGCAACAAGAGACAGAAGAAGAAGGGTATGTGTGGAGGTGTTACCTGTGTCTCAATTCCAGAGCCCTCTGTTCAGTGGGCACTTTTAAGGCATGAGAAATGCAGGTAACACCAGGATATCCACAGAAGAAAATCCCACTGAGCCACAGAGCATCCTACATGGGATCTTGGATAAAGGCTGTAGTCCACATTCTCATTTGTTCTGTCTCTCCCTCTCCCTCTGAACCCTCCCCTCCTGCTGCAAGTAGGCCCTTCTAAGAGATACTACAGAGCAAGTAATCAAGCACCAGTTTTTTTAAAAAAAATTGTCTGTGCAAGCTTTTTCCGAATGCTCGCCTTTAACAACACTTTAAAGAAATACCACTTAGTCCCCCAGTGCCATTTTTTAGTGACTGACCCTCGGTAATTGGATGGGGCCATTACAATCATGCTCTGAACTGGTTATTGCTGATGAGCCTGTCAAAAGAAAGGGAGCTTATCACATTAGCTGCAGTAATAGAGACCACAAATCCCTTGTATGGCTGGGGAGTTAGGTAATGAGTGTGTTGACACCAGCTTTGGAAATGTGGTCCTAGATCTGAGCTGTGCCCTCCTTGCATCACCCCCTGCCCAGTGAAAGGGTGTCTGTTAATTCCTTTTAAGAAGGATCTCTCAATATGCTGCCCTTTCCCACCAGCCTCTGGGGGAAAGGGAAATGCATTTACTGCTGTGCTAAGTCAGCCGATAGGCTGTTAGATACTGTGCTACATCTTGGTAGCAAATGAGCACTGAGTTGGGATTCGGGGACACCTGCCTCGCTGCTCAGGGAGACATGCAGGGGAAAGGTCTAGGAAGACAGTTCGGCTTCCTAGAGGACGGCAGCAAAGGGCAGAGGTGTCTGCTATGTGTCCAGAGAGTGGTAATGTTTTTGTGTGAGGACAGCCTCTGAGTTACTTAGCTTCCCCTGGAGACCAGCTGAGCCATCATACTGGGAGTTGGGGGAGAGAACACATGCTTGGTGCATCATAGCAATGAATAGCTGGGGCTCATTAGTGAGTGAGTGTGTATGGGGAGTGGGGGGGGGAGAGGCTAAGTTCTGCACACAAGAATTTTCTAAGCAGAAAGAGATAGCACTTTAGAAAACAACAACACACTAGCTCCTGCTGCTTCTGACCTCTCTCCAAATTGGACTGATGCAGAAAGCACAGTGGATGCCATCAAACCCTATGCTTCAAAGGCTGCTTTCGGACAGCACTCTGACCTCATGGCTAACCAGACCCCGGTGCTGCTCAACGTCACCTGTTTTGTCTTAATCCTTTTAATCAGATGGTAATTATATTGCAGTTGCTTATGCAAAGTGTGATGGTGATGCAGGGCCAAGAAAATTATGTTTTGCTTTCCACTGAATCCTGCCTCCATCCATTCTTCTCTGACTGATCATGGACTTAGGGGACTCAGAGTCCCATGTGGAGTTGGGCAGCAAAAGCCAAACCCTGTTGTTTTTTATATCAATATTTTTGGAAGAAAGGTGGTCTATAAACTCCATCAATTAATCAATAATACAACAGTTAACATGCCTAAGAATGCCAAATTGCCTTTTAAAAAAATCTCAGAGATTCTGTTCTGTAGCATAAAGCTGTGATAAAAAGGAAACCTTTTGTTTTGCTTGCCCTGGAACTAAGTTTGGGCCACTCCAAGCCCATGATCATTGCAAATTAAACAGGGCTCCAGCTTCCAAGGAGATGTTCCTCTGGCACTTTTGTTTGCTCAAAAGAGTGGAAGAGAAATTAAAGCCACCCCCGGCCCCAACAAAGGGCTCAGCTGCTCCTCTGGGTGAACGGAAAGGCTAAGAATGGTTCCCGCAGCTGGGGTGTCTCGGGACATCGGAAGTGACTGCGGCAGAGAGGGAGGGAAGAGGGGCGCATAGCAGGAGCAGAACAGAGACTCACAGAGGCCAAACTGGGTGAAGTAAACTTGGTCAGGGAATGGGGTCGGAGGCCTCTGGGAGCACCTCACATTCTCCAGCAAACAAACAGCATGCTGTGGAACGGGGCTGAAAGCTACCCCAACTCGCCTAGGTTTTGAGTTCATCTGCTTTGCTCACCTGCCCCATGTTTGCCATAGGTTGTTGGTTCTTGCTTGGGGAAGGGCTGTAGCTCATTGGTACAACATCTGCTTGCATGCAGAAGGTCTCAGGTTCCACCCCCAGCTTTCCCAGGTAGGACTGGGAACACCTCCAGTGTGAAACCCTTAGGATGCTGCCTGTGCAAAAACAATCATCTGCCTTGGTGTAAGGCAGCTCCCATGGTTCCCAAGTGACGTCAGGAGAGAACCTGGATAGCAAGCATTTCCTTCCATGCTCCTTTCACCTAATGGAGGACACTGAATTAGCTCTAGCAAAGACCCGCTATGCCCTCCACTATTGCTTGTTCCCCAACTTCAAGCACACCTTGCTAGGACAGTCTAAGGCAGGGGTGGCTAGGCTTTGGCTCCCTAGATGTCGCTTGACTACATCATCCAGGACTATTGACCATGCTGGCTCGGACTGATGAGAGTAGAGAGTCTAGCAACATCTGGAGGGCCATTAAAATACCTCTCTGCCGCTATTCTAAGTCAAAGCAGTTTTAAGATTCTAAAACTGTAGTAGCAGTGATTTGCCTCAGTTATACTTTTCCTGCTCAAATGGCCAAGTCGTTGCATTCCCCATGGTGAGCAGGAGCTTCGGTTGCAGGACAGTCCAATGAGCTAAGCAGCACGACCACACCCCTCATAGCTGCCCAATTCCATTGCTTGCCAGTTGGCAGCAGGGCAGCGTTGATGTGCTCAATTCCAGTGACATCAAACATTGCGCAGGATGACCTATTGACCTGTTCACGTGCAAGTGGGGTAGAAGCTGGACTGCCAACTGATTAAAGATCGTTAGCTGATTAATGTTCTGGCTTTTTATCCAATCTACTAAGTAGTCGTTGAAATGCAAATACTTGACTAGCATGCTACAAGACCTCAACAGAATACTTTAAAAAAGTTATTCTAAGGACCACTTGCAATTGATAATCAAAAGCCACCTGTCATTGCTGAGAAGTAAAGTCCCACCTTAACATTCCTACCCCACCATATTAGGCACATTAAATATTAAACTCTATTGGTTGGTTTGGAAGCTGCAGCTAGTGCAGAATGCTGTGACTACTGACTGGTACATCTAGCTGGGCCATGTATGACACTGGTTCTTAAGGATCTGCAGCTGCCATCTATTTGCCACTGAGTTAAGTTCCAAGTTTTATTATGGACATATAAAGACCCAACCAACTTGGGATTATGGTACCGAGCAGACTGCCTTCCCTGCTATCGGCCAAATCAAACTTTATGCTCATCAGAGGAGACCCTGCTGGCCGTACCATCTGGAAACCTCTCAGAAATGGGCCTTTTCAGTTATAGCACCAACCGTCTGGAGCACTCGCCCAAAAAAGATCTGAGAAGCTCCGTCTGCTGGATGCTTCAAAGGCTTCCCAAGATATCAGCTGGTTACACAGGTCTGTTTGAGAATGCTATTGTGCTCAGTTGCAACTTGCTGTTTTAAATGATGGTTTTAAAAATGTATTTATTGCATTCTGATATTTATTTGACATCTATTATAGTTATTGCATTTTGGTTTGGTTTTTTTAGCTGGCTTCCACTAACGCAGCATGACAGGGGAAGCCAGCACAAGGACTTATGCTTGCACAATGGGGCTTCCCCCTGCTCCACCCCCAAATATACGGGACTCTGTGGGACTGGGAGACCCCCCCAGAACAGCATGCAGGGGAAGCAGAGGAGAGATTGTTCCATCTGGCAAGCAGAAATGGTTGCACTGAAGGAACAATTGTATTAGTGCAATGCTGAATTCCACTCTGTATTTTTTGTAAACTGCTCATGGTTTGTTGCTGAAAACATTAAGTGGTATATGCAATATTCAAATAACTATTAAGTAAATCATTCCCTCTGCTGATGGGAGAAGTGGCCCAACAAAATATAGAGGGCCACAAGTTTTTCATCCTCTACTAGAGAATAATCCCCCTTGAGCAAGCAGAACCTAACTCTGAATAGACAGGCATAGCATTGCACTGTAACTCTCGTGTCAAAATCAACGGGACATCAAGTATTTTGTTCAACCTTGGTTAGTTTATGCCCATTCATCTCTGCTAATGACCGTCTGCTTTAGTTTCTAATTGTTCTTGCTTCAGAAGGAAAGGCATAATCATTTCTCCTGGAAGGCTGCCGCTGGATACAAACTCGAGGAAAACGTCATGTTGTAATTTATTTCTCGTCAAATCTGGTGCAGCCAGCAAATAGCCAAGACATCTCTCTGGGCTTCATGATGGTAAGCCCTACAAGAGCCCCACTACCAAGAATCATCGCTTTCTGACAGCTGTACTGATTAATTTGGGGAACAGGGGAGATGATGTTGATCTCTAACACACACTGTAGCCACTTAATACGCCATGGGTTGCATCCAATGTTACTCGTGCTCAGAGTAGGCCTGTTGAAACCAATGGGCATGACTAACTTAAGTCCACTCATTTCAGTGGGTCTACTAAGTGAGCAAAAGTTAGCTGGATACAGTCTGATGCTTTCAAATATTGCCGTTCCGTGCTGCTGCTGCGCTTGCTTCTTATCTTTGAGGGCCACCCCACCGCTAGGCCCCACAGAAGCTTGGCCTGCTCCCTCACGCTCATCTGTGCTGCCAAACATAGGCCTGTTTACCGAGGGGCTGGCCCAAGGTTCAATGATTCTCAATTCGCTTCCACTGGGACTAGATACTGTTCCTTCTGGCAATGTGAGCTTCTGCTCCATTGTGTCCCAGGCCCCCTCCTCTTCTCCCTGTCTTGCCCGACACACACACATATTAAGTGGTAGCTTTCCTTTCACAATGGCAGTGTCGGGCCAAGGAACCCTGCTGTGTGCTCATTAATCGGACGGCTGGATGCCTCTTTGCCTGGGATACGGATGGACACAAATGCCAGACATTCTCCTGGCCCTGCAGCTGTATGCTCTTCTAGCCTGTAAATCTCATGCTGCTGCTACTCTTAGCGTATGACAAACCCAGCATTTGAAGGGGCTTTTTTTTTTTGTCTTCTGCCTCTGGGAATTATGCAACAACATCTCCCAAGAGCCTGAGAGTTGTACTGAAGGGGGAAATCAAGACCCTCCTTCGCTGAGTGGGTTAGTTAAGTAGGTAGGGCAGGCTTGGCTAAGTTTATTACGTATTCATATCCGAAGCCACAAGAATTGCCTTGCAATCAAGTTAAAGCTCTCTGTTTCCAACGGTGGTCAGCTCAGAAGCAGGGCAGGTTGGAGACAGCCATTTACTATTGTTTGCTCACAGCCTTTGAACATGCAAGCTCAATTTTAGCAATTATTCATGTAGACCTTGCCATTAAGCACAGTGAGGTGGGCCATCTCAGGAAACTGATTTTGAGTGTCATGAAAGGGCAGCAAATTGTAATTTATTTGATATTGCTGCTGTTGCTGCTGACGAGGGAGAAAGGTACCTGTGGGACTTTTCTGCCTCAGCTGCCAACATAACTTCCAGTAATTTTGTTAATTCTTAATTTGTCTAATTCTCAATCTGCTTTCCAGTAATTTATCTTATTCTCTCCCCCCCCCCCAAGTTGTCTGAGCTAGTGGCCATCAACACAACCTGTTGGAAATTAACGCCATCAATTATTTAGGAGGCACTTTTTTATTGTCCTGAAAGTTACACTTTTCTCATCGGACAACAATGGGTCTTAGCAGTCTGGGAAACAGAATTACGTTATTTGCCTCTTGTTTTATTTTATGGTTTTATATCTTTGCCTTTTGCATTTGCCGCAAGGCAGTTAACCAATAGTATACCACACAATATAAAACAATAATAGAACAGCAATGACATGTCAGGAATAAAGTGACTGAGAAGCTACGAAACTATCCAGGGGCAGAAGTTATTAAACAGCAATCAATAAATGTGAAAGGGGGAGTTAAGATAAGGTAACCAGATTTTTTTCAATGCATCTGGGGACACTTTTCAACTTCAACTTTGTAAATCTGGGGACTGTCCCCGGGAAACAGGGACGTCTGGTAACCTTAAGTTAAGAACCATCAAACAAGAGAATAAGACAGTCTTTGCTTGGAGCCAAAATATAGGAACATGGGTACCAGGTGAACACATCTAGGAAGGGAAATCCATTCTTCTGCCGCCACCACAGAAAAGGCCCCGTGTCTGACAGCCATCATTATCCAAAGGCTTTGGAAGACCTCCAGAGAAATGTATCCAAACACTATCTTAACCGATGGACAGGCTCACATAGAGAAGACCAAGGTTTTTTAAAATGCCACTTTTTAGAACAATCTTCCCACAAAGCAGTTTGCAATACATTAAATAGCAAGTTGCAACTGTAAAGCTGCTGAATCCAATTACAATAAAACAAATTGGGACTGCAGAGTTGTTCCACAGCAAGGCATTGTGGTTGTGGTGATCTTAAAGAGTGCCTGCTCCCACTGCTTCTTTGTCACAGTTGTGACAAATAGAAGAAACTCTATTTAAAGTTTTAACAGTTTCCTGCTTGATAAGCTGTATTTGCCAGAGCAATGTGGAGGTGTCGGCATTCTCTGTGGCCCCCTCTCCCCATATGCCTTGCTCTGTGGAAGGGCCCTGAGGACATCCCTGTAGGAGTGCCATGGACCCTTTTGTTGCAGCCACAAAGTGGTGATGGTACTCTTAGTGCTAAATGGTGGCAGGCAGGTGGCTGGATCAGTGGAAGGGTGCAGAAATTCACCATCTTACCCACTGCACCATCTGAGACAGACACATTTCTATTCTCTTTCTCTACGCTTTCTCTACAAATCTTTACCGTGTTTCTCCTCTTTCCACCCTGGTAATCTTTTTGCAAACAAACAAAAAGCTCCTGGTGACTATTTCAACATCCTGACCAAGTGTGAGATGCTGAAGTTCCTAACTATTATTGTTCAAGCAGACGGCTCGTTCTGCACTCAAAAGAACATGGCTGGCTCCTACCATGCAATTAACAGTAGCTGGCCAGTGACATCTCTCCCATTCTCTCCTCCCCACTGTGTTAGGGGGCCGACTAAGAGCCAATGAGAATCCAGGAAGAGCATCACTCTGCCTGGCTTGGTGCTCTCAGGAAGGCTTCCAGAATACTTATATCTGCTGCGGGAGCCACTATGGGGGGAAACCTGGCAAAAAAAAATGTAAGAAATATAGCAGCAAAAGGACAACAACAGCAGCTGTGTTTTCATCTATCACTTTGAACACTTGTCTCATTATCCCAGATGAAAGAAAACATTTACAAAATGTCAGTTAAAATTTTATTACATTATCCGGAGGCTCGTTTTGTGGTATGTAGTCTGAAGTTTTTGTCTATTGCATTTTATTTATTTATTTGATCAACTTTATATACCGCTTGATTGTAAACAACAACAACAACATCAAATGGGGTTAATATCTCACCTTTCTTCCAAGACTTTCCAGATGGAGCAAACAGTCCCGTCCCCCCCATTTTATCCTTCTAGCAACCCTGTGGGTTAGGATAGGTCAAAAGAGGATGACTGGCTAAAGGTCACCTCGTGAGGAGCATGGCTGATGGAGTTTCGAACTGGTCTCCCCAGTCCCAGGCTGACATTCTAACCACATGGCAGCAGGCATCACATCGGAATGTGTATTATACATTGAAACATGCTGCATCCTTTAAAATATCATTTTGCATACACATTTGTCATGTGAACAAGAAGAATGCAATGAAGGGAAATGTTTCAGGAGGGAGCACTGAAATTATATGCAGCATGATGTGCTACAGCAGGCTTCCTCAAACTTGGCCCTCCAGATGTTTTGAGACTACAATTCCCAGCATCCTTGACCACTGGTCCTGCTAGCTAGGGATCATGGGAGCTGCAGGCCAAAAACATCTGAAGGGCTCAGTTTGAGGAAGCCTGTGCTACAGCCTCTGCAGGGAAAACTTCACAGCTTGATCCTGCGTCAATGCATAAACTAACCCTGAGGGTTCATAAGCACCAGTGCTGAACAACTTCAGTCCCAGGTACCATTAGGAGCCAATTTGTAGGAGCTGAGGTTCCTCCCCCCACCAAAAAAAAATATTTGAGGGAGCTAGGCCCTCCAAAAGGTGGTGGGCATTGCCATCATGTGATTATGGGGGGCAGGGCTTACCAGCTCCCCCCCCAATATTTTATTCATGTTGGCCCCCCTGCCAGGTACCCTTGCTTATACTACTCAGGGCTTCTTATGCTACCTAAACCAAAGTACTCTAGTCAAGTGGAAGCAGTAGCAGTGGTGAAAGCAAGTCTGGCTACCCTTTTAGTTGTGGAGTAAGCACCAACTCAGAACAGGGACTGAGTTTGAAATACATGTTGGTTGAACTAAATTACACACACCCCTTGCCACTGCCCCAGCTGACATTTGTCATTTGTGCTGTTTCTTCCATGGCTAAGCAAAGTTACACCACTATGACCATTAAGTCAAGCCTAACGAATACTAGAAGCTGAATACCTGATCCCAGTGCCTAGGTTTGCCAGAGACACACAAATAGGAGAAATAATGTGCAAAGCCAAGACACTACTCAGAT
The DNA here is from genome assembly GCF_027172205.1 of Podarcis raffonei. Classification (NCBI taxonomy): domain Eukaryota; kingdom Metazoa; phylum Chordata; class Lepidosauria; order Squamata; family Lacertidae; genus Podarcis; species Podarcis raffonei. The sequence continues at coordinate 32,080,584 of NC_070603.1, read as the reverse complement.
CAGGGATTGTGCAGTTCTGTTCAGTGTTTTGTAGCACTTGTCACACTCATTTGGCAGTTGTTTTGAATGGCAAGAAGTTAGAGGCATTTGCCAGCTTCCTCCTGGTCTGACCCCACCTGCTAAGCCAGGATATTGTGCAGTCCTTGCTCCATCCTAGGAAAAACCAGTGTCCTTCGTAGGAAACATCCAGCTACCCTGGCATGTATTTTGTGAATTGACAGGGGTGCAGTTGCTGGACCACACCATGTGGCTTAGGTTCTTGGCATCTCTGAACGATGTTGCATATATTCATAAAAAAGACTGACTGACCACATCTTCTTTAGTGTTCTGTAGTCAATTTTACACACACAGCAGCAAATCAAACAACTAGCTGCCATGGTGGACGAATACTATTTCCAGGACAAGAGGCAGCACGCTTCTAAAAACCAGCAGCTGGAGAACAGCAGCAAGAGAGGGGTATTGTGCTCATGCCCCACCTGTAGACATCCCAAAATTGTCTGGCTGGCGACCAACAAGGCAGTTGTATTATGTTCAATCCTAGCTCCCTGACAAGCATAGCCAAACAGGCATTTGCTAGAGCTACATTTTTTTGGCATGCATTGAAAGCACCGTCAGGACATGCCTCTAAAAAAATGCAATGTGTGATACCTCCCTCTGTCCTGCTGCAGCACAGGTCAGCCAGACCCAGGTTATCCTGGCAACACGCTGGAAGGGGTGAGAGAGGAGACAGGAGTCACATATGCTTATCTCCTCTCCATCACTAATTGGGGCTACGGAGAGCACAGTCGGCACCCAAGCTCCATCTGCTGAGTGCTGACAGTGCCTGGAGCCATCTCCACAGCTCCAGTGCTTTATGCATCATGCAGCAACCTAGCACTGAATGCATCAAGCTGGGGAGAATGGAAGAGCGGCACACTTCTGCGGGCAGTAAGCTATCTGTGCTGTGCAGAACAGTGCAGCTTTCACTATCCAATCTGCATCCTACTTGGAGAGGCTAAATAAATTGGGGAAAGGAACAGAGGATAAGTGCCAACCAACAGCTGCTGGCCCCCAGAATCACACTAAGACATAGGGATCTAATGTGTCTTAAAAGGGGTGCAAGTCAGATCCCCAGAGGTGAAGAACCTGTGGCTCTGTAGATGTTGTTAGACTCCCAACTCCCAGAGCCTGCATGACAAATGGTCAAGGATGATGGAAGAGTTGCAGTAAAAAGGTAAAGGACCTCTGGATGGTTAAGTCCAGTCAAAGGAGACTATGGGCTGTGGCGCTCATCTCACTTCAGGACAAGGGAGCCAGCATTTGTCCACAGAAAGCTTTCTGGGTCATGTGGCCAGCATGACTAAACCACTTCTGGCGCAACTGAGCACCGTGACAGAAGCCAGAGCACACAGAAACGCTGTTTACCTTCCCACCACAGCAGTACCTATTTATCTACTTGCGCTGGCGTGCTTTCGAACTGCTAGGTTGGCAAGTTCAAGAGGCTCAGTGGCTTAGACCACAGTGCCACCCGTTGCCTACCACAGCACTACAACTTCCAGTCTTTTTGTCGCTATGTGCCTCAGCCACTTAAGAGGTCCATAGGTTGTTCTTACCTGGGGATACTGGAATGTGGCTCAAAGAGCAGGGTTGGGAACAAAGCGCTGTTATTGCCAGACCTAATTAAGCTTTGTTAAGATGACGAATTTGCATTCCCTTGGCCTTCTTCTACTGCCCAATTAGCACCTTGTCCAGACGCACCTCTCATGCAAGCCACACAGTATGGGGTAGATAAATGTTGGCAGCCATAGTGTAGGGACAACACCTGTGTTTGAGACACCGGTTCCTCATGCTCTGTTTGAGACAAAACAGGGCTGCCCACTGAAATCCTGCCAGACTGAACCTGGGACCTTCTGTATGTAAGGCGGAGACTCTAACACTGGTCCATCCCCCTATGTAGGTTTATAGTACCATTTGCCTCATACAATAAAGGGACTCAGTCTTAAGTCCTGTAGCTTCCCACTGCACTTTGTTCCACAACAAGATACTGCATAGGAGAAAGTGGATCTACACAATTTGGACATCAAATTCCTTAAAGTCTGGCAACAGAAGCAACTTGCTGCGACATGGACTAGCCCTGCTCACTCAACCATGCTAGGTTGGCACCTGTTGAAAATGAGAATACGTCTCTCTCTCTCTCTCTCTCTCTTTCTCTCTCTGGAAACTGTTAACTAAAAATGGTTCAATACGCCACATTTGAGGGACATTTTAAATAACAGCACTGCACAAAACCATTTAGCCTTCTCAGTCATTTCCCCAACAGAGCGAACTTGGAGGATGTAAATCCGAAGTCATATGACACACGTTGAAAGGGACTGGCGCTTCAGGAATGAGCAACACCTGCTTTTCACAATTACTTTATTGTCATGATTACAAAAGTGCTGATTTAGTTGCTCTGGCTCTTCGACCCCGCAGAGTCATTACCCTCTGGAATGACACTTCACACCCGGGGGGGGGGCTGACCAGTGAGGGGGGCACCACATGCCGGCAAAACAAAGGCCAGCAGAAACAAGGGACAAATGGCCGATACGACAATCATTTCATTAGGCGTGGGCCGGATCCAGAGGTATTAAAAAAAAATAAATCAGTGCTACAGAACAGGGCTTTGACAACATCACAGAAAAAGCAAGGCAACGTGGAAAGATTTCACAGCCGTCTAGGCTCCCTCCAAAGCTGCCAAGAGGCTCAGAGGAACTGCCAGAGGATAAATCGGGCAGGGAGTAGGGAAAGTTTGGCAGCTTAAGAGGCACACAATGTCTATCTGTGACACCTACTCTAGAGTAAACCTAGTAAACAGAGGGCCTCCCCCTGCCCTGCAACCTTAGCCCATGCCACGGGTCTAAATATGGACCATGTTCTCCCCATCCCAGATCCTCCGTGAAGGCCTTGCCGACTTACGACAGCCCCCCCCTCCACCATCATATGCCAAGAGGCCTGCTCACTTGGGGTACATGAGAAGCGAAGGGGGTGTCACAAGGGATTCAAACGTTCTCTCCCCCAGGCTGAGCTAACTTGGCTCTTGCTAGTTAGAGGAATACCTCAGAAACCTATTCTCTGCTCTCATTAGTGCCCTTCCCCCAGGAGGCCCTTTGGTTTCAGGAGGCTTTGGCTGAACAAGGTTAAAGAGAGAAGCAAAATAAAGGAGGCAAGGCTTGCTAGGCCGGCCGTAGACTGCGGTGTTGCTTGCCCTATGCTACCACTACTACCAGTCACAGTTAAATACAAGGGACCATCCGTGCCTCATACAGCAGACCTGAGGGTTAAGAAGAGACTGAGGTAGGATAAAGGGAGGAGGCCGGACGCAGTGAGGGAAACCTTGTGTTCGTATAAACATTTAAAAATCTGGGACGCTGAAGGGTAAGAAGGAAAAGGTGCCCACCAGGTGTATTGCTATCGACAGCCCCACCATTAACTAATAGAACCCCTCTCCAGTTCACTCGTAAACATTTAAAAATGGACAGAGAACCTTATTATTATTATTAAGTTTCTACCTCCCCACATGGAGATGCACGTCTGCTCCAGAAGAGCAGGGGAGAAAGCAGTGCTCAGCATGGCAAGGTGACTGGGAGATGGGAGGCCGTGGCACCCAACTGCCCCCCTCCCCAAAGAAACAACGAAGGAGACTGAGAGGACAGAGAAATATGGTGGTATTGCAGAAGAGGCAAGTTACTGCCCATGGCACAGCGCAGGAGCAACTTCAGTCTTGCAGGGCTCCCGTAGCGAGTGGTAGCAAATGTTGCAATGCCGACGGGCAGGACAAGGGCATTCGTGGGGCTGTTGGGCGTTAAGAGGAGATGCTGTGGGGTCAGCAGGGTTACTACTGCACGGCAGACAGTATTGTGGTGCTGCTGCTAACGGCAAGGAATGGAGGCTCCAGTGAACTGCTGGGCATAGGAGAAAGGCATTGTGGGAAGAGGTTGGCCGCTCACTGCTACTGGGCACTAAAGGAGAGAGTTCTGATTGGCTGTCTGTCATACCATCAGGCACCAAGCAATGCCAAAGGGTTGGCTAGCAGCTGTGAGAAACTGTCAGGCACTGAAAGGGGGCATTCTGCGAGAGTTCAGCTGGTGCCGCAGCGCTAAAAAGGGCACTGTTAATAATGCCTCACCTTGGCAAAGGAATATTGTGTGATACCCGGGCACTGTGGGGGTCGTAGTGTCCAAGCCCTCCCCGCCCCTGGTCCTCCAGGTTTATGCCTCTGACTAAGGCAGGCCCTCTTCTCCCTCAGGCCAACACTTTGATCCCAAAGTTTTTGCGCAGCTGCTCCAGGAAAACAAAGGTGAGCACCGTATGAGGGACCAAGCGGACGCCAGCAGGAACAAGGCCCTAGAAGAGGAAATTGGTTATGGTCAGCTTCTGTCAATCCTGGAATCGTGGCCGCAAGCTGCACAGCTAGACCAAGGAGGGAAGGTGGGGCTTGAAAAAGAGGCAGCTGGCAAAGGGTCCCAGTGGAGAGAAGCCCAGATTTTGATCCCCTGCGTCTACTCCAGTATCTGGAGTCATATGAGGCTTTTTCACTCACCTGGCATCACCTAAAGGCCAGGTAGCCTGGCATGCAGCTGCAGCACTTGAGCAGGGGGAGGGATGCAATGGAGGCAGTGGAGCCATCTTGGGAATAGGGAGGCAAACTGGAGAAGCACAGTGGCTGGGGACCAAAAGGGCAGGAATGCAGGACTAGGAAGGGCTAGGAGTTGTGCTGTCTGCATTGCGTGCCTGGTCTACTTGGTGCAATCACCCATCGATGCTTCTGCTGCATCTGCATTACCTTATAAAATGCCAGTGGCCCAAGCTTGGCTGTCTCCATTGCACAGTGCACGACACCCTGAGAGAGAATGAGAAAGAAGTCAGCCCATGCCCAGGCAGCCCCCTGTACAGATCCCATTCCTCTCCTTACAAGGCTCAATCTCTGCCAGTCACAAACTGATGAAGAGCTGCAGCAGCCAGAATGATGCTCAGAGGCATGGCACCAAGCAGCAGCAAAAGAAAAAACAGAAAGCTGGCCAGAAGGCCAGTGATATCTATAGGATGATGCTTAGTTCAAGCAACCAATGAATCAAGAGACTGGAAATCAGGACAGCCATTGACATCAGATCACTCACCCGATACTCCCCCTGGGAGTTCATAAGGCGTGTCTTCAGCACATCCAAGGGCTGACACAGGAATGTGGCACATCCTCCCTGCAATGAAAAGGGGTGTGTGTGTGATGGCAGCAGAGCCTTTTTTGAAATCCTGGGTTACAGGGCACGGCGTGAATGTCACCAGAAGCATGCCCACTTGATAAGCTAGTTATCAACTGACATACTGCTAAGTGGTAGTTGGAGGAAGGGGCGATATCTCACCCCACTGCTGTGTTAAAGGTAGAAATCCAGTGATGAAACAGGGGAGTGGCAAGACATTTCTCTCTACTTGCAGACCACTGGTTTACCAAACAGGTAGCTTAAATTAGTGTGTGGCGTGTGCTGTGTTTTTAAGCCATGGAGCAGAATAACTGGGAAGAGGCCACAAAATCACCTTGCATGATCTGCTCTGGAATATATAGCTCCCTGAAGCGCCTCCTTCATAGTGCCCCAGACCTGAAAGAACCCCATCCCTTTATCCGGCTAATTTTCTTTCTCACCAACCTTTCAAAGCCCTCTGTAAAACCAACTTCTTGGGCAAAACCGTTTCAGAATCACAACAGCCTCATCTACACTGCAGTGCCTGCTATTAGCCCTACCTTCCCTTTTACCTTTTCCCCTTTGTCAAACCTTGCCCTCTCCATTAGTCCTCAGTCCAGAGACTTATGGTCTTATTAATTCCAAACAGCACCCAGTAGACTAACTACTGGGTCCAAGCAGATGCTCAGTAATGTAATAGCTTTACAAAGGAGCTACAAAAGAGTCATGAGCCTAGTACAGGCTTAAACAGTGTATGGTCCCCACCAAGCCCCAGTCAAGTATGGTAGATACTTCACCACCATCATCCACCATCCTCCCCCATATTTTTACAATCTCAGGAAGGCCAAACATTGTGTTTATCTTGGAGCATTACCACTTGTGCAGGTCTGGTTTACTGCCCAGCTATGAGATAACTATTATGGCTCAATTGCCAGACAATCCAACTTTAAATGATGAGCTTTCTGGGTTTGAAATGCTATCTTTGCAGGGAAGGACTAGGACCTTCATAACAATCCATTCTTGGTAGCTCCATGGACTTCGACTTTGGACCTCCATCTCCCAAGAAGGTGGAACAAGCATCATGGCTTTAACCCCAATGAATACAAACACACGAACAAAATAAAACCCTTGACTTTGCACCCACACCCAGGTATCCACTTACAGCAATAAAGCTGGCCAAGAAATGGGTGAGAATATTGTCGGAGAGGAAACCGGTCCCAAGAACCAACTGCTTAGCCTGGTCGTAGCAGGAGAGCTGCAGAGAAGCAGAAAGATGTGAGACTGGCCCCAAATCTCCCAAGCAGAGAGACTGGCCCTGAAACGGAGTGTCCATTCTCTGTTGAACCACAAGGGATCAGGCAAGACAGCGACACCAGCCCCTGCAGTGTATCAGGAGGACAAGTGGCAGAAGTGTGACTAATCCTCAGCCCTCTCGGACAAATCTCCTGTCTCATCAGTACTGCCAGGGAGACAAGGAAGTTGTACGTCTAATCCGGGGAAACTTGGGGCTCTCTAGACTACCAACCCTTGTTATTATCTTTGCTGGCTGGGAGTGATGAGAGTCCAATAGCATCTGGAGGGCTGCAGGTTCCCCACCCCTGGCCTAACCCATCTTTAAAAGCCCTAAGCCAATATGCTGAGGACACAGGTGGACTGGGAAATATAGGATCTCATTCTCCAGCCTACACTGGGTCACTTGTGCCTTTACACCCTTTTGCACAAATCTCTCACCTTGAGAAAACAATTGCTAGAGAGCCTGACCTCTCCTCTCACCCCACCCCCTTACAGCCCCAGAGACAGGAGAGACAGTACGAAGGAACCTACAAACTAACCTGTTAACCTTGGGCCCAGAGACTAAGAGAAGCCTTCAAACATTTTAACATTTTGAGTCAAAAGCTATTAGTGCTGTCTGCAGGTTTTGCAAATACATGCTGCCTTCTGCATCCTGCTGTCTGAACGCAGCTGCCTATAGCCTCCCAATGGGAAGACTGGCTCTTGTGGGGAAGTTATGCCTGGACTAGAAATCTTACCTTGCATCAACTGCAGAGCGGGTGTGTCTTCCATTACATCTGACTGTAACAGGACAGGATTTCTACTAAATCCTATTTTCCCTCCCCAGGTGGCTAGAGAACATGTCAATCGATTTCATGCCTGGGGTGAAAAGTGGGCATATAGATATGGCCTTGGTGTGCATTGTGGTGGGTATATGCCTAGCTGAATATGCACACATGTAGGCTGGATTTAGGTGCACAGCCATAAGCAACTATGGATCTTTTTTGTATCACTACCTGTCCAACAGTAACCAGGGCCCCTCGACTTGCTGCCATTGAAGCTCCCGAAAACAATTTCTTCACACCCTCTGCAAAGACAAAAGGGATTCAAGGCATGGGGGTATACACTAGGTTGCACAGTCTACAAACAGCAGTGCTTTTCTGCTCGTCAACTCTTCAGAAACCACAGCCTCCCAGCCCCTAAGACACTGCACAGGAATAGATATTCTCTATTGCTCCCAAAGATACAGGAATGATGTTATAATCTACTAGGTGCTTAGAAAGCAGAGCCAATCCATAAAAGACTTCACTGTATTCTAGCACAGGTTGGTTTTAAAAGGTTATGAAATAGCTCCTCATTTAGCCAAAGCCAGACGATCAGAAGCCCTGATAGGGCAGAGATACTGATGCCCCATCACAATAAAATATCTGTGGTTGGAAGATTAAAATATAAATCTGTGGTTAGAAATCAAAGCATCAGAGAAGATAAGATCTCCAATTAGATGCCTGTGGAAGAGAGAACACTGCTCAAACTAATCAGGGACAGAGGACAGGGGCAGTTGCTCAGACTGGGTCTCTCTGCTCTTGCACAGTTTCACTTTTTGAAACCCAGTCCAGCTGCCAATCTATGAGCACTTGCCTGGGGGCAAGCCACAGAGGATCTGAACCAATGAAGGCTGCATGACTTGTAGACTCTGCTCCTTGCCTTTTCTCCTCAATTTCCAGAGCAACATGGAGCAGGAAGCTACCATTCCTCATCCTTCCACTGGACTTTAAAGGCAGGAGGGGTGGGTCTTATTTTCTCCACTTGCCAATCTCCCTCTCCCCCCATTGCCCCTCTCTAACACACACGAAGGGACAACCCTTTTAGTCTCCTCTCTCCCTTTTCCCTGGGCCCCATATGCTTGTTCTCTGTGACGCTCTAGAAGCCAAGTATGTGGTCAACTCTGAATTCTACCCGTGTGAACTCCAGGTCACCATATTCCTCTGCACTTCCCATCAGCTTACTCACCCCTCTCCCTTCCAAACGTTCAGCGGCTGCCAGACTCAAGAGGAGCTTGCAAGCGGCTCCCATCACTGATCCCAAAGAGCCACTAAACAAAGGCTGTACTTGCATCTTTCACGGGCTCTCATCCTGCCACCAGCTTTACTTCCAGGTAGTTTGCCTTGGATGGTGTTGCCCCTTCTCCTGGCACTGGTTTTGCCAGCTTCCTGGCACCGGGACTGGCCTGCAACCTAACAGCTCCCACTTCCGTATAGAAAAGGGGGCAGAGGCTGCAGCAGATTCTCCCCAAGGCCAATTTCTTTCATTCAGGGTGAGCTCCCTGTGGCCTCTCAGAAGCTCAAACTAGCCACACTGCGGGCTGACCAAATCCTTACCTTCACGAAGCACCCGATACAACCCATCCAGAGCATGTGAGTAGCTAGAAAGCAAGGAGAGACCATATTAGACACCTAAACCCATCTTGCTGCAGCTGCTACTTCTGCTGGCCACACCAGACAGAAGGCTGCAACTATAGACTCTTCCAGATCTAGTAGGGACTTATAGAACCTTGGGCTTTGGTCGCCAGGGGGTGCTGTCCTGATTCAGAAAGGTGTCTTTGAGCTTCAAACAATTGGAATTTGAGGATCCATGCTGCCCCTCTGTGGCCATGCAGCTTCAATACAACCCTTTTCGAAGGGATAAAGGCTTTCACAGGGTCCGCCTCCTTAATGCTATTATTTGCCTCTCCCTCACTTGTGCATCTCCTGTACAACCCCCCTCTGCAATCTGGACACTCACTTGCGCCGCAGATGCACCGGCTGCTTCATGTCATTCTGCATCCTGTGGAGGGAAAAGCATCACAGCGTTAAGGACACTTTCATGAGGGCAGGGAGACAAAACCCTGTCCCAAATCACACACCCCCACCCCCACCACCATAGGATGCTGAGTTTGCCCCAGAGCAAGGCGAACCACAGAGACAATGGGCTAAATTCTGTGTAGCTGTTCAGAATTTTGTGATCATATACCTGAAGGAGCATCTCCACCCCATCGTTCAGCCCAGACACTGAGATCCAGCGCCGAGGGCCTTTTGGCGGTTCCCTCCCTGCGAGAAGTGAGGTTACAGGGAACCAGGCAGAGGGCCTTCTCGGTAGTGGCGCCCACCCTGTGGAATGCCCTCCCATCAGATGTCAAGGAAATGACCAACTATCTGACTTTTAGAAGACATCTGAAGAGAAGTTTTTAATGTTTGGTGTTTTTAATATTCTGTTGGGAGCCACCCAGAGTTGCTTGGTGAACCAGCCAGATGGGTGGGGTATAAATAGTACATCATCATCATTATCAAGTTGGAAGGAACCCCACGGATCATCTAATCCAGCCCCCTGCAATACAGGAATATGCAGCTGGGATCAAACCTGCAGCCTTGGCATTTTCAGCACCATGCTCTAACCCACTGAGCTATCCAGCTAGCACTAAGCAGATTTCTCTGTCAGCAGAAGCATTTCTGATGGTGAAATGATCAGCCCTCTCCTCCCCCCGCATGCTGCTGCAGGGACTCTCCAAACCCCCCTGCCCACCCGAGCCAATTTAAGGGGGCACGAAGAGGGAAAACACCACTGAACTGGCGGAAGTCCTTGTGTGGGCTTATCCAGCCCCATGGAATGTCCCCCGAGTTCAGTAGGGGTGTAAAGAGTCAAGTGAACAGGTCAGGGGGAGCTGAACTGGGAAAGGTTGAAGCACAGCCATAGGGAATGGGGAAGGAGACCACTCACCTGACATTCACCATGTCCGCTGGGGTCCCCACGAACCCACCGGTGAAACCTGCAACCAGAGAACAGCAGGTGAAAGGGGACTGTGCAGCCTGCACTGGCGTGGCCCGTCATCCTGCGCTTGCCAAGCCCCAGCTCACCTCCTACTGCACCTAGCAGCACCTTCTGGTAGAAGGGCATTGGCCCCTGGGCACCCTGGCTCAAGTGGTCCCGCACAGTCTCATAGATGGCAAAGCGGGTGAGGGAGTACGTCATCTGGAGAAGCAGAAAGAGTCAGAGCAGGTTGGCAGCAGCTCTCAGGCCCTGGTCCTGCCCAGCACAGGGCAATCGCTCATCAGAATCACCGTTCAGCCACGGCACCAGCTTGGCAACGGCGCAGCCCCTGCGCTGGCATGGCCACAGCCTTGGCATTATGGAGCTTATGCTCTTAAGAGCCATGGCAGCAGTGTCCTTTTCGCCAATCAACAGGCACCATATATGCAAGAGGTGCAACCCCAAGTGAAGCCCTCTTCTTCCCCGAACCCTGCTTGCCATAGCAGAGGCCAACCCTAACACCCAACTATTCAGGAATCATAGATTCTGGAAGCAGAATGATATTCAAGCAGGGCTTATGGTGGCTGCAGAAATCAATGTGACGTTATTACAGAGCCACTTGCAAGGATTGAGAATTCCCTTGCAGAGTGGTGGGAGAAGCAACAGTGTGCCGGGAGTGGAGGGAGCCATTGTGACTGTCAGTGTGCTGCTAATAAACAAGATATTAAGAAGGAAGAGGGATACAACTCAAGAAGCTGTACCTTTTCTCAGCTTCTCCTCATCTGCACAAGATGCCTGACTCATCAAAGTCTTGGGGAGGACATAGCTTAGAAGCACATGCCTCATTTCAGAAATTCCTAGTCTAAAAACCTGCTTGACCTTCTCAGATGGCAGGGGCTATTGGATCCTTATATTCTATTGACAATATTCTGCAGGATTTTTGCCGTTAACTGTGACCAAATGGCCTCTCAGTTTCAGAGACTGCAAGTTGACCTAATTTACAAAGCTCTGTCCGTGAAGCCAAACACAGTCTCAGTGTTAAATCTGTGGAATACGCTTTGAAGGGTGCTGGAAGAAGCTGCAGAACTCTCACGGGTAGCGTGACGGAACCAAAAAGCTGGCATGGGAAGCCAGACGAAAGGAGCAGGACTGAACAGACCGGGGTAAAGCAATCGTTGCAGCGGTCCAACAACTCACCTGCCGGCAGAGGGAGGCACTAAGCCCACTGTAGAGGGCCAAGAAGCCATCGCTGCGAATCACACGCAAGGCCATGCCCGTCATGCGCATCTTCACTTCCTGCTGGGTTTGCAGGTGGACCTAGAGGCAAGGAAAGCAGGTAGCAAACAGGTCAGGCTGGATTTGCCAGGCTCTTTGTTCTCTGAGGGATATTCCAGGGGGGCCAGGGCAAGGAAAAGATTAAGCAGCCATGGCCCATGCACCTCTGATACAGCAAACAAATGAAACTGCAACTCCACGTCAACAAGATCTCAGGAATTCATTGTAAACATCCACTTTGAATCTTCTACTCCAAGAATACTGCCTACCAGAGCTTAAGGAGAGATTCTCTCTATTTTTAAAGCCATGACTGATGTTTTCCCCCTAGAGACAATCCCTTTGCATAAGAATTTATATTTTGCTATCCTGCTCCACTCTCCCCCATAAAATTTGAAAAGGATTCCTGACTTCTGGTTTCCTTGCTTTTACAAAACCCTTTCCCCTCCATCAGGACATGTGGCTTGCCCAACAAAACCCACTCCTTCCAGAAAGACAAGTCTTACCTCCCAGCTACCTCCCCCAATTTCTCCCAGATATTATTCTCCCCAGTGAGCTGTAAGAAGATTCCTGCATTCTTCACCCCATAACCTAATGGGTGCTATTAATTTTGGATGTTTTTGCAATCACAGCCGCAAGGCACTTGTTCCAGCCATGGCAAGGGGCTTCCCTGGACAGTCTGGTGCCTGCATCCACAGACGATTGCTGACCCATCTGCTTCTGTAGTTTAGAAATGCAGGTCAACATTGGTTTCCCAGATTACCATCCCACCTGCAAGCACCCTGACCTCGCAGTGGAGCAGCTCGTGTTTATAGTACTGTACAGCCAACTTGGAGAGAATTTAGGTGAAAGGCTGCCACGTTGATAAAAATCAAAAAAACCTTGGCAGGGCCATTGGCCAACCAGCCCTTATCCTGAAGAAGGGGAGAGGTCAATTCAAGCAACAAGAGAATGTAGCCTACACAAGTTCTGAACTGGACCCAGAAATGAAATAGTACAAAACACTTGCACTTCTCGACACTGGCCTTCTCCCATCCTGCATGATATTATTGTAAGGAACAAGGAGTCCAAGCAATTATCTGACTGGAGGTTCTTGAATGCAAATGTACCAATGTTTTATAGGCAGCTGGGGATAGCTTAGTTGGTAGAGCATGAGACTTAAATCTCCGGGTTGTGGGTTCTAGCCCCACATTGGGCGAAATATCCCTGCATTGCAAGGGATTGGACGAGGTGACTCTTGTGGTCCCTTCCAACTCTATAGTGATTCTATTTGGTTAGAGTGTTGGATTAGCAGCTGGGAGACCAGGGTTCAAATCCTCACTTGGCCGCAGAGCCAGGCACTACCTCACAGGGTTGTCCTGGGGATTAAATGAGCAGGGAAACCATGTACTTGAGTTTTTGGGAGAAAAGCAATAAATAAAATAAAATATATTTTATATAAATATATAAATTTAAATAAATTTAATTTAAATAAATAAAATCAATCAATCAATCAATCCAAGAGCCTTCTAGGAGCAGGGGTTAGAGTTCAACAACAACAAGACCCGCAGCTTCGCCATTTTTGGTAAGACCCACCCTTTTAAAAAGCAAGTGGACTGAAGCAGCCCCCGGTGGAAACACACATCAGCTGAGGCTGCAGAAGTACCAGTAGCCAGGAGAGGGCAGTGAAGCGGTGGACAGCAGCTCAGATGGGCAGTGTTCCCAGGCAGCCAGTGGCAGCTCAAAGATCCCATTGTGAAGGATGAAGCTGGAATGTGCTCATCAAGCAGCTGGCAGGCCCAGCAGTGACACAGGGAAAGCAAACGATGGAGGCTCAAATCTGCAGGAATCTCCAGGGTTAGCAGTTTCATGCTGGCATTAGTGTGCCCCTGCCAGACCATAACAAGGGAAAAGAATGTTCCCACCCCATTAGGGACCAGGGCTAAGTATGCAGAATGCTCAGGGAGAGGCGGGTGGAGTGGGTGAGAATCTCAGAACAGGCCTTGCCTGGTAACTTGTCAGTGGCTGGGCAGAAAAACTTCGTAGCCCCACAAACTCCCCTCCTAAGAAAGCTATCTTTCAAGTTTATTGAGTTTGACAAGTCCATCCCCTTTCTGTCAGCGTTAAAGCAGCCTGTGGGGCAGACTTGGGCCATGTACACACCATACATTCCCACCCCCACAGAATCCTGGGAATTGCAGTTTGATAAGGGTGCTGAGAACTGTAGGTCTGCGAGGGAGTAAACTAGGGTTCCCAGAATTCTCTAAGGTGTGTGAGTGTGTTTCAGATGTATGTTGTGTATGCAGTCTTTGACATTTGACTTTGAAGAGCAAGGACCAAAGCTGGGGACACCTTACTGCCATGATGAGCAACGCCTCAGAGACCACTTTTAGACTGCATGCAACTTTTGGCCTAAGTTCATGCAGGTGACAAAGAGATGGGGAAAGGGGCAGGGGCTGGGCCAGGCAGAAAGGAAGGTGGAAACAGGATGTAGCCTCACTTATCACCAATGTTGTGGCCACTGACAGATTACCCCTGAGAAATAGGCCCTAGAGTAGACAGAGAAAGGCAGTTGGCTGATCTCGTCTAGGTACACACAAAAGAAAGGCGGGACAGTTGGGTAATAAAAGGGCTTAGAAAAGTTATCATTAAAATCCCAAGCAGGCTTCTGTGTGGAGATCTAGAGAGCAGCCAGGAGAGGCCTGTTGACACTGGTCTCTTCCTGGATTATAGGACAGATGTGACTAACTGGCACAGCTCGAAGAAGCCCACACGAGGACTGCTACTAGTGCAATGGGGCTTTCTCCCCTCTCCTCACCCCACGTTCCCCAAATTGGCTTGTAGGGAGGAATCAGGAGAACCATTAGAACACCACATGGGGGAGGAAAGGGAGGACTGTTCCCTTGAGCAAACAGAAATGCTTGCCTTGCCAGAATGTTTGTTTTAGTGCAACATTTGAATTCTTCCCCATGTTTTGGCCTCCCTCTTTCTTCCTTTCTGATTGGCTTGCACCATGTCAAGGACGAATGTGTTTCGCGTACATTTGAGGAACCTTGGATTCTGTTTTTAAAACAGAAAACAAAAAAACTTAAGAACGCCCACTATGACGACTAACTGAGAAATAACAGCAATAAAGATTACACGGCAAAAGAAAATAATTTATCTGTACCCATTCAACAGAGTACAGGAAAACACTGCATCTGCTGATCAGGGCTGCATGCCAGAGATCATTAAGAAAAACTCTTAATGGCCCCACTGACCTTGGACATGCCACTTTCCCTCTGTGTGCTTGCCTTTCAAGGCAGAAACTACGGTATCTGGCCACTTGTGAGGGGTCTGCACAATGCCAGAAGTGCAGAATCGTGGCTGAATGGGGCCTCTTTGTTTTTTGCAGGCCTCCATTCATACCAGGAGGTACTGCCACTGAATTCAAGCTGTTATCTTGGAAGTCCTCACTTCCAAACCAACACAATTAGGCCTCAGTCTCTCAAACCAAGAAAATGCTGCGCAAATTCTGTATCACTTGACACACAGTAGAAGCTAGAAACTAGACAGGCTATACCTGTTTTACAAGTACAGTACAGTAATATTTAACAGAGCAGGGGCCCAACTACTGTGATGATAATTATGCCTTGATCTGTGCTCTCTAATTCGTAGTGGAGAATGCTAGCTGGTCAAATTATACTACACATAATGGAGTTAACTGTCCAGGGGTCCTTTACCTTTACCTTACATAGAATGAACTGGAAATGAGGGGGAGGTGTCTGTTCTCGTTTTTGTATTTTTATGTTTCAAACTTGCCCTGTGATCTTCAGCTGAATACAAATTTAATCAATCAATCAATCAATCAATCAATCTGAACAGACTCAAGACTGTTGCCTTCAGTTAGCTCCTTAGGCACTGCTTCCTGGAAGGCAGCCAACGCTGTCTGGCCAGAGGGAGCCACTACAGGGCACACAGCGGCAGCAGATGCCAGTCTGCTGTGCCCAGGAAACGAGACACCAAGGGGTGCCAGCCAGGGCCAGAATACCAACCGCAGGCCACGTCTCTTGCCTGGGAAACGGGGTACATCTGTGCACCACGGTGGTGGCGGTGGTGCCCAGGCAGTTCCAACTTCCTAGTTATCAACGGAGCCAAAATGGCAGATAGAAATCATTGTAAGGGGTGGGGGGAGAGGAGAAAAGGGAAATGCCACGCCACTGTCAACCCCCTATAGCCTCCAACCCAGAGTGGGGGTGGGCTAAGGAAGTGTCTCCTCGCCTTGCCGTCGCTCGCGCTGCCTTAGACGTAAATGGTAGGTTAGAGGTGAAGAACCTCTCCTTGGAGCACTTTGCTGTTCAGCCACCTTTGCCTGCAGCCAAGCGGGGAAAGGAAGCGGCGCAAGGATTTGCCAAACTGCAAAGGAAACACGCGGCAATATTGAAGCGGAGGGGGCGGCGAGAGACAAACAGTAGGGATGGGGCCAGCAGAGATCAGCGCAGGGGAGTCCAGGGGGAAGACGGGAGGCAGAGGGCCGGAGAGGGATTTTAGGGGCCAGGTCCCCCCATCCGTCGCCGGGGAAGGGGGTGCCCCGTCTTCTTTCCTGGCGGGTTTCTCCCCCCCTCTAACGCAAGACGCACCTTGAGCAGGTCTAGCGGGTGGGTGCAGCAGGCTGCCCCGCACGAGGCCAGGCCTCCGAAGTACCAGCGGGACACGCGTTTCTCCACCATCGCGCCGCCGGCTCTGCGTGGCTGCTGCTGCTCCTCACCTCCCCGCTGCACGGACCCGGGAAGCCCGGCCGCCGCCTCCTCCTGCTCACCGCCGCCGCTCCCTGCACTGAACCGACGAGGCCTTAAAGGGGCAACGCCCGCCATGGGAGGGACGCCTTAAAAGAGCAACGCGGAGGCCCGGCTGGGTGTACCGGGGAGGGAGAGTAACCGGGAGAGGGTACGCAGCCTTTCTCCGCTCAGGCGGAGCCCCCGTCTTTGTCCGCCCCCGCGCATTCCGGCTTCTGGACAATCACCTTCCGACGACGGATTCTGCAGCGTCGGGCGCCGCTGATCTCCGCTGCCTGCCAAGATCATGGCTAATCTGGAAGGAAATCCCGGCTCTGTTTAAATCGAGTAGCCAAGCTGCTGCTGACTCCTTCGTTGAAAATTCACACACAGTTCCTCGGCCCCCCCCCTCGCCCACTCCTTTTTTGGGTTTTGTGGTACAGTATAGATAGGGAGGAGGAATTAAAGAACCTTTTAATGAGGGTGAAAGAGGAGAGCGCGAAATATGGTCTGAAACTCAACATTAAAAAAAACCACTGGTCCCATCGCCTCCTGGCAAATAGAAGAGGAAGAAATGGAGGCAGTGAGAGATTTTACTTTCTTGGGTTCCATGGTCACTGCAGATGGTGACAGCAGCCACGAAATTAAAAGATTCCTGCTTCTTGGGAGAAAAGCAATGACAAACCTAGACAGCATCTTAAAAAGCAGAGATTGCCTTGCCAACAAAGGTCGGTATAGTTAAAGCTATGGTTTTCCCAGTAGTGATGTATGGAAGTGAGAGCTGGAGCATAAAGAAGGCTGATCGCTGAAGAATTGATGCTTTTGAATTATGGTGCTGGATGAGACTCTTGAGAGTCCCATGGACTGCAAGAAGATCAAACCGATCCATTCTGAAGGAAATCAGCCCTGAGTGCTCACTGGAAGGACAGATCCTGAAGCTGAGGCTCCAATACTTTGGCCACCTCATGAGAAGGGAAGACTCCCTGGAAAAGACCCTGATGCTGGGAAAGATGGAGGGCACAAGGAGAAGGGGATGACAGAGGACGAGATGGTTGGACAGTGTTCTCGAAGCTACGAACATGAGTCTGACCAAACTGCAGGAGGCAGTGGAAGACAGGAGTGCCTGGTGTGCTCTGGTCCATGGGGTCATGAAGTGTTGGACATGACTAAACAACAACAAATAGATAGGTCAAACACAATTGCAAAAGGAGAAGAGTGCACTAGCTGGCAACAACAACTCCCTGTCAAGTGTATATTTGGCGGCAAACCTGGATTTGTTCTTGCATTACATCAGCCAAACACTTATTGTACATAACGCCATTGTAGTTTCTTGTTCTACATATGACTTTCGGAGTGCTGAGAGAAATGTTTATTGTGAAAGTGTGTGTTCCTTGCGCAGGTGGATATTTCTGCAGCCTTGTAACAGACATGACTGGCATCAAAATACCAGCCCTTATGTCTCCTGCCCCCTCATTTAAGAACTTACCCTTTCCAGGGAATGTTTGTTAAGAAAAAACTGTTGACGGTGACTGTTTGCAATATCTGAAAAACCTGTTTACAATATTAAGCCCGCATCTCAAAGCTGTGTCATATCGCCTCAATCACACCATCTTTCATTGGCGACAGTCCTTGTATTCATAGACCAGGTCTATGGATATTTACTCAGATGCAAGTCCTACTGTGTTTACTGACGTTTACTCCAGTACGTGGGTTTAGGATTGCAGGGAGCTGAATGCCACAGAAGATGGCATCCCCTTGGCAAATTCTATACACAGTGAAGGGCAACCATCACACTGGGTATCCTCACCACCATATGGAGCAGAAATATTCACTGTAATATGATGGCACAAGATAAGAACTGTTGAAGGCACAGGCCAGCATCATTCAGCCCACAAGCATAATGTTCTATTCCCACTCTTGGCTGCAAGCTATCAAGTGGCTTGCATGTGCACAAAAACTGGTCCTCAAAAAGCAATAAGATCCTAGAGATTGGCATATTGTCTCTAACTCCAGGATAGCAAAGAGATCACTGTTAGGCTGAACTGCCATTCTTGGTGAGTCACACTGCCCTAAACAGGAAATGGTGGACCTTATAATTTGGACCTTAGGGTGAAGGGTGGGAGTTGATTGATTAATAATTTATATAACATATAATTCTTAACTAGCACCAAAGTTTGCTCTGACAAAATATTACTTACCTTGAGCCAACACCTGAATTATCAAAGCATTGTTGTACCAGCGCCAGCTCTAGCTCCAAGTCTGCTCTTTATCAGTGTTCACTTTCTTAACACATCAAAACGCAAACAGTATGCTCCTCCTATCCCTGAACTACGTGCTTTCTGGCCAGCGATAAGATGGTTCCTAATTTCCCTTGCACCGACAGAGACTGAAGATACAACAGTCTAGCAAAACCAAGCAGACTTGTAGGCTTTGTGGGGGCCCACAGTTGTCAGAGTGAGACCATTAGCCCTTGTATTACGTGTGATCTGATAGGGCACCACACTGTATTGTCCTAAGAGTCTGCTGGTTTCTCATCTTCTCAGCTAGGAGTGTGATAGCTGGGATCCAGGCCCGTTCATGTGCTAATCCTATGCTGGTGCAGTGAGCAATGGCTTTACCTAGAACAGGAGTGGCTAATGTAGTGCTCTCATGGCCAAGGATGATGGTTGTTGTAGTCCAACTTTGGGTACCCCTGACCTAGATTTCTGGGTTCATGTTGAGTAGGAAAAAGGCATGCAGTGGGCCAGGCCTCTGGGAGACAAGGAGTCACAGGTCCAGTTATAGAGCTCTTTGGATCAGATCCTGCCGCTTTTCTTCCAGCCCTGTGGACACTGGCTTTGCCTGAGATGAGGATCGAATTTACTGGCTTTGCCTGAGATGAGGGTCAACATTTTTCTCATTGCTTTACACTTTCCCTGAGCTACTATAGTTTGTTGACCTGCCTCTTGAAAGCTTCCTGGCAGTGTTTATTTGCCCACACTCTCTGTCCCCATCCACTTACCCTCACCTCTCGCAATAAACTTCTCTTCTCCCACTGCACCTTGAAACCAACACAAACATATTCTGTATTGTGATCTGAATGTCATCAGCTGCTCTACCCTAGCCAACCTCTTCTCTTGGGGAGCCTGTGGCCTAACATTCCATATATGGACCTTCTGCTATGTACTGGGCCATGGATTCAGATGGCTCTGGCAACCAGAATGGCACTCCCACTTTCCTTGTCTAAATGGTAGCCTGAATGCTGCTGATGTTCCTTCATGCTGTTAATACTGGCTGTTTGGGCTGGCAGGGGATTTGAGTTCCTTTGGAGGAAAAACCTTGGGAGCGCTTGTATGTTGGAGTACTTGTTGTTGATGGGCCTTGACCTCTTCCAGTGGAAGTGCTGGCTACCTCATAGTTTTGTCTGTTGCATGTAGAGAGAACATATGAAACCACCTTACATGAAGTCAGAACATTAGTCCATCCAGTTCAGTACTGTCTTGTTTGGACTGGCCGTGGCTCTCCAGTATTTCTGATATCCCAGAGATTGAAGCTAGGACCTGTATGTGGGAGGGGCAGGAGTGGGGTGTTCTGTGACATTTGTACCATTGCTGCAGGTTGACATGCCCACCATGTCAACCTGGCTAGTGTCAGTTGGCAGAGATGCAAGTGAAACACCCACAGGCTACTGGATCTTGTTTCTGTAACCCTTCTTGTATTTAGGATTGTAAACAGTAGTCTTGCCATAGCAGCCACTGCCACAGTGGCACTACAGCACCTTTAGTAGAAAGGAGCACCTAAATATGTGCCTGACTACAATTGCACTATGCAGCATCTCAGACATGTCTGAAGCTGAAGGCGATGTAGAAAACTGTGGAAATTTAATTTTGTGTGTTTCTAGCCCCCAGTGTGCAAAACCATGGAAATACATGGGCAGGGTCAAATAAATGTTTCTAAACATTTCCTTCATTTTGTATTATTTGTTGCATTTTTTTTAAAAAAAGACAACAAACAGAAATCAAAGCTGATTCAAAGTTGAATGTTAGCATCATGCTCTTCTCTGAGCTGGCCAGGTACACAGTTTATTGTTCAACCTTCTCTTCAAAAGCATCCCTTCCCACTCCACTCCCCGCAAACTGCTTTAAGAGCACACACCTTGATGGATGTACTAACAAGGGCGATGCAATAGAGTTCTTTACTTCACTGGACACAGGAAGCAGGAAACCACATATTTATGTTTAAAACAAAATGGCATTTAGACACACAGTATGGTTACAAGGGAGGAATTTGGAGTGCTTTAGCCATTTTAATATTTTCTCCCCACTATTAATACACCTGCCAACTTTGGGGGATGCAGCTGCCTCTCTCCACACTCACGGCCGCCTATAAGTGATGTATGTGACTGCAGAAAGTAATCAGGGCTTCCTAGTATGTAGAATTTCTTGCAAGAGGGCATGGCTGTATCCACAGAGGACTACATCATAGCATAGGTTCTGTGCACAACCGCTGAGATGAATAGGACAAAAATATCCTAAACTAGTTCTTCACTGGGAATATTTGGCATTTTGTAGTGAACTGATTTAATGGGAAATGCCTAATAAGAGACATTCAAGAAAGAAAGAGAAACCAAACTCCATGCTTCTTAGCAAAAAGCCTATGCAATTGGCCACTTCCAGGATAGACTGTTTGGAACGAACTAGCTTTTATGAGGCTGAGGAAGGCAAGAAAGCAAAAGTGGTCAAATACGGCATTACTTTCCATACCCCCCCCACCTGCCAAATAGAACTCAGGAACAAGTCAAGGTGAAAGGTGTGACAATATGGCCTTTGGACTAATAACCCAGCTTGTTTCACTGGGTGTCTTATCTAAAACCAACTGAGAAGATCAATTCTGGCCACTTCAAAACGGTGTAGCGAAAAGGAACACACTGTCATTTATGAAGAGAACATGGAACAGGCTGAAAGAGGTTCACTGTGTCCCAGAGGCCCTTCCCTTTGTGCTCCACTCCTTCCAAGAACGGTCTCTTCCAAGCACTGACTCCCCTCATCCCTTGAAACAGGAGCTCCTGTTTGGATAGATTTAGCTGCCCAACTTTCATTTGGTGAAGCTACAAGCCAGCGAGGGCCTGGCAGTAAGAAAAGCCGAGTTGCCTATAAATCACATCCGATGGGGTTGAGGGAAGGAGTGTAAAACTGATCCACTTGTAACAGAGAACAGCCAGGAGTTCTGGAAGATGGCCAGAGAGATTTTCCCACGAGCTCAGGTTCTTGGTGCAGAAAACAGGTGGAAAGAAACAGGGCAACTAGTATTACTCAGGGTATCTATGCATGGTGCAGACCTACACAATGCATCGTCCCTGCCCAGGATTACCTGGTGCAGAAAAACCTGTCATTTAAGTTAATATCCTGAGGAGAAAAGAGATCAGGCTTTTTCACATTCAATCTCTTTCATGGGGAGGAACAGCTCATGATGGGGAAAGCTGCCTGCAATGCAAGGCAGGTCCCTGGACCACTACACTTCTATGTTGAGTGGCTAGTCATCACCATGCTTCGTCAACATGCTTCTCCCCAACCTGGGCTACAATTCCCATCACAGTATCAAAGAACTGAAGAGTCTGAAGGGACTCAGAGGGACATCTAGCCTAACCCCCTGCAATGCAGGAATCTCAACTAAAGTATCCGTGACAGATGGCCATCCAACCTCTGCTTAAAAACCTCCAAGGAAGGAGAGTCCACAGCCTCCCAGTCAAGTGGGAAGGCTGTCCTTGTGGGTCATGTTAGAAACTGCAGCTAAGAGAGTGGCCCTGAATACCACCAAGAGACCCTAAGATGAGCTGCTAGCAGGATCTGGTGCAAAAACGCACAAACCAGGGAGCCCTTCCAGGTGAGGAGGGACACTGGTATGCAAGAAAGTCTGCTCACACAACACATGTTCCAAAGGCATTTGCCCCCGTGTATATTCTTTATAGATTCAGTTCCTTGCAGTGTTGGTACAAACAACAGACCCCATTGTGCCGAAGACATTCATCCCACACTGGGCCATCTCAGTGGACAACCACATTGCAGAGAAAACAAGGCGGGGCACAGCTTCATGGAACTGCACAGCACCCCACCACCACCAGTCAGCAGGCAAATAAAAGCTTCAGGTGGGTGACAGAGCGCAGGACTTTCCCCTGCTCTGCTTTAGTCCTTTGGCTGCCGATGCCAACCGTTACTCCAGAACGACAGTCCCTCCTGCTGCCTCCAGAGCAGCTTTGATTTTCTCCGCTTCCTCTTTAGAGACGTGTGCCTTGATCTCTTGAGGAAGAGACTCTACCAACTTTTTCGCCTGCAAGAGATAAGAGAACCACTCCAGTTAGCCACGGAAAGGGATAACGCTGAACCCAAGAAGCTGCTGCTGCCTGCTCCCACTAGTATGGGACCCTCTGTGACTTCACCCCTATCTCCCCACTTGGCAGATCACGCAGCCTAGAAGATGAGCCAAGCAGAAGCGTATTAATTTTCAGCTGGCCAAGTTCCTGGCAAGAAACAGTAAGCCATTTCTGACCAGAGTCCAAATGCTTAGAAGAATCCTCTTTGGAGCATCATGATTCGCAAGGGACTTGCCACACTAGCTGGTACTATCTCAAAGGATGCAAATTCGCTTCCACTAACTCTGCATTAGCTCCTCACTTTCCTCATGTGAACGTTCCTTTGGCAGCTCATCTCTTTGTAATTTGCTGCCCCCAAGTGGTATGACCAAGGGCTCATCCACTCTTCACCTGACCTGTATTGTGTACTGATTCATTTCCCCTGATTACTGTGTACTGATTAAAGGTCCCAGGGCTTTCCTCATTGTTCTGCAACTGTGCCTTGTGAAAATTTGATCTTTCCCACTGAATCAGATCTTTTTTGATGGATGTGCAGAAAATCCAAAGAGAGATTTTGCTTAATTCAGCAGGTATTAATGATTTTGCTTCAATTCAGCAGGTAGGATCAGATTTTCGGAAGGCACAGCCACAGAAAAAGAAAAGCTCCCGGACCCAGGGGAATAAATTGGTACACAATACAATCAAAGTACAGGTCAAGCAAAATGTGCATTTGCCCTAAGTACTGACTGCAGACCTCTTGTGGATATATCAGACAAGAGGCAGAGAACAAGGAGGTACTTGCACCACCATTAAATGCACAAAAGTAGCCCAAGTAGATGGGGCTACTCGATAATTAAGTTCTGTATGGCACAAGTAAAAGGAAACTTGCCTCCCTCAAGCCTTTAGCACATTCACCTGTTAAGTCAGCCTTGAGCACCATCTGCTTACCTGGACAAGGTTTAAGCCTTGCATACAATTCTTCACCTCCTTGATAAGTTTCACCTTATCTGCAGCATTCAATTCAGTCAACTTGACTGTAAAATTTATCTTCTCCGGCTTCTTGGGGACAAAATCCTCTTCAGCTTCCTAGCAAAAATGATAAAAACCCACTCACAATTGGCAACAGCCTGACCCTCACATCCCTGAAGTTTCATTAGCCAATGGTAGTACCAAAGTACCAAATACAGAGAGAAGATCTAACAAAACTTGCACCAGCTACTCCTTCATTATTTCCCCTAAATTCTTGTGTAGGGCTGCAAGACCATTGCTAAATCTTTATTTTTATTTAACCATAATGTATACAGCACTTGACTGCAACAAAACCGTTATGCGGTTTACAAGAAATGAAAACCATCAATGAAAAGTTAGAAGCAAGTAGTTAAAACATTTAAGAGTTGATCAAAATCAACAGTAAACTAGAAAGATTAAAACACCTCACCATCTATGCTAGTTCTCCTTTAATGATGAAGGAATAGAGACAGTAGGTCAACCCAAAAGCCTTGCCTTAACTGAACACCAGCTTTTTATTACTGGAAGTGGCCCAATGAGCATATCTAATCAGTTACTGGAAGTAATAGCAGGCAAATTGTTATTGACTTTAAAGGCCCAGCATATGGACCAGAAACTTCTGATTGTCCACAATGGGAAATAGGTGGCGGGCCGAATGGACATTTCATCTGCTCTATAAATGCTCAAGATCTTAACCAATGTAATACAATAAGGCAACTTTCACTAACCTGCTGCTGTCCAGATGTTTTGGACTACAGCTCCAGATGGCAGTTGTAGTCAAAGACATCTGGAGGGCACCAGGTTGGCAAATGCTGATCTAAGGCTGGAAGGGAGAAGTATCACAAATGTTGTATAAGTAACCTCCTTTGAGAAAGGAGACTTGGATGGGGAAATCTTCACATTTAAGGAGCACTTGCCTGCAGCTTTAGAAGTGTCTGCATACAGTTTACGCAAATCCCTGCATGGTACTTAGAAAATCTTAATAAGGGGAATGGGTCACAGAAAGGTGTGGCCCCAAGGGGTAACTTATTTATTATTTTTTAAAAACAATTTTTATTAAAGATTTTCCTCGTTTATAAAAGGCACATGCATTGTCTCTTTCTTCAAGCTGTGTTTTCTACAGATCAGTTACATTTGTCATGAAACATTGGTGTTATATGCAGTATAGGCTTGGGAAGAAAAGAGGGGATGGGAGGGGGGTGGGATGGTAAAGTTTATGTTTTTTGACAGTGTATGTGGGGAGAGGGTTGTTTCAGCGTCACTTGGATAGGTTCTCTTTCTATTCGCTTGTTATGTTTCCTTGGTGGTGAGAGAGGTTGGGGTGGCCTAGGATGTGGTTGATTGTCTTTGCTTGGCTGCAGTGGGATTTGTTTGTGTGTGTGTGTGAGGGGCCAAGGGGCAATGTATTAACGTCAAATCAACTGTCAACAAAACATCTACTACTGAGTATTTTATTCTAGTGAACGCTACTGACCAGGAATATAGAACTAAGAACTCAGTGCATAATTCAAGCCGACCTGTTTTGATCCAACAGCTCCCAACTTGATTCTTGATGTAGTATCAGCCCTGAGATGTCAACTGCAGTAAGAGTTATTACAACTATCTGCCCAATCTTAGGTAAAGGGTTTTAACATCCATGTCCAGGCTTCCCTATCACCTGCAGCTCAGGTCTTTGTGATGTCCATAATAATGACAGGGTTATCCTTGGTTATTGCAGGCCCAACACATCATGTGCTAGATTTAAATTGTTGCAGTGGCCTGAAAATATGTGATGCAATGGCACCCTCTTTTTCATGGACAGACTATTCATGATTTTGCCTTTACACATGGACCCCTGGAACTGAACCTCAAATAAGTGGCAGGTTCACTGCACTGTGTTAGTGCTATTTACTCTTTAGATAGGTTAATGGCTTTGTGTGGCTTTTATATACAGTAAATGGTATTTTGGTTCTGAATATCTTATTTATTAACAGTTCATAAGACAGGGAATATAAATAAGTAAATGTGGCAAGATGATTGCGATACCAAGCACAACCACAACCCATTAGCAGAGAACTTTTCTCACCCCTGCATTCCCATCTCCAGTTGCTGAGTTTGTTATACACCAGGAACATCCAGGAAAATGTCATCTGACTAGTTAGCAACACTGAAACAACCTTTTCCATGACACTGCAGCAGAACTAACAGGCTGGCTGCATGCTTAGTCCAACAGCCTCAAGCAATCAACATGCCTGTTATGTAATATTTTGGTGCCTTCACACACAACTCTCTCAACAGAATGCTCATTTGTAGGGCTGCTGAAGTTTTCCATTCAGACATTTGCCCAGCTACAGCTGCTACTCAGCCCAAATAAACAACAAGTTAAACGATCGATCCCTTACTGGAGTTGCTGCTTGTGCTGGTGGCATCATCCCAGCCATTGGCATGAGTCCCATATCTTGGATCTTGAGGGTTTTCTGAAGAAAAAGACAGTGTTAGAGAAATATTAATCCTTCTTATATATCGTATGCATCACAGAAGTTGGGGAAGGAGTTCCAAAGTACTCCATCCCACTGTTACAGAAAAAGAGAAAGACACGACCAACAATGAGCTGTCTGCTGCCCCATCTTTCCCTAGTACAGCAATCACCCTGCTTCCCATGCAAACAGTGGCACCTTCAGCAGTTCATTGAGGTCAGAAATCTCCAGTAGGGTGAGGCTGGCAATGTCTTGAACTAGCTGCTGAATCTTGGGTGAGTACTCCTTAGGAACATTATCAAGAGGTGGAGTTGCCAAGGCTTCACTTCGCTGTGAGCTGGTAGTCTTCAGCATCCTAACAGCACATGCTCGTGGCTGGTGCTGCCTGTAGAAAAATCAACAAAGAGTTTGTCAGCACTTCATGGTTCACAACATAAAGACTTGTGCAAGCAGCAAATGAATGAAAGAATGAGAACAGATGTGCTTCAGGAGAAACAGCAAGGCCACCCAAGTGAGAAGAAAGGGTGATATAAACATGGATTGGTGTAGGTGCTGTGGAAAAGGGGAGGGAGAAGCAGCACCTCTCAACAGCAACAAAACTGTAATTTTAAAAACAAATTTAAGGAGATGACCATATTACTAAAAGGCATTTTTAAAAGCTTGAAGTGTTTTCCAATGTGAGGTATAGACAAATTTGTTTTCGCACTGTGAGCTCCACGGTGGGATAACTCAGAGCAGATAGTTGTCAACAGAGCAGGTGAAGTGCAGGGTGGACTGACTTCAATCTTGCATGGTCTACTCTAATTTTCAAAAAGGAAGTCCTCTGCTCCACAAAGCAAGAATGTATATTCATATCTTAGTAGGGCTTAAGTAACCTCAAATGTACCTTCTTACTTATAAACATAAAAATTACCTTGGAACAAATCAAGAGCCAGCTAATCTACTATTTTTTTGTCAAAAATAGTCCAGACAATTCACAGCTTCTGTCTTCCGGTTCTACACGGACTATTTCTCAAACTTGCTGTTTGTGACTGGAAACTGGATATTGAGAACAAGGGGAGGGGGACACCTGCAGAGATAGCACTAGGTTGTCCAGCTGAAACTGGCCAGTGGTTGACCTTCTCTTGGTGTTGCAGGGGGTTGGACTAGATGACCCTTGGGAACCCCTTCCTTCCTTCAGTTTTAAGCTCCTACCCACTCCTAGCCTACTGACTAAAAGCAGGAGCCAGGAAGCAGGAAGTTTCTGGTTTTAAGTCTCGCCTCAGCCATAAAAACCAGCAGGTCGGCCTTTGGCGAACTTGCCACCACCAGCTTCGCGCCCTCGATGGTGATTTGGGGATAGCGGGGGCGGCCCACCTTTCAGAGCTGTTGCGGGCACCACCAAACGGGAAGCACCCGAAGCAGCTTTGAACATTTCACGGCGGAAAAAGCGCGCGTGGGCGCCTCATCCCTCACGCGGGAGAGGCGGGATTCCGCTGGGAGTTTGGCACGTGAACTCGCCTAACCTCGACCTCTTTCGGGCCCCTCGGCGCCCCGAAGAACAGCCCAGCCCACCTCCCGCCTCTTGCATACCGCAGCAGCAGGCGGATAGCGGTACCGAGCCGGCCCGCGGGCAACATGGCCATGGCGGCAGCTCCAGGAGGCGGGCAGGACGGAGACACACCGGCGCTCTCCTCTGTCTCCGGCGTGCGAGCGGCAGAGGACGCCGAGGGAACGCTCTGCCCGCTCCTTCTCTCTGATCCAGCGGGGTGCACCTATCGCGGCCGAGTTCGATCGATGGCGCTCTAGGCGGCCCGCCGTGCATCTCCGTGGTTGACGGAGGTGACGTTCGGGCCGCTTCCCAGCCTTACACAATGCTGCGCTAGGGATGAAGACTCTATGGCAGGCGTTGCTGCGCTCGGCGGCGGCGGCCGACGCGTTTGTTAGCAACGGCGGAAGTCGCGCGGGATTTGGGAGGGTGTTTTCTTTGCGCGGGAAGAGGAAGGAGCGTTTGGAACCTGTGGAATGGAGACGGTGTAAACTGTAAAATGGGTGTAAAATGGTGTTCCCGAAACGTGCCACTGAGCTCTTCAGAGGTGGTTGTTTGATTCGTTTGGCAAGGAGACCGGTGGGATTCAAAAGCTGGGAAGGCATAATTTGATATTGCCAAGTGCACATACTAACAGCACGGCGCTGGGGCTGCTGACAATTAAAATTCGGCCTAGCAAATCACAGGGTTTGTTTACAAAGCTGATAATTAAGCTAAGGCTGCAGCCTTGAAACACTTGGGAGCAAGCCCTATTGGATTCAGTGGGACCTACTCCTGAGTAAACAATAATTTCCAAAAAGATTTTGGTGATGTACAGAATTAGTCCTGACTAATTTTTTGTAATTTGATATATACCAGCATGCTGGATATTTACAGAACACAAAGATGTACAGTCTAACTTGGCTTGGATCCAGAATTAGCTTTGTGTTTCACCCAGTCTGCCTTCTTGAAACAAAGGGCTTTTTGTGTGGGAGAGATGCAGAGACAAGGATTTGCATTAGTTTGATTTTAGCCAATGCCGATAAGAACTGAAAGTTTTTAGAAACAGACTTGCCCACCAGACACCACAAGTGAAGAACTCGGTGGGGAAAGCTCCCAAAGAATGCTGCGCACCAGAAGCCCCACAGCAGAGTTTATCCTACCCCATGAAGGCTTTTTCAGTATTATCAACAAGGTACCTTTTTGTATTGTTTTTCAATGCCTGCTAAAACCTTTCTTTAGACAAGCATGTATTAATGTGGTCCTTCACAATAAAATGAAGTTGTACTTTTTAGTTTCAGCAATTCCATTTCTTGACCTCTTATACAGTGAGTGATGGTCGCAAGTCTCGGCACTGTTGATTTAGAACACATTCCTGATTCAGGAGTATTGCAGCCAGCCTAGTACCGATAGCTGGCACTGATCTTAATAGCCCACAAAACAAACTCCTAGACAAAAGTGATCTTGTATAATAATGCTGTTAAAGTTATGTATTACTGTATTTTCATTTGCATATAAATAAAATCTAACAAAAAATCCAACAGAAACAAGATCCCAAAGGCAACATGTTTCTGAACAAAAACAACAGGATTCTGTGGCCCCTTAAAAGGCAACCATCTTATTGCAGTATGATGAGTATTTGATCAGCCTACTTTGTAGAATAGATCAGGTGTATGAAGCAGACACGCAGCTCAGAGGTCTGTACAAAATATCCCAGAGAAAACATAGTTGAATCTTGCAGCTGGATTGTCTGGGCTGCAGGTGCAAGGGCAACACGTGCCTTTCCTGCTGTAGCCAAGTGCATCTTAGTGTAATCTCCTTTGCTTTAATAAATCTAGCTTAAGGCATCATTGTAGGGCTGGAGATATCAGAAAGCAAACAGAAATCCTGGGAGAAGAGACCAAAGCCTATCAACAGAAAAGATGCTAGTTTCACCGATGGCTGAGAGAAACAAGGAAACCATCCTCGAGGTGCTGGCTGACTATGTGGATGATACAAGCTCAGCTTTTGGGCTTGAACTGGGATCTGGCACAGGGCAGCATGTGGTGCACTTTGCTCAGGCCTTGCCCACGGTCATCTGGCAACCCTCAGAGATCAGCCCAGCTTCTCAACAGAGGTACACTGGGGCCTGTGATGACAGCAAGGGATGAGTGTTGTAGTGGCGTGTAGACCATGCTTAGCCTTGGCCCCAGCAGAATGTTGGCACAAAATCTGCACTAAAAAGAACTGGCTCTTAGTCCTTGTTTATAGTCAGCCAAAAGGGACTGTCAAAAACCATATGGCAGCTTGTGTTCAGTAGACTGAAAATGCCTTTCCAAGAAATAGCTAGACTGTTCTGCATTGGACAGATCCTAGCTGTGCATATATTCTTGGTAAGCAAGAAAGGCTTGCTGCTGAAGCAGTAACGGCATGTGTACATTTAAACGGAATAATGAGAACTTCTTGGTGGCAACTTGTTTTAGACTATAGAATAATCTGGCAATAAAACAGTATATGCCAAGGTAGATGCATTTTTTAAAAACTTGGTTTTAATACCTGGTGTTGCTTTGACTGCTTAGCCTGGGTCTGTGGATTGTGGGTAGATTAAAATTATCATGGTTAATGTGCACTAGATTACAGTATGAGAAATGAGGATTATTTTTTTAGAGCTGTTGTATGATAAACATGAACAAACAGTTGACGAGCGTCCAAGGGCTTTTCCAGACGTTCCTTCATTACATTTTATTTTATTGTTAGCTATTCCTGAAATTTACAATTTGCAAAACATGCGCAAGGGTGAGGATAAAATTGTAACAGCATTTCGTAGGTGGCATCTTGGCCTGTGCAAAAATCATCTGGCGCAAACAGCTTAAGTCAACAGATGGAGTAAAGAGGGTGTTGTGTGGGGTATTCCTTTTCAAATAGCAATAACATTTCTAATAGTCATTGCTCACCAAGAGGTGTTGGGAGGGATGAGGACAGAAACTGAAGGGCATAAAATGGCATGGGAGATTGTGCCAGTGTGCTGTATTGCTTGTTGCTAGCGTCACATACACATGTGATTGAGTGCCTGTGTCATTTACACTGACCATAATTCATAGAGCAGTCACATCTGAAATCTTAGCGCTGTCACTTGGAAAAATCAAAATGTGTCCACCCCTTTAACTTGGAGAATCAATGTTGGATGCATATATCATACCCTTGTCTAGCCTTTCTCTGGTTCAGCATCCCACTATATTGCCTGACTGTATTTCAAACCCAGTGCTGCTTTTTTGTGGGGCCAGAGGGAAGGAAACTGGAGAAAGTAGTTATCCCCTTTTTTTTATTATGGCTTTACACACAAAAATAGAATCTTCCATCTTTTCCCACAGCATCTCTGCTTACATCCAAGCCACCAAGGTGACCAATGTCCGAGAACCCCTTGCCATAGATGTAACACAGCCATGGGACCAGTGGGCTGGCTTGAGTCAAGGCTGTTGTGACTTCATCATTATTATTAACCTGCTGCACATGACTGATCAAGGCCTGGAGGTATGACAAAGCAGTTAGGTCAATATTATGGAAACTGACCTCTGCAAAGGATCTTATTCAACAGATAACCTTTTGTGTTACAGGGAATGTTTAAAGGCATAGGACAACTGCTGAAACCTGGAGGTATTTGCTTGGCCTACGGGGTGAGTATAGGAAAACCATCCATTACAGCTTAAGCTCAGTGGGAAGGCAATCACAGGCAAAGTCCGGGCTTGCCAGGATTCCCCATCTGACCTGCAAGGTCATATTTCATTACATCTAGGTATGGGTGGGGTATGCCAGAAGTCTTGATTTGTGCAGCTCTCAAAGTGTCTGACCACCAGCTTGTTGTTGGGAGCCTTTGAATTGATGTGCAAAACAGGAGCCCCAAGGATCACTCTCCCTCCACATCAGCCAATAGGAAGGCCGAGTGCTTCTGCTTATTGCTCTGCTCGGATGCGTAAGTTTTGTGCACCCAAGCCCAGCGCTAAGCAGTATGCAGCCCCTGCATCAACTTGATGGAAAGGGAGAACCTCAAGGTTGGAAAGCAGCTCGTATTTTGATCCAGTTCTGCCACAAGACTTCTCACTCATGAGTCTTACAGCACAATGCCTCCTCAGAAGTAAATCCTACTGAATTCAATAGGGCTTGCTCAAGGGTCACTGATGTTAGGCTTGTTGCCTTCATTCTAGACCTTTGCCCTAAGAGCCCCATAGAATGCTGGCCTGGTGTTAATTCCCTCTGCTTCCCCTCCACAGCCTTTCGCCGTTAATGGGATCATCCTCCCAGAGTGCAATGTGAAACTGGATAACATGCTCCAGGCCAGGTATGTTAAGAGCTGAAGGACAGGATTCCATCTCATCTCCCTTGTGGTGACCACCAAAGACCTAGTGAGGTCAAGGCAGGATGGGGAAAGGCTACTTGGAAAGCTCCCCTTGATTTATTTCCTTGCTATTTACATGTTGTGTAATAGCATGGAAGATGGACAACAGGGCAAGATTGTGTTAGGTGATGAAGATGAGCTACAGGCAAAGACCGTGTTTAGCCTTTAGCCTACTGTTTCTCCTTCCTTGGGAAAGGCTCTAAGGATTTTGTTGGGAAGAGGCCATGTTCTACTTTTAACACATTATGCTTTTAAAATGGCAGAAATCCTGAGTGGGGACTGAGAGATGTGGAGGAGCTTCGTCAACTGGCAAACACTAATGCACTCCGGCTCGAGCGCATGGTAAGAGGCTGAGGTCAGCCTACAACATTGTAGGGGGCAATGAAATAGAACTGCAGAAACCACAACCACCATTTCCCACTCTTGCTCTTTGTTTCCTGGGAAGGGGGATCCCACCAGCTCTGCAGTTTCTCCCATAGGCTTCCATTTTGCTCATCCTCCCTCATGCAATGACTCAGTGCCTATTTTTCTTCCTCAGCTGGAGATGCCTGAATACACCAAATGTTTGATCTTTCGGCGGAGGGAGTTATGATCTCTGGCTACGGAAAAGTCAAAGGAGGACTGCCCTATTTATATGGATGGGTGCGGAAATTAAATTAAGAAAAAGAAATGGATGCTTCTGCAGCTTCTTGGGGGGGGGGGATAACGTTTTCAGAATGGCTTTAAGAAATTCTATTCTCTGTGCTGCCCCAGGATGACGAATGCCTCCTGTACCCCCTTCTAAGACCTTGCATACACCGGTGGTCACAACCCACCAACTAGTTCTGCAGAGACAGAAACTTAACCCAAGGCCTACGAGGAAGCACAGACTGAAAAAAGTTTTAAATACTTTATTGTCACTGGTTCCATTCTGCCTACACCAGCACTAAACACAAGAGATGAGTCTTCAAAAGCAGCGAGCATAAGTAGGGCAGAGGAAGGGGAGAAGAAACGCAGGCCTGGAGCAGGCTGTGTTCAATGTCGTGGGTTCTCCAAAGGGATTGAGAAGAGACATGGAGGGCTGTGAGATCATGGAGGGGGAGGGGGCAGTGGTGTTCGAGGTGAAGGCCACTTGATTGGCAAGATGCAACCATAGAATGTACTAAAGGGGAGGTGGGGAGAAGGATGTAGGCCCAGATCATGCTGTGGGCTGGACCCATTTACTCTGGCTTTGGAACATGCTTAAATGCAGTTTCCAATGAGAAGAGCAGCTCTCCAACCTGTAACGGCGCACATAGGAGGCACTCCTTGAGAATTCTGCTCTGCTGCCCAGCCAACACAAAGCTAGGAGGATCAGGCAGTGGGCTACTCTCTCTCCACAGCCAAGAAACAGTGTATAAGGTTATTTGAGCACAGATGTCTCTTGCTCATCCCAGAAGGCTCACTTAGTGAGGGATGGAGGGGGGAGGTACAGGTAGCCAACGGGAAACTACCTAGGACAGCGGGGGCTCAGCTCTCCATTCCCCAGGGTGGGGATGGCGCAAGGTAATAGCAATGGTGTAGCGAGTACAGCAGTGACCAACAGATGGTAGTGTTACAATGTCTTAGAAACCCACCCCTCCCTTTCCTCATAAGCCAAGAGATTAGTCAAAGGAGATCAGCTGAGCCTCTCCGCTGCCGCCTTGTGCCTGTTGCACCTGGACTGGAGCCTGCTGAGGCTGCTGCTGCTGCTGGGGAGGTCCTCCAGGAGGTGCCATCTGCAAGGAGGCAAAAAACAGGGAAGCGAGTAAGGAGGTCTTGTTTAAAAAGGCATCCCCCCTCCCCCATTTAAAGCTACTGTAGATAACGGTCCTCCAACCCATGGATTGGCACAGGCTAAAAAGCCAAACAATGTGGAGCCGAAGGAATTCAGGGCATCAGCCTAACATAACATGAAGAAGTCACCAAAACAGTTGCCCCCAAAGTGGCTGGTCAAAGACTCACCTGCTGATACATAGGCTGCTGTCCTGACAGGTAAGGCTGCTGGGGTGGCAGGTTACTCAAACCCTGTTCCTGGCCAGGGAGGGTTGACATGAGGTTCTAGCAGGAAAAGAAGAGGGCATAAGACTTTCCGCCAATCCACACGGCTCCATTCATAACAGGAGGCAGCCTGGAGCTTAGAGGTGGCTTTGCTGCCTCTATGCACATATAAAAATTCCCCTTCAGTCCTGTCTGCCGGCTGCCCTCACACTGGACACTGGAGAAGGCACACAGCGCAACAGTTTCAAGGAGTCTCTCACCTGCATATTGTAGGGCTGGTAGCCCATGGAGACCGACTGATTGCCCATGTAACCCTGCGGCGCTTGTGTCATGGCTGGGATCGCCTGGGTCTGGGAAGGGGCAGCTGCGTTCTGCAAGGTAAAGGAGGCAGGAATGGGTGAGAAGTCTAGACAAACTTCAACACACAGGCAAGAACACAGGGAGAAACTTTTGCTACTTGCAAGCTGGCAAAGACTATTTATATTCCACTCTTCCTCCAAGCAGATCAAGGCGCCATGTACAGTCTTCTCCACTGTATTCACATAGTGCTATAGGTAAGACGGAGAGCTTGCTACTTGCACTGTGCCTGATGGCTATGGGAAGACTTGAACCTGGAATTCCCAGGTCCAAATCCAAATACTTGAACCACAACACGCATAATGAGATGAACTGGACTGTAGTCCATTGAAGCTGATGCAATGATTATTATTTTTTTGTCTTTTATGTTGCCACAAGACTCCGTTATTTTTGCTGCAACAGACTTAACTTGGCTACCCTTCTGAAAATGGTTTAAAATAGGTGCTTCAACTTCATAACAACAGAAGCATCACCGCTAGAATGATTCAAACTTGGATTTTCTCTGTCCTAGTCAAACACTAATGACATCACCACACTGGCTTGAACTCTCTCCCCCCCCCCCCCACTTTCACAACAGCACATATAACCTGCTGGGGCAGAGGAAATTTGGGCTGTGGGTCAAACTTGCCTGGTAGCCTTGGGTAGGTGTAGGTTGGTAGGAAGAATAGGCAGGATTCGTGGTGGGCACAGCCTGCCCTTGCGGAGCTGCCTGGGCATTATTAGTGCTTGCTGAGTACATGTAGGTGCTCACCATGTTGGGATCTGAAATACAGATGAAATATGAGAAAAGGACAGCCTTCCGAGACCACGCCAGGTAGCCCAGTATCCCGTTTCAGGTGCTTTCAGCTAACACATTCCCCCTCCATCCTATTGCTCTTACCTGTTCCTGCCACAGGCATTGCAGTGTAAGGTCCGGTGCTGCCCTGGGCAGGCTGGCTCATGTACACTGTGTGCATAGGTGAGCCCTCCACAGAGCCTGCTGGGCTGAAGGTGCCTGGGAAGCTTGTGGGGCCTGATGGCTGGTAGATCACCCCGCCAGCAGGAGGCATGGCCTGCAGCTAGAGAGACAGGAAGCAGGTTAAGAGAGGGACGGTGACTTGGCTGATGTATTTGCAAAGAGAACAGCCATGGAAGGGAAGAGGAGGAGGGATTCTCGGCCTCTCCACCCGTCATACCTGAGCATACGGCAAGGAGAAAGCAGGCATCTGGGCCCGCATTTGGATCGTTTGCTTCTGCTGCTCCAGTCGCAGCTGGCGCTCCTTCTCTTGCTCCTGAAGGCGCTGGATCGCCAACTGCCGTTGCATCTCCAGGTATTCCTACAAGTTGGAGAAGAACATGGGATGCATTACAACACGGGAGCCATGGGACTTCATGCTTTACTAAGCTGCACCACTTGCAAAACCATTTTGCAGAGGACAGATGTACCTTTTGTACCGGACACACTTGGCACCGGCCACCTCACCTGTTTCTTCTGCCGCATAATCTCAAGCTTCTGGGCTAGCTGGATCTGGCGCTGGCGCTCGGCCTCCTCGGCAGCGCGGCGCAGCTTCTCCCGGTGTTCCTCCCGCAGAGCATTCAGGGCTCCCCGTGCATCCCGGATCTGTGCAAGTTTATCTTGAAGTCCTTCATAGTACACTGGGCGGGGGGAAGGGGCGAAAAAAGGCGTAGTCAGAAGCCCCACCTCCATGAGATCCACAGGAGGTATAGCACTGAGGTCCAGTGCCGAGGGCCTTTTGGTGGTTCCTCGCTGCAAGAAGCCAAGTTACAGGGAACCAGGCAGAGGGCCTTCTCAGTAGTGGCGCCCACCCTGTGGAACACCCTCCCACCAGATGTCAAAGAGAAAAACAACTACCAGACTTTTAGAAGACATCCGAAAGCAGCCCTGTTTAGGGAAGCTTTTAATGTTTAACAGGTTATTGTATTGTGTTTTGTTGGAAACCGCCCAGAGTGGCTGGGGAAACCCAGCCAGATGGGCCGGGTATAAATAATAAAAATATTATATTATAGCTCTCACCTCAAGGAAAGCAGGGCAGACTCCTCAGCGTGGGCCAAAGGCATCACGCCATCTTCCCTTCCTTCCCACCCCAAAAAGTGGAAAGGAAGCCCCAATGCCCATTTTGGTTCAACGCAAGGAAGTCAATTAACCGCCTATGATTTCATGGGGAGAGAGGTGATCCCAACCGTGCTACAAGCTCCTCCCGCAGGTCTCTGCCCACATTAAGGGCCGGGGCCCTGGGAACTTACGGCGGCGCTCATCCAACTGGTTCAGCAGCTCCAGGAGCTGAGGGTGCATGCTGTTGATGGACTGGAAGAGTGAGAGCACGGCGGAGTCATTGGTGATGCTCCGGCCGCGCAGGTGGTTGCTCTTCATGCGGTTGACGAAGGTGGTGACGGCGTTCTGCAGAGCCTTCAGGAACTGGTCGTGGCTCTCGTCTGTCTCACCGTTTTGGTATTGCTGCTGGGGAGACCATCAGAGAGAGATGGGGAGACCATTAACTGGAAGCCACAATTCCAACTAAGTTAAAGCTCAACAGAGTTCATTTTTCAATGTGGCTTCAGCTGCCTTGGGTTACCCCTGTCCTGTTTCCCTGCAAGGCGATGCATCTCCTGTAAAAACCTTAAACCTCCAGACTGTTCAAATGCAGCACAGAAAGCTTGCCGCACTCCGTGCCTGGCCTCCTTTAATCCCGCTGCTCACATTGGAGAAAGAAACAGCAGTTGCTCACCAGCTGGCAACCATTTCAGGAAAAAAACCAAACAAACCCAGCGGCTGAGCCTAATTCTGCCTTACTGTGGAGCATCCTAAGAGCACACAGAAAGGGAAGGCTGCTCTTACCTCCACCACACTGAGCGGGGCAGGCTGGACCTCGGTGTTCTGGGTTGCTGGCTCCCCCATGGATAGTGGGGCTGAAGGGGTGGGGCTCTTGCGCACCTCCTCCTGCTTCTTCTCCCAGTAGTTACGGTTCAAGTACCGAGCCAACTGGAAGGAGATGTTGGGAAACAGGAAGCAAGCTGGTTGTCACTAGCCAGGGTGTCGCTGATACCAGTGGAGTACAAAATGGCTTATGGGGATGGGGGATGGGTCTTACCTCAGGGTCAATGTCCTCAGCCAGAGGTGCAGAGGAGTTCTGAAATAAGACACATATTAGAGGATTAACCACCCATGCAAAGATGGGTGCCCCCACTGCCTCCCCTTCTCTTAGGAGATCAAGCTTGAAACGCTGCCTGTTTCAAGCTTCAAGGCATGAGGGGACTTGTGAGCAGAAGGAGCTGCTGAAGCAAGGGGAGAGGAAAAGCCAACACACATTCTCTTCCTCTCCCATGGACATCGTTGGACTTACCAAAGAACCACAGAATGTTCATGACACGGGAGAAGTGTCTAAATGGCAAAAGGGGAAATCTCTCCAGGCGGGTGGGCACTTACCACAGGTGAGGAATAGAGGGTGTTGACTGGTGGAGCCGATGAGGTGACTGGTGTCGGCTCAGCCTTGGGGTATGTGGAATACGTGCTTTTCTGTCTCTGCAGAGGAAAAGCAAGAGGGAGAACGATATAGGAATGCTTCACCGATTCCTGAACTTGCACAGCAAGCCAGGAACCACTTTTGCAGTCGGCCAGCAAGCCAGAAGCTGATCGGGAATGAAGCATGAAGCGTGCCTCCTGACAGTTACCAGCCACATCTGGGCATCTCAGAATGGCACAAATAAGTGTGCAGTTAGTGATGAAATTAAGATTCACCCAGAAT
The DNA here is from genome assembly GCF_027172205.1 of Podarcis raffonei. Taxonomy (NCBI): domain Eukaryota; kingdom Metazoa; phylum Chordata; class Lepidosauria; order Squamata; family Lacertidae; genus Podarcis; species Podarcis raffonei. The sequence goes on along the minus strand of NC_070603.1, from coordinate 32,042,563 downwards.
CAGCATGGTCTTTATCTGCTCTTAATTAGACAACAAAATGGGAAAGTTAGTGCAGCATTTTAATTAACTGAACACGACATAACGTGTATGTTTCCTGGAATCGTTTCTGGTAGTTACAAAACCCAATTGGCAAAGCACCCCAAAATTAAAATGCCTCCTTTTGGCAGGGGGAAGACGACATCAGCACAAGTTTCCCATATTTGAGGGCTAGGCTGTTGCAGTGAAAGAGGGAGTTTATGCAGAACACTGAGCTACCTAAGCTCTTTGGGCGCTACAAGGCAGTCAACCCTGCGGGGTACCTTCGAGTATTAATGTCACAGGAATCCCCCCCTAATTCTCAAGACACAAACCATCCTTTCCTTCTCCTCTGCCTCTGACTGGGAGAGTGCAATGGCCAGCTGCAGCTCCTCCTCCTCCTGCAGGGCAGTTTCATCACGCTTGGGAGGCAGCTGAGGGCAGAAGAAACAGCAGTCACTGTAACCTGGGTGAAGAGGTGACGGGTGAAGCAGGAACCCCATCCCTTGCCATCACAGCCAAGTGCTCACCTGGGACTGCTGGGAAAGAGGACTGGTGAGGTACTCAGGAGGAAGCTCCGTGGTTGCAGTTCCTTTCCCTTCTGCTTTCCTGTGTATACAGAGAAGCCAGGATCATGACCACAGCTGAACTGCAATCTGGTGGTCGGCCAGGGGTTTGGGGGGAAGAGAGGACCGCTCAACACCTGCTCTATTGTAGCATCTGTTGAACTGCAATAAGCCAATTAGCTCTTTCTCTTTAAGCTGCAACTTGCCAGACTACAGTGGAACCTTGGTTCTCGAATTTAATCCGTTTGACTCCTGAAACAGTTCGAAAACCAAGGCACAGCTTCCTATTGGCTGCAGGTGCTTCCTGCACTCAAGCAGAAGCTGTGTTGGACGTTCGGCTTCTGAAAAACATTTGAAAACCAGAATACTTACTTCCGAGGTTTCGGCATTCGGGAGCCAAAACATACGAGTACCAAGGCATTCAAGAACCAAGGTATGACTGTATTCAGTTTACTGTTAGAGGAATAAGAACTCTCTCCCTCCAGAGTATGCACATGTAGAAAGAAAGGCTGCCAAAAAAAACCCTCATTCCTCCCCAACCTTTCTGTGCCAATGACCCTCTTCATTAGCTGAGCTCCGATACTTACTTGTTGAGATGCTCGTAGCAGGGCTCACACACTCGCACCTCCTTCTCTATGCCGAACTTGGGAATGGTGGAATACTTGGAGGAGCACTTCCCGCAGAAAATCTGCCCACATGCCCGGCAGTGGTGCTGCGAACACAGGGAGAGGTTGAGAAAAGAAGCCCACTAGAATTTAAATCTCACGGCCACCACCTCCTCTTGCTGCCATTATAACATGGCTCTGTGTCATGTCAGCTGCCACAGGAAAGAAGCTCCAGGTTGGGACAGGGAGCTGCACCACTCACCTTACGAGTCACCACCCCAAACTGGACTCTGCACCGGTGACACTCCTCCGCGTCCACCCAGTCTGGGGCCTGCCGCACAGAAACAAAGCAAGTATTGGGTAACAAAAAGGCTGTCATAAAGCCCTGAAGTGATCCTAAGAGCCTGAAAAAAGCACCCCCAAGAGCAGCAGTATTTGAGGAGGGATCCTAGAGAAAATGCACATGTAACATAAAGAGGCAGTAAAAACTAAATAGGTGGTTCTCTTCCCCTGTGGTAGTATATGTCCTGGGGCAAAATCCTAAAAAAAAGCTCAGCAACTTCAATTCTAAAAAAAGCTCAACAATTCTGGTCGGCCCTCGTGCATGTTCACTTCATCAAATCTGGCCCTCTTTGAAAAATAAGTTTGGGCACCCCTGGGTTATGAGCAATCTGATTCCGTAACAATCTATTAGAAGTATTTACTTTCTGCTGTTGCTTTTAATGTTGGCTTTAGTTCTGCACATTTTTTTACCTTTTGTGAACCACCCTGGGATGCTGTTGTGAAGAACATTATAAAAACGAGATAAGAAGTAAGTAACACAATTAGCTTCTCTTACTTCCCACAGCCCACAATGTACAAATCGAATGGGATATGTTCTATTTTTGCTGTCACCCACCCCCAGGCAGCTGAATTTTCACTGGAGACTGATTCAGCCCAAACTCAGCAACAGAAGTATCAAGACAGATTATAATTACCACAAAAAAGTCCAAATCATTTCCATATGTGAGGCGTGCCCCTTTCCCAATTGGGACACTCACCCTTTCCGCTGCAAACATGGCATCACTCTCCTTGAATTCTGGGAAAACATGACCTGCAGGAAAGATCAACAATGTCACTCTGTTGGGATCTTCAACCACTGGCACTAGCTGGTACTTGGGATGGGGGTACCAAGTGACAGACCTGAGAAGCTGTGCACACAAGCCATTCACTTGCTCACCACGTTCCCTTTCCCAACCAAAGAAATCATGACATCCCCACAAGGGACTGAGGAGATGAGGCTAGAGCGATTGGCCTAGACTGGCCTTCCAGAATTGAGTCCAACAAACCGCCTGACCCATAGTCCAACATACCATAATATCACAAGTGACAAAGATCACAGGAATTCTTCTCGGCTCTGGAAGCTACGGTGTTCTGTTAGGGCTTATACCTAAAACACTGACATGCTACATGGAAGCTGGTCATTGCTGTTTCTTAAAACAAATGCACCAGTGTGCTTTCTCCAGATCCCCAACTTAACATACTAAGTCTTCCCCCCTGTCCCCCTCCCTTCTTCACAGCACAGGTCACTCATCCTTACCTTCAACCTTCATGATCTGGTAAGTGTCCTGCACCACCTTGTACTTGGGTTCATTGCGGAAGGCATGAGCCCATGCCTGGATCAAGTACAGGATCTTGTTGCGAACATTGGCTTCAACTTGTCTCTGTAGAAATGAGCAGAGCCAGGATCAGGCAATATGCTCAATGGAAGCAAACCCACAATCTTCCAAGGGAACAGCATAAGTGCAATTTAACTGGGAAATGACACTCAGAGCAATGTCCCTTGCCATCTAGTATCAGAAACCCAACCTCAGTTATTCTCTTTGCTCACTACCTGTATATTCATCATCTACTAGGGGTGGGAAGGACAGAAAGAGTGATTTTCCTTGTAAATTTCCTCCCGCTGGAAAGGAACTCCATGTTGGCCTATGAGGGTGCTTCGCTGTTTATAAATTTGGATTTCTTTTTCTTTAAACAGCTGCTTATGAGGAGGAGAAACAGCCAAAAAGCTCCTACCTTCAGCAATTCCTTCAACTCCTCCATGGTCTGTTTGTTAGCCACTTCATCGTGAACTGTTTGACCACAGTTCTTTACCACAGATTCCAAGACCTACAAGGAAAATATATTCATGAGCATGCACTGTCCCTGACCAAATATCCAAAGAGGTGCCTTGCTGGATCAGGCCAAAGGCCTATATAGTCAAGTATCCTGTTTCCCCCAGTAGCCAACCAGATGTCCATGGAAATACCACCAGCAACCAACACAAATGCAACAGCCCTTTCCCACTGTTTTCCCCCAGAGGACTGATATTGAGAGGCATACCGCCTCTGGTATTGGAGGCACTGATAGCTTTATCCTCCAGGAATCTGTCTAATCCCCTTTTAATGTTGCCCTAGTTAAAAGTAATTAGCAGCAGAAGTTCTGGTCCTCCTTTGAACAAAAAGTGGGCTGGCTGCATATCTCCCTCGCAAGGTTAGGGAAAGAAAGCTTCTCTCATTGACCTGGGAGAGTGAATACACCCTGAGGAAGTTGTGTTCACTTTAGCTTACCTCTAGTGCGTAGAGAGCCACATGTGGATTCTTGTCATTGACTTTCTTCTTTATTGCACCAACAGCATATTTAGCCCTGGACAACAAAATGCGAAGAATAATAACTCAGTCTAATGGCAGCATACAAGGACTAGTTGTCATTCTGAAGCCACCCCAAAATCCCTGCTCTCATGAAATATAATAGCAGCACTTATAATAGAAGAGGAAAAGGTGTCAATATGTGTCAAGATTCAAAGCTAAATTATTTGACTAATCTATGATAACTGTTCCAGTTACCAATCAAAATCACTGACATGTGAGGCAGTGAATATCTTGTACATCTGTGAGTTTATTACGTAATGTGGAAACTGCTGTATGATGAAAGAATAAGTATCAGTAGTTGTAGAAAACACTTGGAAATACATGCAGTGCCTTCTCTTCCTATTCTTTTCTATAGATACCTTCCTTGTCAAATATTTTCAGACAATTTCGTTATTAAAGCTGAACACACAGAACCAAGCCAATATAAGCAAACATAATTGTCACATTATTATTATCATTTTCCTTTTGCACAAGGGCTGCAACTTCCTAGTTGACAGCATGTCTCTAGTTTCACAGGACAAGAAACCCACAAAACAATTTTCTCATCTCCTTCAGCAGAGGCTATATCTAGAAGAGCAGGTCTCATATGTAGTTTTAACAGTTCTGTTAATAAATACACTAATAAATACACTGGGATGAGATGGAATTTTAAGACCCCAAAGGACTGACATTAATAGATGACTTATGTGACTGTCCTGAAAATCCATTTTTCTGAAGAAAATTTACAGCTACACAGAAGATATACCCTCCAGACACCAAGCTGAACCAATTCCCACAGAAAAATTTAGTCTACACTCATCAACTGCTCATTTGGTTAGCCTCTTACCTAGCTAACCTTTTTTGGTTCAAGGGCTATATTAACCATAAAGTACCACTCCAAGGGCTGGATGCCAAGGCCATTTTCCACCCCCTATTTCAGCTGCAGATCAGCAATGGGGATGAAAGAGCAAATGCTGTTCCTTGATCTTCAGGGAGTGATGGGGCTTGACAACATCACTGCCCCTGCTCATCAGATCAATCTGATGCATAAGGGGAGATTCTGATACATAAGGGGAGATCCCCATCATTGCACTGGTCTGGGTTGTGGAGCTGAAACCTCTCTGCTCACACCAGTACAACACGACAGCAGTGCTCAGCAGCACCAAGTCCTTCTCAGTAAACAATGACAGCAGCCAAATTGCTGGGGACCACCAGAAATCACTTGGGGGGGGGGTCCACACATGGCCCACATGTTATCTACCTCTGTATTAGTTTCATAGGCAGAGAGCATGCCATAGTAGCAACAATGTTGGCTTTGGATGTGGAAACCCCCAGGTTCAAATTTCTGCTCACCCTTGAGGCTCAAAGGATGACCCTGGGCAACCACAAATACTCAACTTACTCTACCGCAAAAGGCAGCTGCGAGGTTAAAATGTGGGACAGTTCTAAACATATGATCAATAAACCTTGATGTGCATGGAGCAAAGAAAGATTGGTGCAGACATCAGCACTTACTGGGTGTCACCCTGACGAATCATATCACAAATCTGGAGGATGGACTCCCAGTCTGTCTCCAGCAGAAGCTGACTGGTAGCTTTATCTGAAATACATTGAAATAACCATTAACCATTCAGGTCAAATGCTAATATAGTTATTTGCTTTAGGAGTCTGTTGGACAAATAAGCCATACTTGGTATTTGTTGATAGAGTACACCAGAAATTTGAGAACCTAGAGCATTTTGTTTTGTGACCTACTGTTCACCTAAAAGTATCTTGCAAAATATCTTACATGTCTATGCTTGGCATCAGCCCTTTGTATGTGGATTATAATTTTATTGAGTAATTTCAGTTGCATGGAATGGATGGTGAGTGGGATTGGGTGAGTGGTTGTATGAATGATGTGCATTATTTTGGTTGAAATTTTATGTTGTATTGTATTGCCTTGTAACATTCTCTGACTTTATAACTGATATTATGTTTATGATGTATGGTATATATGAATTTGTTTTGTTTATATATAAATCATTTTATATGGTTTTTATTTTAATTATTGTTTTTCTAAATTTATTTTTATCTATTGTAAACTGTTGAGATTTTCATATACAGTAGTTTGCAATCTGTAAATGGAAACAACAACACCACAGTTATGTTGCTGCTAAGTGGTGGCCCCTTACAAAGAGCATTTCTAACCCCCAATAGCACAGTCAATACTTGCAGAGCATACTTGCTGTCTAGTGACCCTACCCATGTTTGCTACTCCAACTCTGCCATCCACAAAGCCTAATTATTTGCAACTGCTTCTGTGCGTTTTCATCCTCTCACTTAATTGTAAAAATTTTTACTGTAAGCTTCTTTAACTTTTTTCTCTTTCTTTTGCTAATGTTACTCTAAAGTTCATTGTTCATGGACAGCACTATATAAAAATTGGCAAAGGAGCTCATAATCTAATGACAATTGTGTGCCCATCCCCCATCCCCCTTTTCTTGTTTTCTGGTAAGCAATGTTATTGCCACCCCCACAGCAGCTGACACATTTCAAACTCCTTCCCCATGTGACATCTGCCCCAAATGCACCACTGTGTGCTCTCCTGACTCAGTCAGCTGAGAGTTCTGTTCTTGCCCTGTCACTTCCTGGATTGTTAGTCACCTTGCAGAGCCTGATTTTAGTAATAGTGGTGAGATCACCAGTGTTGTACTGTAAAAGCATAAAGCTTTTCATTTCTCAAAAGACTGTTAAGTTTCCCCCAGAATTCAAAAAGGGCCAGATTAGTCAGTTAAACAAACACCACAGCTCTGATCCAATGATAACCCCTTCATTCGTCACTGAATATATGTTTTTGTGTGTGTGTGTGTGACTTGTTTATTTTTCTAAGGGTTGTATCCCATGCTATTTCTGTTCAGAGTATATCCACTGAGCTTTATGAACACTGGTTAAAACCCCAAACGCCCATTTTCGAGATCAAAGGGCAGCAAAAGAAATGTTGTCATCCTGTCTGTGTCTGGCAGAGGAAGTCGGTTACAGCTGCTAGGCCCAAACACGGTTTTGTTTTTACGTTGGGAGTTTCAATCTGGGCGTATGTGAGGCGACCATAGCGAATAACCATGGGGAAATGAATAGGGGCGGGAGGGGGGGATGGGCAGCGAACAGAGAAGCAGCTTTCAGATAAAAAACCCTATTTGGCTTCCAGGGTGATGGGAGCTGATGGAAAAGGGAGGTCCTCCGCGCGGGAGCTCCGGGCTTCGACGTTCCCCACAGGAGCTCTGCCCGAAGAAGCGCAGCATCGGGCGAAGGTGCGAGGGGAGCGAAGAAGGGGAGAGGAAGTGGAAGGGTCAGAACAGAACACCCCACCCAGGTATTTGGGGTCACAGGCCAAGAGGGCAGGTCGCTGCCGAGACTCCCCCCCCCCCGCGCCCAGTACCTAGAAGCCGCTCGAAGGTGCCGCCGCCTCGCCCCATGGCGATCCCCGTCCAAGAGCAGGTAGCACCGAGCGCTGGATCTGGTTCGCCTCGGAAACCCGCTTCCGCAGCCTAGGCCCCGCTTCCGGCTTCCGCGGAGCGCCGAGGCGGGACTTCCGGCGGCAGCCATTTGGCGATTGGCGGACGTGGCGACCGAAGCGGCTTGTCGGTCCAGGAACGGATGGATTCGTGGCCGGGAGTAAGCGGTCGCCTCTGGTTGCTATGGTGATGGCCAGCGGCGGCGGCGGCGGCGGCGGCTCCACTTACTTGCTTCTGGGGGGTTCGGGCGCGGGCAAGACTCTGCTGGTGAAGCGGCTGCAGAATATCCCCTCGCGGCTGGGAGGAGGGCCGGGGATGGGGTTGCGGGTGCAGAGGCGGCGGCGGAGGAAGCGGGGAGGCTGCCTAGGGTGGAAAGGGGTGGTGGGTGAGCTGCATCTCTTTGGCCTGTGTGGTGTAGTGGTTAAGAGCGGTGGACTCGTAATCTGGTGAACTGGGATCGATTCCCCGCTCCTCCACATGCAGCTGCTGGGTGACTTTGGGCCAGTCACACTTCTTTGAAGTCTCTCAACCCCACTCACCTCACAGAGTGTTTGTTGTGGGGGAGGAAGGGAAAGGAGATTGTTAGCCGCTTTGAGACTCCTTCAGGTAGTGATAAAGCGGGATATCAAATCCAAACTCTTCTTCTTCTTCTTGTGCCCCTCTTGCTGGTCATCCATGCCTGCCTGGCAGTGCGACTAGGCACAAGATGGGCAAAAGGCCAGGGAGGGAAGGAGAGGGGGAGGAGATAATTCCTGGTGACAGAAAGTTAAGTGTGGTGGGAGGCTGGCTTCATGACAACAGACCCTTCCCATGAGGGTTGCCATATTTTGAAAAGCAAAACCTTCATGACTTCCACTTTTAACTATGGATCACTACGATGACTCAAAAAAGAGGACATGCCCTGGGAAAAGAGGACATATGGCAACCCTACTCCCATCCTCTCTCCTGGGGGTTGAAGGGAACCCCTTGCACCTGTTTGGGCTCTGTCTGTGCTGTGTTGTACCGAACCTTTCTCCATTCCATTCCCACCACTTTCCTTAACAGTCTCTCTGCACAGCTGAGCTCCAAAGATGGTGCCAAAGACCTTGGGGAGCCGCCAGCTACTCTGCCTACGGTATGGCCTTTCTTGTTTTTGGTTTGGTTCTTGTGGCTCAGCAGATGGGGCTCAGCTGTAGAGCATGTGCTCTGCAAGCAGAAGGTGCCAGCAGGTTTGCTCCTGAACATCTTGTTCAAAGGATCTTGAGTAGCATCGGTAGGAAAGAACCACTGTCAGCCCCAGTAAATATTGCCCAGCTAGCCCACCAACAGTATGACTTGGCATAAAGCAGTTTCTTGTGTTCCAATTGGTACAGGATGTTGTGGTACCCAGATTAGAGATGATTTACTGCTCCTGACAGGAAGACATGGCAAAATCTTTGACAGAAGCAAATTGTGGTAAAGATAAGGGCATTGCTGTGGTCACACTAGCTAATGTTTTACACTTCTGTCGTCAATGAAATCAAACTTCATTGAGCAAATTTCATCAGTGAAACTGAACACTGTATATACAGATTGGTTTATTTCAGAGTGGTTTTTGCTTGTGTGATAATGGCCGGTAGGTGGCTCTCAGGGAGGGGTTGTTCTAAGACAGGCCCCAACCTCTTCCTATAGTTTCTGCTGTGATTACCTTTGTTGCATTTTGTCACTCTTCTTGTTACAAAGGATTCACTTCTTATATAGCTTATATAGCTTACACATGGCTGTGTGTTGTAGTCGGCTTACAGTTCATTGCACACTGCAAAACTACAGTGGTGCCTCGCAAGACGAAATTAATCCGTTCCGTGAGTCCCTTCGTCTTGCGGTTTTTTCGTCTTGCGAAGCACGGCTATTAGCGGCTTAGCGGCTTTGAGAAAAAGGAAACAAACTCGCAAGAACTCGCAAGACGTTTCGTCTTGCGAAGCAAGCCCATAGGGAAATTCGTCTTGCGGAACGACTCAAAAAACGGAAAACTCTTTCGTCTTGCGCGTTTTTCGTCTTGCGAGGCATTCGTCTTGCGAGGTACCACTGTATTAACACGTTTCCCCGTCCCCAGCCTCCAGCAAGTATTAATATTGCTCCAAATATTTTCAAAATAAGCTTGGAGAAGCTCAGCAACTTTGGGAAAAGAAGCAATTGTACACAAGGAGAGGACATAGTTCAGTGGCATGTATAAGGCAAGACCACATTCAGCGTTTTGGGGTTTCTGGGCAACACACCATCAATAAAAACAACCAAGAAACTTGTAGTGCTCTCAAGACACTGGTTGAAACTGTTGAGTTATCCTTAAGCACTGTGGTTTTGATCACACAAACATTCCTAGAGCCCTCTGCCCAGATGAGTCATGTAAATAAACTAAACCTCAAACCAAATTAATTTGTTTTAAAACACTTTGACCAACTCTCTGTGATGTAGCTAAAGGGTAGCTTCACCATTCTCTATACCAGTACTCCCTGGGAACGCTGTTATTTCACACCCCACAGCTCTTAGGTTACCTACACAAAATGACACTTTTACAGTATGAATTAGTCCACAACAGGCTGCTTGATCCATGAGATATGTACAGTGTGATCCCATAAATGTCTACTGAGAAGCAAATCCCATTGAACTCAGTGGGACTTGCTGCCAGTAGAAGACTTCAAACCTATGCACGTATTTGGGAGTAAGACACATTGAGTTCTTTAACTTCCAACTAAGTATGCACAGGATTGCACTGTCATTATAAGGCAGCAATAGCTTGTTTTGAGAATTGTAACTGCATCTCCAGCTTATCGGGCCTTTTAAGTGCATGGAAGAGCTCCAATCAGATTCTTCTAGTGCCAAGAGTTGAGTCATGCTTGACAGAAGTACCTGGACCAATCCCTTTGCCTGTGTTGTGAATAACAGCTCAGTTACCCGCCAGCGTACAAGTCTAATTGGTGATTGTCCCTTTGCAGGTTGGCACAAACCTTACTGACCTTCAAATACGAAAGAAAATCACAATTCGTGAACTGGGAGGATGCATGGGCCCCATCTGGTCTAGTTATTACAGTGACTGTTGCTGCGTCCTGGTAAGGGAAATCTGTCCACTCCTGTGGCTGTTTGCTGCTCTTAATTACTTACTTTCATTAAAAATGAAAGCATAGGGTCTGAAGAGCCTGGAACATCAGCACGTCCTGCATCTGCTCCTTAGCAGCCCTATGTACTATACTTCCACTTAGAAAAAATAACTCAAATTTCTAGAAAATCTTGCTCTGACCAGAGAATAACTAGGCAGTTTGTATGCTGCAGCACCTCAGTGGTTCATGCATATTTCCAAATTCTTCTGGCTATGCTGTGTTGGAAAACTCTGGAACTTTAGTTTTTCACTTTGGGGCTCCCTTTGAATCATTCTCTTTTTCTTTCTGTCTCTCCTGCAGTACATGATTGATGCTGCTAAGCCTACGCAAATCTCCTCATCCTGCATTCAGCTTCTGTCACTTCTTTCTGCTGAGCAGCTAGCATCAGTCCCTGTACTCATCATTTTCAACAAGATGTAAGTGATATTTAACTTTAATCTCTGTGCAAGGGACTCTGGAAGAGGGGGAGCAGAATTTGATGGGCTTCAGTGACTATTAGTAGCCAGTGGCAAGGCAGTGGGATGATGAGAGTTATCAGAATGGGGATATTTTAATTTTCAGTTGATTTGCAACCTGCTCACAATGTTCCACTGCAGGGCTTTTTATTGGAAAGTTCAGCAGGCAGTAAAAAGTGTGTGACTACTGTTTTCTCTCTCTACTTGGACTTTAGTGACCTACCCTGCTATATGTCCCTTGTGGAGATGAAGTCATTGTTCCGAATCCAGGATATCATTGCCTGTGCCAAGCAGCCCATCACTGTTGTAGAGACCAGTGCGCGTGATGGCAATGGCTTATCCAATGTGATGCAGTGGTTTCATTCTACAATCCAATGTGATTGAAGCTGGAGATTGCTCTCACCTCAGGTACCTTGGTTGGACATGGAGCAGCAGAAAGAGACCTAGGCAACAGTCCTAGTCTTATCACTTAGGAAGCAGCAGCTAGCAAAATTTATAGCCAGCAGAACTTAATAGTTCCCTGCAGGCAGTGGAAACAACATTGCTGCTATGGACTTTGGATGTACTTTGAACCCAAAAGTAAATATTTTCCTATTTAAATCATTCAGTATATTGCCTCTTCTGTTCTGCATGTGCTACTAGGATGCTGGAAGAGAATGCTTCTATGGAAGGGGAGGACAAACTACATGTCTGTCTCATCCATTTATTTTAATTAAGGTCTTCATTTCTCACAGTCCAAGTTCCCATGGCGTCTGTGCCAGTTCTCAAATTCCTTCTGTGGCTTAGAGCCTCTTTGCAGGATACTTTGTTCATGCAGTGAATGCAGAGTTGTTAACAAAGAATCCAAAAGGTACCTCTTGGTTTCAGGGATATTGTAACTTTTACATAATATAATATAGAATAAATTTCTCCCTTCAGGTATTCACACAACAGCAGTTGCAACTGGCCTGTGGAATGTGGTTGTGTGTCGAGGGCACCTATTTGATTATATGTGGCATGAAACTTGCCTTCTGCCATATCCTTTTGTGACATTATTAGTTGCATGTCATTCTCACTAACCATTGTCGTTTACAGCAAACCCCATGCCCCTTGCTTCATCTGCTACAATGGCAAGATCTTTGATTAACAGAATGGTGAAAAGGCAAAGGATCCATTTGTCCATCCATCCTGTACATCAGTGAAGAAGCGACTTGCTTGGACTAATTTTCTGTGCCGAGCCCTGCCTCCTTTTGCCCAGAATCAATCACAGACTTTGGGCCATGTGAAGGAGGTGACACTTTGGAAGTTTAAAAATAGCCACCTCCTCTCATCCTTTAAAAACCTGATGGAATAAAAACAGTGTGACTAATTTTTAGATGGTTAGGACAGAACCAATTTGGGGAGTTTCCTTGGGAAGGTATTTTGAGCTAAGCAGTGTAACACTGCCGAGAAAAGAGCTTTAAACGTTCAGGAAATGGTCCAGAAGCAATTGGGGGGGGGGGAATCAAACTAAGATACATTTAAGCATAAAAGTACATTTAAACTAAGGAATCTTGAAAAAGATGGTGGTGATCTGTTATATTATCATCAGCTATAATCTATGCTGTTTTTCTGACAATTATTGTCTCTCAAAGTTACTCAGATCAATAATAATGAAAAGATGTACTGCCACCAGGCTCACAAACAAGGGGAACAGCAAAAGAGGAAAGGATGGGGCAGGGTAGAAGGTGAAGGGGCGAAACCAAATCTTCACAAGTAGAATCACAGAATTGTAGTGTTGGGAGGGACCCTGAGGTTCATTTAGTCCAACCCCTGCAATGCAGGAATATGCTGCTGTCCCATACAGGGATCGAACCTGTCACCTTGGCGTTATCAGCACCAAACTCTAACCAACTGAGCTATCCAGGCTTCATGATCAGCTGTAATTGGGTAGTTTTTCAAAAGAAAATGTTTTTAATAACATCAAATCAAGATGTCCTGGTAAAAATGGCATCCTGCCAACAAATGTCTTACAATCCTCTTATTGTGCTTCAATGGCCCTATAAATCCACTGTGCAAGGCCCAAAAGGAAGGGCCATTACAATTCTTAAAAATTCAGTGTTTGGTCCTTCTCTTTTAAATATCATTAGTTTCTGTATGCTTCAAGTACTTGGGTCCAGCTCAAGGAACATTTCAATTTGCCTGTTCATGGAAGCTGGAACTGCCAGCCAATATTAAGAAGGGATGTTATTGGGCTGAAGATGGATGAGATTCTCATGATCTTCTGAACACAGAAAAGCTTGAAGGCAGACAAGAGGAGACCGACATTTCCAGCAGCATGGGCTATTCCTCAGAGCATTCCTAGAGCAGCTGACATCAATCCTCCATCTCACAAGGAGCATTTCAGGCAAAGGTTCATCTTGCACATCCACTGATATACTGCTGGATTGAAAGGGAAATTTCAGCTGCCATTGTTATTAGAGAATTGGTTTTATTTTTACAATCAGAATAATGGTCCTAAATATGCACCACTCAGCAACAACACCTATATTTTTCAGTTCTTCCTTTTAGTGCTCTTTTACGTTCCTCACTTACCAGAATGGCTGTTAGTAACACACCCTCCACCTCTAATCTTGCTTGTAAATTATTGCCTTGGGAGTGTGCTGGGAAGTGAACAGAAGAGCTAAGAGATTGCCAGCATCCAAGGACAAACAAGATGCAACAGTGGCACAATCCTGCATTAGCGGATCATGCCAAATTCCTATTAAGCAGAGTGATGGTAATTTAAAATGAAACCTAGGCGATTCTCCCACCTGCTCTCCCCCCAATTTATTTTTGGCAGGCACTGTTTCTGATGGAAGAGAAAAACAACTTGGAAAAAAGTACAGGCAGAGCAAGAGTTCAGCACCCTCCCACTTTCCCATGCTGCAATTTAAATTGCTCCCCTGCCCTGTTTCATAGGAAATTGATAGCAATCTGATTCCCTCCAATCTGCTACCATCATATCTTGCTTGCCCCCAAGGTCCTGCAATTTACTTCCATCAATTTGATTTCCTAGTGAAATACATTTTCAAAAATGGACTGCATTTCCTTTCTCTCTGTGTGTACATATGCATACATTAAGCAGTAACAGGAGAGAGCGCTGCAACACAGCCAAGCTTGTCTCGTTACCAGTCTCTGCAGATGTTTTGCTTATATAAAATCCATTCATAAGCAGGGTGAGTGGGGGGGGGGGAGTATGCAAAGCTCTTGCCATCCTCATCACCTCCCAGAAACTGCAGGGCCAGTCTCCTGTATTCGTGGAGGCTCACTGCACAATTCAGACAAGGGAAGATCAAGGTGCTTTGATGCATCATTCAAAAGCACCCAGTCTGCCAGGCACAAACTGCACAGGCTATGTGGGCTTAGGGGTCATCGGGTAAGCAGGAAGCAAAGGGAGAGGAGAAAAAGTTTCCTAATATCCAGCATGTTTTGGACCTCTCAGGTCCTTCATCAGGAAGTTACAAACTTCTGTTATACTGTCTCCACTTTCCTTCTACAGTACCTTTTCCTCCTACCTTTTTGCTTCCTCTGCCCCGCCCCATTAGCCTCTGCTGCACCTGGATGGGCTCAGTGTAAGGTGTACACTAGCTTTGGCTAAGGCAGTAATCCATTATGTATGTGCTACCCAGCCAAGCAGCTTGGCAGCAGCATCTTGTCAATTCCATGGAGCTCCTCAATAGTCTTACCTCACCTTCAACTGCCCCCAAAGCCTTACCTCATCTTCAATTGCTGCATTCTCATTTCCCATATATAGTATGAAGCTTCTGAATGAGAAACATCTTGTCTTCCCCTTCCTGGAACATTAGAGACATTAAGGTGAGTTGCGGGAAAGTGGCTTTCTTGAACAAATGCTAGCAATGTTAGGAATCTATATAAAAGGTTGAAACAAATACGATCTGTGCTCACTTCATCCAGCTCAAGGAAACATTTCCATTTGCCTTTCCATGGAAGCTGGGATTGCTGGCAAATGGTAAGAATGGACGTTCTGGGACTGAAGGTGGATGAGATTACCGTGAAATTTCCTGAACAGGAAGAAGCTTGAAGGGAGGCAACAGGAGACTGACATCTTCAGCAGCATGGGCTTGTTTGCCGTTCCTGGAGGGGTTAAAATCTATTCTGCCATCTCCCAAGAAGCATTTCAGGCAGATAATAAAAATTTGTAATGCCTATTGCGTTTTCCTAACTGCTGTAGGGGTCTATGCAAGTTTAATCTATTTATTATTAGTGAAGTGTCCTGCCATTATGACTAGCATGATTCATGCAGACAAAGGGACTGTTCACAGCAGGAACCTAATGTGGAAGATGCATCTGTAGAATTTTGTATACAAGCACTTTGCGTGAGCACACACATATACACAGCCGTCTTCAGAAATATCTTTCAATGGAAGCTGAGAAACCAAGTATGCTTCTATTGCACTGCTTTTCACCACAGGGGAAATAATTCTCCATTCATTCATTCAGGGAAAGAAACAGACTGCAGCCCATTTGCTTTGGTTCCAATAAATTCCAAGAACTAAGGGCCCAGTTCTTAAGGCCCCACTCAGCATGGTACTCATATTCTCTGACAAAGCAGGAATTACCGTATTTTTCGCTCCATAACACGCACGTAGTTTTTAGAGGAGGAAAATCTGTAGGCATGCCACCTGTAGGCATTCCCTCCATAACACGCACAGACATTTCCCCTTACTTTTTAGGAGGAAAAAAGTGAGTGTTATGGTGCAAAAAATACGGTAGCAGCACTTTCAGGTCTCGGAACTGCACAGGATAAAGCAGACTCCACTCACATTGGCAATCTGCTCCTTCAGCAGGGTAATGATTTTCCGCTGACCTTTCACCACTTGGAAGTTGAGGTAGATCACAGCTCTGCAAAATCACAAAGGCGCGGGACAGAATGAGCACAGAGAGATGTTAAGCGAGAAATGCGCAGAAGAGTAATATGCACACCAGGAATGTGGAACAGATTGGTGACAGAACTGATGCATCATCGTCTGCCCTCATACAGAGAAGAGGGAGGGCATTAAACCCTCATGATCCATTGGGCAGTCAGAAATCCTGGGTGTTGGCACATCTAAGACACTCATTCCCACGCGTATATTGGTGCCTCAGCCTCTGACAGCTTTGAGGTGCACATTCCATTAGGTATGGTTAGCTGCACAAAGAAACACCCCAAAATTTCCTTCTCTGGATTGCATCGTAATTGGATTACGTAACACGGGTAACTAATGTGGTGCCCCTCCAAATGTTGCGCAACTTCCATCAGCCCCAGCCAGGTGGCCAGTTGCCACAGACGTTGGAAATGGGAATCCAGCAACAAATACGAAGGCCACCAAATAGGAAATTGCGGTGGTGTTGGAACAGCATATGGCATCAACAGTGGTAAAGAAAAGCTTGAAATATGCAGGTTATATTTACAGGTTTAGTAAGTTGCATTAGTGCTAGCTTATGAGGTACCCCAGCTTGATAAGGGGAGGTGTCCCACAGTGGAAGCCATCAACCTTTTACAGAAGAGTACAGCTGATGCTACTGAAGCTGAACTATGCTGAGAACAGGGCACACAATCAGCCTTCCTTCCAATTATATCACAGGTTGAGGTATATGCCATTCTCGGTAAACCCTGTATGGTATTCACCAAACCACTTTGATTATTTGGGTTGGGAAGGGAGAAACCATCTATGGCTTTCTAAGCTTAGATAAATAACGGAGTCTTTCCAACTTACAGCAAAATTCCAGCAATCAAAAACAGGAAGAAGCTATTTTGGATCAGGTGCTGGTGGATCCAGGTAAACCAGGTGAGGTTTGGGTTGGATTTCTCCAGCTTCAGAACCCAGGTCTTCCCAGACTCATAGATGGTCTCGTGGTCTCGGAAGGGTCCACATATCTTAGATGGTTTAACTCTGGATGGACAAAGAGCAGCTCATTATCAAAGAGCTATTCAAAGGACTGTTGCTCTACTTGGCATACAAAAGCTACACACCTAATCATTTTGTTTTTACAACATTTATACAGCATTTTTCGATAACTTACAAAGCCATTTGTAGCATAAAAATGTAAGTTCAAAGGTGAGCGTCACTGATTATTTGGCCAAAATGACACCACAAGAGGGAGATACCAGCAGGCTTGAGAAAACCTAAAGCTTTGCAGAAAGCAAAAACAAAACAACCTTTAGAAACCAAAACAAAAGATAGCCAAATAAGAACCGAGTGTGCTCAGCAGCCATGGAATGCTGACTGACTGTCTGAGTTAAAGAAAACAATAGAAAAATGGGTGGGAGGGGAATGGAATAGAATAGAATGGAATGGAATATCATGCAGAAGACCATGGCTGACTGAACAGGAGTACTCCACTCTGCAACCTTTTACTGCAGGCCCCACATGGGTTTAACTAATAACTGATTGTGTAAATGTCTGAATATTCAGCTGCCTGCAGTAGCTAGAGGCCCCTTTTCAACTACAGGCAACTCCCCATTTATGCACATTCAAGGCACCCGCCACCGCACATGCACGCATTACAGCAAACCCAGAAGTGGCCCAAAAAGGGGCGAAAACAGCAAACATGGCGCAAGAACAGAATCTAGCATGAGCCTTGGCAATTGCGATCCCAGAAACACTTGCACTGACCTCTGTGGCCTATGGAGAGTTTGAGCATGGAGGTTTAGAGGGTCTCTGCAGACTTTTCAATAGTGTTCCCAACATTCAAGATTTCACTTAAGCGTGCAGCGCCTCAGAACGTAATCCCCACATAAATGGGGAGTTGCCTGCACTTCTCTTATATGCCAATTTGCACAAAGACAAGTTTTTAATATGTTACCTATTCTGTACCATACCATAATTTATTTAGCAGTATCAAAACAGGTGCACATGTCTGCCAGAATGAAAGCAAAAATCCTTAATTATGTTTGACCCCTGCCCCCATATGGAAAGAGTGCTTTACAGTATGTCCCGTGAGCAGGATGCCAAATGCAAGACTTCTGACACATTCTTTAAAGCAACAGCAAGAAATTGTATGTTTAAAAAAAGCAGGACACCAGAGGCCGCAAAGACAGCATGCTCACCAGCATCAGAGAAGTCATTCAGACTTTAGTGCCTTGATGGTAGACTAGTGTGGCTGCACTAGCACTAGGTGGAAGATGAGCTTTTATGAGCGAGGGAGCAGTGTAGACTAGTAACAAGGTGCCTTTCAGGTGGGCATGGGGACAAGCTTTGCAGTAGAATGGGACGGAGAAGCCCAAACGAGCAGGATGTTTTGATATCAGATATCATGGCTGAGAGAACTGGAATTAACAGAAGAGTGGCAAAACATCCAGCAGTCATAGCATTCCTCTAACACCCGGAATGTAACTGCAGTCAGTTACAACTGAACAGAAAATCTACTCACGCCCAGATGGTGTAGGAGAGGAATATGGAGGCACCCAGGAAAGAAGGGAAGCACAGCAAGGTGATGAAAATGGTGCTCATGTGAGATGCACGCCAGGGTTTACTGGGAGACTGGCAATTTCTCATCAAGCTGGTCTAGGAGGGTGGAAAAAATACACAGTTTAAACTAGCTTATTCACTCTCCTAACAACAGCAACTTCTGAGTGGGACTCAGCCATACAGTGGTACCTCGGGTTAAGAACTTAATCCGTTCTGGAGGTCTGTTCTTAACATGAAACTGTTCTTAACCTGAAG
Organism: Podarcis raffonei; assembly: GCF_027172205.1. Taxonomy (NCBI): domain Eukaryota; kingdom Metazoa; phylum Chordata; class Lepidosauria; order Squamata; family Lacertidae; genus Podarcis; species Podarcis raffonei. The sequence continues at coordinate 32,024,000 of NC_070603.1, read as the reverse complement.
CACCACTTTAGCTAATGGGGCCTCCCGCTGCTGCCGCACTGCTGCTGCGCGATTTCTGTTCTCATCCTGAAGCAAAGTTCTTAACCCAAGGTACTATTTCTGGGTTAGCGGAGTCTGTAACCTGAAGCGTCTGTAACCCGAGGTACTGATAAAAGTACAATCTAGGTTAGTTCCTGCTGGTCAAGGACCTCTATCAGGTTTCCATTTCCTTTAATTTTCTTCGGGACAGAGCGAAGGCAGTCTGGGAGGCAAGTCCACTCAGTGTGATTTGCTAGCTTGTCTCCACCCCAATTTCTTTGTCCACAAAACTTCCATAAGCCAACCCTCTGCTAATGCATGTTGCCTCAGTGCAGTGGAAAGTGCATTAGTGCCCGTTGGAGATGGGCAGATAAATTACCTTCTTAATATAGAACAGGAGCAGCAACTTGAAGATTTGGACAACAGGGAGGAGTGGGGCAAAGAAGACTCCCAGCCTGGGCGGGGGGACAAAAAGGAGAGATCAGTAGTTTACTTAAGCTGAGCTTGTAAACCCCTGCACAGTTTTGCACCAGAATCTCAAATTAGGCAACCAGAATCCTGTGAAGTATTTTACATTATTCAATCTGGTTTCTGGCTTTTAAAGGAGGTGGAATTTTTTAGCAGAGTCTGAAAGAAATGAATGCACAGAAAGACTGAAGGTGGAGATGGATGGGCTGCAAGGGGTCCATGATAAGGAGCTGTGCTTGACCTAGAGGCTCCACCCCATTGCATGTTTTTGTGGTGTGGCGATCCTATTTTAAAAGTTTGAATGATATAAAATAGGGTAAAAATACTGCAAATAAACAACAAACAACAAGGTGCAGATGTGCAGCAGCACCTGAAAGACTGTGGCAGCGGAGATTTAAAGGAAATTTAAAGCTTTCCTGCTTCAAAGTGGTTAATTAGGATTGTTTAATTTACTGCTGGTCTTGATATTTGTTTTAATAGGATTGCTATTTGCAGAACCTGCAGCTCGAAGGTAGAACAAGATGCTTTGCATGCATAAGTCCTAGGCTTTTTCAGGTAAGGCTGTGAAAACCTTAGAGAGCCCCTGCCGGTCAGTGTAGACAATATCAAGTAGGTGGTCCAGTGGCCTAATTCAGTACAAGGCAGCTTCCTCTGTTAACATATGTCATTGCACTAAAAGCCACCCTGAGCAGCTCACATGAGACAGGGTGTAGATGTTTTAAATAAAATGCATGCGATCTAAAGATCCTCTGCCTTCTTCAAAAACAGATTAGTGCTCTTATCTGCAGGGTGAACAGAATGTAAGACTATAACATGAATATGCAAAGGGAAAAGGAGTGACCCAGCAAAAAAATGGAAGCGGGCATCTCTCACCAGGTCAAGGTTTGTCCATAAATGAGCTCCAGAACATTTCGAGCAATGTCAAACTCAGGCCTCCGCTTACTCTGTAGCTTCTTCTCCAAAATAACCCTGAGTAGTAGTCAGAGAGAGAGAGAGAAAGAGATTGGGTTGTATCCCATGAAGTCATTGCACAAGGGGGACAACTTCTGCTCACATCTGCTCTGAGGATTCCCTAACCCTCTGGAGCAGATTCTGTGGGGTGTAGGGGAAGGAGATGTTCCATTGTACCCATTGAAGTAGTTCTATTTATGCAATGACTTCACTGGATTCAACCCAGGACACAGCTATACAGCTGCAGATACAATGTTATAAGTGCATTATACAAATGTGACAGTAGATGGTGCTGGTGAGCTTACGGCAAATTCAATATATTTTTCAAAACGCTTTTTTTTAAAAGCATTTTTGTATGTGTCTAGATTCCACCCCAGTCAGTCCAAATTGCAAAGCAGGGCTTTGCCAGAGTAAGTTTTCACATTTGGGAAAGGGATTGGCCTGATAATTACCTCCACATCAGCTCTGCGAAGAAGGTGTCCAAGAGACAGAAAATGAAATCCATCACCACCAAGCGGTAGAGCTCTTGCCCCACAAAGTTCTCCCAGCACTGTGGAAAAATGGGCAAAATGGAGAGGTGTTTCTCTTTCTGGAGCTCTTGGCCAACCAGTTTCTTCTGTCTGCTGTTGCTTCAGACATCCCTAGCAACAGAAGTTGAGTCCATCCCTGCTATATGTGCAACGTGCCAGCAAAAAGATGACATTTTGCCTCTTGCTTTTGGAGGGGCAGGGCTCTATTTGCTGCAGGTTAAAACAAGGGAAAGCAACGCCAGCCTGCCTTTGCTGCAGCCGGTCAACTCTCCTCCTGTTCCACAAGATACTTTGCATTGTTCCAGTTTTAGCATGCCCAATGAACGGATTTAAGAAACTAATATTTGGCATAAATAAAGTTTAAAAGGTTATTCAAAGCACCAGAAAAGGTTTCCTGCTGCAAAGACCTTTCCCATTTCTCATGAGCTATTTGCTGGAAATTATGAAGCATCCGAGTGGGGGGTCACTTTGTTCCAAGTACACAAAGCCACCTTTTTTGTGCCTGGCTTGGTTCAGTATGATAAAACCACAGAAGACCAGCAGTTGCTGGAAATGTCCCAGCAGCAGCTTCACTTGCCACAAATTCACACTGACCTCCATTTCTGAAGTCGTCTCTTTCCTGCTCAGCCAGTGATAACACAGCAACCCTAAGATAACCATCTTCAGAATTAAGTTCCTGAAGACAAAAACAAAAAGAAAGAAAAAGAGGAAAGGAATTTCCTAAGAAACAATATTCTGAGGAAGAAAATTGTTTCTAAGTTAGATCGACTAAACCCACCCACTCCACCTCCAACTGCCAGAATGTTACCTGGAGAATCTGGTGACACCCACAGCATACATTTAAAGCACATGGCTCCCCCCCCCCAGAGATTCCTGGGAGATGAATTTGTTTAAATGGGTGCTGGGAATTGTAGCTCTGTAAGGGGTACGCTAGAGTTCCCAGGATTCTTTGGCGGAACCCATGTGCTTTAAGTGTGATCCACTTAGTTCTCTTGTTCTTCTGCTTGGCAGGAGTAAAGAGGTAGGGAAAAAGCTATCACCAGCACATTCAGGCATGGAGGACCAACGCCAATACCTGGACACAAAATGCAGAGGAAGCAACATGCTCCTCTGTTTCAGCTGCTAGGCTCTGTGTTACCTGCAGATGGCGACATACACTTCTAGGACGGGAGATTCCTGCTTCTCCCAGGCAGCCAGGAGGTTGTATATGTAGGGGATGAGCAAGTTAATCAGAGACACCAGCAGAGGCAGGGCCAGGAGCAGGGCTTCTTTGCCCAGGTAGTTGCTTGTCAAGAGCTTCTCATGATGAACCTGTGAAAGTGGTGCACCGTGGGTTACCTGTTCCAACTCTTATCAAGTCCCCACATTTAATGCAAACAGAGCTCTAGGTTCTAGGAACGGGATATAAGCATCACAGCACCTCCTTTATGACTATCACTGAAATCGCAACTTTCAAGCTGGGAAATTGCAGGAGATAATAATCTACATCTGCCTGTTTATTACAGTGAAAAGTGGCCACCTTTCATGGAAGAAACAAGTAGAAAGCTGGCACTGTTGTACTACAACTCCCATCACCCCAGGCCAGCAGGGGATGATGGGGATTGTAGTCCAAGAACATCTGGGGACCCAAAGCTGGGGAAGGCAGGCCTCATGTGAGCCCAGTGATGGCCTCTTTCCCCAAAGAGGCTAAGGAGTCCCTGCCACAGACCCAGAAAATCAGAGATAGTGCTTGCTGCCAAGAACACAGCAGGCCCTTGGAAAGCAATGTAGCAGCCATCTCACCTGGTAAATGTATATAGAGAAGTAGTGAACTCCTAGGACACATCCCAGAACAATGCCCAGAGACAGAGTCCAGGCTATCAGTAGGATTGCCAGCCTCTGCAGTCTCTTGCACAGGTTTAATGGGCGAGACCTGGATCGCCGCTCAGCCAGACACTCCTGATAAAGGAAAAGAAGAAAAACAACCACTTGAGTGATAAATGAGGACAGGGGCTGCAACATGACTTCCTAGTTACATGGCCAATCTGCATTTCTTAGGGGTAGGCAATATACCCAATGCAAAAGGAGCCAGCGATAAATCTGTGGGAGAGGCACCTGGGAGTTCAAAGGAATCAAAGAGTGTGACTGTAATCTGCTCTGTAATATGGGGAGGTTATCTGTACAAAAGAGCAGATCAGACTTGTTGTTGTCATCATAGGATTGTAGAGTTGGAAGGGACCCCCAAGGGTAATCTGGTCCACCGCCCTGCAATGCAGGAATCACAACTAAATGATCCCTGACAAATGGCCATCCTAACTCTGCTGAAAAACCTCCAATGGGAGTCCATTCCACGGCTGAACAGCTCTTAATGTCAGAAAGTTCTTCCTAACGTTTAATTGGAATCTCCTTTCTTGTAACTTGAAGCCATTGGTTTGGGTCCTACCCTCTGAGCAGCAGAAAGCAAGCAAACTCCATCTTCCATGTGGCATCATCTCTCAGGAAAAGTTTATACAGTTTGGAGAGGTATGAGCATCATGGCATAGATATCGCTGCACTATTTATATTCAGTGTCGTACAAAATGCCTTGTTACCTTCTCACATCTAGCTACCCAGAGTGGCTGCGGCGACCCAGTCAGATGAGTGGGGTACAAATAATTAATAATAATAATAACAACAACAACAACATCCTGCTGCACAGGATATCGAGAGCCCCATCACTCAGCCTTCCCAGGGAGACCGATTTATCCACCAAGCTTGTTGCATTTTCACAGCCTGAATTGGCACACTCAGTACTTGCCTTCAGGTGAGTGCAGATGTTTTCACTCTGAAGTCGGACGGAGCGTTTCTGGATCACCTTGTAGTCCCAGGCACAGAAGACTTTGATTGCCAGGTCCCCTGATGCACTGTCCACACGGTAGCTCTCCCCAAAGGAGTGGGACATGCTGCGAAGAAGGGAGAAGATACCGTCAATCAAGATTGCTTGTGTTAGAAATACTTTCTTTAAATCAAGTCTTCCAAGCAAGACCCTTCATGATTTTTTTTTTTCATTTCTTAAAGTTATTTGCACTCTTTCTGATACCAGATTGTTGACCATCTGGCAAAAAAAAAAAGAAAGAAAAAGAGAGAGATTCTGACACTGCCTGAGTTAAGTAAGTCCCATCATGTTCCATGGCGCTTACTCCCAGATAAATACGCATTGGATTGCAGACCTTAAAACAGATATTATTAGTGTTCACATGTCATAATAAACCATAAGGGCTTGCGACCAGTTTACTTGCAGGATCATCTTACTTTATATGCCTACTCAACTACTCTGACACTGTTGTAGCTGCCACGTAATACTCTTTCTGCAGTTCTGAGAAATCCATCTTATAACACGGTAGCAACAACACTTTGAAACTCCCTGCCTATTGACACCAGACTGGCACCTTTGCTGTGCTCTTTTTGCTGCTTGCTTAAATCATTTTTGTAAAATGGTGACATGTTTAAATCTTTTTAACTGCTTTTTTAATAATATCTTTAAAAATATGTTTTAACTGTCCTATTATAATTTTTAACATTTCTTGTAAACTGCTTACAAGACTGCAGATTTAACAAAATATGTTACTACTTAGACTTGCAATATATGCTATCACATTTGAATGGCAATTATGAACCCTTCTTGATTGCTTTGTTGTTGTTGCTGCAATCCTTCCCATCCTAGAGGCCTCAAAATGCTGCTGGATTTCCACAATCCCTGACCATCAGCTCTGCCTTCTGGGAATGATGGGGAGCTGAATTTATAATTATATGGGAGGATACCAGGTTTGAGAAGGTTGGGTGTACCAGACTGCAGCAAAAAAAAAGCAGTAAGAAATACTGATGGGAAGGAGGAAGTGTTATTTGGAGCCCAGTACCTCTGTTTTCCCCAGAGTGGTTGGGGACACCCAGCCAGATGGGTGAAGTATAAATAATAAAATTAATATTATTTTCAGGGAATTGTAAAAAATCAGGAAGGATGCAGAATATGGAAGATACCTAGACATTTTCTAAATGCAACCAAGAAGGAAAGACAAAATGAAAAGGTTGAGGACAGGTCCTGTGTAAGAGAAAAAGCAAAGAAAACTCCTGAAACCCGTATCATCTCACCTGTACACCAGCAGAAGGCAGGTCACAAAGAAGGAGACGCCGGTGGCTAACACGTAAGCCAGTGGCATATTGTATGGCAGATGGACAGTCCTGCCCTGCCTGCAAGTTGTGCTGCTGTTAGGGCTGAATGCGCAGGGGTCATTCAGTGTGAAGTTACTGTAGTAGCCATAATACATCAATGTGTGATTGAAGTAGCCCTGCAAGGAGAAGAGAGAAATGGTTTCCAGTCCTTCAAGTGCTTTACTCTTTGCCCAAGGAACTTGGGCACAGCAACATGGGGGTGGCTCCCACATGCATGCTTGACACAACCACTGATGACACTGATGACCTTGGGTTAAGTACTTAATTCGTTCCTGAGGTCCGTTCTTAACCTGAAGCACCACTTTAGCTAATGGGGCCTCCGCTGTCGCTGTGCTGCCGCCACGTGATTTCTGTTCTCATCCTGAAGCAAAGTTCTTAACCCAAGGTACTATTTCTGGGTTAGCAGAGTTTGTAACCTGAAATGCCTGTAACCTGAAGCATATGTAACCCAAGGTACCACTGTACTCACAATTCCCCCATTTCTTCTCAGAGGAGTCTGGGGTTTTTAAAACCCTCATGGGCTAAGCAAACACCTCTGCTGTGCAATTGTTTCCAGAAGTAGTGTTGGAATAAGGAGAAAGGCATATTTTACGTTGTGATGGGGGATTTGTGGCCCTCCCAATCTTGCTGGACTACAGCTCCTATCGTGCCTGACCACTGCCTGTGCTGTCTGGGCCTGATGGGAATCAAACTCCTAGGAAATCTGAGTGGCCACAGTTTACTCACCCCCGTTTTTAATATCACTCCACACATGCCACGATTAGAAGTACGCTGCTTTATTCCAATGGCAGCAAAGGGACATCAGATGTATTCGACAAATGCTTACCGCTCCAGTGAGGGGCTCAAGCCCCGTGAAGGCTTTGCTGTTGGGTGTGGTAGGAGGGTAAGCAGCCTGCACGGCAACCACGAAGACCAGCAGGAGCAGAAACAAGAAGAGATTGAACATGAGCAAAGTCTTGAGGAACAGGAAGTAGGAGAGGATGCTGGACCCAAAGCGACCGCTGATCTGCTTGAGGGAATAATGCCAGGGCTGGAGGGTGTGACGGAGGGACAGAAGGCTGTACCAGAGATTCCGGAACCCCTGCAGGGAAAGCAGCCTTTGATCAGAGAAGCCCTTCAGCTGAAGAGATGGTAGCTTTCAGCAAGCCATTGGTTGGGGTCCTACAGGTGTGTTTCACCAACACACAGTTAAGCAAATCGTTCCATGTCCTGGTGAGGGTCCAGGTCATGTGCAAGAGGAGAAGGAGAGGGAGGAAATCCCCTTGCATTAGTACAACTATTTAGTTGACTCCCAAGCACCTGAGCTACACTTGACTAAGCATCCAGCCCAACCCTACTGGACTCCTTCCCGTTGGTCTTGGCAGGATAAGTAAATCCACTGCAATCCATTGTGTCATTGTGTTCCCAAACTGTGGTCTGCTAGTTTCATTCAGGGGGTCTGCTGAGCATCTGTGAATTTGTGGTTGAAGATGGGAGATGCCACATCAATCACATTGGATATTTGTATTAATTTTTAACTGTATTTTCATTGCTTATTTCTTATATTGTGTTTTATTGTATCAACCTTTGAATTCTATGGAACTGCAGCTGCCACAACAGGCAGAAAATCCATTAAGTGGTCCCACCAAGACCCTCAGCCATTTTCAAGTGGTCTGTCGGGGGGAGAAGTTTGGGAGCCACTACATTATGTGAAACATGCAGTCACCGCCTGTTTTGAGCAAACCACTGGGCCACAATCTCTGAAGTGTGAATTACAATGTTCTAGCTCACTGGGGTGCGGCACAAAATGAGTAAATATTTGCTTTGCATGTGGCACAGTAAGAATGTCATAAGAATATTAAGTGCCTCCTCTCCCAGCCCAGCTTGGAACCTAACATGGTGCCTTCTCAAAATGCGAGCAGAGCCAAAAATGAACTTGTGTTGAAGAGAAAGCTGACATAAGTCTTCCATTATCTATTTACTTCATTTCTATCCCACCTTTCCTTGAAGGAGGTCAAGGTAATGTACATGATTCTCCCCCCCCCCCCGAAAAAAATATCTCATTCCCACAACAATCCTGTGAGGTAGGTCAAGCTACTGGCCCAAAGTCAGCAAGAGAGCTTCATGTCTGAGTGGGAATTTGAAGCCAGGCCTTGAGTACAACATTCTAACAGCACTAGAAGAAACTTAGAAAGAGGCTCCTAAAACATTTTAATGCCTTGATGGCATTAACATAAACTCCGTAACTGGCAAAAGTTGGGCCGACTCAAATCCTTAAATACCCCATGGATTTCTTAGAAGGATTCTGATGGATATTTCCACAGCTATGCAAGGAAGATTCTGGAGGCCACACTTCTTCTCAGAGAGGCCCCTGAGTCTGTTTTTCTCCTCACAATATAGATATACAGTGGTACCTGTTCTCATCCTGAAGCAAAGTTTTTAACCTGAGGTACTATTTCTGGGTTAGCGGAGTCTGTAACCTGAAGCGTATGTAACCTGAAGCGTATGTAACCCGAGGTACCACTGTATAAGGAAGTGCTTGGGAAACTGTTGTATGGACAAATGAGGGATTTCATTAGTTGTATGAAAAGAATTGGCCTCAATTAGGCAACCTTGTATCTAGAAAGGGTGTTGGTAAAGTTATGCCCTCATTTAGCAGCACCTTCAATGGGCGTAAGCAGAGATTCTTCTCTCTTTCTGGGGGCAGCTGGTGGTGCCAAAGCAGGCTGACCTTTCCAGGCCTACTTCTAAAGCATACATTTAAATCAGTAGTATACCACTTTAATAGTCACAGCTTCCTCCAAACAAATCCTGGGAACTGTAGTTTGTTAAGGGTGCTGCAGGTTGCTAGGAGACCCCTATATGCTTCATAGAGATGCAATTCCCAGGGTTCACCCAGAAGAGGAATTGATTGTTAAACCACTACTGTGGCTCTGTGAGGGGAACTGAGGTGTCCTAATACCACTCAGCACCCTTAACAAACTACAGTTCCCAGGATTCTTTGCAGGAAGCCATGAACCGCTGCTTGGGTTCCGAGATATTCAGGGGAGGCCTTTCTCTCAGTCCCGCCATCCTCACAGGCACGCTTGGAAGGGACACTGGAGAGAGCCTTCTCAGTGGCTTCTCCCAGACTTTGACACTCTCTCCCTAGAGAAGCTAGACCTGCTCCCTCCTTGTTGTCCTTCTGCCTGAAGGTGAAGCCAGTTCCCAACAGGCTTTTGGGAACTGACTGTTTTTAAGGAAAGGGCTGGTGCTATGCTGTTCTATTGTAGATAATAATAATAAAATAATAATAATAATAATAATAATGGGGTATTAAAGTGTTTTAAAGGTATGGCACAGATGTGGCCCAGGACTATGCAGGGCAGGTGAAGTTCATGACTTACTATGATGATGTGGTATTTAAGCCGGCTGCAATGTGACAAAGGAGCTCTTGTCTTGGGTTTCATCAAGGTGCCTGAGTACCCACTTGATTCCTGCCTACAAAGGGACAGACAAACGGATTTTTATAGAATCATTGCAAAAAGCTGCTCTTTAGATGAGAAGTACAAGCTCCTCATGTCGTTCAGCACACTCACCAACTGCTCCCTTGATTGCAATAATTTTTATTTTTATTATTATTATTATTATTTATTACTTATACCCTGCCCATCTGGCTGGGCCTCCCCAGCCATTCTGGGCAGCTTCCAACAGAATATTAAAAACACAATAAAAGATCAAACATTAAAAACTTCCCTAAAGAGGGCTGCTTTCAGATGTCTTCTAAAAGTCAGGTAGTTGTTTATTTCCTTGACATCTGGTGGGAGGGCATTCCACAGGTCAGGCGCCACTGAATCTCATTCCTGCCCATTTTAGTAGTGCTGAAATGGCTTAAAGGCACTGACCTCAGCTTGCACTTCTCGCCCAGGCTTAGAGGCATTGTTCTCAGCATGCTGATGCGCTGGCTGGCTGGCAGGCTCCGGAGTTCTTTCACCAGGAGGCTGCGTTTGTCTAGGGAGGGAAGAATACAGGATGTTTAAAGGCCACTGCTGGAGGAGGTAAACCCAGCTGCATTTCCAATGGCAGGAATTTTGGCGAAAGAGAGAAAATGTCAAAAAGAAAAAAGTACCTCCTTGGCTCCCCTTCCTTACACATTTTGAACTGGGTATTAAAACAAACAAGTCGTACAGAAAACAAGAAATAAACCACACACTGGATTCTGCAGCTCTGGTCTGGAAAAGTGTTTGTTCCATGGCCTTTCCTGGCAAGGCTGACCCTGTACATTTTCTTGAGTCAGGGCCATAACATGATAATGCTGCCTTAAAGGGCTATGGTAGTTGATCCTCTGAGCAGTCATTGGTCTGGAAAGGTATTCTGCCCCACCTGCTCTGGTGAAAAAATCCAATTGTTCTAATGATGCAAATATTTGGAAGGGTGAACCATATGCACAGAACAGTGACCATAAATTATTATTATTGGAAGCTTTTAATGTTTAATGGATTACTATACTTTAATATTTTGTTGGAAGCCACCCAGAGTGGCTGGGGAAGCCCAGCCAGATGGGTGGGGTATGTATGTATGTAAGTATAAATAAATAAACAAATAAAATAATATTATTATTATTTCCCTAAAATGCTCATCACTCAGACAGCTACACAATGAGTACACAGCCCCTTCCAATTTCTTGCCAGAGTGTGCATCTCCCCAAGCTTTCCATAGCAGACTTACTATCCTCTTCCTCGTGGCTGGAATCCAGGTCTAGATCAAGCTGCCGGATGCTGGGCCGCGCGGAGCGGGACACTTCTTGAAGAGGGGCGCGGGTGCTCTTCCGGCGCAGCCGGGCAGTGCGGTTACAATACTGGGAGATGACAGCTCCTCTGCTGCGGCCTGCAAGTGGATGGGAAAGAAGATGAGAGGAAGGCTCCTGGTCTGATACCATGGAGAATTTTCACCCTCTATCGTTTGTGCTCCATGCTGAAAAGCCTTAACTCTGAGACCCTGCCTCTTGCAAAGGCACTTCCTTGCAGGCTTGCTCCAACTCACCAATAGTTCGGCTGGGCATGCTGGCCAGGATGCGCAGAGTGGCTGAGGAGAAGTCCGGATGTTCTGCCATCTGTCCTGGTGCCTCCCAAGCCTCAGTCAGGCGGGGAGGAGAAACCGTGTAGGCCAGATTCTCTGGAGGGAAGGGAGGAACGAAATGATTTTTACTGCATAGTCTTGGGTAGGGAGGTGGAAGGGGTGTTGTCCCATTGGAGCAGGGATCCTCCTTACCTACTTTTCATTTCCAGTTCTGTGCATGCTCCCTCGTTTTAAATAAAAGCAGTGCTTCGCGAACTTTTAAATACTTTGCTACCACTTTTGAACTTCTTGTGCCTTCTCTCCCCAACCTCAACTCAGGACCAACCTTTTGTTCCACAGCAGACTCAAGAACAAACGTTGAATCAGGCATACGACCCACCTGGTCCAGCATTAAATATGAAAATCTTTAATGAACAATAGCATTTTCTGTGAGTATTGCAACACTCCAGTTCTGCTAGTGCAACAGACTTCCATTTGCACAACGGAACTTCCTTCTTCTCTCCCCTGAAGGCCCCAACCACTTGCCAGAGATGGCAAAAATTAAGTGCACTAATAGAATGTACTTATTCATAGATATGTGAAACTTGTATGCATGGTACAGCAATTATGCTGCCTTTCTGATGGTCTGAGACATTGCATTGTTGTGGAAACCCATCCTTGCATTGATATGTGTGTGTGTGTGTGTGTGTGTGTGTGTGTGTGTGTCTAGGTTCTTTGGTTTCTACACCTTTTGAGTTCTCCACAGCTTCAATACGGTTAACAAAGGAAGCTTTAAGGACCCCTTGGGCGATTATTATAAATTAAATTAAATTAAATGGCACATTTTGTCATCTAGGCTGAGTCGTCTATACCCCTGGGAAATCTCCCCCAGTGTTTCTTGCCAGAGGCTTCCGAAAACACATGAAGAGTGAAATTAATATTCAGCACAACAAAAAAGCAAAACAACAACAACCCAAAAACATCTCAACTTTCATCACATCTGAGAATCTCACAAGTTCACTGCCAAATCTGTCTCTTAGTCTGCAAGTTCATGAATTCATAGTTTTGTTATTTGTATTTCATTCTTCAATATCCGGTAATTTGGTTCACTCATCTAGCACATCAAGTTGCTTAAAATACAATAATTACTGTCACAATTACAACTGGTGTTTTATATAAATCATTTTGCAAATAAACAAGAAAACAAAACAGCTGAAATATGTGGAAGTTCTTAAAGCACACAATTCCAAAATTCTCTTATCACTATGTCTTGGAGACATCTAAAGTTTCTGAGTAAACAGAACAAAACCAATAGTATATAACTTACATAGGGACACTTTCGATATAGCGTAGATTCCGGCGTATAATACGACTTTTTAACCCCGGAAAAGAGGCTAAAAAGTCGGGGGTTGTCTTATATGCTGGGTATTGGCGGCGCGGTGCAGAGCGGAGCCCGCCCCCCGCCTGCTGCAGCAGGGGCGGCGTGCTCCACTCCGCGCGGCTTTCTCCCAGCATGGAGCTGCCCAGTGTATTAGGCAACTGGGCTTAGAAGACGAACCCCCAAATTGCAGCTGCCATTTTTTGGGGTTGTCTAATACTCCCAGTTGCCTAATACACCGCAATCTACGGTACACCTCAGACCATTTGAAGGTCTTTGTCATGGTAGCAATGCTCTCGTCTTTGAGTGCTGTAGCAATGTTAGCTGTATAGTCTCCCTTGGAAAGAATATTATACAGTATTAACCAAAGAATAGACAGAGCTGTTTCTACTGTATTTGCCAAAGTAACTGAATTTTGCTTTGGGTAAAATTCACCGGCTTCTGCAAGCCAGTGTGGTGCAGTTGTTAAGAGGCCCAGGCTAGGGCTAGGGACACCAAGGTTCAAATACCCACTCAGTCATTAAGGTCACTGTCACCATGTCTTAGCCTAACCTACTTCGCAGGGTTGTTGTAGAAGAAAGAACTGGCTGAAAATGGAATAAAAAAAAGATGTGAAAATATAACAGTTTGTTCTCATTCTACTTTCACCACATACAGATCAGATTGCAAAATCAGCTTCTCTGAAATAAAACAATTCTGATTAGCTGTAGCACTCCTGCATTTTAGTGGAGGCTAAAATGTTCTGAAATTAGGACGCTGTGCATTTAGCAATATCTGTCAACCCTGACTTTCTAAGTGAAAACATAGAAGCTACATCAGAACACTTCCCCAGGTTTTTCTCCTGCTCTACAACCACATTGGCCTCTGAGGAAAAGCAGAATCAAGAAAAATTACTTTCACCACACAAATCACACTCCATCACAGCTATTTCCCTGCAGCAATCAGAGGGATGATATCCACCCAGCAGTTCTCAACAATGAGACACACTGTCTCACCTCTGCCTCTGGGAGCCAGATTCTGCATCTCCACCTCCTCCTGTTCAGCCAGCCAGCTCTGCTCCTCGATGAGCTGGTGGAAGGAATCGTGCACAGCACCTTCATCGTAAGGACTTATGTCCTGGCTGTGGGGGAACAGAGAACCAGGTTCCAGAATTATTCATAGAATCATCGAATGGTAGAGTTGGAAGGGATCCCGAGGGCCATCTAGTCCACCCCTTGCAACGCAGGAATTTCAACTAAAGCATTAAGCTGGTGCATTGCCTAAGAAGACAGCATCCTAACTCCCAACTGGATCCATGTGTAGGATAATGCTAGGAGTCAGGTGTATATAGAGCCTAAGAATAGAGATGTCCCACAAGGCAGTGTTTATTAACAGTCATCAAAGCAGTAACTGTGGACCACCAGTTTTAGACACAGGTCCTCCACCACAGGGACGTGGGTGGCACTGTGGGCTAAACCACAGAGCCTAGGAGTTGCTGATCAGAAGGTCAGCGGTTCGAATCCCCACAACGGGGTGACCTCCCATTGCTCAGTCCCTGCTCCTGCCAACCTAGCAGTTCGAAAGCACATCAAAGTGCAAGTAGATAAATAGGTACTGCTCTGGCTGAAAGGTAAACGGCGTTTCTGTGTGCTGCTCTGGTTCGCCAGAAACGGCTTAGTCATGCTGGCCACATGACCCGGAAGCTGTACGCCGGCTCCCTCGGCCAGTAAAGCGAGATGAGCGCTGCAACCCCAGAGTTGGTCACGACTGGACCTAATGGTCAGGGGTCCTTTACCTTTACCTCCACCACACCTAGGCAACAAACCTAAGAGAGGGCCTATGACAACAGTGAGGAATGGCTAGGGGAGGGGAAGCTCAAGAGGAGCAGGGAGCTGCTGCTGCCCCCAGCACCTGTCACCTGAGGGGGCTGCTTCACTCTACCTAATGAAAAGGATTTTGAGAAGTGCCTTAGTTCAGAGGCAAGATTAATGAAATCTATGTGTACCATTTCCCTCTGCTTGCAGAGCCCATAGGTGCATAAATCCTGTACCTCTAGTTTCCCAGTTCCAAGCTTTGCCATTTGTACTGCAAGGAACTGTGGAACTCATTGCCACATGGTTCAACCATGGGAAGTAGAATATCTTTCATCAAAAGATCAGACAATTCTTATGAAAGGAAAGGAACATTTTAAAAGTTTAGGTAGGGTGATCGGCATCCTTCTGTTGTTTTGAAACATGCTGGGGATGAATGTAAATTACATATGTGGTGGAGTAATCTATTATTGCTCTGTGCAGTTAGCCGTAGGCTTCTCTCAACTTGTGCACAGCTGAATAAATTTTGGAGCCAAGGACTAAAATAGACCACCTGCCTGTCCCAGTAAGTTTTTTCTCGTGCCATTAAAGAAAGCTTGCATTCTGCAAACATAGATGAATCAGAAGAACTTCCCAATATTCCATAACATGTGTGGTCTGCTTCACTGTGCACTGGAATCCTCTACAATGAAGTAAATCCCTCAGGCCCCATCTTTTGAACAAAAATGTCCAATTTCCAGGTATTTCTAATAGTTGGCATGTCCAGAACTTTGTGCATGCCAAAGTTCAGCTTTCGGGGGGGGCCTGGAAGTATCCTTGTGGTACATTTATTTGCCCCCTGCTTCTAGGGAGAGCCTTGGAAGCGCCCCCTTCGGACTTCTGTGGTTATCAGGGTACCACATTTTAACTTCCCAGTTACCAAGGAAGTGGTGTAACCAGCTGGGTTCTGTTTTGCGCACAAGAGAGAACAATCATGTCCTCTTTCAGACTTTCCCCGTTGCCAGGTTAGTGCTTCTAGATTTCTGGAAATATCTTTTGAGTCTTCCATTTGAAGGGAAATAAGGCATGAGTGACTAGGATGCCTTGGAACAGGAACACAGGAAGTTGCCTTATACTGACTAAAGTCACCAAACCACCTGTCCCTCTAGATCAGTTTTGTCTGGGACCCTCCCAGCCCTACCTGAAGATGCTGGGGATTGAACATGAGACCTTCTGCTTACAAAGCAGATCCTCTACCTATTGAGTTACATAATCCCTTCTCTAAAGCATTACACAGATACCAAATTTCAGGATGAAGACAATTTAGGGCAACAAAACAAAACAAAACCCCATATTGGCAATTTCAATACCCCCAACACCATGGAGTTAATGAAGCCCAAGTGTATTTACATTAATTTATATCATTTAAAATACTGTCACTCACCTGGCAGCCTCCCTATTCTCGGTGGCAGGAAAGGTGAAGGCCACCGTGTGAGACATCTTGCCCTCCCTCAACAGCACCAATCACTTGCCTACTGGTTTGCTTGCCTCTTCATGGTTCAGTCTGACGGCGTTTCTAAATGCAAGTTAGAGAGGGATCCCGTCACCGATGAGCTGCTTCTGGTGAGGTGGCCCCACTTTGGGGCTCAGTGCTGCTACACTTGAGATCACAAGACTTTTGAGGTTAGGAAGACTGATCTGGCTTAATCCTGTTGACTCCCACAGACAGCAAAGCTAGGTCTGGAGTTATGAGCTGCCTCTATGCTACAAGGAGGACCACAAGACCAGGAACGCAAAGCTACCTTCAACTCCCGCTGCAAGACTCTTTTAAACAGAAGGCAAATGTCTACCGCCACAGCAGCCCAGTCAGCTAGGAGCAAAACACTGCGAAGAGGAAGGAAACGGAGGTTGAGACAAAGGCTGCAATTCAGCATGGTGCAGTGACCTTGCTCTGCATTTCACCACTGAGATAACACACACAGAGCAGCAGATTCCAGGACAGTCAGAACTTCACCCGCTCAGGGGCGAAAAAGAGTGGCTTTCTCCATTCTCTTGACTGAAAGGGCAGGGGAGCACTTCTCATGAACCCACGCACATGCAGGTGCTTCTCATACATCCGCCTGCGCTGCTCTGGGAGCGACAAACTCACTAAAGTTTATTTTGACTGCCTCAGCCTTCATCAGACTACACCAGCTGTCGCCACATGTTGCCAAGGAGATAAGGGGTTTTTTTTTGCAGTTCAGTGCACAAAGGCTGCTTGGCTTCCAAGGGATAAGGAGAGCCTGACCCTGACATTCTTAAGGGTGGAGAGGAATAGAAGTCCCTCATCATCACTCGGAATTTAGGGGTCAGCAAACTTTTTCAGCAGGGGGCTGGTCCACTGTCCCTCAGACCTTGTGGGGGGCTGGACTATATTTTGAAGGGGGGAAAAAGAATATGTACGAATTCCTATGCCCCACAATTAACCCAGAGATGCATTTTAAATAAAAGGACACATTCTACTCATGTAAAAACACGCTGATTCGCAGACCGGCCACAGGCCGGATTTAGAAGGCGATTGGGCCAGATCCAGCCCCTGGGCCTTAGTTTGCCTACCCATGGATTAAATAGTTCCCTCACAAAACGCCTCACTTGCTTCAGTGCACTGAGAACTACAGCAAACAAAGCAGCTGGTGCTTCCTGCCTGACAGGAAACACCAGGAACTCCTGCTTCAGGTTCCAGGAAAAGTCTGAGATGGGAGAATGAAGGAAACAAATGACTGGATGCCTGAAGTGTGTTTTACACACAAGATAAAAGCTGAGCATGGTTGCCCATAGTTCTGACGTCCATAGCCAGGAAATCACTTGGTTCATCCTGTGTCGCTCAGTTCAGGAGGAGTTGCAACATATTTTTTGCTTTGAAGGAGGTCTCAAATTTTAGAGCCTGGTGCAAGGGACACCCATTATTTCACAAGCCTACATCAATACTGCAGAAGAAAAACAACAACAGTGTAGTGCCCTTACTTCTTGAAACCGTAACCCCGTTGTTCTAGGTAAGGGCAAGGGAACTTGTGGCCCTCCAGACGTTGTTGAACTTTTATCTTTCATCAGCCTCAGCCAGCATGAAATACAGGCAGGGACAATGGGAGCTGGGGTTCAGTAACATCTGGAGGACCAGAGGTGCCTCAATGCTAGACCACAACTACTATTATCCCAACCAAGGACCATGATGGCAGGTGCCAGCTACAGGTTACCCAACCTTGTTCGGAGATGCTGGGGACTGAACCTGGGACTTTCTCCATGCAAGGCAGACATTCTACCACTGGGCTATGGCCCCTCCTCAGACCATCTGTGAGAGAGATTTATTATGGGAATGCAACACTCCCATGGGAACGTTTGTTAGTGACTCATCCCACAGTCAGGAAGCCTTCCTTAAAAACTGACTTTATTCTAGAGCATTCCTAATTATATGCTGACCCCACTTATTTCTCCTCACTCTGTTGACATTTTGGGCTCTTTTAGGCTTTTTCTATGTGGCAAAAGTTGTTCTGTCTTCTTTTCATTTCGGCCTTCCATAGGCCAGAACCATCTTACCATGCCTCCACCCAGAGCTTCCAAGCTTCCCTCACATTTACAGCTCCCTGAACCCTTGGGCCTTTCTTTTGACCTTGCTTAACATTATTCATCAACTTCTCTCTTTTGGCTAAAGTGGGAATTGTATTAGGAGTACTGATGGAGGCAGGTCTTACAGCAAAACGCTATGCTCCTCTCCTTCAAGTAGCCCTGAAAGAGATTTGAGCTAAAATGTCCAGGAGCTGCGTTTTAATTATTAAGCCTGCAGAAAGGAAGCCAACTGGCTGACCTGAAACCTATTGCAAAGATAACGTGAAACTTAACAACGTCCCATACTACTGCCCTGGCTGCCTCCAAGAACAAGCCTGAGGAAACCTTGGCCCCAAGTTCATGCTTGCTAGGAACAACCACTGATCTTCTGAATTCCTTATCAGAGCAAGCAGAAAGGTTTAGCCCTGGATAGTAGCTCAGCAATGGTGTCTGATGCAGATTGGTATTGTTGGAACACTTAGAACTCTGCCTCTGTACACACTACAGTCATACCTCGGGTTGAATACGCTTCCAATTGAGCGCATTCAAGTTGCGCTCCGCGGCAACCCGGAAGTAACGGAGCGCGTTACTTGTGGGTTTTGCCACTTGCACATGCGCAGACACTCAAAATGACGTCATGCGCATGCGCAGAAGCGGCGAAAAGCGACGCATGCGTAGACATGCCATTGCTAGTTATGTTTGCTTCCAGATGCGAACAGGGCTCCGGAACGGATCCCTTTTGTATCTAGAGGTACCACTGTATTTATTTAAAGTACATCCCACCCCTGCCAAGAATTCTGGGAACTGTAGTTCATCCCTCACAGAACTACAATTCCCATGCCCCTTAACAAACTATAGTTCCAGGGATTCATGGGGAACTTTAAATGTGTGGCATGTATGTAAACCCCAAGCTTTAAACTCTCTCACTTCTCACCAGAATGCAGGGGGCCAGGCAGCTGGTACAGCAACGATGCAACAAAAGGCATTTGTTTGCCCAGTCGTGGCTGCCAACCCTTTTCCTGCCCCCATATAAATTAGCATGCTTTCTCCTAGCATGCTTTAACATCAGCCTAATAGAATGCCAGAATGCCAGGCCTTTGCTACAGCCTTTGTCCAAGCAAAGAGTCACACCCGTCTCCTGCAGTTTGGTTTTGAGAGCATCTATATATCCCAAACATTCATGTACTTCCCCAGCCATACTTTATGCATTCCCCCATTTTTAATAAGACTATTCTCTTTGGGCTGAAGTAGACTTGCACCCTGGCCAGTTTTCATTTAACACCTGCAAAATTAGGCAGCAGGCACCGGTCAAATTTATGCATGTGTAAATGAACTCTTAACTATGCAAATAGCCGGAGGCAGTATTCTTTCCCCCTTCTTGGAATAAATGCCAAATCACAGAGAAGCAGTGATTTTGCACGGTATGGGGGCACACACACACTCTCATTACTACAGCATGCACAGGGTTATGTTGGGGAGCAGCTGCATCCACGTCTAACTCAACACAAATCTCAGTGGCAGCTTAATTACCGCTTCTTGGCAGCCACACAGGAGAAGAATCATTACAACAGGCACGGCCACCACTGGACATAGAAGAGTTAATCGCAGTACATTCAGGCCTCTCCTCCCAGCCCCCAGCAGCAGGAATTTCAGAGTGTTTTGCTCACCCAGCCTGTGGGCATGTTTGGACAGATAACGGGTTGGGCTGCACACCCATTCCTATACATTCACCGGAACAGGAACAGTTCTGTGTAGGGAAAAGGATGAAACTCATGTGCAGATTGTTACATGTGATGTTGTCTGCATGCATCTGTTTCACTGGGTATATATTAGGATGAAACGGAGACGTGTAAAATTGTCACATGATGCTTCTGCGCTTTCTTCCTTATGGAAGTATGCTTTCCTGTATGAATTCTTAAGAACCAAGAAGCCCATATTCAACACCAGAACTGCTAAAGCTACTGTTGCTCAGTTAGAGTGAAACCTCCTACACTAGGTCACATGCAGGGGACGATGGGCAGGTCAGGACAATCATGTGGGAACCCTAGAACATTGGAGGGGGTACATGTGGCCCTCCAGATGTTGCTAGACTACAACTCTCATCATCCCTGACCATTGGCCATGCTGGCTGGAGCTGCTAGGAGTTGGGAGTCCAACATCTGGAGGGAAATAGGTTTACCGCCTCCTGTCCTAAATGAAACATCAAAGCAGTCTCAGGATGGTCACCCATGAGAGCCAGGATTGGCTAAGCAATTAGAAGCACTGCTCTGGTGTCTTTGAGCTGCATTCCAGATGTAGTGGGGTTTTTGGACTGAACTAATCACCTGCCAGTTAACAAGGGCAAGGCAGGGCTCACATCTGGCTTCCTGCAGTGAGTAGGGTGGTGCCTCCAGAGAAACAGTGCCTCTTTCAAAAACACTTTTTGCACTGCCAGTTCAGCACCCAAATAGGAATGCAGAAAGAAAGCTGGCAGGATGTGCCCTTAGTGCAATTGGTAATTCTCATCCCCAAACCAGATAGTTTACTTACCAGTGTAAGGACACCCAGAAGACCTCTGAACTCCATGAAATTTCTCACACTTCCAGGGCTAGAGAGAGCCTAGCCCAGCGCATCCTACTTCCCTGGCAGAAGGCAAAGGCATGCTTCCATCCTGACATACCTTTGCATTCTTACTTTCTCTCCACAGCAGCTTCTGAAATAATGGAAACAATAGAACTGCTGCATGCCCAAGGCTTGCCTGCAGGGCCAAGAAAGTGTTCCAAAGATCTCTGCTTCTGCTGTGCCAAGAAGCACAGGCTGCAGCCTCATCCTCCACCCTCCCCCTATTCCTTTTCTGCAAACAGCTCTTTCATATTATCTGCTCTGATACAGCAGGACAGCCCAGGAGGAGTCAGAGAAGCACAGTGGTAAATTCTGAAATGCAGGAGTTAATCAAAACAGCCTTCACAGCCTCACTCGAAGAAGAATACAACACACCCACACCTAGCAAGCAGCACCACTTAGCAGAATATCCAATTTATTAGGATCATCCCAACTAAAATCATATACAGTACAGTATATAATTACCTAGGAGTATAGGTTTAATTTGTAAAGCACACTGGCATTTAACAAAATATCTCTACTCAGCTGAAAAACAACTTTTAACTTTTAATGAAAAGTTTAATTTAAACTGCCACTGTGAAACAAGGACCACATCAAAGAAAAGGAAAGCAGTACCCAGCGTTTGCTCATTGTCCTCAACCCCAAACTTCCTCTATGCTAATCTGTCACAAACATTATCACCTCATTTACTTGCCAGAACAAGGAGACTGTCAATCACACTGGCACTCTGGCAGAAGAGACTACTTTTGAAAAAAATGTCCAGGCACCATTTCAGTTTACCACAACCCACTACCCAATTCCCCTTTCTTACATTGGCGCTTAACATCTCGGACTACTTGGAAACAACTCAACCAAGGTCATTGGCACTTTCTTGCAAGTAAACTTGCTTGTGACCCTAGCATTACTTTTCATTGTTTGAAAGTGCTCCAGTAGGGTACGTGGAATATGAAAGCTAACCCTACTAACTAGAAAAATTCCACACACACCAAGTCACAGGGGCTGACTTTAAAATCATGTTATAGTGAAAATAAAAGGTTTCAGAGCTATCTTGCATCCAAAATTTCCGTATAATTACTGCAGCTATGTTATATTTCTCATCGTGAACTATATTTAGCAATGTCTTGGGCATTTTGCTACAAGTAAATAAAACAATACTTCGGTTGAGGCAAGGGAAGCCTGACTGTGTGCAGGAGTGACTTAGAACTTCTAAAAGGAATAGCTGCACATCTAATAATTTCACACCACCTTGTCCCACTGAATAACCTTTTGCACATCATGCCAAGAGTACCCCATTTCTGCTTTTACCCCAGCCCCTCTTTGAAGGCTTTCAATAGAGAGAAAGGCAGATTTATTCATTTTTACTAAAAAATCAAAACAAAACATACCTAATTCCAGCCCACTACTCCTGGAGAGGCACTAGTTTTAGGACCCTGCAGCAAACTAAGCTGCTCCTATTGCCTTTCTCTCTTTATTTCCCCTTGCTGCCTGGAGGGAGAGAATGAGGAAGGGAGCAAAGGCAGCTGCTTCTGTGTACATGCACGCCGTGGGCATCTTATTCCCTTTCTCTCTTGAACCATAAAGGATGGGCCAGAAAGAGTTTTGGCCAAACACGATAGAGTATCTAAGAGGCCGTACTTCTACTACATATACAACCGAGTGGGTGTGAGAAGGAGGGACGGTCACGGGTCTTCCAGAGCAGTTTTGTTACCTTCCCACGCTGAGGGTATTGAGAATCAGAACGATTACGCATCGGGGACACAAGAAAAGTCCTCAGTTTGTAGCCCATCCCCGCTCAGAACACAGCGGGAAATCATCAGAGGCAATAACAATGTAAGAAAATGTTTCAGTACTTACAAAACAAGGGGAACTGAGCTATTTCTCAGTCCAGCAAGTCACAAGCAGCCTTTCTGCGGCATCTTACTCACTAACCTGGTGGGATCCTGTGGTTTTGATCAGTAGAATCTTAGCCACAAGATTCAGAAAACTTTTTTCCCCCTCCAAGGTCTCCTTTGTCCCGTCTCGGCAGTTTCAGACCACACCCTGCGCCTCACCTGTTACACAAAGGACGCTGGGAGATGTAGTCCTCCCCGACTCCAGCATCTACCTGGAGCAAACTCCTAGGTTAGGTTTGTATTGAAGGGCGGCTTGCAAAGAAGTCAACAACTTCATTTATTCAAAGGAGCCACGTTTGGACCAAATAAGTGCAAGTCTCCCGAGTTATCAGAGAGGACTACTGTATTATGGTATGGCTTACTATGTGTTCATATTTCCACTTGCACTGTTAGATGTCCGCTCTCAAGAAGGAGAGCCTTGTATAATGGGAAAGGATGTACTGATCACTCTTTTCGCCATCATCATCATCACCATCATCCTCTCAAAGGCCACATTAGCTCTATACATTGAAAGCACTATGATACCAGTTTAAACATTCATGTCTTCCCCCAGAGCATTCTGGGAACTGTGGCCTCTTAATGGTGTTGAGAGTTGTTAGGAAACCCCTATTCCCCTCAAAGAGCTACAATTTCCAGAATTCACTGGGTAAAGGGAGTGACTGTTAAACCCCTCTAGGAATTGTAGCTTTGTGAGGGAAATAGGGTTCTCCTATCAACTTAGCACCCTTAACTTCCCAGGATGCCTTGGGGAAGCCATGACTGTTTAAAGCAGCATGATACCATACCCTCCAACATTTCTCCGAAGAAAATAGGGACGTCCCATTCCACAGTGATAATTTTTCTATTTACGGTATACCCCACGCATCTTACTGGGTTGCCCCAGCCACTCTGGGTAGCTTTCAACATATAAAAAATAATAATTAAACATTTTTATTTTTTTTAAACTTCCCTATACAGGATTGCCTTTAGATGGCTCGGGGGTTGGATAACTCCATACCCTCCAACATTTCTCCATTGAAAATAGGGACATCCTAAGGAAAAGTAGGACATTCCAGGATCAATCAATAACCGAGTTGGCTTTTCTGAAACAGGGTCGTCCCTGGAAAATAGGGACACTTGGAAGGTCTGTGATAATGCTTTAGATGTAAAGTTCAGATGGGGTCTGAGTTGCCTAAAACGAAGGTTTCTGCATAGCTACACTTTACAAGAAACTTCACTCTACATATGCTTGCCTCACTAACAGGATATACTACACTGCAACCTATATCAGATTTATACTAAAGTAACAAGCTTCTATTTCCCCAAAGAATCTTGGGAACTGTAGTTTAGTGAGACAGCACTAACAACTCTGTAAAATAACCTATTCTCCCTCAGGACTATTCCCAGGTTCCCTGGGAAGAGGAAATGTCTGTTGAACCAATTTAAAACTGAAACCTTATATTTGCTAACCTAGGAGTGAACCCCATTGAACTCAGTGGGATCTCCTTCCAAGTAAACATATTTATGACTGCACTGTGCAGTCTGCAAGCTTGGACCTGCTACATCAGCCCTCCCCAACCTGTGGCTCTGCAGCGTGTTGCTGGACTCCAACTCCCATCAGCCCTAGCCAGCATGACCAATGGTCAGGAGCGATGGGGGTAGTAGTCCAATAACGTCTGGAGGGGCCCCAGGTTCCCTATCCCTGATGTAAACAAAATGCTGATTCCCAGGGAAACTTGAGGGGATGGGGAATGGTAGAAAGGGGGAAGAAAGTGGAATTATACTTCAAATAAACTTTTTAAATACTGTAATGGAAAATTAAGCAGTTCTAACATAGCATTGAGACATGGGTGATGCTGTGGGTTAAACCACAGAGCCTAAGACTTGCCGATCAGAAGGTCGGCGGTTCGAATCCCCATGACGGGGTGAGCTCCCGTTGCTCGGTCCCTGCTCCTGCCAACCTAGCAGTTTGAAAGCAAGTCAAAGTGCAAGTAGATAAATAGGTACCGCTCCGGCGGGAAGGTAAACGGCGTTTCCGTGCGCTGCTCTGGTTCGCCAGAAGCGGCTTAGTCATGCTGGCCACATGACCCGGAAGCTGTACACTGGCTCCCTTGGCCAATAAAGCGAGATGAGCGCCGCAACCCCAGAGTCGGTCACGACTGGAGCTAATGGTCAGGGGTCCCTTTACCTTTAACATAGCATTGGCCTGGCAGTTTAAAAGAACTAGAAAAAGAAATGCAAAAATGTATTCATATCTACCATCTCCCACAAGTGTAATCTACCAAGTGCAACGTATGAACCCAACAGAATGACTTGGTGTGATACAGGAAATTGCGTCTTCCTGTCACATGGGCTTGCCACTAGCATCTCCACAGATAAGCGAGCAAAAACCCACAGCTAGGATGAAGACGCTGTACTTCCGTTTGGTTCTCTAATGCACAGGAGAGCTGTATCGCCAGAACTGTACTTCAGGTTGACTGGATTTGGTGTGGTGCTGTAGTAGTGATACGTGATAAGAAGCTAAAAGGACAAGGGGTGAGTTGCTTCCTTTTTCAGAGGCCGCATGCAACACCATACATTTAAATCATATTTAAAGCACATGACGTGCCCCAAAGCATCCTGGGAACGGTATGGTGGAAACTGTAGCTTGTCAAGGGGTGCTGAGAATTGCAGCTCTATGAAGGGTGAACTATAGTTCCCAGGATTTTGGGGGGGAAGCCTTGTACTTGTGTATGGTGTGTATACATGCAAGAGTACAAAGTGAACGTGTAGCCTTTATTTCAGCAGGAATAGCACAGCCAGGGGTGAACAGTTGTTCTTCTGTGCCCAACTGACCCACATAGATGTGTGAAAATCCTGTGAGAGGGAACAGCCACCTAGGGAAAAAATAGAAAGTAAAATTAAGTACCAGTGATACTGTTTTCTCTCTCTTCCATTTCCTCTTAGTGGTGGTGACTCAGCAGACAGCTGACCTGAGGACTGTCTGTGTAAACTGGAACGTGAACAGAACTGCACCCAATAGCTGCAAATTGGCTCTAACTGGTGCGCATTGTTTATCACAACACAGGATTAGGATAACAGTAAACTGAAGGCCTGTTGATGCTTCCTTTCTAGAGTTGCACTCTAGGAAAGAGGCATCAATATCTCTTAAAAACAAGATTATCTTAGCATGTTGTACCCTGCCATACTAAAATTTGCCCCATCTTTTTTCAAAAAATGGGCTGTGATAATGTTTTTAGGAGGCTGTTCAAGATTCTGTGGTTGTTTATTTAAACGCTTCACCACAATATGCACCTTTAAATGTGAAACAGTCATTTTATCATTTTACTGGCAGATGTTGAAATCCTAATTTACTTTAGCTATCTTCCCAATTTCCAGTCAAACATGAAGCGGAACAAATTAGAATTTAGGCTGTGGTTGCGGCCTAAAAGGCAGTCATGGTACATTAGGAGTGTTGTGTGGTATTTTTTTGTGGTCTGCAGCTAACACATTCAAATTATAATGGAGATATCAGGTATTCAGGTTGAGGGATAATTTTTTAGTTCAGACCTGAGGGCTAAATTCAGCCTTCCAGGCCTCTCTTTATGGCCCCTGATATTCTTCCTAGGCCATATTCTTCACCAACCCTGCTCTGCACCCCCTAGGGTTTTTGCGTGGCTCGGAAAGCGGCCTTGAATAGAGAAAATATTGTTTGTTTGCCTGGATAGAGAGATGTGCATCTGTATGTAGAAGCCTTTGAGTTTTGTGCGGCTGGAATGCAGCCTACTATATAAAGGCAAAGCTGTGTGCACATTACCATTTACTCTGGCACTGGTGCGCTTCCACCGCTGGTGTTTGAAGCCGTCCATGTACAGATGTTGGCCACAATCGACATCTATCCTGTAGTTCAGGCATAGGCAAACTCAGCCCTCCAGATGTTTTGAGACTACAATTCCCATCATCCCTGACCACTGGTCCTGTTAGCTAGGGATGATGGGAGTTGTAGTCCCAAAACATCTGGAGGGCCGAGTTTGCCTGTGCCTGCTGTAGTTTCTTGAGAAATATTGCTGTTGGATGCATTTCCCCTCAAACCAGCTTCTATCTGATTTGAAAACGTAAGCCACATTCTCAAAAATTTGTATTCATTTGGTTATAATTTGTTTTTAAATTATGGAAAACCAATAAAATAATTTGGCAAAAAGAGAGAGAGAAAACGTAAGCCACATTCACTTCACGGTTGAGCTGAGGTGAGTGCATTTAAGACATCCACTGCGCATGCACAGATGACAGCTTCATGAATAGGAGTTTGGGGTGGTGGTAGCTGCGGTCACAAGGGAAACAAATAAAGTAATGTTCTGTGGGTGAAGACATGCCCGCTCCCTCTCTGGTGTGCAAATGTGACTTAAAATGCAGCAAGGGGGAACCGACCTCACTGCTTTATAAGCCTCTGATTTGTACATAGCCCAAGAGTCACATCTACTTTTGCCTCTGGCCCTGCTCACCTTCCGTCCTCCAGAGGGTTCTGACCTCAGGCTGAAAAAGGTTTCTCACATCTGGTTTATTCTGTGCCCAGATCCTCACACCTTAACACATGCACACTTGTTGTTTCAGGGATCTCAAGCGATGGATGGCACCCCGGTCCTGAGGCACAGACTTGCCCAGCACGATGCTCTCTCTGATTCCAGCACAGAAGACTCCTTGGAGGAGCTGGATGGCCAGGAGTTGCTGCTCAGGGACTTGCCCTGCTCCATGAAGGAGAAGCGCCTCCTCAGGTCTGGAGCAAGGTCACATGGGAAAACATATTTAGTATGTAATTGATTGTAATTGTGCAGACTGGTTGCTAAAACCACGCGGTACTTGGCAAGAAAAGGCACACAATTTTTGTCCCCCTTTCCCTTCCTTCCCACAACAGAGCTGGTTTGTTTCTACTTTAGATAGATTGCTTTAACCCAACCAAGTGGTGTAAAAACCTGTGGATTTTTGGTGGCCAACTGTACAAAGGGACGAGTCGCAGTCATTGTTCCACTCACAGTTGCCCTTGGCCCCGCCTACCAGCCTACCAGAAGATTGCGCATGCATGAATGTAGCCCCCCTGAACTGAAAAAGCTCCCCCATCCCACTGTAGCCGGTTCTGATATGGCACAGAAGCATCAAAGAAATACAGGTAATAAAATAAAGGATTAGTGGGGCTTGGCAGGGAAGAGGAACCTGCTGACTAAAAATAGAAGAGTATCAAAAGGGAGTCTTTGTCCCAGCACGAGGCAGGTAAGTGCAGATATTCAACCGGAAGATGGGGTGGGACGTGTGGTCCTCTCCTAACCTCATCTCCCAAAGCCTCACTGATTCAGAAGGCCCATTCTAAACTCAAGCCATTCTCCCTTGCACAGGCAGCTGAGAGCATCCACAGGGAGAGATGTGTCCTACTGGGTGGTCTGGAGACAGAGACAATCCAGGGCCCAGAATCAGTTTCAGGAAGGAATCTGGAACCTTGTCAGGATCTTCCAACTCTGGAAGCCTCCCCTGGATGAGATTGGAGGTAACACTAGGAAATGGTTTTTCACCTTTAAAAGTTTGTCTACCCAAGGAATGTCACGGGGGTATCAGTTTGGTCCAGTGGCAGCAAACAAGGTGGGCTACTTCTAAAGGGAAAATGGGTGGAATCAGAGGCAGATTTAGATGAGCACGACTGGTTCAGTCACACTAGGTGCAGAACCTCAGGGGCAACACAGGGGACACTGCAATTATGCTTTAGAATGGAGTGCAAGAGGCTGGGGGTGCCAAATTTTGGCATTGCACAGGGCACCCCTGGTATTTGAAACCAGGGTCCACCCCTTGCAGGACGTCAGATCGACAGCTGCACTTGAAGAAAATATAAAGTTCTCTCTGTGTTGAGAAGGGACTTGGTATTATAAATGGCAGGGGCTGCTGGTTATATATACTAAATACAACAACTGAACTACTGATAATCTATCTCTAACTGGTGTGAGGCAAGGGAGACCTCTGCAGGCTGGTTGACCACATGGTTTGTGGAGAACACAAATAAATCTTGCTTTCCTCTAGCGGAGGGTAACCACGGAGTTGTGGATTTGTTGTGTACATTAGGAAGGGGAGGCAGTTTGCAGTTCTTTCTCCTAAAGAAACTACCCACTTTAGTTATTATCCTCTTTGATATGTGTGAACAGTTTCAAAATGCAAGATAACCTCTGCTTGACTGGCACTGAAGTAGACACAGCAGGCGGAATCCCCTGTCAGACTAGATAGGAACCAGCCACAGTTAGCAATACTACATGTGAATGAAGGAAGGGCTGTGGATCTGGGACAGAATTTATTGTGTGTGTCACTTTCATCCTCCCCATCCCCTCTGATGCCTGTCTGCTTGCCTTCCTGTGTTTCCCACTTTTGCTATCCTCTTCAACATACTGTACAGGGAACTTTGGTCCTGGCATCCAGTCCTACTTTACCTTCCTGAGGTTCCTGCTCTTCATCAACTTCCTGGCTGTGTTGCTGGCCACAGGCTTCATACTGTTGCCTGTTATCATTTCTCAAAATACGACGATATTTCCTACAGGTCTGAGTGCAGGTGAGTCTCTGCTGGTACTTCCAAGAGCATTTGTGCTTTCCCCAACATCCCATCTGGATTAGATCCTATACTGACATCTAAGTGTCAGAGTGTCTAGTGCTATAAAGCTACCCAGTCTTTTCCCCCAGATCCTGAATGCATAAAGTACAGCAGTAACGTCAGTTATCGATCTGCCTGGCAACGATTCCAAGATATCTTCACCGGGGAGGTGAGTCTGCTGGAAATAGAGACTGGAGTTTACTGTGCTGGAGAGGAGAGGCTGATGGAGGGGCAAATGCTGCCTAAGCAAGTGGTTATAGATGGAGTGAAGAAGAATGGACAAAAATGGAGCAGTTGGGAAGACAAATATAGCTTGGAGTTGAGCAGGAAGGACAATGTTGGATTAATGAGTGATGGTTCTTATCCAAACTTTGTACTCACTGCATTCTATGATTCAGACTTAGAAAGTCCTTAGAAAAGTATTATGTCAGTGGACAGGAAGCAGTGGCCCTCCACTGTTGTTGGGCAGTGACTCCAAGAGGCCCAGCCAGCATGGTCAATCAGTGGTTAGAGGTGAGAGGAGTTGGAGTCCTGCAAACATCTGAAGGACCCACAGGTCCCATGCTCCTCTGTTATGAGTTGGGTTAATCTGCAAGCATAAGGCTGGCTTGTAATTTCCTCTTATGTTCCATCCTTAGGGCTCTCTGGAGTATTCGTATCTGTTTTATGGTGCTTATCATGTGACACAGGATAGCAAGAACCACTACAATGTACACTTAGCATATCTGCTTAGCATCCTGGGATACTTCTTTGCCTGCCTCATTTGGATCCTCCGGCGGTAAGGGCCCTAATGATGGCTGAGACCCAGGCCTTTCTAGGCTTGACAGCAGTAATAATAATAATAATAATAATAATAATAATAATAATAATAATAATTATTATTATTATTATTATTATTATTATTATTATTATTATTTATTTGTACCCCGCCCATCTGGCTGGGCTTCCCCAGCCACTCTGGGCGGCTTCCAAAAAAATATTAAAATCCTCTAATACATCAAACATTAAAAGCTTCCCTAAATAGGGCTGCCTTCAGATGTCTTCTAAAAGTCTGATAGTTGTTGTTCTCTTTGACATCTGGTGGGAGGGCGTTCCACAGGGAGGGTGCCACTACCAAGAAGGCCCTCTGCCTGGTTCCCTGTAACTTGGCTTCTCGCAGTGAAGGAACCGCCAGAAGGCCCTCGGCGCTGGATCTCAGCAGGGGTTTGGAAAAGGGAGGAGGAGAGAAGCAAGGAACTGCAGGGCAAGGGAGTGGATTAATGAATAGGGATTTACATACACCATGGCTTATGTTGACCCACTTAAAATGCTGACTCTTTCCTGTAGTAATTCAGTAGGTTATATACTCCCATATCTTACATACAGTCAGAATAACATTTCTCTAACCCAAGGATGGGGAGCCTGTGGTCCTCCAAGTGTTACTGAACTTCAGCTGCCATTGGCCCCCATTGGAAGCTGTAATTCAGCAACATCTGGAGGGTTGCAAGTTCCCCAACTTCTGCTCTAACCTATTCTTGGCATGTTCAAATTCCCTGGGAATGGAAATTATACACTTTCTGTTGGGAGCATATTCCAGTGCCCAATCATTCTCACAGAGTGTTTGATCTAATCAGACATTGATGGACAAAAATCTGTTCTTCTTCCTTCTTCACTCCCTACCTTTTCTCCAATAAGTCTAGCATTTATTCATGTTACAACAACATTCTATGTGTTGAGATCCTGCCATAGTAGATCAGGTCAGTCTTCTTGAGACTCTGCATCCCTAACTCATTCCCATCTAATTTTCCTACTATTCCCAGAAAACTCTGAAGCATCACTAGGTAACCCTCCTCCAGTGGACCAAGCTAATATTCCTAAACTGTTGCATCTTTTCTGCCTTCATCACCCCCTGCAACTGTTTTGCACACTTTCACATCATACCATATATCCCTGTGCAGACTTGCAATCTCCTTCTTTCTAGAAACTGGGTGTTACTCCCATGTTGATTCACATATCTTGGGCTGGACCCGCTGCAGTGACACAGTGGAACTTCTTATGCAACACACTGAGTTCTATATACTGCTCGGGGCAAAGGAATTAATTTGCTAGGAGAAAAGTCTTGCTTGCCTGTGACAATCTTCACTCCTATTCCAATATTCAGGATTGTAGCCAGCATGGCCCGGTGGCAGATGCTGCGGTGGGAATTCAAACCATGTGTCAGTGCCAGGATCTTCACAGAGTGGGATTTCTGCATCCAAAGCCCAGAGGCAGCCACCCTCAAACAGAGGAATATTTACAATCACCTAAAGGTACATGAAAATTGCCTATAGGGTTTCATGATAATTTGCTCATGTCCTCAAAAGTCCCACCTCTTTCATTGCGGCATCCTTTCAAGTATGTATACACATCCATTCATTTAAAAAATATTTTTGGACGAAACCTCAGCCATTGCCTAATTTGGCTGAACTGAAAAAGCAAACAAACCAGGGTTGAATCCAATGTTGCACAAGCGGTGTTCTGCTTGCATAATGAGGCTTCCTTTTCTTGTCCTCCCACTGTGTACCCCCCCCCCCCAAATCTGCTCTGGGAGGTCTCCCAACCCTCTGGAGCTGATTTTGAGGGGAGAGGAAGAGGAAGTTCTGTTGCATGCATAGAAGTATATTGCACAAGTGGAGCTGCAGAATTTGATACAGGCACCATTATTTTATTTTCTTCAGGCCCTGTGTCACTTCCTTGCTTATTTCACTTGCAAGTCAGGCAGCAACAATTAACAATACCTGTCTTGGGTGAAATCAAAGAGAACAAGCATTGTAGGTGTTATGTATTGAAGTTCACACCCTGGCCACCAGGGGTATTGGGTACAGTACAGTGGTACCTCGGGTTACAGACGCTTCAGGTTACAGTCTCCGCTAACCCAAAAATAGTATCTTGGGTTAAGAACTTTGCTTCAGGTTGAGAACAGAAATCGTGCTCCGGCGGCGCGGCAGCAGCGGGAGGCCCCATTAGCTAAAGTGGTGCTTCAGGTTAAGAACAGTTTCAGGTTAAGAACGGACCTCCAGAATGAATTAAGTACTTAACCCGAGGTACCACTGTATATAGTTTTCACTCAGGTCCACGTCAGTTAATTTAGGTGGGAAACCCTGAGCTGTTGTTGTTACAATGTTGACCGCTGGCTGCCTATAAAAGCAGGCCGGCTGAGCTGTTCAGTTCAGTTCCAGCTTACTTATAAAGAACTACTTGGAGACATCTCTGTGTCATCTGATATGTCCACCCACCATTTAATAGTAGGGGCAACAAGCAAAGGGAAACAGGAATCATACCCTTTAATTCCTGTTCCCACGTCAAAGGACATTTCCCAAGGCAACAAGGGATTGCTTTGCTATGTTTCAGTCATTCTTTCTAGCCTCAGATTATTATGTCCCTTCTGTGCTCAAGGTGTTATGGCTCTCCTGGGCTGTGCATGCCTACTAGATTGGCTGGGTCTTCCCTCTCCTTTGCATGCTGAAGCACTGGAAGCAAACCTCTCCTCTGCATGCTCAGCTGCACAAATAGCAAGTGACCAACTCGGTTTCTTTTCACAGATAGACCTAGCGGAGCAGATCCGGCATCTGCAGAACCAACAGCGCACACGGAAGCAGCTTGCTAAGCTCTACCTGCTACGCCTGCTGATCAATGGTGTCATCTTGCTGCTGACAGGGGCTGCTTTCTACTGTATCTACGCAGCCACTGAGTTTTCCCAGGGGCACAGTCAAGTAGGCCAACCCTTCATCCTTTGCCAGGGTCAGAGTGGGGCTGTGGGGGACTGTACCTCAATCCGGAACTCAGCTGTGTGCTCTTGGAGAACAGCTGCTGCAGCTGGACCAGGAATCTGGGCTAGGGTGAGGGATTAAGCCTGACACGCAGTAAGCAGAAGGTACTGCTCTGAAAAGTCAGTAAGTTTGGTGGTCCTGACTTTTTGCACCGTGTTTTGGTACTGAGTGGTCAGGAAATATTCCTCTGTGTTTTGATTCTAGGCACAAATGTGCCTCCCCGTAACAAATCCATCTCTGTACTCCCAGAAAAATGCTGCCAGCCTTGATGTACTGAGCCAGTACCTGCCACCAGTGGCCATCTCCATTGTGAATGTCATCCTGCCTTTACTTTTTCATGTCTTGACCCAGTTGGAAGGCTACTCTCCTAATACTGAAGTCAACCTCACCCTAGTCAGGTAGGTGTTTTCATCTTGGTGGGGAACCTGGGGCAGATATATTTCCCGTGGTATAAGGAGTTTGCAGGCCTTAAATTACTTTGAGCTGCAAGCAGAGTTTTTTATGCTTTGTTTTAGTTTCGCTATTCTCTCTTTCTAAGTTGGGAAGCACTAGTTGCTCCAGTCGGTCATCAAGCCCAATATCCTTTATTGTAAATATGGCAGTGAAAGTATGAGGGAAGAAGCAGAACAATCAAGAAGGGATTGATACCCCTTACAATGGCACAATGATTCAAGCGGGCAAACGGGAATGCAGTAAAATCAATATTTCCTGAGACAGGCAGATGCTGACAGCAACAATATATACTTTTAAAATGTGTATTTTATCGATTCCTGTTGACAAATAGTAAACACAAAGAAAACTTGAGGAGTGCAATTCAAAAAAGATTATTATATTTTCAGGGGGAATGCAGTCATGTAATGTATGTGTTTATGAACATCATCAATGCATTTCTAATATACCTTAGTTCTTTTGCTGTCAAAATTCCCCATTCCTTTGTCTTCCTAAAATAATAGGATAGCGATCGACTAAATTGTGCTCACAGTAAACCCTTCGAAATAAATGGCTCATTTATTTAAATAGATATACTCTGAGTAAAACTTAGTTGAATGCCACCCATAATAATTACAATTATAATGCCATAACCCAAAGAACAACCAAATATATACAGATTTAAGATATGCAATGCAGCAGCTGTTCTAAAAATATATTGTGGAATGTTAAAAAGATCCAGATCTTTCAGAAGTTTTGAAGTGCAAAGTGCATCAGGACCATAGCTGTCAACGTTTCCCTTTTTTAAAGGGAAATTCCCTTATTCTGAATAGGATTCCTCACAAGAAAAGGGAAAAGTTGACAGCTATGATCAGAACCAAACAACACCCCACTTTAGGGACAGATGTGTGGGGAAATGTGTGGTAAGATGGATATTTGGATCCATTCATGGTCAGGTGGTAATCTCAAGCAGTGGCTTATATGGTAGGATTAGTGGGGTGGAAACCAAGTGTAAGGTGCAGGCCCAATCTCTCTTGTGGTCTCTCGCAGGTGTGTAATCCTGAAACTGTCCAGCCTGGGAATGTTCATGTTCTTCTTGGGGCGCAGAGTGCTATGCATAGGGAGCGGCGGTGCTCCTCAGTGCCACCAATGCGGTTACAACAAACTCTATCAGGTGACATGGATGGGATATTTCAGCTGAACTTTTCCTGTTTAGAGCAAATGTGGCCCAGACATAATGTGTTCGGGTATGAAGTTTTCTAAAGCAAGGTATGATTAGCTGGCAAGGCAAAGAGCTAGTTAGCCTTGACTTGGTGCAGTGACAAAAGTATATTTCACCTTTAAGCACCCAGCTGCGTAACTTGGTTTTCAATTTCTAGAATGGCTCTTCGGCTGTCTAGACATCTTTGAGTATTCCTTTTCCTGGTACTTCTTTTGTCTGCGTGTCAATGTATCATTTCCCCCTTATTTTGTAGATTCCCACTCCCCAGCCCCCACCCCACCCCCGTCAACACACACCTTGTTTCATCCCAATTCCAGCAATGAGGAAAGCCTGGTTGATCATTAGCAATTAAAGTCCCCCAGATTTGGGGTTACTAATGTGTTAGAAATTTGCAACTTATACAACAATTCTCCATACATTCTATTACCTATATAATGTTGTATTGTGCATGCTTAATGTGAACTTAGCTTTTTCTTTTTCTTTTTTGCATTTAACACCATATACTTACAATATACTATGCTTATAATAATGTGCCTGATATGTCTAGGATTCCTTTTTTCCCTTCTCTTTCTTTTTTCCTTCCATATACTCACCATAAGACATTATCTCTCTCCTGATTGTGCATGCAGTGCTGGGAAACCCACATTGGACAAGAGATGTACAAGATGACCCTCTTCAGTTTCTTGACCACCTTGGGATCTGCTTTCCTTATCAGCCTGCCCCGGAGGTGAGGCAAGAGATCATAACTAATACTAGTCTACCCTACTCTTCTGATTTCATTGATTCCTGGCCTAACCCAGGGCTTTTCCATACTTACCTTTTGCCCACTCTTTCCAGGCACAGGTCTGCACTCTAAAGCTCTGTGTCTGAGCACACCTTTTTTGTACCAGAGCTTTCCCTGTGAAATCTTTAAAGCTGTATCCGAGCAAATGGCTATTCGGGTTTTCCATGGATTGTCATGTGCTCCAATTGAGCTTTAAAGAGTGGGTTTTGCTGGGAAAGCTTGAACAACAACAAAAAAGGGTGCTTGGATTCAGAGCTTTAAAGTGCAGACAGTCCTTGGAAAGCATGGAGGGAATTTAAGTGTGGTTAAGCCCTCATTCAGCCTTTTCTTTCCACAAATGGACAGACCATTCCTTCCTTGGGAAAGCATTATGTATGGCAGGGATAGCCAACATTGTTAGACCATAGCTCTCATTGTCGCTGACCACCGGCTAGATTGGCTGGAGGTGATAGGAACTGGAGCCAAAAAACACACATACCCAAAAGGCACCACATTGACCTACAGGTATTTTTATCTCATCTTCCTGCCTCCCAGTAGTGATGCCAGGTGGTCCAGTTGCAGGGTAGCTGTCATTGGGCAGGTGCATGCTCTGCATTCAAAGCATATTCAACATTCATGACCTCCCTCAAATAATTTCTGGAAACTGTGCTTTGTTAAGGATGCTGGAAATGGTAGCTCTGTGAGGGGGAAGCTTGACTTCTTTGGGCGAAGTCATATGCTTTAAATGTGCAGATCTGCCCATTGTATCGTTGTTGACTGCAGGGTGTTTTTAGTAAGGGAGAATAAGCATATGTGCTCCCTATGCAAAAGAGGCAGAATTCAGTGGCATGGTACCCAGCTGCAGTTATTGGAAGAGGTTATGCCCGCGGCCTCTGAATTAATTCTCTTTCTCTTTTTCTCTCTCTCCCTCTCTCTCAGACTGATTGCTAAGCATTCCTCCTGTGGACTGGCTCAGTGGCTTGGCAAAGAAGAGTTCCTGGTGCCTCACAATGTACTGGATATTGTAGCAGCTCAAACAGTCATTTGGACCGGGATTTTCTTCTGCCCACTTCTGCCTTTGCTTGCCTGTGTCTTCGTCTTCTT
Organism: Podarcis raffonei; assembly: GCF_027172205.1. NCBI lineage: Eukaryota > Metazoa > Chordata > Lepidosauria > Squamata > Lacertidae > Podarcis > Podarcis raffonei. The sequence continues at coordinate 31,987,724 of NC_070603.1, read as the reverse complement.
CACATTCTATATAAAAAAGGTCAGTGGCATGCGGTCATTGGACTAGGGGGACTAGGCTAGTCCCCTTAATGTTCCCCTGGCACCTCATTCCCAAAGCCTGGGAAGCTTCTGCCCAGCTTAGGGAAGGAGGCGCAGTGTTCATGGGCACGACATCATCCCCACCCCTAATCGCCCTTGCAAGCTGGTGTCTCTCACCCTAACTGTTCCCCTATGAAAAAATTCACTGCCCGCTATTGAAAAAGGTAAAGGTTGTGTATACATGTGTGTATGTGTGGGTGTTTGAGAGTACACACAAAGAGTACCTATCATGCCCATCATGATGTGGGTTGTGGATCTGGCCCTATTTTGAGCCCCTCATCCTCTTGGCTTGTACCGTGCCAGGGAAAATGGTCCTGATCCTGGCTAAGAGACTGTAGAGAATTCCGGGAGTTACAAACTCTCAAACCAGAGAAATTGCTGGTAGTAGCAAGCAACCCACACAGGAAGACCAGAGGCAGAGGGTAAGGAACTTGCTTCTCTGAACTCACCTCTCTTGGAGGCAGTCCCACCCAGAATCAGACCTTCACTTTGGTGGTTACTGACCTCATCCTGCCCACAGCTGTTGCTAGCATGTATGCATTTGAAGCCATTGAACCTGGCTGTAGCAGGTTGGGTGCAACCTGGCCCTACTGTGAACACCTGGACTGCATATAAATCATAATTTAAAGCACCCCCACAAAAAAGTAATCATGGGCACTGTCATTTCTTAAGTGTGCTGGGAATTGTAGTTGTGTGAGGGGTAAACTACAGTTCCCATGATTCTTCAGGGGGTGTTTCAATATATGTTTGCAGCTCTGACGTGAAGGCTTTAGCAATATATTTGAAAGCGATATTGAGCTGTTCACCTTTGGGGTCAAGGAGGGGGGACTGAAGTTGCTGTCTGAATCCCAGGAAGTATGGTATAAAAGCAACTGCTTCCTAATGAAGGCCCTTCACTCTCTCTCTATCTCTCCCCACCCCACCCCACCCCAAGGCAGTCATCCTTCTGCAAAGTCTCATGGGTTTTATATCTCTGGGAATGTGTGAGGGTTCAGGAGGCATGCTCACTCTGTCTCTTTTTCTCACCCACAGTACACCTTGTTCCAGAACTGCCAGCCTTCAACTCAGCTGTTTCGAGCATCCCATTCTAAATTCCTCTTCCAGATCATGCTACTCTTAGGCCTTTTCCAGGCCTACGTCCCTCTGGGCTATGTCATCAGTAGGTGAGCTGAGAGGTGGTTGAGCATCTTAAGAGTACGGGGTTGATGAAGCCTATATTCTGACAGTCATTCTTTTTTCCTCCCAGGGTCTCTCCATCCCAAGCTTGTGGGCTCTTTACTAATTATTCAACTCCATGGGAGGCAGTACCTAAGGCTTTGTCCCGTTTGCCCATGTCAACACAACGTGCCTTGAGCTATGCGACATCCAATGTCTTTTGTTTCTTACTTCTGATGGTACTCAGGTGGGTACTTTGGGAGGGACATGGATGGAGGAATACCAAAGGAGGGAGGGCTGGCCGTATGTTGTTGAATTATTTGCAAGGCAAGCAACCTCCTTGTTTCTTGGCCTAGACCCTGTTGCAAAAGTGGAGTGTTACCGTCACTGGCCTTACAAGCCACAGAACAGCCTCCACGGCTCCTTTCAAGCTAAATCTGACCATCTGCCTTACCACTCAGGGCCACTTGAGCAAGAGACCTGTCCTCTATAAACACTACTTCTTATCTTCTACTGCTTCACCCCAAAAGGAAGGTGGCTCAAGCACACCTCAGTGTTGGATTGTGATCACAGTGTGTAATTTCAATGGAAACTTTGCCACTAATGAAAAAGGAGTGTAGCTCCCCCCCCTTTTTAGGTAATGAAAGTCCCATAGTTCTGGCAAATGAAGAGTCACATTTGAAAAAAATTACTGTACCAATATTTTAGGAAATGTCAGAGTCCTGGCAGGCCTCTGTGTAACTATACATGATAGTGTAGCTGTGTATCCATTGAGTGGTCCGGAAGCAGATGCTGCAGCTGAACTAAGCAGGTGTGGAGGTGGTCAATCCCTTGTATGGGAGACCAGTATAAGAGTCAAGGATGGAATTTTTTAGTAGCATCAGCATCAGACATTTGCTAGCACACCTGATCATCACTTTGATGCCTTGATGTTACTAGCAGGAAAAAGAGGCTCCTGGTCAGTGACCCAACTACAAATGCTCTAAAACAGATTATTTCTCAGTTTAACCTTGATTAAATTTAACCTAGCAGATGGTTTTGAACTTACCCAGCCTTTTGCAGGTGGCATCCCGTTTCCCTGTCTGGCCTGGTGTGTAAGTGGGAACCAATATTCCACAAACTATTGGTGTGATGGCCTCTCTTTTTCTTCCATAGCCTCATCCTTACAGTGTACGTTTCTCAGGTGCAAGCAAACAGACACATCATTGAAAGGCTCAAGAGGCAACGTGTGCAGGTAAAGTGGTCCTGCAATGTTACAGAAGGATGCCAGATGGCGTGCAATAATCATGCACCTCTGGTAACCTGTGACTGTGTGATGATCTGTTCTCTGGCTCATGTAATGTTAGGTTATGTAACCTGTTTCTCCTTTTGTTCCTCTGTCCAGTGTGTCAAGGAGAAATGGTGTTTAGTGAGGAAGCTGGCTCAGCGGCTGGTGAAACAACTGTGAGTTGGGTTGCAGGGGGGAAAGGCCTCCCAAAGGACGAAAACTTCTGGTGGCAGGGCAACAGGCAGGAAAAAATGGTCTTCCTCCTGAGGAAAGCAAAGACCACAGAATGGTCAAAGCATACCTGGATTAAAGAAGGAAGAGAAGCCCCCCCGAGTGTGATTTGAACATTATATGCTGGAAGACCTCGTTTTTCTGTGAACACAAGTTGGCTCATAGAACTACCCTATCATACCCTTTATCTTTTAGATAGGTACAATACCTACTTTTTCACTGTGCATACAGGTCCCTGGGATGTACGTTTGGTACCTAATATCATATCTTCCCTGTGAGTTGCTGTACCTTATTTGGCCAACTTCATGTTAGAACAAGTTCCTGCAGGCCTGAAAATGTTTTGGGTAAAGAACAAGGTGTATGGCAAGAATATATACAGCCTTATCATGACAAGGTAAAGGTAAAGGTACCCCTGACCATTAGGTCCAGTCGCAGACGACTCTGGGGTTGCAGTGCTCATCTTGCTTTACTGGCCGAGGGAGGCGGCATTTGTCCACAGACAGCTTCCGGGTCATGTGGCCAGCATGACTAAGCCACTTATGGTGAACCAGAGCAGTGCACGGAAACGCTGTTTACCTTCCTGCCGGAGTGGTACCTATTTATCTACTTGTACATGACGTGCTTTCGAACTGCTAGGTTGGCAGGAGCTGGGACCGAGCAACGGGAGCTCACCCCGTCATGGGGATTCGAACCGCCGACCTTCTGATCGGCAAGCCCTAGGCTCTGTGGTTTAGACCACAGTGCCACCCGTGTCCAAAGTAATTCTAATTCAACAAAAATTTGAAACTGAGTATGTCACCAGTCCTCACTGAGGTGGATTACTTACTAACTGGATCATGATCTTTTTGTATTGCAAAATAAAACAAATGCTTTGTCTAATAAATGTCAAGAGGGCATGAGTATATGAGTCGTGTGTTGTACACAATGTGGATCAGATTGACAATCACATGAAGAGTTCTGCTTAACTTGGAAGCTTGCATAGTCCTAAACCAGCATACGTCAATCTGTCAAAACAGTGGTTTTCAACCATTGTGCCCTGGGATGCCTTGAATGATGGTCGGGGTCCCACGGGCAACACTGCCCCTCTTTCCTTCACTCCCTCCTCTGATGCCCTCTCATGTTGCGGCTGTTAGTTGCAGCAGCCCTGGCTACAAGCTCCCCAGGGGATTGGTGCCTCTGGGGCTGGCCAGGGAGTGCTTCCTAGGCTCCTGTAGGGCAGTGTGAGGAGGCATCTCTCTTTAGGACAGGGGAGGCAGCTCAGAGATCGGGGCAGCAGCTGCGGCTTCCAAGAGGCCTCCCAAGGAGAGGGGAGGAGGCTGAGGAAACACTCCAGAAGGGATGGTGCTTGAAAAGGGGTGAGGGGCTGCCAGCTCTTCAGGCAAGGGGTGACATAACTGGACGCCTGAGCCCCACAGGGGTGTTGCAGAAAGAATGTAGTTGGTCAAGGGAGCCGTGGACCCAAAAAGGTTGAAAACCTGTGTGTTAAAACATACACTCCCACCATGTTGCACCTCTCTGTGTCAGAGGCAAACGTGGAAACTGCGGTCCAAACCTTTCATACCTTCCCCTGTGTTCTGTATCTATTAGCAACACTCTCCCCACTTAAGACTGTAAATGGCAGATATCTTCATACTAAGTGTACGCACAGTCTTGCCTCTGGCTAGATGTGAATTCATGCTGTTGTCTAAGATTCAAGCCTCGTGTTCTCTTCTTGCTGCATGCTGTGTACAGTGCGGGTTTCCTGCAAGTTCGTCCAGTAACTACAGAATATAATGCATTGTTTATAATGTGGCACTCTCTGAACAGATATCTGACATGTTCTTTACAGAGAAACAGAACATTATGGGCAATGTCTGGAGAGGGCTTAGCTAGGCACAGATTCCAGCAGTCAGAGGGATTGGGTGTTCTATACAGCTAAACCATTTGTTGCACCTCTCTCTTAAGAACTCTTATACAATGTCTTTCCCTCTGCTTTTTAAATTCACATTTGCGGTGCTTATAGTTTGCCCTGCAACAAACTACTAGGCGGTAACCTCATGTGCTCTCAGACCATTTCAAGAACTAGGGCTTTAAATGGTTTTGCCTCCAGAAAAGCCAGCCCAGTGAACCCAGAGATGTCCTAGGGGAATGTACTAGCAAAAACGACTTAGAGGCACTAAGTTACATCTTACAAAGAAAATTAAATCAGCCTTTCAGGAAACAGCTGCAGAGCATGTGGGCTAAGGTTTTTTCACCTGACAGCTGACCGTATCCTTATGGGTGTCTTTCAACTGTCAAGAGGTGTGAAGGAGAATTGGGTATATAAACTAAGAGAACAACCCATAATCCTCTTTTCCACCACAGGAAATTATATGGGGGACAGCCTCACTTGGCCGCCCTGAGGCTGGGGAGGGCGGGGTATAAATAAAAATTATTATTATTATTATTATTATTATTATTATTATTATTATTAGTGCAGTGTTCTACCAATATAGTGCCCCGTTACCTCTGACCTGGCTGGTCTCCATGCCAAGAGAAGAAGAAGAAGAGTTTGGATTTGATATCCCGCTTTATCACTACCCTAAGGAGTCTCAAAGTGGCTAACAATCTCCTTTCCCTTCCTCCCCCACAACAAACACTCTGTGAGGTGAGTGGGGCTGAGAGACTTCAAAGAAGTGTGACTAGCCCAAGGTCACCCAGCAACTACATGTGGAGGAGTGGAGACGCGAACCTGGTTCACCAAATTACGAGTCCACCGCTCTTAACCACTACACCACACTGGCTCTCAAGAAGGTCAAGAAGGCAGCAATGGCTCTGAGGAGGTGAATGGGCTTAGGGAGTCTGGGTTATGGCAACCTCTGGCACTAGCCATGTTTCTACTGAGAGACCAGGCTGGGCTACTCTATACTGAATGGTTATTCTTTGCTCCCTGTACTGGGCCAGTGCTAGATAAAGCTTCTTGTTCCTCCTCACCAAATGAGATTTCTGGCCTTCTGTCAAAGGTGGGCGAACTACAACTCCCATCATCCCTGTTGTGACACTAGACTTGGATGGAGTGATGGGAGTCAGAGTCCAACAACAGGTTCCTCACTGCTGTTTTATATGCATCGTTCAGACATTACTTGTGTTGATTCTGTTTCCTAGGGCAGCTAAGACCATATTTTGTCTCCCTCTGGAATTTTAGGTGGGACATAAATATTTCAACAAACAAACAAATGGGTCAGGACTGTGCAGATAAAACATCAATTCTGAGAGCTGAATAGCACATTCAGCTCCTCTTCTCTGATTTAGGACAGTGATGATTGTTGTCTCCGTTGTTGTTTTTGGACAAAGCTGTGGCAAAAAATTGGATTTCCTGGGTGTTTTCCATCCATTGTACTAATCCCACCCAATTATCACCCCATCTTCTTTTTCTCTCCAAGGAATTCATAAGGAATACTCCCTCCTTTTGTCACTCTAGTTCAGGGGACTGTAGCTCTCTAAGAGATTCTAAGTTTCAATTTTTAATTTAAAAATAAAATAAAAATTAGATCCGTTTTATCCTTCACAGAGCAAACCTCTCAACAGCTTGGTTTTTACAATGAATCTATGCTAGTTTCAGCTACCTTTGTGGTGCAAAAAAAAAAAAAAGGTGCAGCATAATCATAATACAGTTGTACCTCAGGTTAAGTACTTAATTTGTTCCGGAGGTCTGTTCTTAATCTGAAACTGTTCTTAACCTGAAGCACCACTTTAGCTAATGGGGCCTCCTGCTGCCACCGCGGCACGATTTCTGTTCTCATCCTGAAGCAAAGTTCTTAACCTGAAGCACTATTTCTGGGTTAGTGGAGTCTGTAACCTGAAGCGTATGTAACCTGAAGCATATGTAACCTGAGGTATCACTGTAAAGTCTTCCTGTGGTCTACTCGGATTTTGTTTGGGGAGGGGTTGTTTTTTATAGTATAACCCCAACACTCTCTTAACAGGGATCCTACTGCCCTGCGTAAAAGTGCATGCCTGAAGTCCCTGGGGGTCTCCCCATCAAGTGAACTAAATAACCATAAATCAGACAAGTTCAAAACGATTTTGAAATGGTATTAATCTACAAACACAAAGAAAAGAAAAAGCAACACTTACAAAGCTACTTGTTTTTATGTGAAATGGTCTCTTAGCTTGCAAGCATGGGTGATGTCTGATTGCCTCAAGAATTCCACTCGGGGTGGAATTCAACACTATTACAAACATTCTGTTGGAGAAAGCATTTCAACTTCCCAGAAACAATTCATCCTGTGCACTGTTTTAAGAATTCTCCCCCCACCCTCGAGACAATTTGAGAGGGCCAATCAATGGGAAGAGATTAGGAAGAGCACCTTTGTGCAACGCTTCCACTGACATGTTTTTTTGGGGGAATCCCACTGTCTGGTTCTGGTTTCTCTTCCTGCTTCTATGATCTCTTCCAGCCTTTCTCAACCTTGGGTCTCCAGATGTTGTTGAACTACTGCAGAAATCCCCCCATGTCACTTCTGCCTTTGAAATCCCGTAATGTCAGGGAAAATCTGGACGTATGGCAGCCCTACATAATTCTCTAGGGCACGGGTGTCAAACACAAGGCCCGCGGGCCGAATCCGGCCCGCCAGACCTCGTTATGTGGCCCGTGTAGCCACCAGCGGCTGCCAGCCTTCACCTTTTATTCTCCCCCCTTTTTTTTTTGACACAAGAAAGCCGCCTCTTCAGCACATGCGCAGCAGCCTACAAGCCAGAGAACGTCTGCCCTCTAGCGGCGCCGGCCGTTCTACACAGGAAACCTCCACTTTACATGCATTCAGGAAACCTCCACTTTTTTTTATATTGAGCGCATATTGAGTCCTATAGATACAACTGGCCCTTTGAGGGTGACCAAACTGCTGATGCGGCCCCCGATGAATTTGCGTTTGACACCCCTGCTCTAGGGGAAGCCATATGCTTAAAATGTATGGGGTTGCATTGTGTTAGCAGCAGGATTACTGCCAGTGCAAAGGGACTTCACTCCCTTCCCTCTCCTCCCCTGTGCACTACCTAAATCTGTCCTAGGTGTTTCCCCAACCTTCCAGAGCAGATTTGGGGAGGGTACAAGACGGGGGGGGGGGAGAGGGGTAAAGTCTGCCTCGTTTCTTAAATGAATGTGCCTGCAACAAGACTAACTGCATGCAGTATGAGATTTAAGCTGATGTCCAGATCCTTATTTCTAGTTCTCAGTCTTTTATTTAGCATGGAACAGTATAAATGAGGAACTGACATTTTCATGCCTTTGTACACCAAAATAAGATCTAAGGCAGAGACAAGCTGAAATACGGTTTTCTATTTTTCCTTTGTACGGTAGACTAGTTTCTACTTGCGCACACAGCACTCTGATCCCATCTGCGTTATTCGTGTAAAGTAGCGCCATAGCACTTTAAGCAGTCGTGGCTTTCACCCAAAGAATCCTGGGAACTGTAGTCCGTTAAAGATGCCGCGCACTGTTAGGAGACCTCTTCCTATCACAAAGTTACAATCCCCATTCAAACTCTATTCTAGGGGATGCTAGGAATTATAGCTCTCTGGTGGGGAAAGGGGGTCTCCTAAACTCCCTCATCACTCTTAATCTACAGTTCCCAGGATTTTTTTTGGTGGGGGGGGTTCTTTAGTGGCATACAGCTTTAAACGTATAGCGCTGATGGGGTCTCTGTCCTCCATCCAGAGAAGCAAAGAGGCATTGTCAAAGTTGAAAGAGCGAGCAAAAAACAAATATCTAAGAGGATATGAAACGGCGCTGGTGAGGAGGGGTGTACCCTGGGCTGGGTTGTAGGTTGGGAAAAGCTCCGGGCCCGCCCGAGACTCTCTATCCCTGAAGTACGTCTTGCACCTTAGTTCCAAGCGGCCATAAATCTGAAACCCAGCCTGCGAAGTGCGCTGCAGCCGGCGCGGAAGCATGAGAAGCCGTCGCAGCTCTCCAGGAAGGAAACCCGGCGGGCGCGACCCTCGTGGCTTCCCTGGTCCCGGTTCGGCTCTCCTCCCCTGGGGGCGGAGTGGAAAGGCGGGGCTTGCGGACGCGCAAACACAAGTCGGGGCGAGGCGGCCACCGCGAGTTCCGGGCCGGGAGCGGGGCAGCAGAGCGCGGCGACTAAGTCATGGAGAGCGGCGACGGCGGCGGCGGTGCCTACGGAGCTGCCAAGGCGGGCGGCACCTTCGACCCGTGGCGCTTCTTGCAGCAGCCGCAGGTCATCGCGCGCATTCTGAGTGCGGTGAGTGGCGTCGGGCCGGGGCTCCCGGAACGCAGCGCGGAAGTTGGGCTCTGAACTTGTGCAGAGGCCGCCCGGCTCCTTCCTAACCCCGGGCAAGTCGGCGCGCGCGCGCCCCCACGCTGCGCTTGGCCAAGAAGGAGGGCGAGCTAGTGGCCAGGGTGCCACTAGCTAGTGGCCCAGGTGAGGCTGGCGTAGCTGAGGCGGGGCCGTTAGGCACCTGGGCCGTGCCTCCTGCCACCAACAGTAGCACCCTAGGAGGGGAAGTAGTTGAGGCGGAGCAATGCAGTGTCATGCAGCGCCGTCGGGAATGGAGACACCTGCTGGAGGCCCCGGGCGTCGGCTAGGAGGAGTCTCTCCTTGTTGTTCCGCTTCTGAAGAAGACACGTGGCCAAGTCCTCTGGAAATCATCCACTTCGGGCCAGTGGCGGGTCCCTCCGCTCTCGGCCCCCGAGGCCGCATATAGATGGCAGGTGCGCCCTGGCAGCGCGTCTCCCGCGCTGCGCCCCGTCTCTCTCGGCCGGTGGGGAGCCCCGCGCGTGGGAACCAGGCAGGGGCCGCTTCTGGTTGTTGGCCCGCCTTCGGCCGCTGCCTCGCTCCGATTCACTTGCTTAGGATTGGGCAACTCCGCCGAATAAAGTCCATCGCTTTGTATTGCGGGTTGTTTGAGGAGAAGCAGCCTGGTCATATGGCTGTCAGCTGATAGGCCTTGAGCGGAGCTAGGCTGCTGCCTTCCTAGCCTTTTGACGAGCTGGGTTCTCAAGGCTTCTGGGTCTGTAACACAAAGAGGAACGCCCTTCCCTATGGGCAGCGTTTGTAGATGGAGAGAAACTCTTCAGATATATGGAGTATTTGCTTGGCAGTAAGGAAGAGCGAACCTGCTTAGGAAGCAGCTGGCTCCCGAGTTTTGCAAGATCCAGTAAGACAGATCCTTTCATGGCTGGTTCCTCCAAAAGAGCCTTTCCCAAGCTTGGGTCTTCAGCTGTTTTGGACTACAGTTCCCATCATTCCTGACCACTAGTCCTGATAACTACAGGTGATGGGAGTTGTAGTCCAAAACCAGCTGGAGACCCAAGTTTGGGAATCTCTGCTCCAAACATTCTAAGGGAGAGTTATGCTTCTAGTCTTCTGGTTTTCAGTGAGGGTTCTAGGAGCATCTTCCAGAGGTGATGTGAAATTCGGTCAATAATGGCACTCCTTAAGTGCTGTCAATAATGGCACTCCTTAAGTATTATCAGGTACTTATAATGGGAGGGGGCAGACACGGAGGGTAGGAGTTATGTAGGAAATCATGTCATGTTAGCAGAGGTTAACATGCCTGAGTCCTGCTTGCCTCATGTGAAAGACATTTTCTTGAGAGGTGAGCAAGTGCACTTAAAGCGTGCTTGATTTTTGACCTGTGGCTGAGAGCAGCTTGTTACTGGTGAGGAGAAAATGACAGCTTTAAAATTAGTTGGGGAGGTGGAGAGATCTGTCTGAACCCTGAAGCGGCTTTGTCTGAAAAGTCAAGAGGGAAGGCTCCTCAGCCATTTGTATGGTTCTCTTTCTAGGATGCACCAATCTCCAGTGCCAGGTGGTCTCAAACAAAACTCCTTATCTTAGCTGGCATGATGTCCAGCACCCAGCTATAATTATTGCTCCTCTTTTCCTTAGGGTGAGGTTTGAACTATTGAGGCCTCTGCTGCTCCGTACTTTGTTCAGAATGAATGCAATGCATTTCTCAGCTGTGCACAAAGATGCAGGTTGGGACCTTGCAAGGGTAATGTTTTGCATAGAGGTGGGATTTCGGGATTTAGTGGTCCCAAGTTATGATGTTAAAAGCACATGAGGCCACCATCTTGCTGTAGCTAAGCAGGTCTGGTCAGTAACTGGATGGGTGACCACCTCAGAACATGTACACTTGTGGGTTCCATGATCGCAGAGAGACGGGATATAAATGAAATCATGGCTGATTTGTGCCTTAACGGAAGCACCTCACTACTCTGGAAGATGGTGGGTAGCATTGTACTTTTTGTTGTTGTTGCAGATTTTTGCACTCATTGTTTTCTCCTGCATCATTGGTGAAGGCTACACCAACCATTCTTCATCCGACAAGCTGTACTGCGTCTTCAACCACAGTGAGGATGCTTGTCGTTACGGCATTGGCATCGGAGTGATTGCCTTCCTGGCTTGTGTATTCTTCTTGATGGTGGATATCTACTTCCCACAGATTAGCAATGCCACTGATCGCAAGTACCTCGTTATGGCCGACCTGGGCTTCTCAGGTATTTCTTTTTGGGAGGTGTGACATGAAACACGACCTTGTGGGGAGGGAGGGCAAGGCTCTGTACATGTTCTCTTCCTTCTCTCTCTTTTCCCCACCCCCTTTGCAGAGCTGGACAATGCCTTCCCTTGTTTTGCTCTCAGTATGATGTGAGTCTGGAACAGCTCAGCTCCCCTGGCATGCTGCCTGCGAGGGCTTGTTTTGTCTGAATGAAAGTGTCTTCCAGGAGAGACTGCCTGTGTTCCTAAAAACACTGGGATGCTATATTATTGGTAAAGATTAGTGCTGGGCAAGGAGGAGACACCATTGAATGGGTGCCCCTTTGTTCCCTGACGTAAACGCCACATGCCTTAATACCTTTAAAAAATGTCACACGTTTCTTTAAGGGGGCTTCTAGATAGCGTTTGTTCTACTTTGAGAAACAGGAGATTCTGGACTCCCATTCCAGGCCTTGGCCTAGATTAACTAATACTGTAATCAAAACTTGGCCCACACATCCTTCTGAGACGGTTGCAGAATATGCCCATTTTGTTCAGTGTAAGGTCTCCTCCAGACTGTCAATACTTTGTGGGAGGGATTCAAGTGCATACCAGAAATTCAAAGCACTTTAAATCTGCAAATCTAAAGTGCTTCGCTGCCCTAGAACAATAAATCCATTAAACAAATTATGTAGTTTGGAAAGCGATGGGGAAAAAGTGTGATGCATTGAAAAGGGTGAGATAAACAAATGACTAACAGGAAGACGTGGAACATCCCACAGGCAAATCAGGATGAATGCTCATAGTTACATAACTGCCCCCCAAAATTATAAATGAATGCTCAGTAACGATAAGACAAAAAGCCGGGTAGCTTTTGTGCAAGCAAGCTGGAAAGAATGCTCATTAAACAAGTTGTCTGGAGGAGCCGTAGAATTTCCTGATAACCAGAGCACAAGTGGCAGGTATTTTATCATATAGTTGTAGCCCCAGTTGATAGCAGGAGCAGAATGGTAGTGCTCTGTACTGCAGGCTTCCCCAGCCTGGTGCCCTCCAGATATTGCCAACTATCTGTGACCATGGGCCATTCTGGCTGCGGTTAGTGGGAGGTGTCCCAGCACACCTGGAGGACACCAGGTCGGGGTAAGTTGTTCTCCTGTAACTTCAGCTGAAGGGTGCCTGTGCTTCTGTTAAATTTGAAGAGACTGGCAGAATAACCAGCAGGTAAGCAAAAAGGAAGAGACCTACAGTTGTATTCAATGCTGTGCAAACAGACGGGATGTTCCCCTCCATCTGCAGCATGCCCCAAAATCAGCTCGAGGGTCCCCAAGCCTCAGGAGCTGGGAGTATTGCCTGCCTAAAAGTCTGTTTTAGCACTGAAGCTGCGGCATCAGATACAGCCCTTAGAACAGGGCTTATCATAGGCCTTCGTATTCTGTTAATAAGTCACCCAGTCCCTTCCACTCTTGCTAAATATATTTTTTTCTCTTTGTGCAGCTCTCTGGGCCTTTCTGTGGTTTATTGGGTTCTGCGTGCTAACAAACCAGTGGGCATCAACAGCTCCCAAAGATGTATCGATTGGAGCCGACTCTGCCCGTGCTTCAATTGCCTTCAGCTTTTTCTCCATCTTCTCATGGGTGAGTGAGGGTTTCTCTCTGGCCCAAGGAAGTCCAAGGCTGAAGTCAGACAGGCTGCCAGCTGCCAGCCCTGAACTGGGGATTGGCTATGAAACTGATAATTGGTTTGCCAACACCTGTTAAACTGAGCTCAAAACAAGTAACCAGCTCAGATCTCTCTGGCGTTGCCTCACAAGGTGGCCATAGAATTTCCCTGGCCTTTCCATCTGAAACAAAGCAATGCTACTAAACTACCTTACAGAGGAATGGCTGTTGCATGTGACCAGCTCTTCACAGACCCATCCTGGTCCTTGCCAGCCAGAGCTAATAGCTTGTTTCTGTCCACAGGGGCTCCTGATCACGTTTGCACTTCAGCGCTACCGCATGGGGGTGCAAGATTTTGACCACAGCTACGTTGACCCAGCTCCAGGTCCTGTGCCCCCCTACTCAAGCTACCCCAATGTTGGTCATGAGAGCTACCAGCAGCCACCCTTCACTCCTCGCACCGGAGAGGACTCTGAGGGCTACCAGCCTCCCCCTGTGTACTGATTGCTACTAGCACTGTTTAAAGCAGCTCATGGGGAATAGCCACCTAAGTGCAATTGATTCACTTGCTTGGGTTGGGGAAAGGCATCTACTGTGAAGAGTAAGAATGCCACAGCTTAACTTTTGTGTGTGCGTGTGCATTGGGTTCTGGGGTATCCTTGCTGTTTTCTACCCCTGCAGAAAATACTTCGCTCCGCCCTCAGGGGTGTGAGAGGCTTTCTTTCTGGCCTGTGTGTGACGTGCAAGGCATAATACGCAGAGGATATTCAGCTAACTCTATAACAGGAGCTAGAGATTTCATCCAGCAGTTAAGGCAAGCGTCCCGTTACGTTGCTTCCTACTGCAGTTATCGTAGCGGGACCCTTGCTGCTGGCCAAAGTACTTTGTGCCTTTTGTGCAGATGCTGTTACATTTGACTCATACCAGCCACTGAGTGGGGTGGGGGGGTTAGTTCCCATGGCTCCTATGGTGCTGCCTTTCTAGATAGGATAGTGCGGATGCAGTGCTTTCCTTACAGCTTTTCACTTGCTGCTGGATGGACGTGATGCCAAAGCTTAGGCCTAAAGGCCCCCTCATTTCTTTTTTTAAAATAACAATTTGTATATAAAGTGCTGGACTGAGCAATGTTGAATTTTTCCTGTGTGCCTTGTCTTGTTTCCCTCCCTCAATTCAGTCCTAGTTCAAGATGGGAGGTGACCAGCTCCCTTTCTGCACAGATATACTAATAGTGAAGAAACATAGCTGGGGTGGGGTGCAGGTACTACTGTTTGCTTCTTGGGGTAGGAAGCCCACTTGCACAAAACTTATAAACTGCCACACTTTCCTGGGTACCCAACAAGGCTTTCTGGGAAAGCTCTAACTTCTTAGGTTGGTTTCCCAACTGTACCTGTTGTGTGTTGGGGGATGTAACAGGCGACAGCCCACCCACATGGGAAGCTATTTGAGGATTTGGGAAGTGTTCTAAATCTGTATCATGGCAGAAATAAACCTCGTCACTCCCATCACTTGGAATGCGAGATTTTATTATACACCCTCCCCATGGCTTTAGGGGAGATGTTTATGTGTGAACCCAGCTGTGTGACCGAGGGCTAGCTGTGGGAAAATAATTATACTGGCTGTAGCAAAGCAGTGGTGTAAGGTCTTGGCACCTACAGAAACAAGTACCATAAGCCTTATCTCAGCTCCTTTTTTTAGGCTGCACTTTTCACCTCCTGCTGTTCTGGGTTTTGGCCAACCAAGCACTCTAAGCAGCTGATACTGTTTCTCCCAGTGCAGCTCTTAACATGAAAGGGTGTCTGTACTATCGGGAGAAGGAGTATGGGCAATTTCAGTGGTGGTCCTACAAGAAAAGTTTCCAAGCAAGAGGCCGGTCATCTTAAACACTTCTGAGGGGGAGGGGACTGAGAGCTGGATGTCTCCTACAATCTAAGTGGTAGCCTTTAAAAACAAAATAGACACCTTGCTCTGAAGCCTGGTGAAATGATGGTGGAAATCAATAAAAAAGGTCAAAGAAGACATTCAGTACTAAGTTATTTATTAAAATAGCCTGATGAATAAAACATTTTTCTCTTAATTGATCACTATGGGAGAAGACGGCAAATTTTCATGGGGAACAGAAGTGGCAGCAGAGCAGTCTTAGGGCATGTTTTAAGTGCAAAACTGATGGTTTGCTGAATCAAATGCAGAAATAGCTACTACCATTCATCATGCAGAAGACAGTAAGATCGAACTGGCAGAAGTTATACGACAGGTACATGCCCCAAGTTTCATATATAATGAACATGATTGACGCTCTCGGCCATCCTGAATAAATTAGGAAAGTAAAGGCCTGACACAGGACACAAAATCTTAAAGCCAAGACTACAAAGAACATAAGAATTGCTTATTGCCCACTTCTGGAGGCATATTATATCTATCAAACCCTTCTACAGAAAAGCAGAGGCCTCATAACTTATGCAGGATTAGTAATAATTTTGTTAGTTTGGAAGCCTCACAGAACTATGCTATATACCCAACACGTAGCTAGATGTCAGATCAGAGAGATACACATAGAATTGAGGAAATGATGTTTTGCTCAGGCAGTTAGTCTAGAGTTGAACATTATGTTCCATATTCCATGTTCAAGAAGGGTTAAAGACTGGGAAAGAGACTAGCCCTTCCAAGGTAAACTGTTTAACAAGGACACTGGTGTTTGCTGAAATAAGAGACAATGGCTTTAAGGTATAAATAATATTCTAGTTTGACTAGGAAACAGGTTCTGCTAGTGAACATAGAGGAAAGTCCCAGTTCTATGAGACAGTAGGAAGTCTTTCCCCATAAATGTGAAGCCATTAAGAGGTGAGCTTTTGGTTTTTAGCACACCTAAATTATTAGCCTTTTGCAACACGCCCCAGCCTCATTTCCTCCTTCAAAAGCAGTTCACTCTTTCTAGTGCTTTCACTAGTATTGTCCTTTGATCCGCACACCTTTTTAACGGTATAGGGTTGGAATGAAGAACAGCACATCAATTAACCCCACAGAAGAAAAGGGCTGTCACTTTCCTAGTTCAGTGTGATGGGCTCCACTGCATGATCTGACGAGCAGCCAAAGCCTTTCGGGAACCAGCGACATCTAGCTGCTTATTTCCTCCCGGCAGATTCTCTTTGTCGTCGGTTGCCTGCTGCTGCGGCCGCTTCTTGAAGTAGCAGACACGGCAGACTGAATGGTACTTGTCTGCTCCTCCTATCACTTCCACCTAAAGAAGGAGAGAAGTGTTAATTACTCAACAGGTAAAAAGCACTTTGCTGCTGCCAGACTGATAGCAGGCACATTTCTGCCTCACAGATGGAAAGGAACCTTTCTGAGAAGGAAAGTGCAGTGGACTCTTACCTCCTTCTCTGTTCCCAGCCTCTTTGTGTAAGAGGCTTCACGGTAACACTCCATGCAGACGGCGTTTAGTTTCACCACACTCTCTGCTAAAGGAACCAGCTGCAAGATGTTGCCAAAGGCCTGCAGTGAAACAACCAGATGCATCGTTGGGTTGGGACACATACCAGCAGGAAGAGAAAATTAAGAATTTAGAGAGGTTTACCTTTCTCTGGAAGGTTGCATCAAGAGCGGCCACAATGACAGTCTTCCCTGCATTGGCCATTGCCTCACAGAACTCTACAATGTCTGGAAACTAGACAGGAACAGAGGGGAAAAGCTATGTTTCTCCACAGTGGACAAGTCGTATCTCTTAGAAATTCATAGGACTACATGTGACACAACCAGTTCTTTGGTTGTGAGGAGATGGTGGCATTCTTAAGAGTATTTGCATGGTACTCTTACAGTGAAAGCCGATGGGGTGGGGAGAATAGCCAATGTGGTGTGGTCTCTTGCGGTTGCTGAACTACAGTTGCCATCAGCTTCAGCCAACATAGCCAATGGTCAGGATGACAGAAGCTGTAGCCCACCCTCATTGGCTAACTACGGCCCACACATACCCATTCAGAAATAAGCATTCATTAGGATTTGCTCCCAAGTTAATAGTAAAGGTATAGGACTGTACCTTAACCCACCTATGTTTAAAGCGAAGTTAAGGGAGCCAACAGGTCTCACGTTCTCTAACTGAATACTTTAAGGTATTCCCTGATGGGAACCCTATCTGCTACTGCTAGAAAGGTCTCAATTATGGGAGGAAAGGATGATGGCTTGGTGATAGATCACATGCTCTCTCTCTCTCTTTTTTGCAGAAGGCCCCAAGATCAATACAGTGGTACCTTGGGTTAAGTACTTAATACGTTCCGGAGGTCCGTACTTAATCTGAAACTGTTCTTAACCTGAAACACCACTTTAGCTAATGGGGCCTCCTGCTGCTGCCGCACCGCCGGAGCACGATTTCTGTTCTTATCCTGAAGCAAAGTTCATAACCGAAGGTAATATTTCTAGGTTAGCGGAGTCTGTAACCTGAAGCGTATGTAACCCGAGGTACCACTATACCTGGCAAGCCTGCTGCTACCACCATCACATCACCTGAATTTCCAAAAAGTCTTTAAAGGGGTGGGCCAGCTGTAGTGTGGGCTTCTCATGGTCCAAGACATGCAATTATCGCCCAATAAGCTTTTAAATGAAAATTGTTCCTTGCTCATCCATCTCCACATACTCAACATGGGTGAGCCGAGATCAGTCTTGTATATATGAGTTTCTTTGTTTTTGTTAAAACTCCCAAGGTCTACTAATGCATTTTACATGTACAAAGCAAGAGTACATCCTCAGGGTCTCTTAACAGCTATTAGACAGCTAATTTGTGTAACAATCTGAAACATGTACTTGTTCTTAGGGAGACAAGTAACACTATATCAGATCAATCTCCACCTACTCCTGCATTCTTGACAAGAATACCAGCAGCCACAGTGCAGTCCACACCAAGAACTGACCAGTGGATTGTTCATTTACGTTTTCACCCCTGCTCTACACCCCTTTAAATTAATGTCTCTCCTAACCTTTCAGCAATACATTGTCCAAGTTCAGCTAACACTGCCAACACAGTCAAGAAAATAACTTCCAGAGAACCTACTAGCAGCAACCTGGGTGTGTTCTAGATAAAGATGTACTCCATTTACTGTAGGAATGTTGTTAGAATTGAACTACATTCTATTTAGCAATGATACATAAGAGCCTGTTGGATCTAGTCCAACATCCTATTTTCACAGCGGCCAACCAGATGCTTGCTGGAAACCTACAAAGAGGACATCAGCACAACAGCACTCTAGACACCTGTGATTCCCAGTATTTGGTATTCATAGCAACCCCTTTCATGTTCTTTTATACAGTGGTACCTCAGGTTAAGTACTTAATTCGTTCCGGAGGTCCGTTCTTAACTTGAAACTGTTCTTAACCTGAAGCACCACTTTAGCTAATGGGGCCTTCTGCTGCTGCCGCGCCGCCGGAGCACAATTACTGTTCTCATCCTGAAGCAAAGTTCTTAACCCGAGGTGCTATTTCTGGGTTAGCGGAGTCTGTAACCTGAAGCGTATGTAACCTGAGGTACCACTGTACTGTTCTGTGTAAAAGAGGACTGCAATCCTACATCTACTCAGAAGTCCCAAGGAGCTCAATGGGGCTTATTCTAGGAGAATAAAATGGCAGCCTAAGTCCCCATAGAGCTGTGAAACAGACTTGTGCGGTAGTGCTTGACTGTTGACCCAAGCCAGATTTATTTTATTTATATATTGTTTATTTTATAAACAAGTATGCCAAGATTTCTCATGTCATGTATCACAAAAATAGCATAATGTGGAAAAAATATCTACAACATATGTTTCATTATTCAGAGAAGATAAAAGAACTTACAAACTGGCCTTCATCAATGCCAATCACAGCAGCATTAAGGGCCTCTTGATGCACATCTTTGAGACAACAAGCTGAATAGGCTTCCATGGTATTCCTACATAGAAACAGGAATATTTGTGATAATTGGATTGCTTTGGTTATAAGCCTACTCCATGGCAAAGAGTTCATTTTCCAGTGGCACTTGCAGAATGCTCTCGAATCTAAATAGCAGCTACGTGAGAGAAGACTTAGACAGGGAAGATGCTTGAATGCCCAGACTGAATCCCCTGAGGTCATATATTATAAAAGCATTACAGTGCCAACAGTTTAAGATAACAGTTTGTGAAAAATGGTGTGCCTGCTTGAAATTTCCCAAGCATATACACTGTATAGATTGGCCCTGACATTTTAGCAATTTACCTGTCATGTGTGGAGACACCATTGACGCAGTAGCGTGTGTCCTTGGAATACTTGATCAGCAGACATTTGTACTGTGCAATTTGGAACCGACGGACCCGGCGCATGAGTTCAGTGCTGCAAAACAAGAATGGAGATGTCCAGTGGCAAGCATAACCCAGGAAAGCCTAAAGTGTTTCTGGTCAGAGAGAAACAAGCTCTTTTACTAGAAGGGCACATGTGGTTCTATTGTGAGCCAAAAAAGCTGCAGCTGCTACATGAGGGAAATTACAAAAGCACAAGACTGACTGCTTTAGTCGCTTCATTACTAAAGATAACACCTACAATCGTGCAAAACACATTTCTCTCCCAGCTCTGGCAGAGACAATGCATTTTAAGACATTGGCTTTTGTTCTACAGAAGGCAGCACTTGTTAAGTTTAGAGGTGAAGAGTAAAGAAATGGCAATTGCCTCTATTCAGTCCATGGGATCTACTCCTTGCCCTACAGTCTTGATTGGCTAGGTTTCATTCGATTTGTCTGCCAAGTGGCATGACCCATTATTTGCTCTGGTAAGAGCAAATGATGGCCAGAGCCTATTTTATAGAAAGCAAACTTTTTTGGGCAAGCAAGGTGCAAATCCAGCATAGGAGACAGTGCCGCTTTTGCACTCATTGAAGGATCTGCAGCCCATCAGCCCATGCCTTGATATATTTTCACCTCTAGTTTACTGACTGAGGGAGGAAGCAGCAGCCTAGTGGTGATAAAGCAGGTAGAACTCCAGCCATTTGTGTCTCTTGTAGTATCCATGTCACATACAGATCAGCCACGCCAGTTAACAAAACTGGTGTGCTAGGCCCAACATCCAGACTACCAGTTCAAATAATAGCAGCACTTATTTCAAATCTGCAGTGTACATACCTTTTCCCAGAGAACATGGGTCCGAAGATTACCTATAGAGATTGGAAGGGAAAATGGATTTAGGAATGTTTTCTTCTTAAAGCTAAGTACCAAATATACAGGTTGCAAGATGAATGGCTGCAGTCAGAAACTGGTTGTTGAACTAGATTGAGCTCCTTTTAAGCCAGCAATCCCTACAAGAGCCCGTCCGTTATCAGAGGCAGCAGTTCTCTAAATGCCACATCCCAGGAATCCCAAGAGGGGAGATGGCGGTTGCCCTTCCCATCTGCATCGTGAGAACAGGATGGTGGGCTAGAGGGGGCCTTTGGTCAGATCCGGCTGTGCCCGTCCAGCGCCCTCACGCAGCCTTTACTCCCATTCGGAGCCGGAGAGGCGAATATCGCTTTCGCACCCCCAGTTCCGCAATCGAGGTTGCTACCCCAAACCTCTCCCTCGCTCTCCTCTCCAGTACCCCGCAAAGCCAAGGGCCCCGAAAATAAAGGCGAACCTCCAGCCTCAGAACTATCAGCCGCTCCCATTAATAAACCCCTCCAGCTCAAAGCCCTGTCACATACAATGACACCAACTTCTACGTGCCTGGATCTGGCCGCGGGCCTTGAGGGGCGACCCCGGCTGCACTCCCGGCATCATCAGGCAGTTCATGGCTCCGATTCCAAGTCCTTGCCCAGGCAGATCCACCTAACGCCGGCCTTTCTTTCCCTTCGCGCGCCCGGCTCCGGCAGTTTTTATACCCGGGGCAAGCACTGTCCAATCAGAACAGATCGCGCCGTTCCACAGACCATCAAAAGGAAACCCCCTCCGCCCCTTGGCCAATCAGAGTCAAGGCGGGAAAAAACTTTCTTGAAAGTGTTTGGCAAGGGCGGCGTAGGCGCTTAAGCTACCTCCCGGCATGCTCTGCGAAAGTGAGGATTTTAAGTTTTTTTTAAGGGGCTGGGGAGGCACTCGCGTCCGGGCTCCAGTCATAGTTCCTCTTTCCTGACTTTTTTTCCTGCTTGGCAGTAGGAGAGCAGCGCCTAAAATCAGTTCTCCAGCTTTGCTTGTGCAAAGGTTGCCATGCTTTCCTTTCATCATTTCTGACCTCTCATTAACCGAGGAACCCGCGCGTATTCGCTCAAGGTTGTGTAATTGTGTTTAAAAATGGGTGTGAGTGGGTTTCAGCCACAGCTTCTTTGTCCCAGAACTTGTGGCCTGCAGCAGCACCGAGCAGGGACTCATCCAGTCCATTGCCAGAGTTGCAATAGTCTGGGTTGCAAGCAAAAGCGAAGATTGGCACCATTTATTGTGCTATCGCTATTAAGCTTTAACATGACTCAAGGCTCTTTTGTTTTGTTTAACCCTGTTCAGTCTGCCATCTCCATCTTGAGAGGAAGTCTAGATAAATATATTACAGTACAGCAACATGTCCAATCCCTTCAACCTTTCCTCATAGGACATTTATTTGCGTTCAGGTGCTCAGAAAGTAATATACAGGTGTGTCCTGTAGGCAAATATTCCAGGTGATGCAAACTGCTGAATGTGAAATATCTCAATCAGCACATTCCTTTCCTGTTAAAATAAAAGTGTGTATTAGTCTAGAGGGGGGTAGCCCAACATCTGGCTTGAGGGCCACATGCGGCCCTTAATGCCTTTTTTGGTAGCCCTTGGTAACAATTGACATACACACACACACACACACACACACACACACACCTCTCTTGCTGCCTTCCCAAAGCCCATGAGGCTTGATGGCTCTGACAGGGTCCCAGAGACCTCCCTACTTCCCAAAGCCAATAAGTGCTTTCCCAGCTTTGGGGAGGTGGGGACCCTGCCAGAGCCTTATGCCTTCTTCCCAAAGCTTGGTGCCTCTCTTAACCAGTTTTGCCAAGGCAGTGCGAGGACTGGGCAGGGGCATTACACTTTGGCCTCACTCCCCACCCCACCTCCACCCCATGCAACAAGGCAGAGTGCAGCCTGTGGGTTCTGGTATAAAAAGTTGGACCACCCTGGTCTAGAGAGTCATTCTTCCTCAATAACTCAATTTCTTTCTTCTTGTTACTCAGACATCTCCACTTACCCATCAGGGACATACAGTGGTACCTCGGGTTAAGAACTTAATTCGTTCCAGAGGTCTGTTCTTAACCTGAAACTGTTCTTAACCTGAAGCACCACTTTAGCTAATGGGCCTCCCGCTGCTGCTATGCCACTGCTGCGCGATTTCTGTTTTCATCCTGAAGCAAAGTTCTTAACCCAAGGTACTGTTTCTGGGTTAGCGGAGTCTGTAACCTGAAGCGTCTGTAACCCGAGGTAAAAGGTAAAGGGACCCCTGACCATTAGGTCTAGTCATGACCGACTCTGGGGTTGTGGTGCTCATCTCGCTTTACTGGCCGAGGGAGCCGGCGTACAGCTTCCAGGTCATGTGGCCAGCATGACTAAGCCACTTCTGGCAAACCAGAGCAGCGCGCGGGGATTCGAACCGCTGATCTTCTGATCGGTAAGTCCTAGGCTCTGTGGTTTAACCCACAGCACCGCTCGCGTCCCACGTAACCCGAGGTACCACTGTACATACTTGATCTTCATGGATAATTTCACCCTAGGACATCTCATTTGGCCACATCATACCTGTATGATACACCTACTTTTCATTGGTCTTTCTCTAAAATTTCCTTCACACAACCTCCCTTATACAAATAGAAAATTGACTTCCAATGATATATTTTTTTAGATACTGGGGGATGTGTTTCTTTTTTAAAAATAATCTATCAATTTACAACTGACACTGAATACTGCAGGAAAGTAGCAAAATTGATCACCATGTTCTAGTTCTTTATTATTTCTTGTATAGGCCGCAGTAGAGTGTTAAACGTGTTAAGACTAGATTCCCCCCTCCAAAAAAAATTCAACCCACACACTATCTACCGGTTGCTGATTATCCAGCAGCTGCCATAGTACGATAGTACTGCATGCTAACTAATTTTCTTTTTCACATTTTTTTTCCTTTTTCCCCAGATGTGATTAAACAGCTGTCCCATTTGAATCATAAAATGGGAAAACAGCACCTAACAGGGATTTGCAATGTGAAAGCTATTATAATTACTGATGTGTTCATTTATAAGGGAAAAAATTGGAGTGTTTCACAGTGAGGCTTGGCATATTTCTTGGTATATTTGCATATTAAGCTCACTAGCACAACATTGTTGTTAATGTTATCAAATATAACCTTCTGGCCTTTTGGGAATCTTCTTGGTAGCAAGGATAATTGCTCCTCTCATAAGGTTTGTTTAAGGGGTGTCTTACCTGTCGCCTTCATAGATTTATTCTCAGATGAGATCCCCCCACCCCCGCTCACAGTGAACTAGCTCATTTCACAGCATAAAAATCTTGAAAGCTTTGCCGAGTGAAAAATGTTATAATGAGTTGATTATATTGTGACTGGAACACATCAGCAAAGGTGGGAAGGGTCAGATGAGGGATTTTAGCTGAGATCTGAAGAAGAAAGGAATAAGAACAGAGCGATGAATAGTGGCAGCAAAACAGCAGAGAATTGGGGGGGGCAGGATAGGAGAGGTTTTATGCCATAGTTTCACAGAACCAAAGCCCCATCAAACTGCCTTAGCTATTTGTGGGGAAATTTAATCAGACACTTTGTTCTTTTAAATACCTGGATTTAGTAGGTTAGGGACAGGGGATTTGCGGCCCTCTGGATGTAACTAGACGACAATCACATAACCCTCACCAGTGCCACGGTACCTGGGGCTGAAAGTTGCAGACCAGCAACATTAGAAGGGGGGGGGCAGATTTCTCATCCCTGTAGCAGGTAAGTAGACATCCAATACTAATAGTCCATTCATTCCTGAGTGCCTGTCTTGATGCAGCCAAAACTGCACCAACCACAACACAAGAGGAAGGCTTGGAGGAAGACACAAGGTTTGCAGAAGTACCGAAAAGGGTGGACGGACACCAAAACCAACCCAGTGAGGATTGAAAATGCTTGGTGGGTATGGAATGCTAACTGATGGGAGGAGAAATGTAGGAAAGCTTGGGGGGATGGAATGGAGTACCCTGGGAGAAGGGGTGGCTGAGTGGAACACCATGCAGTGTTATGTACTGAGTTGAATAGGATCCAAAAGGCAGCAGTCTGATTGGTCCTAGAACAATAGGGTCCAGAATGCAGCAGTTTGATTGGTCCATAGGAACCACCCAATCCAGCTCCAGGTGGAAGTGAATTCGCAACCAGATTGGCCTACAGGTGAATCCCGGAATTAGCCAATCACGTGGGGCCCATTGTGTAAATAATGTATATAAAGCAGACATTCTGGAGGAACTTCCATTCCTCCTCACCACTATGAGCTGAATAAAGAGCATGAAATCCACTCTCGACTCCGAGACCGTTTTGTTGCAGGCCCCACCTTGTATACTTAATGTCTAGGAGTGGTCAGAGTGATGCAGCAGCACTGTAGATCAGCCCTCTTGACACAGGCTGGGTAGGGTGGCAGTGAAGTTGGGGCTACCTGGACCCACCAGGCACTTCCGCTGGTATGTCTGCACAAACCTGATCACCACCACAACCCCCATTTGCAGGAGCAAAATTCACTCCATTTTCAAAGGAGCCACATTATGCAAATATGTGTGAGGAAGTACTTTCTCAGACTCACTGCATTTTTACAACAGCGGGAGAAAAGTGCATTTGAATCCGAGGAGAAGGGAGGGATTGCAAAGTTGTTTCGCAGCACACCGTCGTCATAACTAAAAAGAGGCAATGAGAAACTATGGAAACCGGAGCTATTCAGGAGTTATGTTCCTTTCTAAGTGGGTTATGCTGCTTAAGGCATATCTGAGGTCGCTTTGATCTTACATACTTTGGCAGCCAGGACACAGATCCAAAAATAGTATCCTCAAACTGAGCTGAGAGTCTGCATCAATGGTTGTTGTTTTTTAAGTGCATTGGAAAATACAAGAATTGCTACATTGGGTAAATCTTTTTCTGAGTATAATAATAATAATAAATTATTATATCCCACCCACCTGGCTGGGTTTCCCCAGTGTGAGCAAGATTTAAAGATCACTTCTCAAAAAGAGTTTGTTTGTTTGTTTGTTTGTTTTTGGCCGGGATGGGGGGAATTACCTGGCTACAAAAATAGCTTCCCCTGAATTTGTGCACAGATTTGAGCTTGTGTCTTGTAACTGGACGATATCAGTTGCCTTGGGATAGCTGTTCTGGAGTCAGTGCTGAGAGCGAATATGACTGCCCTCCACCTAAATCCCAGCACGGATTTGTTTATTTGCAGAGAGCATAGTTCCCTATGTCAGGGTTTTCTGACCCCCCACCCCGCCCCAGCTCATGGAGCAACCAGTGGCCAAGGAGGAACACCTGATCTGTTCTACACTTTGTACCCAGAGGCTGAAATTGGTCACATGGCTGGCTCTTCTAACTAGTTGCTCTGCAGCACAGAAAACTTGGATGTAAGAAGATACAGCATAGGCCACATCTGAGCCGGTGACATGGGAAAGTGGCAGGAAATGACCAAGGAGGTAAAGGAGGGGGGGAGGGAATGGTATTACCTCTGTGTGAGAGAGATTTTGAAATATCTTGTTTTGTGTGAGTTTGGTGGTTACAGCCTGGAAAGGATTTGAGATGTCCTCTAGAGAAAAAGAACTTCTAGAACAGGCATAGGCAAACTCGGCCCTCCAGATATTTTGGGACTACAACTCCCATCATCCCTGACCACTGGTCCTATTAGCTAGGGATGATGGGAGTTGTAGTCCCAAAACATCTGGAGGGCCGAGTTTGCCTACGCCTGTTCTAGAAACTGTGTTACACTGATGCTGACAAAGTCTCCTTTAAGATGAAGGTGGCAAACCCCTGGCCCCCCAGATGTGGATGGACACTCATCATCTCTGACTGTTGGCTATGCTGGCCGGAGCTGATGAGAGTCAAACAACACCCAGAATACTAATCATTAGTCACCCTTGCATAGAGGACTAGCAGATATATTGCTTTTGTACATCAGATATGTGGAAATGGAAATGATATACACAAGGGAAAATGTGGGAGGAAGAACTGTTGGGCAACGTTCGAAAGATAAACATACATTATCCTGAAAGCAGAGATATGTCTAAATCGAGCAGCTGCATTTCTCAGGGTGGTCTCAGCAATACCCAAATCTTTGCAGGGTTGTGTTCCATATGCACAACATCAATGGGAACTTTTACCCCTAAGGTTTCTTCCTAGCTGTGCAGGGTGGGGTTGGTTCATTTGGTAAGTTCTCCCCTGTCCCCATGCACTGCCTTCCTGACAGGGATCCCTGCTCCATGAGAGCCAGTGTGGTGTAGTGGTTAAGAGCGGTAGTATCGTAATCTGGTGAACTGGGTTCGGTTCTCCGCTCCTCCACATGCAGCTGCTGGGTGACCTTGGGCCAGTCACACTTCTCTGAAGTCTCTCAGTCCCACTCACCTCACAGAGTGTTTGTTGTGGGGGAGGAAGAGAAAGGAGACTGTTAGCTGCTTTGAGACTTCTTTGTGTAGTGATAAAGCAGGATATCAAATCCAAACTCTTCTTCCTTTTTTTAAAAAATATATTTTTTTATTGGAAATTTTATTTACAACATAACACAACCCCCCCAACACAGAAATCCACCCCCTTCAGACACAAACATAACAAACAACAAGCATAATTTACAACAATACAAACAACCAAATAAAAGACTTCCTTTATCCTGTTTCTGGCATCCTTATTTACTTCTTATAAGCTGTTTCCTTTATGAATAATCATTAAGATTTTCCTAATTATAACTTGAATATCCACAAAGTCTCCTGCAGACATTGATGAAAACAAGTCCAGGTATGAATTTTAGGGCACTGTTTTGTGAAGTATTCTCTGCATTTCCCCCATACTTTTTGAAATTCTTGTCTAGTTTGATCTCTAATTGCCTCTGTTAATCTAGCCAGTTCAATATACTCTAACAGTTTGTCTTGCCATTCCATTTTTGTTGGCCCAATCCCCCTCCCCCAGTTTTTAGCAATTAGGATCCTTGCTGCTCCTGTGGCATAGAGGAATATTTTCCGACCTTCTCTTGCTATACCTGCGTCCGTTATCCCTAGTAGAAAAGCTTCTGTATTTTTTATAAAGTTATACTTAAACATTTTTTTAAGCTTGTCATATACTATGTTCCAGAAACTTTTGATTTTTTCACAGGTCCACCAAACATGTATAAGTGTCCTCTCTGTTTTACCACACCTCCAACACAGATTCATTTTTATCTTATACATTTTAGCTATTTTGGTAGGTGTTAAGTACCATCTATAAAACATCTTGATTAGATTTTCCCTCATTACTTCACAGGCTGTAAATTTCCAGTTCTTTCTCCATAATTCTTCCCATGCTGTTAAGTTTATGGTTTTCCCAATATCTAAAGCCCACTTGATCATTACCTCCTTGACCTGTTCGTCTTTGACCTCCCACTCCAATAATGTATCATACATTTTTGATATTACCTTAGTTTTGTTTTGTAATAACACTTTTTCTAATAATGAAGGTTCGTTGAGAAACCTTCTTCCATGCCGTGCCTGTTATTAAGTAAGAAATGCATAGCTGCATGCTACTTACTTAGCCATGCTTCGTTTGGCACCGTCTCTGCCTGTGTTTCTACTCAGCGCCCTAGTCACCTTACTCTGAGTGAAAAGAGGGCCACTGTGGCTGTGCAAGGTGCCTTGCTTCCTCTCTTTGCAGGAGCTGGAGAAGCAGTACTCCCCTAGCAGGTGGTCTCCACGGCTGGATGCGGATGCTGTGATTGAGGCTCACGTACAGGCAATGAGCGAAGGTAAAGGGTCCCTGGGCAGTCCACTACCCAGCAATAAGTGGGATGGGAGTGGGCAGATCACCAAGGGGCCACTAACTTCTGACAGATCTTCCAGTGCTTGCTGGTTGTTGGCATTCTTACAAAGAGCCCTAGAGTTGGTGGACCTGGTTCTGATCCAGCAAGAAGGGCATATTTATCCTTAAGCAAGACTGCATACCCAGGGTCACTGAACATGGATCAGTTACACTTTAGCAGTTAAGCAACCCTGAGGATGCACTCTGGCCGCAGAAGTTCTAGTGGGCCAGCTCACCTCCAGTGCAAGAGAGGGCAAAATCTCACAGGAGGTTCTGAAGAGGGATTGGAAAGAAGGCTCTCCTTTGGAACTTGCAAGGAACGTTTCTTCCCCTTGGGACTGTATAGCAGTGGCAAAGCCTACCTCAGTTTCCCAGAAGGTTAGTAAGATAGCATGCAGTTTTGAACGAGGACAGGCACTGACAATCTGAAAACTCCTCTGGAGTGTGGGAGCGCAGCCCAGATGTGGCCAGGTAAGCTGCGAACTCCCATCTCTCTGCTCTGCAGGTACCCGCCATGCCCAGATTGGCACCCAGACTCTGCTGAATGTGCCCTACGGGTTGGGCGACGGAGAGAAGCTTGATGTATATCTTCCTAAGGAACACACTGAAAGTAAGAGTACAGGAGCAGCATGGGAATGATCGGGAAACGGGGGTGTTGGTGAAGTGCTGGTTGTGGCAAAGAGCCAACGTCAGAAAGCGAGGGGTGGTACCTTAGTGGGAGTTTGTGCTAAGTGACGGTCTTTGCTGCCTGATTCTTTCTCCCGTTTCCCTTTTCAGCCTTCCCTCTGGTCCTCTATATCCATGGCGGCTACTGGCAATTCCTCAGGTGAGTTGTGCTGGAGGTTGCCTAGGCCCTGGTCCTTTGACTGCAGGACCCCAATGGGATGATGTCCCACCTAGCGGAACCATCTGGGACTGCTGTTCTCTTTCTCCTCCTCTAGCAAAGATGCTTCAGGCTTTGCTGCGGGGCCCCTAGCGACCCACGGCGTCGCCTTGGCTGCAGTTGGCTACGATGTGGCTCCCAAAGGTACGCAACTGTGGTGGAAACCGTTTTCCTGTTCTGCTCTCCTTGGCACCTCATGTCTAACTTGGATATTGTGGTTTGTTCTCAGGCCAGCTGGAGGTGATGGTCAGGCAGGTCCGACGCAGCGTGGCCTTCGCAGTTCAGCAGTACACAGGGATCAGGTAGGAGGCGCAGACAGGGTGAAATTACAGAGCACCTTGGGAAAAAGAGACCAAGGGGCCTGTCATACCCTGCTGAAGCCCTACAGGGTTGATGGAGGCCCTGGATAGCTTTCCTCTGGCAATTCTACTCTGTCCGAAACCTTCAGATCCTCTCACCTGCTCATTTCAACCGCGTCTCATTTGCCTTTAGCGGTGTTTATCTGCTTGGACACTCAGCAGGGGCCCACCTGGCAGCCATGGTGCTCTCTACAGATTGGGCAGAATTTGGTGTTGTGCCAAATATCAAAGGTACTGTCTGGGAGACACTGATCCCATTCCCGCCCCCAGCTCTTTTTACATCTTAGCATTCCCTCTTTCCCTTGCCTGAACTTCATGACCCAACTTGCACCAAGCTGGAGCCTCAGTAAGACATGGACTCTTTTTCCTTCCCAGGAGCCTTTTTGGTGAGTGGCCTCTATGACTTGGAACCCATCACACACACCTATGTCAATGATGTTTTGCACATGAGCCGGTGAGAGATGCATCTTTGAAAAGGAATTCTCAACCCATGTAGGGCAGAAAAACTGCAGTGAGTCCCTTGGGAGCCCCCTACTCACCAACATGTGGCCTATTATTGTTAACAGCCCACGGCAGACCAGTGGGCAGGTTAGCAGCATCTGTGTTGCTCAGCACAATGCAGTTCATGAAGGATCATGTGAAACAGTTTAGTAAGGTAAAGGTACCCCTGACCGTTAGGTCCAGTCGCGGACGACTCTGGGGTTGCGCGCTCATCTCGCTCTATAGGCTGAGGGAGCCGGTGTTTGTCCGCAGACAGTTTTTCTGGGTCATGTGGCCAGCATGACCAAGCCGCTTCTGGTGAACCAGAGCAGTGCATGGAAACGCCGTTTACCTGCCCACCGGAGTGGTACCTATTTATCTACTTGCACTTCATGCTTTCGAACTGCTAGGTTGGCAGGAGCAGGGACAGAGCAACGGGAGCTCACCCCGTCGCAGGGATTCGAACCGCCGACCTTCTGATCGGCAAGCCCTAGGGTCAGTGGTTTAACCCACAGTGCCACCCGCGTGCTTTCAAAATTGTGGTCTGCCTAGAAATGGCTGCCTTCTTGGCTTATCAGCAAGCCAGCCCACTCTGCCTCTCTTTCATCTCTGTATGGTCTGTGTGTCTTTCCTCAGGGAGGTGGCCTTACAGAATAGCCCTTTGAGGTGTGTGCCTAAGTTTGAGGGCAGGAGAAGCTGCCAGGTACTCATCACTGTGGCACAACATGATTCTCCCGAGTTCCACAGACAGTCCCAGGAGTACTTTGAGGTGTGTTGGCTGATGTTCGCCATGTTAAGTTTCTCTTTAATATTTGGTGGTATATAAGTGTTTTTAAAATAAACAAATAATAAAGATGCATCCATGGAATCAAATGATGTGCATCCACACTCCTACCCATGTATTTAAAGAGCCACAAATGCATGTGTAAAAGGTGAACACTACCTAAGACAGGTGAGGGGAATCTTTGGTCCTCCAGATGTTGCTGCAACTCCCATTCATCCCTGGTCTTTCGTCATGGCTGGTGGAAGCTGTAGTTCAGCAACATCTGGAAGGCCAGGGGTTCCCAATACCTGGCCTAAAACATTTACTTAATATTTGCTTCATACTTCTGGTCTCCCATCTCCCATTGCTCTTCATTATGAATCAATGAGATCACCAACTCCATTCCTCCCAAGTCTCTGCCATCTATCAGAGTAATGCATTAGGGTAAAGGCACTTGCAAGTACTGTGGTAAGGATAGTTTTGTTAAAATCCCTATTGCTTGCCCATAGGCTTTGCGTGCAGCTGGCTGGAGTGCCTCTTTCCTGGACATTGGAGACACAGATCATTTTGATGTTATTGAGAAGCTCTCCCAGGAAGACTATTTTCTCACACAGGTAAAGGTAAAGGGATCCCTGACTATTAGGTCCAGTCGCAGACAACTCTGGGGTTGCGGCACTCATCTCGCTTTACTGGCTGAGGGAGCTGGCGTATAGCTTCCGGGTCATGTGGCCAGCATGACTAGGCTACTTCTGGCAAACCAGAGCAGCGCACGGAAATGCCATTTACCTTCCCGCCGGAGTGGTACCTATTTATCTACTTGCACTTTGACGTGCTTTCGAACTGCTAGGTTGGCAGGAGCAGGGACCGAGCAACGGGCGCTGGTACACGGGTGCAAATGAGCTGCAATAAAATGATGGTGGCTGTCAGTATATTTGTCACTTGCCATGTGTTAGCAGTAATGCTTCAGGGAGAGCATGACATGCGCTGCATCTCCAGAATACCGCATCAAGGAGGACTCCTAATTGTAGCTAAAAGCAAACAGGACTTCTGCATATATCCTTATAATTGAATGTATAAGCTTTGCCATTGTCGTGTAATGTCCAAATCTAGCATGAAGTCAAAAATGGAATGGGCGATAAGGCCTCCTTCACGCAAATATCCAACAGCATGGGAGTCCCTTCCTTGTAGTGTGATCTCACATTACTATGGAGCTTAGTGTGAAAATATTCCAACAATGTGGCTGAGGCTGATCACATGGGTCTTCAACATTAGTTGTTGCGCTGATCAGGTGGGGGAAATCCATGAATTTAGACACACCCATGAGTCTGGAATATTCACACACTTACCCCAGCAATGTGGAATATACATGTGTCTCTGAAACACAAAGGAGCTATGTAAATACTATGGAATTTGGAAAGTGTGTGGGAGGTAGTTCCTGCTCAGGCCAACTTTATAATCACAACACACTCCCGATGATGAGTGAGAAGCTTCAGTGTTGAACCAATTTGTTATGCAAGGGAAACATATTCTTTCTTGATGTTCCAGGTGATTTTGAAAATGATTTCAAGAGGCTGATAGGTTGACACAAGATGGAACTCTCCGCCTGGAGTCCCCATATACAGCCATGAGTGGCCATCGCTGACCTTGCAAACCCACCCACCCCAATCCTCCACTCTCTATGCTGTGCTGTTTTATTTCACCCTGGGAATGGACTTCCTGCAATTGCAATTTTATCCAGTTAAGAAAGAACTTCAGAAGACACAAATCTATTGAAACGGAACTTTGAAACATATTATTCCTTGTTGCTTTGGAGGCAATTGACTCTTCAAGAGAGCACACAGTTCCTTTCGCATGGACTGCCTGACACAGAGACAGTTCCTGTCCACTCCTGCGATAAACTCTGTTCCTCCCAGCATGCTGAGAACATTAAAATAACATCAACGCATAAATTACATCTACATTGTGGCAGTTTATCACCTTCCCCTAGGAGATAGTCTGAATCAGTGAGCACAGGCAAGGCATAATTGCTGCATAAATCACCATGTCTCTCAGGGCCTGAGCTGAAGATGGGCATCTTTCACTAACAGCAGTAACTAAACTTTTATTCAACCTTCTAAATCCATATGAAACTGCCTTATACAGTCAGAACAGTGGCACTCTGTGCTTGTGCTATGGAGGCCCATGTCTCTACTCCCATGGGCTCAATGCAGTCTTTGAATCAGGGATCATGCAAGCAGGAAGCTGCAGATTTAGAGCATAGCCAGACTGGAACAGTTCTAAAAGAAAATTGTGGAAATCATGGCAACAACGGCTATAACAACTGTGCTGCGACAGCCGGTTAGTTATGCTCTTGCCTTGGAATGGGCCAAAGTTAAGAAATACATCTCAAGACCTTGTGCAAGTAACGTCAGTTGTAATGATTATTGTGCCACGAATTGGGGGATGTCAACAGTTGGAGATCAGAGGAGTGTTTAATTACTTTCTCTGCCCCTTTTGCATTCAGGTGTTGAGTGCTGCACAGAGTTATGATAACTAAATCCTAAGAAGAGGCCAAGGGCCAGTCTAGCCCAGCATGCTGGTTCACACACTCACTAGCCAGGTGCCTGTAGGAGCAAGTGAGACCCAAACATGAGCACTCTTCCTCCTTGCAGTTCAAAATGCTTTCCTTTCAGCCTGGGCATGCTCCAAGACTTCTGGATTCCAGGCACTGAACCAAGTCTGACCTAATGAAGTATTTAGCCCAGCTTCTTATAATGGCTTTATGCTAACAGAAGCACTTCTGCAAGGCATTTTCATCAATTCCCCCCCCCCCCATCAACTGCACCCCTCTGTGCCATATATGCTGTATTGTTCCAGAGAGTCCACCAGCAGTATAGGTACTGGGTGCAAGGAGGATCAGATGCTACCCTGCTTGTGAAAGCACTTCCACTAGTTGCTACCAGCTGGTGCAAAGCCACCATTGGATACAACACTTAGCTTTTTATTTTTAGAGAGTGTTCTTATACTCTGCAAAAAATCTCCCCCAGATCAGCCCCATTTAGCAATACAGAGTAGCAGAACATAATGTTTAATTTGGCGGAATTAAACTCTGGTTTGTCTCTGGTTTGCATATGTCAGTACGCCTCACTTCAAAGCACATCTGAAAACCGGAAGTTCTGCGTGGGAGGGTAGATGCAAGTTAAAGCTGATTTTCACAATTCCGATAGCCGGAGCAGGGTACGGGGAGAATCTGAAATTCCAGTCCTGTATACACTTACCTAGGAATAAACCCCATTTAATTTAATGTGGCATACAACTACACTGTTAAACTGCACACCGTTCTATACATATTTGAGGGGGAGCTCTGTTGAAATCAGGCTTGTGCTGCACATCACCTTCGTTTGTTCATTTCTTTTAAATGGCTGACCTTTATTCCGAGACATTGAAACACGATTAAGCATGTGTTTGTTTAATATATTTATATCTTGCTTTTCCTTATAGTAGTGGAAGGTGGTTCATAACAAACTACAGTATACTATCAAAAGCTACTGTAATCCAAGTGGAGCAGCAAGCCAAGAGATAATAAAACCAAGAAAGAGAGCAACTAAGCCAAGTGCCTGTAATAAAAAAAGCACTGCAGCCATAAACTACATGCTCACCAGAGATCAATCTTCGTGGAATATAATGGGGCTTAAACATGCAGATCAGTCCCTTTAATTTTCTGGCGAAGTTCGCCTCTCTTCCTCTAGCAAAACATGTAATATGAATAGAAAGTGAAACGTTGGTTTGCATTCTAGTGGTGGTGGGGCAATCCCTGATGTTAACAAAATACCTTCTCTTTGCAACTGCTGTATATCAAAAAAACAAACTAACCCTAAATGCTCAATTTCAGCTCCTCGGCGGACTTCTTACACCCAGCAACAGCAGCCCAACTATCTTTTTCTCTTTCAAACACCCAGCCTCGTTCTGTTCCAACAGCCACTGAACAAAATTTTGGGGATTTTTTTTTTGGGGGGGGTGCATTACGACGAGAAAAAGCCCACCAACCTGTCTGTTTACTCAGGAGCAAGTCCCAAGTGTGTCCTCCTTAATAGGAAGTTAGGATCGCGGCCTATTTTAGTGAAACGATTTTACACGTGTCTTTAGCTTCTTTCTCCATCACGTGGGAAGCGAGGTTTCTAAATCCATATTATTATTATTATTTTGTTTTGTTTCTTCAGCCTCTAACTTTCGGAAATACAGCCTTATTTGCCTGTTCCAGCAAGAACAACGGAGACCTCATAGAGGCATTTTAAAGAGTTCGTCCTGTCCTGTGTTTCTGGTCTTTAAAACGTGTGCAGTTTTGCCTCTTATCTCCTCTAACTGCATTTTATAAAGAGGGAGGACTACAACTCCCGGCATGCTCAGCGAATAGCAGCCGATTTCCCGTCATCCTTTGCTCGGCCGTTGTTCTGACCGCGGTGTTTTGAACGTGGCAGGAATGGAGGTGGAAGCTGCTTCTGCGGGTCCGCAAGTTCGGCCGGGATTCGAGGAGTTTCTGAAGGAGCACCGAGTCGCCACTTTCGACCAGTGGCCCTTTGCCTCCGACTGCTCATGCACTCCAGACCGGGTGAGGGAACCCATTTCTCCCAGCCAGCTTGCCTCCTAAGTACTTTGCCTCCTCATCTACTTCCTGCACTCCGTGCATAATTTTACACACCTTTATCATGTCTCCTTTTGGTTGCCTTTTCTCTACTAAACTAAAAATCCCCCAAAGTGACCTTCCCTATCAAGGAGGTTGCTCCACCCTCGTGATCATTTTGGTTTCCCTTTTCTGGACCGTTTCCAGCTGTTCAATATCCTTTTTGAGGCAAGACCATCAGAACTGTAAACAGTATTCCAAGTGTGGTTGCACCTTCAATTTGGAAAACAGTATTTTGATATTGACAGCTTTATTTTTAATTCAATTTGATTTATTTTCCTAATGATCCCTAGCTTGGCATTTGTCTTTCCACAGCTATCACACACTGGGTCAACACCATCAGATTATCCTCTATAGCCCAAGGTCTTGTTCCTGGTCAGCCACTACCACTCTGGACCCCGTGAAATACATATAATTTTTGCCCCTAATGTGCAGCTCTTTACACTTGCTTAAACTGAATTTGCGTTTCCCACTTTGCTGCTTATTCATCCAGTTTGGGGAGACCCTTTTGAAGTACAGTGGTACCTCGGGTTTCAAACACCTCGGGTTATAAACACTTTGGGTTACAGACTCCGCTAACCCGTAAGTAGTACCTTGGGTTAAGAACTCTACCCCAGGGTGAGAACAGAAATCACACAGCGGCAGCAGGAAGCCCCATTAGCTAAAGTGGTAAAGGTAAAGGTACCCCTGCCTGTACGGGCCAGTCTTGACAGACTCTAGGGTTGTGCGCTCATCTAACTCTACAGGCCGGGAGGCAGCGCTGTCCGCAGACACTTCCAGGTCACGTGGCCAGCGTGACAAGCTGCATCTGGTGACGCCGTTTACCTTCCCGCTAGTAAGCAGTCCCTATTTATCTACTTGCATCCGGAGGTGCTTTTGAACTGCTAGGTTGGCAGGCGCTGGGACCGAGCAATGGGAGCACACCCCGCCACGGGGATTCGAACCGCCGACCTGACGATCGGCAAGTCCTAGGCGCTGAGGTTTTACCCACAGCGCCACCCACGTCCCAGCTAAAGTGGTACCTCGGGTTAAAAACGGTTTCAGGTTAAGAACGGACCTCCAGAACGAATTTAAGTATGTAACCAGAGGTACCACTGGACTTCACAATCCCTTTTAGTTTTAACTACCCTGAGCAATTTAGTATCAGCAGCAAACCTGCCTACCTCACTGCTCACCCTAACTCTTTGGGTGTGTGATTGTTGAATGTACACTTGTTGAACAACTTTCCTCCCCTCTCTCTTCCCAGATGGCAGAAGCTGGATTTGTTCACTGTCCTAGTGACAATGCACCTGACGTGGCCCAGTGCTTCATATGTTTTAAGGAGCTGGAGGGATGGGAGCCGGATGATGACCCTATGTAAGTATTTTGTTGTTGGATCTGCTGACTTGCAGTGCCTCCAAATAAGTGCTCGGCATAGACATATCTGCCTTTTTATTAAGACAGAACATGATGTTTCACAGATACTACAGGGATGAAGGAAGTAAATCTGCAAGCTTAAAATAGGGTACAAGTAATTTTGATGGTTTGTCCACATCTTCCATCTTTCCCTTTGCCAAAAGCCCAATATGGCTACTTAAGACCCAGTGAGACCACTTGTCATAGGCAGGTTACATTTATCTAGTTTATTTGATCTTTGAACATCTGGCTACATTTAAGCAGGTGGTTAGATTATGCAGTATGGTGTGGACTGCATTTGCAAAGAGTGAATATTAATTCTGCTCCATGTTCCTGATGCCACACTGCACAACACTAATCAGACCAAATTCCCCTGGCTGCTCTGCAAGCCAGTAATGCTAATAAGGGCTCTCTATTGACTAGCCTCAAAGGCAGGTGGTGCCTGAAAACTGCCTGCATAGCTGAGTCTGGTGATGCACCCCACTCCAATCTTTGAGCAGTGAGACACTCCAAGGGTTCCAGTGCTTACCCAGGTTTCCTTGGAATGAGATCAGTGGAGTCATGGTTTTATTTACACATTTATTTAAAAACCTACGCATAGGGTGGAGGGTCTCAAAGCAACAGATCTTGCTTCCCCATTCTGTTACCAGGAAACCCCAACTTCCAGTACAGCACAAAGCTAAATGTGTCTCTCATCGGCTTTGCAGCGTCTCCCAGTTCTTTTGCTGGCTCACATAGCAGTTCTCTCCAGTGCAGCCCCACCTTCCTGGCCATGTAAGTCGTTTCTCACTTAGACGCCACTATTAAAACCCAGCTCCTTCCTCTGAAGTGCATATCAAGGCACTAAAAATAGCTATCTGAGCTTCATCTACAAATGAATTTGCTTGATCACTTTCCCAACCTCCCCCAAAATTTATAAGATTACCTACCTCCAAATAGAAAATGTCTGCAACTAAATATTAGGGATGCTTGACACTTTCAATGTTTCTGCCTTTGTTTACAAGTAAAAGAAGCATGCTAGATTAGATTACTCTCTAGGGCATGAGGAAATTTTCCTACACAATTTGCCCTAATTTGCACAGAAAAATTTAACAATTCAAAAATTTGGTGGAAAGCCTAGGGAGCAAGGAGGGATGTCATCTATTCTACTTTAATTCAGGAGACCAGATATGTTATTTCAGGAGTTATTACAAGACCAGCTGGTGCTGTGCAATCCATTGCTGAATGTAAAGCTGGCACATGACATCAGGTGGTCTTAAACTTGATTGCATTGAGCAGCATAAACATTTAACGTCTTCAAGAGAAATGCAATTTCAGTAGCTGCAGTCCCAATGTTGCATGAGCAGCAAAGAAGGCATGAAGAAAAAAAGTAATCAAAAACAGCCCCATTATTTCCCCTGCATTGGAAAATCACAGAAGAGGTGGAGCCATGGCCCTCCTCTATTATTAACATGAAACTGTTTTGGGTGGTGGTTCAGAAGCTTCAGCTGGTGCCCTCTGTTCTGGCCTGCCTTCTGTACTTAGTGGGTTATTAATGAGCATCCTACTTCAGTGTTTCAGTATTTGCATTGGCCCCCTTTTGTTTTCCCAGCTCAATTCAAGGTACTAATTAAAGCAGGGGTCAGCAAACTTTTTCAGCAGGGGGCCGGTCCACTGTCCCTCAGACCTTGTGGGGGGCCGGACTATATTTTGAAAAAAATAATAATGAATGAATTCCTATGCCCCACAAATAACCCAGAGATGCATTTTAAATAAAAGCACATTCTACTCATGTAAAAACACACTGATTCCCGGACCGTCCGTGGGCCAGATTTAGAAGACGATTGGGCTGGATCCAGCCCCCGGGCCTTAGTTTGCCTACCCATGAGTTAAAGCCTCTAAATGCGTGTAAATATTGGGCTTACATATGCTACCTTTATCCCTGTAAGATTTGTGAAAAGTTTTAAATCTCTTAGTAGCTCTTCACTCTGAACCCTAGAGAGGTCTGCCTTATCCTTTAAGAACCATTGTGCTAATATAGTTTGTCCTTCTTTCTAGGGAAGAGCACCGGAAACACTCTCCCAACTGTGCATTTCTGGCTCTCCAGAAAGATATTAAGGACTTGACACTGCAAGAGTTTATGAGACTTTGCAAAGAGAGAATGAAGGCCTTGGTCGTAAGTATGGTTTGCAGGGAGCTGTGAATGTACTCAAGCTTTTCCTGCTCTCCTGTTCTCCCTACAACAGTGTTTGCCAAAATTGTGTCTCTAGCAGTTTTTGGACTACAACTTCCACCATCCCTAGCTATCAGGACCAGGGGTCGGGGAATATGGGGACTGTAGTCCAAAAACAGCTGGGAACTCAAGTTTGGGAAACCTTGCCCTACAGTTTCAAAATGGTCATTTAGAACCCCACCCTCCTCTACACCAGATCATACACAGTCTCTTGCCCATAGAACCGCCTTGATTTGAAGATAGTGTTCTTCACTGGTTTGGCTGCAACTGTGAGATCAGTTTGGCTTTCCCTGCTGTTGTATGGTTTTCCTGCTTGCTCCTCAAAGTGAATAGCCACTGCCCACCCCTACCTGCAGCAAAGCCCTCCTCTTGTATTCCACTTTACAGCTCAAACACTTTCCTTTTCATTAGTTACTAACAGGACTTCCTTTCTGTTTTTCTCCTAGAGAAAGGAAATTAACCAGAAAATTAACGACTTGGAAAAACGTGCTGAGAAGACACGTAATGCAATTGAATTGTTGCGTATGTAACGTTCCCAGTGTACTATCTCCATTGAATACAATGAGGCTTAAACATGCCAATCAGTCCCTTTAATTTTCTGGCGAAGTAAACATTCGCCTCTCTTCCTCTAGCAAAACATGTAATATGAATAGAAAGTGAAACGTTGGTTTGCAGTCTGCCGGTGGAGGGGAGGGGAGGCG
This sequence comes from Podarcis raffonei, assembly GCF_027172205.1. Classification (NCBI taxonomy): domain Eukaryota; kingdom Metazoa; phylum Chordata; class Lepidosauria; order Squamata; family Lacertidae; genus Podarcis; species Podarcis raffonei. The sequence continues at coordinate 31,948,468 of NC_070603.1, read as the reverse complement.
TTCCCTGATGTTTACAAAATACCTTCTCTTTGCAACTGCTGTATATGAACAAAACAAACTGACCCCAAATGCTCGATTTCAGCTCCTCGGCGGACTTGTTACACCCAGCAGCAGCAGCCCAACTATCTTTTTCTCTTCAAACACCCACCCTTGTTCTGTTCCAACAGCCACTGAACAAAATTGGGGGGGGGGTTGGGGGGTGCATTACAACGAGAAAAAGCCCACCAACCTCTGTGTTTACTCATAAGCAAGTCCCAAGTGTGTCTTCCCAAAAATATGGTTAGGATCACGGTACTATGCTGTGGTAGCTCCTGAGGCAGGGCTGTTTGGAACTTGGACAAGACCCAAAGGCCTCTCGACTGCGTTCCTGCATTCACACCTGTGGCTCTGGTCAAGTTGCACTTAAGGGCTGAATGAAGATATCTGCAGCTCTCCACTGATTTCTGTGGGTTATCCTGCACATTAGGACAATAATGCCAAAAATATAGATTCACTAAGGTAGTCTAATTTAACTGGAATGTCATAGTAATGTTAATGTCATATTAAAAAGCTCAGTGAAAACATCATTACTGTGAATTATTAGGATGAGGCGGGGGCAGGGAGTACCAAATATATGGTATGCAAATCTGGTAGTTTTAACTCAAAATGGTCATGACAGGGAAGGTGCCTAAAAAGGATGTGCAGTACAGTCCTACTGGTGTTTTTTTATTCATTTGCACTTATTCCCCCATAGGCACAAGAATGAACTACACAAAAAATGCTGTGATTATAATCTTATGTTACATATATAAAATTACAAAATCCATAACAATTTTAATACAGAAAAATAAAGTCTGTGTTTTCAAGAAACAAAGTGTGATGTGCACTTCTCCTTTGCCATGCACACCTTGTTCTGTTTTTACTTGTAACATGATTTTTATGCACAAACATAACTGAAAAAAGAGAACGATTTGCACTTAAATTGGAATCTTCATACTAATGGATCCAATACATTTGCAGATGTTTTCATTGGGGCCACCAGGACTAATGATTTTCTTTTATCTTCATTTTTAAAAAACTTACAGTGCTATCATTGCATATTACATGTATTGCATACATATGAATTTGTCCAGCAGTCGCTATCTATAGTCCTTCAAAAGTCTCCTGAAATCGAAAATATATATATATATATATATTTTAAAAGTAAATAGTTTTGAGGTGTTTTGGTTCGCATCTTACCTTCTTCCTCTGATGCCCTTGCATCTCTGCCTCCCAAAGACTCGCACAGCTGTTTGTTGCAGCAGCCCTGGCTACAAGCTCCCCAAGCGAATGGTGCCTCGGGAGCTGGCCATGGGGTGCTTCCCAGGCCCCTGTGGGGCAGTGTGAGGGGGTACCTCTCTTTGGGACAGGGGGTGCAGCTCAGAGACCAGAGGCAGCAGCTGCGGCTGCCCAGAGGACTCCCAAGGAGAAGAGAGAAGGCTGAGGGAACACCATAAGGAGGGTGTTCAAAAAGGGGTGAGGGGCTGCTGGCTCTGCAGGCAAGGGGTGATAGAACTGGGCTCCTGATATAACAGGCAAGGGGTGATATAACAGGTGCCGCAGAAAGAATGCAGTTGGTCAAGGGAGCTGTGGACCCAAAAAGGTTGAAAACCTGTGGGCTAAGGAGTAAACCCTACACAAATTTGGAGTGTCTTCCCTAGGACGGTTGTATGGTGCCTTGCATGTCTCCTTCTAGCAACACTGGCAGGCAAGCTGGTGCCAAATGTATTGTTCTGTTTTCCTTTGGACTACATTAGAGAGGGTGGGGAGGTTTTGTTGTCTGGACAGCCCAGGACCTCCATACACACTGCCCAGGCTTGTGACTCCATTGTCTCTAGAGAGAGATGGATGCCAACAACACCTTAACTGACAGTTCAACAATTAACAATTTAAAATAAAAAGTGGTTACCGAACATAAAGCTTACCACTAGGTCACTTAACATCATCCGACATCTTCACGTTCTGTGTTAACTCCAAAGGTGATGGCATTGTCGCTTACTAACCCCACCCGCTGTACAAAAAACCCTCATACTCATCAAAAGCTCTTTCCCCAGCTGTCTCTCTCTTATTATTTTGATTTACTATCAGAGCTCTGTCTAGGCATTGTTTTCAACACCCAGCTACAAGCCTGGCTCTTATATGAGAGTGCTGTGTTGGTTGCAGGTTCTCATTTATGTTAGCCACGAAGCTCGCCAGTCACTCTCAGCCTGCTTCAGCCTACCTCACAGGCTTGTTGTGAGTGCCTAGGAATGGAGGGGGAAGGCCTTCTCTGGTGCCCTGGCAGAAGGGCAGGCAAAAAACCAAAGGAGTAACAAGCAGCACCTCTTTAAGCACTGCGTCTTGCCTCTTTCATTCTGAAATCCACTCTAGCTGGGGGCTCCTGAGGCGGGGGGGGGGCAGGGAACCATAGGAGTAGGGCCATTAGTCCATCTAGACCAGTATTGCCTACACCGACTAGCAGCTGCTCTCCCATCCTCTCATAGCTGGAGGTGCCGGCGAATCAACCTGGGGGCCTTTTGCAAGGAAAGCAGCGCTCTCCCATGCAGCCACGAACTGTAGTAGACCGGCTCTTTTGAGAAGCAAGGCGGGCTGGGCTGCGGGACGTGGCTGGTCTCTGCAGGGGAGGGAAAGGAAGAGACCGCGGGGTCTTTTTCTTCCAGGCATCCGACCAAGGAGCGCCTGCCTCTGGTTTAAACCTCGCTCACCAGAAGAGTTGCAGATCCAGCCGGGGCCGCGCGCGCTTTCCTGAGCGGGAAAGCAAACGCGGGGGGAAGTCTCCTGAGAGGCGCCCTCCCTGCTCTCAGAATGGCGGGATGATGAGAGGCGCCCTCTAAGGGACAAGAGACCCGGGAAATCCACCTCCCACTGAACTGAGCTGGGGCGGCGGGGGGGGGGGACTTAATTGGAAAGGATCGCAGCTTCCTCGAAGGGAGCCTTTGACCTTGAAGCTTGCTGCTGGCAGGGTGGCTTTTTGCGGTCGCCCCAATTTGGGGCGCAAGTACCCAGTGGCTTCGCCCCCCAACCCCCGCGAAGATGCGGCTTGGGGGGCGCGCGTGCGTTTCCACCTGACTCTCTCCCTCGCCCCCTCCCCGGAGCGTTGCAGTGAGAAAGGGAGAGTCTCCCGCTCGGCTGCCGCTGTTTCTCTCCACGTGTCCGCCGCCAGAGGCAGCAGCGTCGGCGGCGGGCGGCCGTGCCTGTGCGAGCAAGTCTGGCGGCGGGATGGTGGCGAGGTGCTGTGGCTGCCGCCGGGCCCTGGCGGTGGTGCCTCCCGGCGCGCTCTGCCTGGGCGCGGCGCTCAGCGGGCTCTTCAGCTTCGGCTTCTTGGCCGCGGCCCTGGGCACCGATTACTGGTACCTGGTGAGCGTGGACTCGGCCAACAGCAGCGCTTGGGACGCCGAGCAGCTGAGTTCCCACTCCGGACTCTGGCGCCTCTGCGAAGGTAGGGCTGCGCCGCGCGCACCTTCTTTCCTCGGGTTCGCGACGGGAGCAGCCCGCGCTTCCCTCGGCACTGGGATTCGGAGAGGAGGGCGCTCTTTCTGGGATCCAAAGTGGATCGCGCCGGGGGTCGAGCGCCCCCCACCCCACAAAAAAACCCCTATACACGAGCTTAGGCTTGGATCTGCCGGTTTCAGTAGTCGTGAAAAACTTTCTGCTAACAGAGGAATCGCCGTCGGGTCACAAAATGAATCGCTTGGTGGTGAGTAGTTGTGGCAGCCGGCATTCCTCTGCCCTACTCAAGTCTCTGCGTCCTGGAGACGTCTTGATTCTGCTTCACCCGTTTGTTTAGGAAGATAGGACGCTGCATTTCTATTCCGCCTAGGTCAGTATTGCCAACACTGGCCGGCAGCAGCTTTCGAGGTTTTCTCACGGAGTTCTCTCACCGTCGTCCCTGGAGATGCAGTGGATTGATCCTGGGACCATCTGCATGCAAAGCAGGTGCTCTGACTGCCCTTTCCCCAAGCCCCTGCTCTCCTACCCACCTGGGCTATCCCGACGCTCACCTGCAACTAGCTGTACTCCCCTGGTTTGTGTATACATTTGGGGGTGGGGAGAAGGGATCCCAGTGCCTTATAATCGCAGTATCCTGGCATAAGGTTAAGGCGAGCTGGAATTGTTCCATCCCGTTTTGCTGGCAATCGAAGAATTTCAGCCGTCCCGGTGGTGCTTTAACCTCCACGGATTTCCACGCATTTATAACTTTCTGTGCTGTGGCCGAGGGGTGAGGGTGGGGGAAGAGATTAAAGAAGGAATGAACTGGATTGCAGCCAAGAATCCGCCCTCCTGGAGAGAAAGGAGGGCTGGGGTGTCAGAGGGGAGGAAAGGGGAGGGGGAAGCAGAGGCAGCGCTTTCTTCAGCTCTCTGTTCAGAAGAGAGACCCGATTGAACTTCCATCAAAGATATGAAATGTCAGAGGGACGCATCGAATGTTCGCTTTCACGCTCTGGCGCCCATCAGAAGTTCTGACACCCCTGGGTGTTGATGCACCTCTGGGCTCATGTGGATATGCCCCCTGCTAAATAAATCACAGCCGGGGGCGGGCGGAGTAGAGCCAGCTGCTGTCATCTGAGCTGTGCTCTCTCGGAGGTCGCTCCCACGCCACCTGTTTACCGAACAGCCATCCTGATTTGTTTTGCGGGAGTCCTTGAATCAAGCCGTTGTTATTCCACATTTTCCAGTGCATGGACGTAGCCGGGGGGCGGGGCAGCTGCCCTCCCCCAAATCAAGTAAATAAATAAGAATACTTAACTAACTGACCAACTGCATCGCTGATAACTCGGTTCTTGCCCTCCCCTACATAAAGCCCGTCCCCCCCCAATAAATCCTGGCTACTCCCATGTTTCAATGTCCCCCCCCCCCCACTTTCCTTGTCGCAAAAGGTTAGTTTTGCGGGAACTATAGTTCGTTAATGGGGCTGGGAATTGTGGCTTTGTAGGGGGAATGTAAAGTTTCTGGGATTCTTTCGAAGGTGTGTGTGTGCCATGTGCTTTAAATGTATGGTGTTGATTTGCCCTTAAATTGCACAGGCTGAATGGGTTAGCATGTGATTTGAATCCGACCCACAAATAGCAACAGTCCAGAAGTACATTTGCAACCATACAGCTGAGGTTGGAATTTTCCTCTCTGTCAAGTTCAATTGCTGTCATTCTCAAGCTGTTTGGTTCTGGGATTTTGGAACCTTTTGGGAATCCTCTGCTGTGCGTGAACACCAGTTTGCCCTATCGGGAGGAAAGGGAAGGTTGAAAGTCCTCCAGGCCTTTAGAGTGAGGGCTCCCAAACAATGGTCCGTGAGATTCATTCAGGTGGTCCATTCATACTGGTCTTTGACTGCATCTTTATTGCCTCTTTTTCTTATACTGTAGGTATTTTATTGTATTGCAACCTGAACTCATAGACATAGAAGAAGCAATTTTTTAAAAAAAAACAATTAAAATTAAAAACCACACAGCACAACACATTGCAATTACTTAAACAGGCAGAAAAATAATTATGTGCTGTGCGAAGACCTTCAGAAATTTTCAAGTTGCTAGTTCCACCCCACACCTGAAGAGTGCACTTCCTAGCCCAAGGTCTTACTCCTCCATTGCCAAAAAGTGATAATTCAGGTACCTTGGATGGATACAAAACAGAGAGGGGAATGAAGGAGCTGCTGCTGCAATGTCATAGAGAGAAATGAGTGTGAGGCAGGTCGGCCAGCTGCTTTGATTTGCTCACCCAGTGGAGACTGGTCCTTTATGGCAAATGGGGCCCTGCCCCAACAACTTCCCCCAGACAGCGCCACACCTGCCTTGGCTTTTTTACTTACAGGCAGTCCAGGGGATGCTACTGGCTTTCAGCTTCCTCCTCCTCCTCCATCTACATTGCCCTTGGAGAACTCAGCAGGAAAGAGGATGGGGCAAAAACTAGAATTACCGTATTTTTTGCTCCATAAGACGCACCTTTTCCCTCCTAAAAAGTAAGGGGAAATGTGTGTGCGTCTTATGGAGTGAATGCAGGCAGGAGGCTCTGCTCAGTGCTCCCTTTAAAGAGCCGCACAGAGCGTGTGTGCAGCTTTTGGGGGCTTTTCCCCGAGAAGGGAGAAGGGTCTGACGGGCTGCCCTCTGTCCCTTCCCACACCTCCTGGAAAAGTCAGCAAGAGCTGCTGCCAGGCTCTGCTCAACGCTCCCTTGTAAGGGCTCCCTTTCATCCCTCATCCCGCTTTGCTGGGAAGCCAGCAGAACAAGAGGTGCTGTGCAGCTATCGCTCTTGCTCTGCTGGCTTCAGCGAGAGCTGCACAGCTTGCTCTGCTGGCTTCTCAGCGAAGCGGGAGGAGGGACGGAAGGGTTTAAAGCAAGAAAAGCGAGAGCCGCTTACATGCTCTGAGCAGAATATATTTTTTCTTGCTTTCCCCCTCTAAAAACTAGGTGTGTCTTATGGTCAGGTGCGTCTTATGGAGCGAAAAATACGGTAGTTGATTTTGTCATTGGCTCGGGCTCCATCTACTGTTAATCTCGTGGCCTACCACCCCACCCATGTCAATGGGCACCAGCCACCACTGTGCTCTCCCACCACCCCATCTTATTAACAATAAAGGCTCCGGGCTTAATAAGAGGATTCCCATGGTAATCAACCTCAACCCAGTTAGCTCCACCTCTCTTGTCTGTTCAAGGTCCCAGATATATTATGTGTTGGAGATGTAAAATTTCCTGTCTAGGTTAGCACTGCTGAAGGTGGGAGGCAGCATTTTGGAATGGCAAACTCTGTGGCTGGATCTCTGATCATCCCTTGATGCTGTTCCTCTCCTTGTCACTTCTCCCCAGGGCAGAACGCCTGCACGCCTCTGATAGACCCGTTCGGCACAGAGAGTTGGCAAGTTCCCGCATCGCTCCAGCATCTTATATGTGAGTAGGCAGCCTAATGTGGGCTCAGCCTTTTGGATGGTGGTGAGAATTTCTGTATAGCAAGATGGAGTTTGGAAGTGTGTTCTTGGGGTGGGGGTGGCGTGATGAAGTTGGGTAATTTTGGACCCTGGGCTTCGTGGCTATAGGGGGGACCCTTTTAGATGGCTGTGTGTGCATTACCACATTGACTGATGTAGGGATGGCCACCAAATCGGACAGCTTTAAAGAGGATTAGACAAAGGCTGCTAATGGTCACTAGCTATGATGGCAATGTTCCGTCCAATCTGCCAAAGGCCATATTCCTCTGAAAACCTAGCTGCTGGGAATCACAAGTGGTAAGTGCCCTGTTGCACTCGTGGCCTTCTCATAAGCATCTGCTTATCCACAGTGAGAACAGGATACTGGGACTAGAAGGCCTTTTTGCCCGATCCAACAGGGTTCAGTCATGAAGCACAAAATCAACCTTTATATTCTCTGTTCCCATCACTATTCCATGCTCTACAACTGCTCCATGTTAGAGCAAAGCAAACAAATAAAAAAAGGAATGCAAACATTCTCCAACTCCAATTTAAGAAAATACACTCTGAGCATGTACAGCTTCACATTTTAAACTCACTTGGATCATAGGACCATCTTGACTGCAGGGATGATACAGAGCTTGCATTTGCTGAACACATTTAAGTGGGAATAAATCCCGTTTTGTGGTAGAAATGGATCACATGTTTTTTTAAAGAAAACAAATAATAAAATTAGTATCTGTAACCCTGTACATGCCTGGTCAGCTAACCCCTGGCTATAAAATGTTTTTAATGATGATAAAAAGTAGCAGCAGCAGCAAGAAAGGATAGTGTGGTGGGCAGGATGAGCCCCAGCTGCTGGTGCTGGGCCTGTTTGCTGCCCTCATCTGCCACTCTTAAGAGTGGTCATTTGGGGGCACCTCGAGTTGCACCACTGGTGTTGAGTTTCAGAGTGTGTTCACTTTCCCACTTTAGTGGTCAGTGAAGCTGGTCCCCCCTCCCCTTCGTCTTTACCCTAGGCAAAAGTGTCCACACCTTGGCCATAGACCAATTAGGCACAGTTGGTCCCTGCTCCTGCCAACCTAGCAGTTTGAAAGCACGTCAAAGTGCAAGTAGATAAATAGGTACTACTCCGGCTGGAAGGTAAACGGCATTTCCGTGCGCTGCTCTGGTTCGCCAGAAGCGGCTTAGTCATGCTGGCCACATGACCCGGAAGCTGTACGCTGGCTCCCTCGGCCAATAAAGCGAGAAGAGCACCGCAACCCCAGAGTCGGCCACAACTGGACCTAATGGTCAGGGGTCCTTTTACCTTTACCTTTAAGGACTTTAATCTGTGTGAAGCTGGTTTGAGAAACAGCTGCATCCGACAGTGCTGTTTTATAACAGGATTAATGCCTGTTTTAGATAATGTGTGAATATGGATTAAATACCCAGCACTGGAAAAGCAGTAGGTGCACAGTAAGCGGGAGTGTGAGCCCAGCCTTTATCGCTGGAGGCCCTTCTGTAAACCAGATTATGGTTGAAGACGAGCACTGTTTTGGAGGTGCGAGCAGGGCGATTTGTTTCTTGAAATAAAATGTCACGGGGAGGAAACAGAAAGGTGGGGGGCTCTCCTTCATCAGAGGCTTTTAAAAAGCAGAAGCTGGATGACCACCTATCAGGGATGCTGTAGCACTAGGGTTCCTGGATTGCCCAGTGGTTGGACCCAGTGACCTCTGGGGTCATCTGTAAAGCTGCAGTCACCTATCCTCCAATACCCCGCCCTGCTTTCCCCCTCCACTGGATGTCCCCCTCTTCTGTCTCTCTGCCAGCCATGCATCGAGCCTTTGTGGTCCTGCTGCCTCTCAGCCTCGTCCTGATTGTCTTTGGCTGGATCTGTGGGGTCATCGGTTCCTTGGTCCAGAGCTCCAGGCTTTTGCTCTTCACAGGCTGCTATTTTCTGCTGGGTGGTGAGTGCAGCTATGTCTTTGGAGGGGGGGAAACCAGGTTTTCTTTCTTTATCAGTCTCTCTCTTCCCGCCCCCCACAACATGGCAAAATGTCATTAAACACTTGCTCTCAGGGAATACTTAGCAGATTCTGTCTTAGTGCCATCAGGTCACAGCTGCCCCTTGGGGAGACCAAGGTGCAAACGAGTGTGCTGTGGTCTTGGTGCCACGGGAACCACATATTGTCTCATCATTGACTCCTGACCTGTCCTCACCGCCTTTCCCCTTCCTTGAAGGCAGAAAAAGTAGGACTCTTGACTGCTCAGAACAGCAGAGGAGCCTCCCAGAATCCTTTGCAGAAGGGATGGGGGGACCTGATGTCAGGAGCTCAGCCTACACTTGAGTAGGACCCTGGCAGAGACACATGCCCGGCTGGCATGTTCTCTCCCTCCTGGTTGATTGTTTGGGAGCTTCAAAAGCTTTCTTCAGCCCGAACATCACAGCAACCAATGCCAACCAACACCGGCACATTAGGGATCCGCAGAGTTTACGAATCATGCGTAACAGACCGCAGCAACTCAGCGTTTTGGCTAATTACTTTATTTACACACGGAGCACTGCAACATGGCTCCCTCTCTCTCTAGCATCAGACAGCAAAGAGAAAAAGAACAAAGGACAATAGTCCCACTTCACGGAACACAGTAACACAAACATCCTGTCTCCGTCACTTCCTACTCTGTGGAGTCAAAACATATACCGTCATGTGATGGACAACAATCCCATGACTGCAATCACAGAGCAGGAATTCTAACACCTGATGGTTTCCAACTCTTGCCAGCCCCCAGCCACTAAGATGGGTACTGAAGTCCAAGCGCACCTGGAGGGCCACAGGTCCTTCATCTCCTTCAGCAGCAGTGGTTTAGCATCAAGAGTTATCCTTCTCCTAGAGGGGCCTTCTCTGTAGTGGGGCCCGCCCTGTGGAACACCCACCCACCAGATGTCAAGGAAATAAACAACTATCTGATTTTTAGAAGACATCTGAAGGCAACCCTGTTTGGGGACGTTTTTAATGTTTGATGTTTTATTGTGTTTTTAATATTCTGTTGGGAGCCGCCCAGAGTGGCTGGCGAAGCCCAGCCAGGTGGATGGTGTGTAAATAATAAACATTATTATTATTAGGGCTACCTTCCCAGGTTAATGAGCCAAATTGCATATAGATTCAATCCCACCCCACTAAAAAAAACATGAGAATACTGTATCATTCAATACTATTCGGAGCATCCATCATATGAATAAATCCAGCTATTGTAATTGTGATGATGATTCACAACAATAATATTTACCCTACTGCCTCTGACTAATAATAATAATAATAATAATTTATACCCAGCCTATCTGGCTGGGTTTCCCCAGCCACTCTGGGCGGCTTCCAACAAAACACTAAAATACAATAACCTATTAAACATTAAAAGCTTCCCTAAACAGGGCTGCCTTAAGATGTCTTCTAAAAGTTTGGTAGCTATTTTTCTCTTTGACATCTGGTGGGAGGGTGCCGCTACCGAGAAGGCCCTCTGCCTGGTTCCCTGTAACTTGGCTTCTCACAGCAAGGGAACTGCCAGAAGGCCCTCGGCACTGGACCTCAGTGTCTGAGCAGAACGATGGAGGTGGAGACGCTCCTTCAGGTATACTGGACCGAGGCTGTTTAGGGCTTTAAAGGTCAGTACCAACACTTTGAATTGTGCTCGGAAACGTACTGGGATGCTCCTTTGAGTTATCACAGTTAGGAGCAGCATGGCATGAGCCCTGGTCAGGGGCAGTGTCTGCTACAGGACTGGCACTGACCCATCCCCTTTCCCCCTCCCCCCAGCACTGCTGACCCTGTCGGGAACCAGCACCTACATCTGCTACTCCAGCGCAGCCTTCGCCGAGACAGTGCGCATGTTTGACCAGCAGCGCTTCGAGCACGTCCGCATCGCCTTTGGCTGGTCCCTGGCCCTTGCCTGGCTTTCCTTTGGCACCGAGGGGTTGGCCGGGATCCTGCTTCTCCTGGCCGCTCGGGGGCTCCACCTGAAGCCGGATGCCTGTGCAGTGCTCATCTGATGCAGAGGCCTGGCATTGCCAGGGCTGTGACATAACCCGACTCTGCTCGATTGGCCTTCTTGGGGTGAAAATTCCACCGCTGCTGATACCCCTCTTGTCGTGCAGCCACAACACGTAACCTGCATGGACCGCAAGGTGTTACGAAGATCTGCTTGTGGGTGTGCCAGGCTGAGGGATGCATGTGGAAGGGGCGAGGGACCCCCATCGATAAGGTGCAGCGCTTGCCATCCTTACATGCTGGGTTCATTACTCAACTCTTGGTGTGCAAGCAGAGCTGAGGAAGAGAAACAGCTAGGGCCTTGTTCCCAAGGGTAGGAGGCCTGTGTGACCCACCCAGATGTTTCTGGACTCCAGTTTCCATCAGCCCCAGTCAGCATGGCCAGTGGGCCTGGGGTGATGGGAGTTGTAGTCCAGCAACATCTGGACTAGCTCCCCATCCCTGTCCTAACTCAACAACTGAAGGATCCACGGCTCCTTCTCCCTGTTTCTTGGTATGCGTAGCTGATGCTCCTTCCCTTCCAAGCATGCCAAACTGCTTGTCCTCCTTGATGCATCTGGGGCCTCTTGAATTAAAAAGGGCTCTGGTAGGAAGTGATGCCATTTATTTAGTCAAACGCTTTCTACCCTTCTCCTACAGCTGGAACAATGCTCCCAGAGCAGCTTACAGAAATCAGTTGTAAGGCAGCCCTTGCCTTCAGGGTTATAATCGAAAAGACGTGGCACACAAGGAAAAAGGGAATGGGAGGGAGGAGGAAAAATAAAAAAGCTCCTTTTCTTAAAGCTACAGGTCGTAGCTGGCAGGTATCCCTTAGCCTGAACAGAACAGGAACAGAGCATCCCTGGGAAACAAAGCTCCTTCCCCATTCCCTCAGAATGCACAAAGGCTGTGGGGTGTGTGTGGAAGCCATGTTGGGCCTGTTTCCTGCAAGACCATGAAGTGACGCAGCTCCATTGGTCTGGCAACAGAATCCTGGAAACGGGCAGGCTCTCCCACTGCTGTTCCCCCATAGCAGGTGGCTTGGGAAGCCGAAGCCTGCTTCTCTCCTCTGTAGAGCCAGACAGGGCTGGAGCCACGTGAACCACGTCTTTAGCTAGGCCAGGGCTGACCAATCACAGGCTTAACTTCTCGGCACGCCCTGGCTTGTTTCAGACTGACGTCCTGCGTGCCAACTTGGCTTCCGGCCCGCCAGACTGGCTTCAGGGTACGCCGGCACTTTGCTGCTCCCATTTGCCCAGGACAAAGCGCCACTTGCCCTCAGCCAGCTGCGTGTCTCGGAGGGAGACGTCGCAGTGCCAGACAGCGCGCAGGCGACGCTCGCCCCACGGGAAAAGCCTCACGCTAACTGCTTGGCCTGTGGCGGCCACCTCCTCCTCACTCACGGCCTCCATCAGCTCACACAGCTTGGCAGGGGTCAGCCCGGGAGCCGAGACAGTTGCCATGACGATGTTGGTCTCCACGGTGGCAGGGTTTACGGAGCAGAGAGGCGAGCCCAGGGCAAAGGCACCTGTAACGGGAAAACACCTGAGGTTTAAAATGGCGAGTGGGGATAAGTTATCGAACGACAGGATAAATGGGTGGGTGGATAGGGAATTGGGAGAGATCCTCACCCACTAACAGGGAGGGCTGGCCAGCTGAAATCTGAACTGAAAGCTGACCCTAGCATAGGAGGAGCTGGAGAAATATACCCTCCGAGCCTTGGCTCAAGGGGGCACCCTGTGTCAGTGAAGGGGTGGTGAGCCTCGATGGCCCAGCAGAGGTTAAAGGTAAAGGTACTCCTGACCATTAGGTCCGGTCGCAGACGACTCTGGGGTTGCGGCGCTCATCTCGCTTTATTGGATGAGGGAGCCAGCGTTTGTCCGCAGACAGCTTCCGGGTCATGTGGCCAGCATGACTAAGCCGCTTCTGGCGAACCAGAGCAGTGCACGGAAACGTCATTTACCTTCCCGCCGGAGCGGTACCTATTTATCTACTTGCCCTTTGACGTGCTAGGTTGGCAGGAGCAGGGACCGAGCGACGGGAGCTCACCCCGTAGCGGGGATTCGAACCACCGACCTTCTGATCGGCAAGTCCTAGGCTCTGTGATTTAATCCCGCATCCCCCCAGCAGAGGTTAGGCGCTATCAATCCCTCCCTCGGCCTCACAGAACAGGCACCTTGGGCGAAGTGTCTGGCATTGTGATGATCCCTCTTCAGCGTCTCCTCCACACGGCTCAACCCAACCAGGCCAGCGGCTGCCAGGACCCCTGCCTGGCGCATCCCGCCTCCGAGGAGCTTCCGCACACGCCAGGCTTCGGCGATCAGCTCTCCGCTTCCAGCCAGAACTGCCCCGGCTGGTGCTCCCACACCCTGTGTCATCGAAAAGAGAAAAGATGGGGTTAGCCAGTGTGGAGGCTGCGGAGAATCCCAAACCTCTTGGCCCCCCATCTAGGGACTCTGCGTGGAGAAGCTCTTGCACAGCCCCTTCCACTAGCCTCTATCTAGCTTTGTTAGAATCCTGCTGCAAAGTTCTGCTGCAAATCCAAGGACAGATCGCAGAGGTTTCAAACACGTTGCCAGGGAAGGACTGCAGTTCTGCTTTGCATGTGGATGGTCTCAGGCTCAGTCCCCAGGTAAGGGCTGGGAGGGACCCCTTTTTGGAATCCTGGGGAGCCGCTGCCAGTCAGTGTAGGCAATACTGAGCTGGATGGAGCAGCGGTCTGGCTCAGCTTCCTAAGTCCCCACGGTTAGGTGAGCCTCGCAGGTACTGCACTTGCACTCTTCCCCAAAATCCACCCTGTTCAGAGTCACAGCAGAAACCACCTACCTTCGAGAGGCACAGGGAGATGGAGTTGCAGTGCTGCGAGATATGAGCCGGCGGCACTCCCAAGGCCACAGCGGCGTTAAGCACCCTGGCGCCATCCATGTGAATCTGCAGCCCGTATCGCTGAGCTACCTGGTGCACCTGTGTAGAGAATGGAGCTCAACCAACAGCTTAAAGTGGGCTTCCTCAACCTCGGCCCTCCAGATGTTTTTTTTGGCCTACAACTCCCATGATCCCTAGCTAGCAGGACCAGTTGTCAGGGATGATGGGAATTGTAGTCTCAAAGCATCTGGAGGGCTGAGGTTGAGGAAGCCTGGCTTGCGACAGGCAGAGGGGAAGACGTCCCAGAGCTGGTGGCCTTTCTTAGGGGCATTGCAGGTTACTGGGGTTACTGCTGGTATCAGGCAGGCTCCTATGATCAGAGGAGATTGCTCAGTGTCCTTGAGCCCAGCCAAGGGGTGCTAAGCTGGGGGTCTGCCTTTATCATCATCGCTTCCTGTAATAACAAACTTGGGTGGCGCAGTGCCTGGCGGTTACAAAGAGTTTTTTTAAAGCAAGGAGCCCCCCCCCCCCGCTAAAATAGGGTCGATACATATCTAGAGATACCCTCCCTAAGTATAGAGGTATGACTAAAACCTCCCAAAATGGCCTTACAAGGACCTATGAATTTCCAGGGCTTTACCAAATGTAGATGTGCCAGCTTAAGGGTGACAGTAGGGGTGGGAGAAGGGAACGAGATAAGGGTGGGGAAGCCAATAGGAAACATACTGGAAGTGTGGATTAAGGTGAAAAGTGGGGGTGGGGAAAAAACCCTCCACCCTCCACTACACATGCATGCATTTTGGGTGGAGTCGAGATACACTGCAACATTTTAAAAAAAGTTTTATTTATTGTATAAATAAACACAACTATTTAAAATATTGATAAATAAATACAAACGCTGAAAGTACTTGAATGAATAAAATGTTATTCATGCTACCACAGCCGCTATTGCTCACAATACCCACCACAACGAAAAGGATTTTCTGAAAGAGTCATAGAATCGTAAGGTTGAAAGGGACCCTGAGGATCGTCTCGTCTCCAGCCCCCTGCAATGCAGGAATACGCAGCTGTCCCATATGGGGACTGAACCTGCAACCTTGGCATGATCAGCACCACGCTCTAACCTGCTGAGCTATCCAGGCTCTCCCAGTCAGTTGGGTTAAGACTGGATGAATGACTCATGGTACTCACCTCTTGCAGGTACTTAAGGGGCAGCACCCTCCCCCCGGCCGAGCTGTGCGTGTTCTCGAGGCAAATGAGCTCAGGGCGGGGGTGGTACTGGCTTTGGTGGGCCCGCTGGATCTTCTGCTCCAGTTCATCCAGATTGATGATCCCGTTGGGCACGTCCTGCAATGCCTCTGAATGGACTCCCGCCACCTGGGTGAGAACAAAGTGGGTGGGTGGCCTCAGGCAAAGCCTGTACATGGTAAATGCCTCATGCTGATAAAAGCTTTTACATTAACTCTGATGCTGTTTATGGTGAATAAACATGTGGTACCCAGTTTTGTTGAAAACCAAGTTCTTTATGGAAAGGCACAAGCACATATGCAACCTCCCTGGCTGTTTGTGATAGTGAAGCCATCTGGTCTTGTAGTGTTGTAAACAAAAATCTGCCCTTAACCCTTATGGGGTATCCAAGAGCCCATACAGAGTCCTTACGTAGGTTCCCTATTGGTAGGAGAAAATAATAGAGGCCAACCAGAGAATATTGAGATGCAAAGCAGCTAGTAAGCCTGATCTTTATTGATCTGTTGCAACAGGGTGCTCCCCTCACATGCACGAAGGGAGGAGGAATCCAGAACAAAAGTGTGCCTGCCCTTATATAGACAGTTTAAATTCCCTACCCTGGAGCTCGACCACCCCTCCATACATCATACATACATCACAGAAAAAGCAGTCTACAGCAGAAATCTGAGTGTGTTGTTTATCTCATCTGACAGGTTACCTGTTAATGTTCACTTGATTGGATACCCTGGGGAGCCTTGCCAGTCTTTTGTAATGATAAATACTTAGTTCCTGAGCCAGGTCACAGGCTCACCCTATTCAAACACAGACATACCCTTAAGACAGGATTTGTGAAGGAAAAGTAAATGGGGAGGCTTTTCCATTTTCCTTTGACCTTGCAGACAAAACATTTGGTCAGTTTGGGAATCAGAAATGGTTTCAGGTTGATCTTCCTGTGCTGATCTATGTATGTGCTTGGCTGGTTCATTTATGAACATTTATTATATATCTAAGACCTTAAAATTCTTATCACAGTAGGGAACAGACACTTCAGAACCTTTGAGAAGGCGAACTGATTGGTCAAGAAAAATCCTGATGCTTCCTGATCAAGCAAAAACGAAAGCTGCAATTATATCCCCATTGAACAAGGTGGGGCTTAATTCAGAGCAATCAAGCCTAGCCTTGCACTATAAGGCAGAGAGGTTGTGTTTGGGCTGCCTAGGTGGGCAGGAGACATGGGGGGAGCTGATAGGAGGCAGAGGCAATTGCTGCCAATATGTCTTTTGGAAAGTTAGGAGGACTGGAGCTTGGGCTTATTTAAATGGATTAATACACAGAAGTAGTAGTTTTGGAGGTGCAAGCAACCTCAACCCAAAATGTTGCTTTGCAGATTTTGTGTTGTGCTCATATCTAAAGGCAGAAGTCATAGCATGTTAGTCTTGCGTCTAGGTTCTAAAATGCATTAAATATATTTTAGTCCTGCTGCGGTCATTGGGACCACTGATTCAGGATCTGAGTGCCAGAGACACACAGCAATCCGTGCTAAGCATATGGAAGAACAGAAAATGGGGCAACCTGCTGATAATGCAGAAAGTGTTAGAATCCACAAGGCAGCTTCCTGTAAATACTGATTCATGCAAGGACCGCAAATAGCTTTCTACTCACAAGGGGAAAATCCCTTGGTTGGATCAATTGAATTCAAAACCCATGCACTGGCATTGCAGCAATGGAAGCGTTGCAAAGTATAACAAAGGGACAAATCACTAAAGCATCTGTCGGTGGGGGGCGAGGCATGAGGAGTCAATAAATATCCCATACCTAGAAGGAATCAACATCACCTAGCTTAATCTCCTGTGCCCAGGGTTCCAGCTCCTTCTAAATTACCAGCAGAGAAAATCCAGGGCTCTAAGAATAAGACACCGGGTGCTTATAATCTCCAATTCTCAAAAGTGGATCAGTGAGTTCATTTCAAAAGCTTAGTGGAAAAGACTGTTCTGAGAAGGTATTTGCAGGCATAACATGCAAGCATTCTGGGGGGTCAGCTAAAAAAACCAAAACATCATAGGAGGTAACAAGGCAAATCATTAGAACGAAAGGGGAAGACAATTTCCTATTTGGTCCTTTAGTAATGGAACAATCTTCACACAATGTTATTTTGAGCTGAGCACAGAGACACTTGTGCATGAAGTCGGGAACTGTTACTATCCAAGGAGAAGAGGAGGCATCTTGTGCTAATGGCCACTAGAGGGAAGCACATCACCAGGCTTCTCACTCCTCTGGCCAAGGTTTGAGTAAAGACCTGGACAGCTGCGTCCTCACGGCCCCTTTGCGAGACTGTGGCCACATTTGCCTTGGCAGCTGTAAGTACATGACCTTTGCCATGTCTCTGGTTCCTCGTTTTTGAGATGGAATATGGGTAGAAAGAGACACAATGATCTTCGGTGATGGCCGGCGCTTCCGGGTCCCCTCCCAGCATCACTTACCTGTGCATACCCTCCGTGCTCAAACACATGGATGTGGGACTCCCTCCCAAGCAGGAGCTGCGCCCCTCGCCTGCGACAGTGGCACATGACTATGGTAAGAGAGGACAAGGGTGAGAACTGGGGGGTCCATAGTGGGGATAGGGGAAACACAGAACTAAGTCAGATGGCAAGAGAAAATGAGGATGAATCTGTCATAGTGATCCTTTCCACAACTACCGTATTTTTCGCCCTATAGGGTGCACCGGCCCATAGGGCGCACCTAGTTTTTTTGGGGGGGAAATAAAGGGGGGAAAGCCCGAGCTTCCCCCGACCCCAGCCCCCAGAACAGGCTGCTATCCGCAAGCCTTGGGAGGGCTCCCAAGGCTTGCGGATAGCTTCCTGAAGCCTGGAGAGCGAGAGTGGCCGGTGCGCACCGACCCCTCTCGCTCTCCAGGCTTCAGCGAAAGCCTGCATTCGCCCCATAGGACGCACACACATTTCCCCCTCATTTTTGGAGGGGAAAAAGTGCGTCCAATAGGGCGAAAAATATGGTATATAATGTAGAGTTGTACTTTCTTGGGCTCCATGATCACTGCAGATGGTGACAGCAGACACGAAATTAAAAGATGCCTGCTTCTTGGGAGAAAAGCAATGACAAACCTAGACAGCATCTTAAAAAGCAGAGACATCACCTTGCCAACAAAGGTCCGTGTTGTTAAAGCTATGGTTTTCCCAGTAGTGATGTATGGAAGTGAGAGCTGGACCATAAAGAAGGCTGATCACCGAAGAATTGATGCTTTTGAATTATGGTGCTGGAGGAGACTCTTGATAGTAACATGGACTGCAAGAAGATCAAACCTCTCCATTCTGAAGGAAATCAGCCCTGAGTGCTCACTGGAAGGACAGGTCCTGAAGCTGAGGCTCCAATACTTTGGCCGCCTCATGAAAAGAGAAGACTCCCTGGAAAAGACCCTGATGTTGGGAAAGATGGAGGGCACAAGAAGAAGGGGACGACAGAGGACGAGATGGTTGGACAGTGTTCTCGAAGCTACCAGCATGAGTTTGACTAAACTGCGGGAGGCAGTGGAAGACAGGAGTTCCTGGCGTGCTCTGGTCCATGGGGTCACGAAGAGTCAGATACGACTAAACAACTAAACAACAACAACAGAGTTGGAAGGGACCTTCAGGGACATCTAGTTCAACCCCTTACAATTCAGGAATATGCAGCTGTCCCATATGAGGCTCGAACCTGCAACCTTAGCAACTATCAGCACCATCCTCTAACCAACTGAGCTAACCAGGCTGCCTGCTTCGCCGCTGCTTTCATCACTCCTAGGAGATCCCTGAGCTGAAGCAGTCAGTAATGCTTATTCCAATCTCTCCAGCACCTTTTAAGAGTGCAGCGGTTAGGAGCTCTCATCTCACAGTCAAAAATGTCTTGCCTAGTAATTCTAAGGCTAGAGAAAGCCTCTTAGGCAGGGGGTTGAGGGTGTATATTTTTCTTGTACATTGTTGGCATTGTTGGTTACCAATGCTGGTAACCCTCTGACCCTCCAGAAGGTGTTGAACTACAACTCCCATCATCCCTGACCCATGGGTTCAAGGTGGTTTACGTGGTTCTCCTCCCTATTTCATCCTAACAACAACCGTGAGAGGTAGGTTAGGCTAAGAGAAGGTGACTGGCCCAAGGCCACCTAGTGAGATCCATGACTGAGTGAGGATTTGAACCCTGGTCTCCCAGGTCATAGTCCAATACTCTAACCGTTAAGCCACACTGGGAGTCTTGCGACATTTAGAGGGCCACAAAGTCCCTGCCACTGATTTTATAAATAATAACTGAAATAATAAAAACAGAACTAGAATAATTCCCAAAATGAAACTCTCTCTCCTGATAGCTTCATTCAGGGGTAGGTGGGGCTATTTGTGGTTTTTTTTAATGACTGAGTCTTAGGGCATAGCCCTTACAAGGAGACTTAGGTAAAGGTAAAGGGACCCCTGACCATTAGGTCCAGTCGTGACCGACTCTGGGGTTGCGGCGCTCATCTCACTTTATTGGCTGAGGGAGCCGGCGTACAGCTTCTGGGTCATGTGGCCAGCATGACTAAGCCGCTTCTGGCGAACCAGAGCAGCACACGGAAACACCGTTTACCTTCCCACCGGAGCGGTACCTATTTATCTACTTGCACTTCATGCTTTCGAACTGCTAGGTGGGCAGGAGTGAGCAACGGGAGCTCACCCTGTCATGGGGATTTGAACCGCGACCTTCTGATCGGCAAGCTCTGTTGTTTAATTACATAATAATAAAACAGAGGGCATTAAAGTTATAGGCAGATCACATATGTATTTATATGCCTGGTGTAAATAAGGGCTGTGATCCAGTGGAGGCATCTGCCAATGGGAGAAGAGGGGGATCACCACAGTACTGCCCCCACCCAATCAACTTCAAAGCCTTGGGGGACCTTCCAGAATAGGATGGAAGGTGGTACGAGGGGCTGCAAGGGGAATCAGCTCCGATTGCTTCTTATGAGACTTACCAGCAATGAGGTTCGCCATGGTGGCTGTGGGAACAAACAAGGCCCCTTCCATTCCAAGGAGATTAGCCACTACTCTCTGCAGTTCTGAAGGGGGAAATAAGAACACAAGGACAAGAAGAAGCCACCCTCGAGTTTCAGATACTGCATGGGGTGGGTGTGATGTCAGAAGTTCACAACTGTTCACAGAATCAGGATATTTGAGTTTTAACACCTCCTACTCCAGGTTGCTGAAGCCTCTCTTGGCTTTATACACACACACACACACACACACACACAAACAATGATCAGCATCACATTTTGGCAATGGGTTTATTTTACATACATCCCCCAAATATTTCAGCCAGTAATATAAGCAAAACGTAAGTGGACTGAATATTATTCCCATGAACAAGCTCCCTTCAGACAAGTTTGGGGCAATTTCCAGAGGGGTAGTCTCTTAAAAACAACAGCAAAATGACTTGTGACACTTCAAAGGCTAACCATTTTATTATGGCACAAGCATTTGCAGACTAGGCACATTAAAATCACCCATGGAGCTTAGATTAATTCTTCATGGAGACAGACACCCAGCAGCCAACATTGGCCCTTAAAGCCACAGGAAACTATATATTATATGACAATAAACAAAATCCAGGTGTAGAGCCTGTCTTTCCATAAAATATTCAGGGCGGCTCTTTCCATCTGCTCCCCTCCAAATGCAACATTTTCCCTGGAAGGTATTGTATTTTTATGTTGCGAATCGCCCTGTGATCTTTGGATGAAGGGCAGTATAAAGGTAAAGGTAAAGGGACCCCTGACCATTAGGTTCAGTCGTGGCCGACTCTGGGGTTGCGGCGCTCATCTCGCTTTATTGGCCGAGGGAGCCAGTGTAGAGTTTCCGGGTCATGTGGCCAGCATGACTAAGCCGCTTCTGGTGAACCAGAGCAGCGCACAGAAATGCCGTTTACCTTCCCGCCGGAGCGGTACCTATTTATCTACTTGCACTTTGACGTGCTTTTGAACTGCTAGGTTGGCAGGAGCAGGGACCGAGCAACGGGAGCTCACCCTGTCGCGGGGATTCGAACTGCCGACCTTCTGATTCGAACTGCCGACCTTTAACCCACAACGCCACCTGCGTCCCATGAAGGGCAGTATACCAATTTAATAAGAAGAATAAACAACAAAAATAAATATCTGACGTTCACAGTGCCATTGCTTTTACAGCTGAGTCTTGAAAATGAGCAGCCTTGCTTCACAGCATTAGGCACAGCTGCACCCCAGCCTGTGGCAGCATGGATCCCTTTGCAGAGCCTTACTGCCCTGGGGACACCCCCTTTCACCCAGACTCACCATTGACCGTGGGGTCCTCCCCGTAGTCATCATCCCCCACCTCTGCCTGGGCCATAGCTTGCCTCATCTCGGGGCTCGGCTGAGTCACAGTGTCACTGCGCAGATCCACCACGTGGCACTCAGTCCCTGCTGGGCGACTGGCATGGTAACTATGCTTGCCCACTCTTGGAGCAGGGACAAGGGAAGAAGCCGGCTGCTTGGGCCACCAAGGTAGACTGGCACAAGGTTGCCCAGTGACTGACTGGCTGTATGTCCTTAACAGGATCTTCATAAGCCAAGGTGACCTGAGGCTGGCACTACGAGACTGGCGAGTAGAGCTTGGGTGGGCTAAGCTGCTGCAAAAGGTCTGACACGGACCCTTTTGGCTCAGAAAGGTGTCAACACCCTGGTACCAACAGCGTGGGAGGGCCAGGCAAGCACCAAGTCCCTGGCACGGTCTGAGTTGATGCATGCAGGCTTTCGATATCCGGCAGCGGTAACCGTGCCCCGAGGGCACCAGGGTGGTGCCCACGCCCCACCGCCTGCGAGAAAACCGAGACAGAATAGCCCCTGGCTGCCTGCACCAGCCAATGGGCTGGCAGGAGTCGCTGCTGAACCCAGGGCATCCAGCCTTGCAGCTGCTCGGTGCATAGGCTTCCCCGCCTTGGCTGGTGGCAGGCGGAGTAGCGGGAGCCCAGCAGGAGCAGATGCGGGCATGGAGCTCATTGCAGAGGAGGGCACGACCTCCGCGCCTGACCATTTCTCCCCCGGTCTGCAGCGCCGACACCAGCGACATCGCCGCTTCTTCCGCCCAGCACCAACTGGGCAGAGTCCAAAGCTGCACGCTCTTCCCCTAAGGAGCCAGACTACAACTCCCAGCATGCTTCGGGCGCCGGGATTTCGCTCTGCCCTGTTCCCACAGCGTTTTGGGAGTTGTAGTCCCGGTGCGGAATACAGCAAGTGCGACGGGATCTTTCTCTGCCCCGTTCGCGTGGCGTTTGGGGAGTTATAGTCCCGGTGGGAGTTATAGTCCGGTTTAGAAATGGCATGACAGCGTGTGCGGGATGGGGGAGGCGAGAAACTGCATTTGTGATAAGCCGTAGGACGGACAGTTCCAGTTTAGGAGGGGGGAAAGGGTGGTCCTGCTCCTCCTCTCCCGCCCTCCAGCCAACCCAACCCTTTTCTCCCCTCGACTACGCCATCAGCGGGCGAACCCCGTTCTCTCCCTCTCCCCCACATAGAATCATAATTTTAATTATTATTATTATTTTTTATTTTCAAAAAATAGAAATTAAACAAAGAAGAACACATAACACTGTAGACACACCTATATACATATTTTCCAAAATGAAAAATAATAAAAAGAAAAAGAAAAGTAAAAGTAAAAAATATATAGAAAAAAGACCCAAAAAAGAGAAAAAATACTTTTCATAACCTGGAATATTACCAAATTCTTGCTTCAGTTAGTGCAATATATAAATCTTAGTTAAAATTATATAAAAGACTTCCACCGCATTCATTACACGTCTCTTAGTTGTCTTACTCGCATTTACATCTGTTCTTCAATCATTTCCCTTCCTTAGATTCTTTCATAATCAATCAAATCTTTATGTTCTCTGTATTCTTCATAAGGTTAGTCTAGAATTTTAATTCAGAAACAATGGAAACGTTTAAATGATTATTTTATACAAGCAGGGCTCCGATACGAAAGTTTGGTTGTGTCTAGAATCATAGATTTGTAGAGTTGGAAGGGACCACAAGGCTCCTCTGGTCCAATCCCCTGCAATTCAGGAATCTTTTGCTCGACGTGATGCTCGAACTCAAGACCCTGAGATGAAGAGTCTTATGCTCTCCCAAATGAGCTATCGCAGGGCCACTACATTTAAGGCACCGGCCATTCAACTTTCCCTCCCGCATGAGGAGCGACATCCCCCTCCCTCTTCCCTGAGCGCTCATTGGCGGTTCTGGCCAGGCTGAGTAGCGTCATCCGCACACTGGTGACGTCTTCAGATTGGAGCCAATGGCAGGCGTTCCGGAAGTATCTGCCTCCTCAGGCACGCTGGGTGTTGTAGTCCGTCCATGCTCCTTATCTCTATAGTAACAGCGTACGCATGTTTCCTTCCTCCACCACCTGCCTTTGGGCGTCTGGTTCAGCCGAGGGAATGGAACATTGTCGCCCCCCCCCCCGAGTGGCAAGCCTGGGGATTTAAAAGAAGAAATGTTACAAAAAAGGCACGCAGGCACCGCTCCGCCAGCAGTTGCGCTCCTGTTTAGACTCCTGACAGGCTGCAGTTAACCTGGCTGGGAGTATGTCTAATAATCTAATTGAACCCAGTAGCGTTTACTTCCAGGTAGGCATGCGTAGGGTGGCACTGAAAATCAATAATGGACTTTTCTGAATTCGCGTTGTTTTTGCAGAGGCAACTCCCCACCCCACCCCTAACTTCCCAAATCCCATCAAGTCAGAAATCATGTCACCAATGGGACAAAGCATTCATCTGAGGCACGGATTATGGTGAGTGTTCATAATTTTTAAACAGCCTGCCCAAACGACCATAAAACTCTTATTGCATCAATGACCCCGGACTTGAGGGAACCCGTGCCCCGCATTTTAAAATGAACAAGAATTGCAGTCTCCTTGCATTGTTATTTCTTTTCATTTCTGCCCAGGTGCCTCACAGTCAGGCCGAGATAGAATCTGTATCTTTGTAGCCAGAGATAGAATCATAATATTGTTCACCTGCCCCATCACACATTCGCATTATGTGCAGCAGGACTTCAAACCTGTGATAAAATCCTGCACAGGTTTCAATAATTACTTTTAAACCCATTGAAGTCAGTAGGAGGGAAATTTCTTGTACCAGGGCCAAAGCTGATGTAAAGTTGCACTGTTGATGGGGTATGAGGCCACGGATGGATAAGACAGAGAGAGAATGGAATAAGTGGGCCACCTGTAACTCCACAGAGTAAATGATTGAACAATTGCATGGGCTTTGTTTCAACTGGATATGAGGTGAGGCTATGCATGTCACTGAAGTTTAATTACTCTGCTTTCTGTGATACTGGGGTATTATTCCAGTCTCCTCCTTTAGTCAGTCCTCATTTTCCTGGCTACGGCCTTCTCCTGGCCATGGCTGAGACACTGCCAGCGGGTAGCCTGCCAAATGGTTATTGGAAAAGTATCCACAGGCTTGCCTCATCGCTGGATGAGAGGCTAGTTTGGCCCATTTTGCGAAGAAAAGATGTGTGTACGTATATGTTTAAAATGCTTCCCCAGCCGCTACCAGGAAGGAAGTCAGAGATATGAACTCTGTTGCTGGGAAGATTGGTCCAATCTCGCTTGTAGTGACAAGCCTTCACGGCAGAGCTGACCCCAACTCCCAGCGTAACTGCATAAAACGTGTTTTATGAGCTCCATAAACCTCCTCCTCTTTGTGGTTGACGCATGATGCCTTGTTCTTTGAGATCTATAGGCCGTTTGGAACCGGGACAAGATCAACACAATGCAAATGGATGTAGATCAGCTCTTCCCGCAGAATCCAGACTGCCCCTCTTATTTGCCTGCTCTGCCCAGTTCCTTGGCTTGCCTCTCTGTACGGTAAGACCTCCCTGGGGTAGGTCAATGTTATTAACATACAACCACATATGTGTACATCGGGTACTTTTCTGTGTCTGCCTGCACCCTTGAAAAGCACACACTTTGGCACAAAGAATCACTCCTTGCTGCTCCTGCTCTCTTGCCCCCCTTGTACCATGGAGCCCTATAAAGTCAGTGAATGAACCATAAACAACCCATCCTACAGCTACATCTCACCCCGTGGCAAGGGCCAGATGTTAACAGTCATGCTTTATTTATTGCTTTTATTTCCTCCCAGTTCCAGTAAGTTGTCCTCCTGCCCAAGTGGCTCATGATTAGGCAGCAAGAGGCCTCTAATCTTGCCGATCTGATTTACTGTCACTGAGAATAGCCACTTCCCGTTACTGGGCCCAGGCTTGGGAACACAGTCAGCACTGCTGAACCACAAACCTATCCCGCCCTACTTGTACCTTCTTTCCTGGTAACTTCACCAGCCTGTAAATGTTGGCTGGGCAAGGCAAAGAGAAGGGCCTGGGGAGAAAAGGCATGCTAGCACCTGGGTGAGTGGCAGTGAAAGGGGAGGGAGAGGGAGGGGAGGCTTAAAAAGGCAGGGGGTGACCAGTAAGGCAGTAAACTGCATACGATTACAGGCTCCAATACAAGGTGGGATATGGCATACCCTCCAATATTTCTCCAGTGAAAATAGGGAGGTCCCAGTCAATATTGTTGTTATTATTATTTACACCCCATCCATCTTACTGGGTTGCCCCAGCCACTCTGGGCAGCTTCCAACATATATAAAAACATATAACATATAATAAAACGTTAAACATTTAAAAACTTCCTTATACAGGGCTGCCTTCAGATGTCTTCTAAAGGTTGCACTTATCTTCTTGGTTTGGGGGTTGCACAACTCCATACCCTCTAACATTTCTCCAATGAAAATAGAGAAGTCCTAAGGCAGGGGTCTGCAACCTTTAAGACAAAAAGAGCCACTTGGACCCGTTTCTGAAGAAAAAAAAACCTGGGAGCCGCAAAACCATTGCGACATTTAAAACAAATATATCTCCGGAGCCGCGATCTGACAGCGGGCGGGAAGGTGACGTCGGGACGGTGCGTGACTAACGCATGCACCGCCCCCATGCGACGTCACAGCCAGTACAGCGCCCGCCACAGTGGGGAGTGTCGGGGCGCACAATGTGCCTCCTCCCCTTGCTAGTATCCGCCCCGGAGCCGCAGCAAAGGTGTAAAAGAGCCACATGCGGCTCTGGAGCTGCAGGTTGCAGACCCCTGTCCTAAGGGAAAGCAGGACATTCTGGGATCAAATCGGAAACCAGGACAACTTCTGTAAGTCCAGGACTGTCCTTGGAAAATAGGGACACTTGGAGGGTCTGATATGGGGGGCAGGACAGGGTACAGGGTATGCTGGCAGCAGCACACAGTCCAGTCTCACTCACCACTTTCCAGCTGTTCCAAACCACCAGGGATGTGTACACACCATACATTTAAAGTTCATGACTTCCCCTGAAGAATTCTGGAAATTGTAGTTTTTTAAGGGTGCTGGAAATTGTAGCTTTGCGAGGGGTAAAGCTGCATTTCCCAGGATTCTTATGGGGAAAGTCATGTGCTTTACAGGTATGGTGTGTTCACAGCCTAAGTGTCTCCCATGCACTCATTAAAAGCTTTGGGGAGTAAGCAAGGGTGCCTGAGGTCCTGCTCCCACTTTGCAACAGGAGAGAAGGGTGCCTATCAGGAACTCAACCCACTTCTCTTCCTCCTGAACCAATCAGAACGAGACCAAAGCCACACAGACCCTTGCAAAGGTGCAGAGGCTTTCTAGGGCCTGTCCGCACATTCATTACAAGTCTTTCCGGGCAACAACCTATTTATTGAGCATTCGTCCTGATTTGATTGCAGGCCGCTTAGATGATGTAGGCTAGTTAACGAGCATTCAATCTGATTTGTTTGTGAGGAAGTTAGATGATGTTGCTTCAAAGCACGTGTTAGTCTTCATGTTCCTTATCGCAAAAGGTCTGATCTTTTGGGGAAGCAGGTTTCTGTGCATGATTTCTCTATCAGCTATAATTGGGCAACCTGAATCTGCCAGTGTGAGATTGAATCCCACCCCAAAATAGCGACAGTCTGGACGTGCCCTAAATTAGTATAGGGATAGGGTGAGTGATGGCTTTTCCACTTTCTCTGGAGTAAACCTAGGACCAGAGGAACAAGAAGTACTTTGCACACTTTGTCTGGCTTTCTTGACAGATGTTATTGTGAGCTGACTGGCAGAACAAGGTCTTTCATCTTGCTCTTGGACTCTTGTAGATTCCAGCCCTTTCCAAATACATCCCAAATACATGTAGTGTAAAGTTTAGAGCGTCAGATTAGGGCTAAGGAAACACAGGTTCAAATTGTCATTCAGACATGCAGTTCACCGAGTGACCATAGGGCTAATTATCCGTTCTTACTCTGGCCTACCTCACAAGGTTGTTGTAAGAATAAAATATAGGGTGAGTAATTTAGAGAACCATGTACACTGCCCCAAACTTAGGATTAAAAACATGCAAGAAAAATCTAATTTTGCCTTTAAGGCGTAGGATAAAGCTGTGCTAAATATAATGAATGATTTTATCTGAGGCTTCCCCCCAGTGTTTAAGATGTTACCTTCCTGGAAAGAACAACTTGCTTTGCAGTCTGGGTGTGTGCATGTGAATTCCATTTGTGTGTGTTTCCCACTTGTAGTAGATTGTTCACCCGTGTTTTGTGATAAGGAAGTTGCAATTTCTGAGCAAAGTACATTATTTTTCTTCCGGGAAACACACAGTACAAAGGCTCCTATCTTCTGTAGATAGGAGGGTGTGTATTGAGATTGCACTGGTATCACACACACTGCACCTATTATGTGTAACTGGTGACAACACAATTTCTCACCTCTGCTCCTTTCCATTAAATTAGTTGCTCAGCCAAACCATGTTGAGAATCATTTTATTTTATTTTGGCATTTGGAGGCAAGAAGAAAGCATTCTTTCAATTAGGTCTCCTAAGGCACTCTCAGCCGTTAGACCATCTGGTGTTAAATTAATGGAGGACAGATCTAGCGACGGCTGTAAGCCACGATAGCTAAATGGAACCTCCTTGGTCAGAGGCAGTGTACCTCTGGGCAGCAACTACTGGGGTGGGACAAACAACAGCTGATGACTTCATGCCTTGCTTGTGGGCTTCCCAAAAACATGTGGCTGAAACAGGGTGCTGGGCTAGCAAGGCACGCTCTGTCTTCCTGTGGGTGCACGTCCTAATGCTCCAGTGCTGAAGTGCAGCATAGAAGCGCTTCCTTGTTGCCATCGTTATGGGAGGTTTTTTTATCTATGGCCATTATGTGCACACTTAGAATTACAGAATCATAGACTTGTAGTGTTGGAAGGGACAATGAGGATCATTTAGCCCTATCCCCTGCAATGCAGGTATCTTTCACCCTTATTCAAATGTACATCCTCTATCTATCTATCTATCTATCTATCTATCTATCTATCTATCTAAACAGCGAACACCAACAGAGTTCTATCCCCCAAAGGAAAAGCTTGTGTTATGCTTACATTACAGTATTGTGGGTAGGTGCTTCACAAAATTAATACACATGTACAGTGGTACCTCGGGTTAAGTACTTAATTCATTCCGGAGGTCCGTTCTTAACCTGAAACTGTTCTTAACCTGAAGCACCACTTTAGCTAATGGGGCCTCCTGCTGCTGCTGCTGCTGCACCGCCGGAGCATGATTTCTGTTCTCATCCTGAAGCAAAGTTCTTAACCTGAAGCACTATTTCTGGGTTAGCGGAGTCTGTAACCTGAAGTGTATGTAACCTGAAGCGTATGTAACCCAAGGCACCACTGTATTGCAGAATGGCTAAACTGGAGTTGAAACACACGTCCAGTGATTGTACAGAGAGGTCCTCAAACAAATTTCCTCGCGTAAATGCTCAAGGCTGAAATGTATTCTCAAATCCCTTGGTGCCAGGCTCAAAGGTTTCAGGAGCCAGCATAATATTTTAGGTAATACTCCTGTACACAGAGGGAAACATGGATCTTGGCTGTGGGGAAGGGCATTGTTGGATAATAAGGCGTAGAACCTGTGGTCCTCCAGCTGTTGCTGGACTACAACTCCCATAAACCTTGACCACTGACCATATCGGCTGGGTCCGGTGGGAGATGGAGCCCAGCAACATCTGGAGGGCCACAGGTTCCATATATGTGTGTGTTGCTTATTGACTTGTAGAGGTGATGTTGCTTGCAATACCACAGTTTGTCAAAGGTGTATTGTGTTGAAGAACCTGCTGAAACACCTGAGGAGCAGAGGAACAATCAGTCTCCTTAAAGGTCCTCTTCTGCATCCCATCATTCTGGCCAGTAGCATTAGGGTACTTCCAGACAAAAACACTATTGCAAAAACTATACTGCTCATGCACACACTTTTTTTGTGCACTGTTCACATGGTATCATCATCAAATGCCTGCACATACTTAAAAAACAACAACATTTAATCCAGATTTCTCCTTACCACAGAAAAGCGTTAAGCCATCTATAGGCATATCAGAATTTTCACAACCCAGTTCTGAAGAGCTGTTCTCTTAAGATTGCAACGCCTTGGAAACTGTAATTACAGTAAAGTACATATGCCAGGACTTACTTACTTACTTACTTTCTTTCTTTCTTTCTTTCTTTCTTTCTTTCTTTCTTTCTTTCTTTCTTTGCAACACCTGTGCAACACCCCTTTTGTTAGAACAGTTGTATAGTAGTATAGCTATATATCAGTCTTAAGGAAGACCTCTTTAAAAAAAACAGTGAAAAAGAAATGAATGTTCTCTCCTCCTTCAAAGTTTCCATTTTGTCCATAGTGAAATTAAATAGCTAGGGGCTGTTATTCCTGTGGCACTTCCTGTGGGGATTTTTATTTTAATCTGTGTTTGCACAGATACAGAATTACCTGCAGGCTCATCCTGAACAGGAAAAGGTAGCGGAGGGTGGCAGAGGGCCTAGGAAGCATTGTGTGAAAACATTTCCTCAAGGATTGCCCACCTGAATAAGTAAGGAAGCACTGGAATGACTAAGACCAGATAATGGGATGGATGATAGTGTCCCAATTGTGCCTACAGGGGAAAAATGGATCTGAATGACCGACTTGCAACCAGTGCCACCTGTTTGAAAGCATCCGTAGTCCCTGATCCACGGAGCATGTAATGGTTTGTTCTCTGAGGTGCGTCTCCCCAGAGTTACAACTAGCAGATGGGGTGTATCATCAGTGTGTGCATGTATGTGTAACCTACACTTCGTGGAAGAAGCCTTGCAGAAGCAATGCTGGCCAGGAAACTTCTCTGCTGTGCTTGGCTGCAATTGGTTACAACAGCACACACCTCTGCCTGTGAACCAGAGGCAGTTCCTGGAACTGAGGCTTGGCAACACCAAAGTGAAGCTTACATATAGCTTCAATTATTGATTAGGAGGAAGGCCTGCCCCCTCCCCAACACGCAGCGGGGGCACGCCAGGCACATAGCTTCTCTGGGATGTATTTATCACAGAAGGAAATGCTAAATCAATAAAGCAGAGCTTTGAAAAACAGCAGAGACGCTCCACTGCCTTGCTGGATGCTGAATCTCTTCTGTGCGTGTTGGGATTCTAGAGCAGGGAAATCCCTTGAGGAGTAACCCCACGCTCACCTCTCAGCTCTTCTGAAGCAGCAGGACAGAGCACAGGGTCCCAGAGCAGGCAAGAGGCAATAGAAATTAATCTTGGAGGCTCATGCAGCCCAGAATACATAAGAAGCTTTGGTGAAGCTTCAAATTATTCATGGCTCAAACGTGCACACAGAACAGGCCTGCTATTTTCAGAGTCAGATCCTGCTGTGCACCACCCCACCCCCCAAGCTAGGAAAACCACGAACACAAAGCCTTGTCAGTTTTACCAGAAATCAGAGACAGGAGAAAGTGAATGAAATGTCACTGGGCCAGGCTAGAATACAGTCACACCTCGGGTTACAGATGCTTCAGGTTGCATGTTTTCGGGTTGCGCACCACGTCGAACCCAGAAGTACCAGAATGGGTTACTTCCAGGTTTTGGCGCTCGAGCATGCACAGAAGAACTAAATTGCGCTTTGCGCATGCGCAGAAGCACCAAATTGCAACCCGCATGTGCGCAGATGCGGTGCTGTGGGTTGCGAAAGTTGTGGGTTGCGAATGTGCCTCCCGCATGGATCACGTTTGCAACCTGAGCGTCCACTGTAATATCTATGGGACTGTATCTCGAGTCTGTTGCAAGACAGAATGAGCTAACACAAAGTTACTGGAATGAGCTACCGTAAAGCAGGAAAAGCCTCTGTACACACTCCCATTTGTTCCCACTGTGCTCCCACTGATGGTTTGGGAAATGGTGTACACACAACCTTTGCCACAATCCATATCTTGCCTGTATTTATCTTGTTGTTTCTCATGAAACACACCGTTTTGATGTGTGTTCTCGCAAACCAGCTATGCTGTGAAATGAGAAAAATAATGACCAAGCTTTGTTTGAAGCTGATAATTCACAGAAATTGAAACAAGAAAGATTCTCTCATGATTTTTCTCCCCTTTTAATGCACTTCTGATTTCGGCCAAAGTTTTTTTTTTTATCACAGCCAAATCAGCCTATGACTTAAAACCCACTAACAGACGCAGCTTACATAGGATGTGCACATGCAGTGGATTGAAGCAATAAAATAGACTATCTATCACATCAGTCTGTGGATTGGGGGACACCATTATTCACCACTCTTCCCTCGGTTTAGAATTTCCTGAAAGGAGAAAACTAGAAAATCAAATGAAAAACGTCCTTGCAATTTGCTTTCCCACTAATGGGGGGGGGAGGGGAGAGAGAGCTTTTCTTGCAAATAGTGGACACCAGCTTGGAGTAGTCCAGCACATTCTGTCACCCTGGGGTTCCTCCCTCTCACTCCTACCTCACTTACTGGCATGTGGGGGGAAATCCAGCCTCAGAGCCCAGCAAATTCTGCCTTCACGTTCTCTCTGCAATGTTTTTTAGCCTCTATTTATTGTCACACATATACAGATCCCATCACAAGTTAACTGGCTTAAGACACAGCTCCTTCCTTCATCACAAACTGCGGTGAGGTTCTGTATAAATCTCAGACTCCACCTAGGTTTACATCCTTTCTTGTGGGCTGAGCGTTGCCAGCAAAACACTTGCACTGTACTAGTATTGAAATGAGTGGCTCATTTGAACTACTACCAGTCGTAGAATCATAGAATCGTAGAGTTGGACGGGATCCCAAGGGTAATCTAGTCCAGCTCTCTGCAATGCAGGAATCTCAGCGAAAGCATCTGCGACAGATGGCCATCCAAACTCTGCTTAAAAACCTCCAAGGGAGGAGAGTCCACAACCTCCAGAGGGAGACTGTTCCACAGTCTAACACCTCTTACTGTCACAAAGTTCTTCCTGTTTAATCAGACTCTCCTTTCTTGTAACTTGAAGCCATTGGTTCAAACCCTACCCTACAGAGCAGGAGAAAACGTTCTTCTGCCCCCTCTCCCACCACAACCTATTTATTGAGCATTCATCCTGATTGCCTTGCACAATGCTTATCCAGAGGTTAGATTTATCCAGTCTTTCTTAAGTATTTGTTCAGATTTGTTTGTTATACGAGGATGAGCATTCATCCTGGTTTTCCTGCAGATCGTTCACACATCTCCCTGTTAATAATTTGTTCATCTCACACTTTTCAGTTCATTTCCCTTTCTTCCCAACCACAAAAAGTTGGGTTTGTTGTGCTTGGACAGCACAGCCCTTTCATTCAATTTAAATGCACAAACCCAAAGTTCCAGTGTGTGCCTGGAATCCCTCTGACAAAATACCTAAGTCTTTCCCGAATTGCCTCTAGCACAGCAGTAGGCAGTTGCTATGCACTTACAAGTTGTGCAGTAACTAATAGTTAGAAAGGCAAACAAAAAACCCCACTCTATTTTGCCTATTGTTTTCTCTCTCCCTGCAGCAGGTCAAGCAGCACTAGGCCTGTTTCTCTTATCCTCTAGCAAGGTGTGAAGTGCTGTGTGTTAAGGAGGAGGACTCTAGAGGCCTCGAAATCTCTCTTCAGACAGTCAACCTGAATGTTGAGTTTCTGGTCCTGTGGGAGGTTGATAGCCACCTATCAGGGTGGCTTCACAAAGCAGTCTTGGGAAATTAAGAACAAACACCCCCTGCTTTTCTCAAAAAAATGTAAATTTGGCTGGTGGGAGGAAATATTTAACTCTTCCTGTTCTCATTGATTATTTTTTTAAAAATATATTTATATATCATCTTTTCCTCCAAGGAGCTCAAGAACGGGCACATGGTCCTCCTCTCCTCACTTTATCTTCACAACAACCCTGTGAGGTAGGTTTGGCCAAGAGACAGGGACTGGCCCAAGGTCACCCACTGAGCTTCATGACTGAGTAGGGATTTGAACCCTGATCTCCCAGGTTCCAGTCTACCTCTCTACTGTAACTGTTACACCACACTGGCTCTCTATTATCTCCTGGGTCATTTCTCCCTCTATATCTCCCCTTTAATTTACTGGGTTCTTTTTGTTGTTGTTGTCACTCTCCCTCCCCTCTTAAGTCCCAAGACTGGGAGAAGTCCACTGCAGAGCAAAACGGCTGAGAGATGTGGAAGTATGTGTGCATGGAAGGGGTTACACCCCACCTGTCACTTCTTTCCTATTAGACACGGGTGGCGCTGTGGGTTAAACCACAGAGCCTAGGACTTGCCGATCAGAAGGTCGGTGGTTCGAATCCCCGCAACAGGGTGAGCTCCCGTCGCTCGGTCCCTGCCTCTGCCAACCTAGCAGTTCGAAAGCACGTCAAAGTGCAAGTAGATAAATAGGTACCGCTCCGGTGGGAAGGTAAACGGTGTTTTCGTTTGCTGCTCTGGTTCGCCAGAAGTGGCTTAGCCATGCTGGCCACATGACCTGGAAGCTGTACGCTGGCTCCCTTGGCCAATAAAGCGAGATGAGCACCGCAACCCCGGAGTTGGTCACGACTGGACCTAATGGTCAGGGGTCCCTTTACCTTTACCCTGCATTCATACAAATCTTCAGACATGCGTTTAATTCATATTTGTGTTTAATTCATATTTGTATGGGGGGGAGTGTAGTTTCACTCTAAGTCCCCCTTTTCACATTTGGCTGTAGGAGAATGCATGACTCATTGCTGGATAGCAAAGGACCTGGCTTTTTCTTAATGTTGTATATTAGGAAGTGAATGATTTACCAGATGCACTCTGCACGAGAAATTGGGGGCAAGGTGGACTTCTCCTTGTCCTCCAGTCCTGGAACATTTGGCACTGATGTATCTTGATGCTTCTTATACTCTGTTTGTGACTCACAATGATTCAGTTTTATTATAGGCTAAAATCCTTTCTTTTGCAAGCTGGCAGATAACTCATGAGGTACAAATCTTTGTGAAACGGATCTTGACTGGTTGTGCACAGACTTCTTCCTGGCTGTTGGCCCTTCTCCTTCCTTGCCTTTGTTGGGAGCTTTGCTTCTTTACATATTGCCACGAACTGGCATGAGAGCAGGCTGGGGATGGAGAAGGAGAGGCTGGTGTAGGAAGTATTCATGGGACAATGGAGGGTGCTGAGGGGATGGAGGTCAATACACAGGAACCAGAGCAGCAGGACCCATGCTTTAGGACAGGGGTCAGCAAACTTTTTCAGCAGGGGGCCAGTCCATTGTTCCTCAGACCTTGTGGGGGGCCGGACTATATTTTTTTTGGGGGGGGAGAATGAATTCCTGTGCCCCACAAATAACCCAGAGATGCATTGTAAATAAAAGCACACATTCTACTCATGTAAAAACACACTGATTCCTGGACCGTCTGCGGGCCAGATTGAGAAGGCGATTGGGCCGGATCCAGTCCCCGGGCCTTAGTTTGCGTACCCATGCTCTAGGAGGCTGAGGCTCTTTTCTTATGAGTGAACTTACTGCCTAGTAAATGCTACTACTCTTCTATCCCAACTTGAGTTCTTCCCATCTTCCCCTTCCCCCGCTATAATCCATCTAATTTATCAGAATACACCCAGAGAGACATATTTTGCATAGATTAAGAAAAAAATATACCGGTATATAAATCCAGCCTACGATCATGGGATTAAGAAACGTGTCTATGGGGAAATATGGAGGAATGCATGATAGCAATAAAACAAACATGAAATGAAATGATGTGCTAGTTTGGGCACAACCTTAAGACACTGGTTATTCCTCCCTCCTGTAGCAGATGATCTCTTTTACCCTCTGTGGTTTCCTGTCCTGCAAAGATGTTTGACTGCACCCATTTGAATGGGTGGCTCGAGCTCTATCCAGATTCTGGATCTCACCCCAAAAAGGGGTAGAATCAGTGCACCACCTGTTACCCACTCCTCCTCCTTTGCTCCTAAGAGATTGAGCTAATGAGATAGCAGGTTGCACAACCTAGTCCCGCAATTTCAGGTTAGTAACGCAACCTGTTAGAATGGTAGCCATTCCAGGTCCACAGTGTGGATTGGGGTTGTTGTTGTTGTTCAGTTGTTTAGCCATGTCCGACTCTTCGTGACCCCATGGACCAGAGCACGCCAGGCATTCCTGTCTTCCACTGCCTGTTGTCTTTGTCCATGGGGTTTTCTTGGTGTGGCTTGCCAGTTCCTGCTCCAGGGGACTGGGGTACATACATGTAACCTCACAAGCAAGCAGAAGCCACTGCCTGCCTCCCAGAGTTGCCCTCTCTTGGAAATCACACTGATGTAGCCTGGTTCGGGGTGGGGTGGGGGATAGGAGCACTTTAAATCTGAGTAAAGGAGGTTCTGGCAGTTATGATTGAAATGCAACATAAGCTGGGGTGTGCACATCCACAACTGCCCCCAAAGGCTGACCAGCCAATCGGCTCAGCTCTCTGATATCAACTTTGATATTTTATCTGCCCGCAATTTTCCAGCACTGAGGACAGGCATTTGTATGTTACGTATGTGACTGGGAAAATTGGGAAAGTGGGTGAAATCTTCCTGAGATAACGCTGGAATGTGATGCTTTTGCATTTCATCCAAGCCCATCCCTGCTGTGCTTGCATAATGTTGCTTCAGTGAAGGAGTGATCTGCCTCCAAGTATATTTTAGGTGGAGGGGCTTGTCTCTGGAAGCTGTGAAGTGATGCTCAAAGAGTGCCCTTTCCTCCTCTCCGATTAATCACCATAGCCAGATCCTAGCCATCTTGGCTTTCCCATCCCGCCTCTCTGCTTAGACATTGAACATTGCATTTTTCCAAGGCTGGGCAGTTTTCCGTCCTGATGTTTTTGATGAATCTGATCTGCAATAGTATGCCACCGGCTAACCTGTTCATGTGCCATTGCCGTTGCCATGGTGACCCCCTCCCACCTGCCACAACAACTTTTCCAGTAAAACCCCTGCAGAAATCTGGGCTTCCCGACAGACCCGCCCCCTGGCTGCATACTGGATGGTGGTGATGGGGGAGAGGAAGAGGATTTGTTGTTTGCTGCCTTAACCCTTTGCAGGCTGAGGTAAAGAAATGAGGTGGTTTGATCAGCTTGTGGGTGTTTAGATGATAATCCAGGAATACCAGCACTGAGCATTCATCTGGTTAAGGGAAGAAATACAGTCCCCTCAGCTGCCTTTGATTCCAGGTTTGGGATAGCTACCTTCAAACCTCTCAGGCCTGTTTTAATCAGTTCCATTTTCCTGGCACACCACCCACAGTTTTCTGGTTTGCAAAAATTAAGAATGGTGCAGATGAGTATAAATGCAAATATAAAAGTTTAGGGAAATTGGTAAACATCCAGTGTGGTTGTTGACTTCTCGGGAACAGAACAAACAAACTGCATTCTGCAGAGAACATTTCCCCAGTAAAAAGAAATGAATAGCAAGTGTTTCAGGAGACAAAACCTCCTTCAATAATTTTCTTTCCAGTTCAAAGGCCTGGTGGACAATGGGGCTTCACCAATCACAACGCCATTATAAAGTTTCAGGGTCAGGAGGATGAGCTGATTTCTGTCTTTACTACAGCAGCCCAGTTCTGTATCGTAGCTAGTAGTCTTAGATATGCCAAACCATATCTAAATTTAGCAAGAGGAATGACGTACAAGTGACAAATAAGGCTGCTTGTGGTAGGGGAAAGCTTTTGATCCAGTTGTATACACTGCAATATTTCCCTTGAAGGAAACCAGTACACCAAGTGAATGGGGATGTTGTGGTGGGAGGAACGGTGCCAAAAGACGGAAGCATCTCCAGCTGCTATTGATGTTCTTTCTCCAAAGTCTGCCTCTTGCTGTGTCTTGTCCGGTCCAAGGGACCAGTCAGAGGCAGGAGGAGGAGCTGAAGTCCCCAAGTGGGATCATGCCCATACGCTTCTGTGTTTACTTCCATGTGGCATCAGCAGTTGACGCAACCTGCCAGCCTCTGAAAAACTGATATTCTTGTTTGGTATGGATTTGCCAAGTACAGATGTCAAAAGGCTGGTGCTGTGTCAGGGAAATCACTATACGTTATGTGACAAGGATGTAAACCTAGGCAGGTAGCTTGGTTCAGCATTAAGAGAAGGGGTTGACAGTCCCCAGCTCTGTTTTGGGAAAGAGGGGTAGTATGTTGGTAGAAAAAGAGGGGGAGGATTTCTGGGGGGAACTATTGGGAGTGTCCATGGACCACTGGTACCAAACTATGTGGGAAACCATCCTAGTAGAAAAACTATCATGGGGAGAAACAAAGGAGGATGCTTTCACCCCAGTGTGGATCCCCTTTATTACATATGCAGGCCAACAAGACAATAACCGCTCCCTGCCCCCCCAACATATAAATCAATATGGCTAACTTAACCCAGCAACAACACCACCTTTCACACACACAATCAAAACAACACACTGCAACAAATCAACCACAACCAACCATGTCCTGGCCCCTCTGATCTCTCACTCCACACCTAGCCACACTGACAAAAAACTCCACTCATATACTCTGTAAAGAACAATAGTTTACTGCAGGGGTCAGCAAACTTTTTCAGCATGGGGCCAGTCCACTGTCCCTCAGACCTTGTGGGGGGCTGGACTATATTTTTTGGGGGGGGGAATGAACAACTTCCTATGCCCCACAAATAACCCAGAGATGCATTTTAAATAAAAGCACACATTTGACTCATGTAAAAACACGCTGATTCCCGGACCGTCCGCGGGCCAGATTTAGAAGGCGATTGGGCTGAATCCGGCCCTTGGGCCTTAGTTTGCCTACCCATGGTTTACTGCCTCCTTCCCCCCTTTTTCCATACCCTTTCTTTATTTTCTTCCCCTCTCTTTTGCTGCTTCTCTTTCCCCCGCAACCCCACATTGCCTACAACAAAAATGTCTCAAACTGACCGTAACTGACCTGTATGAAAGATTCTGTGATTTGAAAACAGAGGGGGGAATACAGGGGGAGGATTTGGTAGGCAGGGTTGCCCTGGGATCTGTCACAGTGAGCTATTCCAGTGCATTTGCTCCAGAGAGACCGCTTACCAAAGCAAGCAAAAAAAGAGCCACAGTCTTCCAAAACCCAGGCCACCCCCCCCATGCTCTGGACTCCCACCTTCTCTTGTGCAATGTCCCTATAGTGCAACATCCCTGCCTTCCTCTTCCACCTAGAGCCAATGATGGTCAGAGATGTAAAGTGCTTTAATTGTTTTCTCTGCGGCCCTGGGATGAATAATTGAGAGGCCTTTGAGGAGAATTAATTAAAGCTGTTATTGACAGTAAATGGCTTTTCCTAAGATGATGGAATAAATTACTGAGCTTGTGGGGGAGGGAGAGAAGCTCTATTATGTAAGCTTCTCAGGCCCATGAAATGGGAGTGGGATGGCCTAGCACATGCAGGGCCTTTAAGGAAGGACAATTGCATCCTCCTCCTTGTGTGCTGGTCAGCCCCAGAATGCAAAAGAAATGCCTCATAGTGAGAACAGCAGTGACAACTTGGGACACTTGAGTGTTCAGCTAGGAACAGTTGTTGCAAAATGAAATATACTCAGAGTCGAGAATGGATTTTATGCTCTTTATTCAGCTCAAAGAGGTGAAGAGGAATGGAAGTTCCCCCAGAATGTCTGCCTTATATACATTATTTACACAATGGGCCCCACGTGATTGGCTAATTCCGGGATTCTCCTGTAGGCCAATCAGGTTGTGGATTCCCTTCTACCTGGAGCTGGATTGGGTGGCTCCTGTGGACCAATCAGACAGCTGCACTCTGGATCCTATTGTTCTAGGACTAATCAGACTGCTGCCTTTTGGATCCTATTCAACTCAGTACATAACAGAAAATGTAAGGGATGGGGCAGTACAAAAGAACCACACAGCTTTTGGGCCCTGTTCACTCCAGAGACCTTTAGACATTGAGGCAATGTCCTTGAAAGCAATGTGTTTATTTCTTCACTGAAACTAAGTGCTGCAGAACACAGTAAGTCACAGTGCGCTATGGCCAATCTCACTGGGTGCAAAACATCTCTTTGGTTCACTAATGTTTTGGTCTATCAGTGTTTCTATTTTGCCACTTTGGGCATGATTTGAATTGCTCTCTTCAAGTCCCTGCCTGGATTATCTGTTGCGGGTGTCTGAGGCATTTGGTCTACACGATTTTCAAGGCCTTTCTGTGGTAGTGGCCCAAAGGGCCACGGTAAATGTGATAATGTGTACACCTGTAAATTCTTGAGTGTGCTTCTAATATAGAAGTTATGGTAGCCTGTTACTTTATGAAACTGATGTTTTTGCAAGTTGACGCCTCCCATTGGGGCAGAAATACAGCTAATATGTGAATCGCAAAGATATAGCTCAAAGCTAGAACATAAGTCGCTACATGGTGCAAATGGCTACACGTAACACAGGTTCCCAACATGCACACTAACACAATGTAACAGAACACAGTGGGAATCAGAACTTAATCAGCAGAAATTGCTAGTGCTTATTGCGTATGTGTATTAAACATGAAATGAGGTAATGATATATATGATGGGTGAAAATAGAAATGCTTTCTTTGAAACTTTATAATACCACTGCCTGGACCACTGGATGGGGTTGCATTTTTGCAGAACGATCCAACTGTAACCTATTGCTTTGCAACAAACAACGTTGGACTCCTGACTCCTCACGTTTCTGAGTTTTATTGGCATAAACTCAGGAGATAAGCCATTTTGGCTTACAGCATTTCCAGTTCTGTAGTTTTATGCATCGTTGTAGGCCAGCTGACATGCTGGTGATGATTTATAAACCTCCTGGCATAAATAAATCCAGGACTACAAACTGATCCCATTCTTATAGAACAGGAGCTTCTAGAGTATAATGCACCATCTCTGTCAACTCCCTGTCTCCTGATAGCTCACTAAGAACTTGAGGTTTGGAATTGATATTGGCAAGCATTTCACTTTTATACTCTCTAAAAGTAGACATGTGTTTCTGTGTGAGTCCCTGTTCTGGAGATGCTTCCTGACTGGCAGGAGGCAGGCCCACAGGTATAACTCATAGAGAGGCACAACAGACAATCCCTGCATCTCTACATCAGGTACAGTCAATCCTATTCAGAGTATAGAGGGGGCAGAATTATTTTTCTCAAAGGGAAGAGAACTGGAAATTTGTGTGGGCAGTGAAAAATTCTAAGGCAGCGACTGCAGACTGAGCAGGTAACAGTGTGGCAGAATGGAAATGTGCGTTAAAAAGTATTATGCACTTTAATTGAGGAAGTCCTCGATATCAGGTAGCTCAAATAGCCAAGTAGCTAGTCTTAGAACCTGTTGGGAATTATTTTCTGAGGTAAAGTCTAATACTGGGCTCCCCCCCCCCTCCCACACCGGCAGTTCTTGAGCTACTGTTATGCTCATTTCTTTCCCACACACCAGCAGAAAATGGGGTTTTTCTCCTGTTCCACAGGTTTGCCAAGAAAGGCTTGTGCTTCTCAGTAGAGTACAACAGACAGCGCTTGTTACGGAGCCTGAGGCCTGGTGCTTCTTGCCAGTGGTCTGACTGTTCTATTTGATCGATGAAAGCAGCTTTTCTGAGAAACAAACATGAGAGCTTCTCAAGGGGCATTATTACAGCATGGTCACGTCCCCCTCCCCTTCACTCCTTACGCCCCTGTTCTTGGCTTTTGCTAGATAACAAAAGCCTTTAAATGCTTTGTGCTACACAGTGATACCAGAGGTCTTCAACTGGTTTAATTGGAAATAATGTCACTGAAGAAACCTATACAGTGGTACCTCGGGTTAAGTACTTAATTCGTTCCGGAGGTCCGTTCTTAACCTGAAACTGTTCTTAACCTGAAGCACCACTTTAGCTAATGGGACCTCCTGCTGCTGCCGTGCCGCTGGAGCACGATTTCTATTCTCATCCTAAAGCAAAGTTCTTAACCTGAGGTACTATTTCTGGGTTAGTGGAGTCTGTAACCTGAAGCGTATGTAACCTGAAGCGTATGTAAGCTGAGGTAACACTGTATACTGCTCTATATACTCTCAGCACCTTAGCAACAAACTAAAAAATCAAAGCAGTTTTGAAAATTTTAAATCGACATTTTGCATGCCATGGTCCATTTAGTTCTCAGTTCGCTCAGATTTGTCATGGAAGGAACTGAACTTCTGCATCTTCTGATCTAGTCAGGACAGGGACTGTGTGCACATTGAAAGCACATTCCTTCCCTCAGGGAATCCTGGGAACCAGAGCTCTCCCCTCACGGAGCAACAATTCCCGGTGCCCTTAGCAAACTACAGTTCCCAAGGTTCTCTGCAGGAGTGGGGTGGGGAGTCTTGTGCTTTTTATGTTCGCTGTGTACACAGATAACTGTTTTCTTAGGAAGCTCCAGGCTTGAGATGGGCCTGCCCCTTCCACAAAGCAGCCATCCCTGTAGGAAAGACGCAAGGAACCCAGATTGTCCCCCGATCTTCTCGTCCCACTTGAACGTCTCACCGGCCTCAGAAGCTTCTCCCATTCTCCCCGGTGCTGTTCGGAGGCCCAGGCTTGGAATGTGAGGGGAACGGCCACACATCTCTACCGAGCCCAGACAAGGATTTCCTTTCTTGCTGGCCAGGCTGTTTGTCTTGTTCTTTTGCCAGCCATTAATGAGCTCTGACAGGCCCAGCCATCGGTTTCCTATAAATCAGCCCGGTGTTAATGGGTAGGGAGCACAGCCTACAAAGCCCCTTGCTGGTAATTGCTTTGAAAATGAAGCAGCTGAGTCAGGAGGCTGAACCCCTGAGAGAAAACACCCATGGAAAGGGGTTTTCTGTTCTATGGGGGCCGCCTGAGTATGAGGGAGTGTGGGTCCTATGGAGGCAACAGACAAAGAAGGGTGAGGGAGCGAGTGCGATTCTTACCCCACAAAGCTCCTTGCGCCATTTCTGCTTTTTAGCTTTCATTGAGTGCCAGCAGGGCGCATGGTGCACAGTGATGCTGAAAAAAAAGGGAGGGCATTTCTCTGGAATGTGGTAGTCGAGAGTTCCGCTCTCGCACCTCACACTTGAAGTTGTAATCCTACAGTAAGCCTGGCCTAGGCCAAGCATTTAGGCTCCGAAAGCCAAACAAAAGCTGCGGGAGAGCAGCTGGCAGAAGCCACGGCTACATTAAATCCACATCATCCCCAAGGCAAGTCACCACGAGTTGATCCCGCGAGGCCAATCCTCGGAGCCAGCATCTGGTAAAGAGGAGGGGGAGCTGTCTTTTCCTGGAAATGGGTCTACAGGGATCATGCCAAACCTCCTAGATTCCAGTAAGGGCAAATAAGTGAAGTGACTTTTTTTTCCTTTCCGAAAGGCGACATGCTTCAAATCCATCTCAGCTACACATTCACATCAGCCCCATTTTGAGCACATTCCTCTTCCACCATCCTTTACTTTGCCCCACTCTTTAGCCTAGTCTCTCTGTCAAGAGATAGTAACAGGTAGGTAGCCGCGTTGGTCTGCCATAGTCGAAACAAAATAAAAAAAATCCTTCCAGTAGCACCTTAGAGACCAGCTAAGTTAGTTATTGGTATGAGCTTTCATGTGCATGCACACTTCTTCAGATACACTGAAACAGAAGTCACCAGGCCCTTATATATAGTGAGAGGGTGGGGAGGGGTATAACTCAGAAGGGTGGTGGGAATGGGTGATTGGCTGATAGGTGTGGTAAACCTGTTGACTGTTTATGACTGTTAACGACTGCAATTGGTCTTACAGGAAAAAGCAAGGGGTGAGATGGCTAAAAATAGCTTTATCATGTATAATGAGATAAGAATCCAGTGTCTCTATTCAGAGCAGGTCTCTCCATGGTTTTAACTTACTTTTAACTTGCAATTGGTCTTACTTTTACTTTTTAAGTTAAAACCATGGAGAGACCCTTTTGTCAAGAGATAGTGTAGGTAACAATGGGCAGCGTTGGGATCTTATGGAGTTCAAACCAGCAATCTCTGGATCTAGTTCCCTGATGATGGTGAGGTAATCAAGACTGTGCAGTGAGGGAAAAATAAAGAGTGCTGCTCTTGGATGCCCTAGGATGGATCCTCCTCTTTCCAATCCAGATAGCTTCCATGGTTATCCCTGCACTGTGCTTAAACATTTCCAGGCCAGGCTTTGCTTCTTGCCCAAGGAATTTACTTAGCATCATAGAATTGTAGAGTTGGAAGGGACCACAAGGGTTATCTAGTGACCCCCTGCAATGCAGGAATCTTTTGCCCAATTTGGGGCTTCAACCCACAACCCTTATATTAAGAGTTTCATGCTGTGTTGACTGACACAGTTCACTTGCCTGGTATATTCCCAGCTCCCTTGGATGAGCTTTCTGGCTCCTCCTGGCTTTTGCTGCCATTTTTTCCATGGTACTGATCACCATTTCAAGGCTGCATTCCACAGCTCCGTTTTTTCAATTCCTCTTCCTTCCACCTTGGCTGCCCCACAGCTTTGCCCTAGCTCAGCTCTCTCTTCTTTTGGAACTGACCATCTCCATTCCTCTGACAGCAGGAGATGCTTCCCTACAGAGAGCTGCTGGCATTGTCTGATTTTTTATTTTGGTTATTAAAACATTTATATCCCTCTGTCTCATTAAAAAATATATCACAGAGGTTTACAACAATTTAAAAACATGAAACAATAACATAATAAAAAGTTAAAGGCAAGTTAAAAGCAAAAAGAAATTAAAAACAAACATGAATAGACAGTCTTAATTGACTGCATAGGTCTGGCGGAACAGAATAGTTCAGCAGGCGATTAAAAGTTGACACAGAAGGCACTTCCTGCATTGTTGCTCTTCCTCTACCAGTGATGTCCGGTTTATCTTCTGAGGACTCCATGCTACCAGCTCAAGACGAGGCAGCACATAACATAGTTAGATTCAACATAGAATTAAGATGATCTTCAGCACACTGATTTCTCCTTCAATGGAATGTCTCCTCACTCTCCTCCCACTGTGCCCACAATCTGTTCTGGGTGATGCAAGGTATGTGAGAGATGAGGAAGGGGGAAATCCTGTTACACTAATGTTAATCCTTGCACTAGTGCAATAATTTAGTTGAATATAGCCCAAACCTTTTAAAAAACATAAGAAGTACCTGTCAGATCAGGCCAATGGCCCATCTACAGCAACAGTCGATCTTTTAGGTTGTACTAAAGCACATATTCATTTAAGTGCAATTGTGAAGTTACTCTCAGGACTTCTCTGGAATTGTTTAGAAATCTTTGAAACTGTTAACTGGCAAATCTTCAGATCTGCTGTTCCCCCATCCTTTCTTGAAATAATGGTGACAGGAAGACAGTTGTTTTTTAAGGCCAGTTTTTAATGTTGTAAATCTCTTCATTTAAGCACTATTTTGCTTAAATACAGAAAGCATTTTAGTGCTCATTAAAAGACTGATATTA
Organism: Podarcis raffonei; assembly: GCF_027172205.1. Lineage (NCBI taxonomy): Eukaryota > Metazoa > Chordata > Lepidosauria > Squamata > Lacertidae > Podarcis > Podarcis raffonei. The sequence continues at coordinate 31,903,691 of NC_070603.1, read as the reverse complement.
AACAGTTGATAAAACGGTAGCTGCCAGAGAGTTAATATGGAAGGTGTGCCCGATGTGGCTATAGACTTGCTCGCTGGATATGTCACTGCACAAGTCTCAACCACACCTCTAGGAAATAATGGAAAAAGCAATGCGAAGGGGACCTACACCTGCAGAGTTAGTGCCACCGTTCAAAAAAACTGGATTTTTTGTAGTCTGAAAAGACAAAAGAACCCTGGGGAAAGCACTGGATAACAACAGCATGCAGATGCTCCATAAAATCAGAATGAACAAAGTATGGCTATTCCACGTTAAATACCTAGTGTATCTCTGGTGACTCACCACTGATATAGGCCAGGAATGGAGTACCTGTAGCCCTCCAGATGCTGTTTTCTCCCAGCTCCCATCAGCCCCAGTCAGCATAATGAATGGTCAGGAATTCAGGCAGCTGCAGGCCAGTAACATCTTGAGAATCACAGGTTCCTGGCATAGGCAAAACAGTTTTGGTTGGGGCTGGGTGTCTTCTCCACTCATGACTGTCAGCAGACTGTCAGATTGTGTGGTTGGTGGCATTTTTAGGGGGCGGGCTGCTGAGAAATATGTGAGAGAAACAAGAATAACCCAAGTGCAAAGCACACTCACAACACCTTCAGACATTTTCCACTCGGCTAAGAAATGCCCTGGCTCGGCTGCAGCATGGTGACCAGGTGTTATTCAAGAAGTGAAAGGTCTGTTGTCTCGCACCTTTAGGATGCAGTTGCTTCTGTTGCAGAAGCAGAACTGACACCTCACAGAGGAAACCCTCAGGGCGTGGGCTCAGGCTTACCGCAGTAGCAGCATTTAGCAACCATGGAACCCTCTAACCCACAGCTTGGTGTCATATCTGACCTCGTGCGCGCGCAAGGTGCAGACACACACACCATGGCTTCTGGAAGAGAGGCAAACATTGTATAGTTATGAGAGGTTACATTTTCCTTCCAATTTATGTGCAAGCTCACTGCCAGCACTGCCAAGATGGGACAGCCTTTGAAGGAAGAGAGCGGTTCTTACTATTCACTTCCTTTCTGTTTCATGCAGCAACTGTGGTCCTTTCATTACAGCGCCTGTAGAAACTCTAGATCAGTAGTGACCAATCTTTCCAGCCAGTGCGCACTAAATAAAGTCCAGAGTATAAGGTGGTGGCACTCTTAAATCAAATATGTTACCTACATTCTCCCCCTGTATATGGTACATTTTCATTTCTGGTCTAGTGAGCTGGGGAGCAGGTAGTTCAGCAATGCAGCCAGGGAGAGGAAGGTGGGAGGCCCTCTTGTTCCCATTCAGACTTGTAAATCTCTTGCTGCCAATGCCATCTCTCATCTGCTGTGATCAGCAGGCTTCCATCTTCATTTCACAATAACAGGGGTGAAGGATGGCCAAGAGAACCTGTAGAGCAGGAGCAGCTAACACTTGACTTTTCAGATGTTGTTGGACTATAACTCCCATCATCCCTGACTGCTGGTCCTGCTGGCTGGGGCTGATGGGATTTGCAGTCCAACAACATCCAGAGGGCCACAAGTTAGCTACTTCTCAACTAGAGGGGAAAAGCAGCTGGTGGTGTAGCATATTCTAAACTGCACTTACAGTCTCTATATGTGGGTGGGACCTGATCATTTGGAAATAATCACATGCCACATTAATCAATTCTGACATAAGGAAAAACAGCTGGCATATTTTTGCATCTCTGCCAACTGTATTTTAGTAGTTCAGTAATACCATCTCGCTATGTACGCTTGTTGCTTCATGTTTTGTCTGTCCCAAATATGAGCCCAGTGCTGTTCTTCCAATGTGCTTCATTTGCTGGTACTGTTTTGAAACTCTGAAATAGATCGCGTGGGAGCCAGATATGCTGACATATCAGTACAACCATCTTACTTATACAACCTGCTTCCCTGTCTGCTCTGATCAGCTCTTCTCTAACTTAACATAAGGCAAATGCAACTTTCCCTCCCAGACAAATGTTGGGCATTTTTCCAGTGTCAGGATAACCTGATTGCAGGCTACTTTCCAAATTGTAGGTTCATAATAATGTCCTTGCATTTTTCCTCTGCTCAGGTGAATGCCGATCACTCTACACACACACACATGTGCAATGCCTTGTGGTTGTTTACATGGATTGTAATTCAGAGATGTCTAATCTCTGCAACTCTGTTATCCAAAGAGCAGACAGGCGCCTGTTCGTGTATTTTGCCAGGCAAACTGGCTGTCTCATGAATGTTTAAACTCTATAATAAAGTTGCAGAGATCAGGTTTCCACATGTCAAGGCTCCTGCTTGAAGGAAAGAAGGAGCAAGCCAGTTTAAAAAACAAGGCTCTAGGATCCTCCACGTGGCTCTCATCCTCTCTTTTACTATGTTGTCCCTGGGCTCAGTGGGAAAAGGAGTACTGCCACCTGCACTTCCATTGATCGTTTTCAAAATAACATTCAAGAAGGCTCACAATCTTCTTTTATTTGCCAGGAAGATGGCATTGTGGCCAAGATTGAGGGTATGTGCATCAACGGGCCACTAGGTGGAGACGAGAGTTTAAGTTACTGTTAAGTGGAAAGAACTTTGAGGTCCTTGCCGGTATTGTACGGAACCAAATGAAACAGGATTGATTGGGGAGGTTTTTTTAACATAGAAGATGGAACTAATGATTTTCATTTCATATGGCTGTCCAGGTGTCAGTGGCGGGCTCTGCTAGGGCACTATGGCCCTGCAAGAATGCCGAGTGCTGACACCAGCCCTGCTGTGGGTTTCTGCACATCACAGAAATGCCCAGATCCACATATCCCTTTGTGTCCTGTGTTTGCTGCTTAGTTTGTGGCATGCTGGCTGCACAATACAATGCCAAATATATCTCCTCTTTATTCTCTTCCAGGGTCAAGCATATTCCCCCCCCCCTTGTTACTTCTGATGGGAAATGGAGCATTCTCCTAGATCATGTGAAAAAGCACCTTCCTCACACTTCCCTATTGTGGAGGCACTGGAGCAGAACACTTTACTCAGTCTTCATTATGCAAATGTCACATGATCACTCTTTTTTGGTTTTGGGCTAGTAAAACCTTAGTTCCTTCCAATTTCAACTTCCAGTCTGTGGTCACACGGTGTTAGCATTTGGCAATAGTCTGCCTCACTTCTTTATGACTTTTATGTTGTCAGTTATCTGTACTTGTCCCAAATGGCTCATAGATGTGCATTTGGCTCTCACCACTCTCCAGCATCCTTTCTGAATTTCCCCTGGTCCTGCTGCATAAAATACCAGCCTCTCATCTAAAACTATCTCTTTGCTTTCCTTTGACTCCATCTGATAATTCGTCCCGACCTTCCTCTCCCAAAGGCACAGGTGCTCAGAGGACCAAATGAGATGTATCATTTGGGATTTTGTGGTTGAATCTCCCACAGTTTGCAAAGGCAGCTGAGGGTAATGGCACTGCTGAATTGAACCAGGTTGTGGCATTGGGGAGGGGGGAAATAACTCTCCCCACCATACCAATTTCATGATCTGAATTTCTCTCCCCATCCTATTGGCTATTTGCTCTGGGAGGAAAACATGCAGGTGTTCTTTTCCCCCATAGAGCAAAACATGCAAGGGAGATTCTTAATTCAGTGCCTATGTTCCCAGCCACCATCACTGAACCCAGAAAGTCCTGTCCTCTCCTAGTTGTCTGGTTTTTAATTTTTCTCCTGATGTCCAAAGTCACTACCATTTTAGCTTCCACCATTAGGTCAGGCCAGGGTTGAAAATGAAATACCCTTATTCAGGGGGGGGGTGTGGGTGATGTTCCTACAGTTGAAGAAGTTCTTCTGGCTCTAAAAGAGGATGTTGTGGCTTTTCTCTGCAAGGAGATCTTCCACGACATGCCCACCAGGCAGACAAGGCTGACGTAGCATGACCAACAGATTTGTAAAACAAATGCTGGGAATGTACAAGGCTTTTGGGGAAAACCCTGGCTTCCAGTGATTCTCTGAAAGTGCTTTCCAAGTCTAGGCCTGTGGTGGACTTTCCACAAAAGATGTGAGAGCAGCACACAGCCAACACTTGTGTCAGGGTTGAACTCTGAATAATGAGTTCAAGAGAACAAAGTTGTGCCATAGACCCTTCCAACATAAATTATAGCAAATAATGTTGGCGGTATTTAACGTCCCATAGACTCTCCATATATAATACCACTTTCCCAAGTGGCTGAGTCCATGGTTCAGTGCTACTCTCTGCTGAGGACCAAAGAAAGCTGTATGTTCCTTCCTTCTCCTTGCTGTGGCCCCCACCCCTTCATGGATTGGAGAAAAATATTTGCCACATTGGTTGAATTTAAAAGGCATGGAACCCACTAGTCCACCCTGTTCTGTTCTGTGTCCTTACAGGCCTCCCTCCCGCCCCCTATACTTTTCATCCCTGGAAGGGAAGACACAGTCAGATGATGGGTCCTGTGTAGTTTCTACCTTGGTCAAATGTTCCTTTTGCAGTTTCTCTACCGGGGAAGCCCATCACCTTCTTGGAAGCTGAGTGGCAAAGGCCTACAGGCAAAGGGGATCAGGTGGGGATTTCTAAACATTGCCTAGTGACATACATGTGCAAATGGCCCCAAACTGATACATGGCGTGAAGGCAGAATTCTAGGTCTTACCTGAGGGCTTATCCACACTCCTGCTCTTTCCAGGCATGGCCCATGCTTTAAAGCTCCATGCCCAAGCACACACACCCTTTTTGTCCCAAGCTTTCCCTGTGAAAACCCGCTCTTTCAACTTAAAATGTCAATCCATGGAAAACCTGAATCGAGAGCATAAAAGTTTTCCAGATCATCATCATTTAAATTTGTATACTGCCCTATGCCCGTAGATCTCAGGGTGGTTCACAACATAATTATCACACATACCCAAACCAAGCAGCAATGTGTAGGAAGTTAATCATTCTTTCTGCACAGATTATTTACATGAGCAAGCCATTCCAGCCATGCCCCTACCTGCTCTACATCTGATGTCACAACTGATGTCAGGAATGGGGTAGGTGGGTGTGGTTGGGGAAAACAGCCTGATGAGCCCAGCAGGGAGCTCTGGTAGGTCAAATCTGGCCCGGGGGATGGGGGTGGGACTGCAGTTCTGCATCCTTTACCATGGGGCAAGCCTGAGCTTCAGCATCTCCCTATGCTATGAATGTAATGTCGCAGCAGGCCTGTGCAGTTCAATTCAAGCAGATTCTTATACACGTTCTCATATCAGGGAATCTGAAGCGTAGAAGCCTTTCATTATAGAAATTCTTGCTTAAATGTAACAAAACAGCTCTTTGAAGATCAGTCTAAGAGGACAACGGTAGATCCAAAAGATGTTCTGCTTTTTTCGTAATGTATTTTTATTAAAGATTTTCTTGATTTACAAAGGTATGTGTAATGTCTCTCTCTCTCGTATTTTTTTTTCCACGTAACAATTTTTATTTTTTTTTACAAATCAGTTTCAATTGTTGATACATTAGGAAGAATAGGGGGAAAGAGGTGGAGGGGGGAATATGAATGGGGGTGGGGTGGGGTGGTGATGTTTCTATTTTACGGTACTTAATATACCATATGTGGGGGTTTGTGTCAGCGTTGCTTGTGCGGGTTCTCTGCTGTTCACTTGTGTCCCTTTGGTGGTGAGAGAGGTTGGGGTTGGCCTAGGGCACGGGTGTCAAACACAAGGTCCGCGGGCCGAATCCGGCCCGCCAGACCTTGTCATGTGGCCCGTGTAGCCACCGCCGGCCGCCAGCCTTCACCTTTTATTCTCGCTTTTTTTTTTTACACAAGAAAGCCGCCTCTTCAGTGCATGCATGGTAGCCTACAAGCCAGAGAACGTCTGCCCTCTAGCGCCGCCGGCCGTTCTACACAGGAAACCTCCACTTTACATGCATTCAGGAAACCTCCACTTGTTTTTATATTGAGCGCATGCCATCCTGTGATGTGACAGATCCAATGGCTGCCTGAACAACCGGCCCTTTGAGGGTGACCAAACTGCTGATGCGGCCCCCCGATGAATTTGAGTTTGACACCCCTGGCCTAGGGTGTGGCTGTTCATTTGTGGTTGGCTGTGGTGGTCTTTGTTTTCATGTGTGAGTGGGGTGGGTGGGTGTTTTGGATCAGGTTAGCCATATTGATTTGTATGCTGTGAATGGATTTTTGTCATTGTCTTGTTGGGCTGTGTATGCGATAAAGGGGAAACATACCGGGGTGAAGGTGTCTTCTTCTATTTGTCCCCGTGTCAGTTTCAGTTTATTGGTTAATTTTTCTAGTAAGGTTGTTTCCCATACTATTTGGAACCATTGGTCCATAGATGCTCTGCTTTTGAAGAATACCAAGCCAACGCTGGAACCAATACTTGCCCAATGGAAAGCTTTGAGAAATGTTACACAGGGAGGGACTGTGTCAAAAATAAAGGTTGGGCTCCTTAGGAATGCCAGTTTAGCTGGGCATCTAAATAGCTCACCTTTATTACTGGTCTTATTGAACCCACAGCAGAACAGCTAAGTGACTTGTTGGCTACTTTTGAATATAGAGCAGTAGGACTTACAGTATTTTGGCTGGAAGGCTCAAGGCAAGAACGTGAAGTGAGATGTCATAGTTTATTCAGAATCCCCTTGGATCAAACTTCACTTTAACCAAACAATTTGATTTAATAACATAATATACACTGTAGCCAATTTAAATTATCGAGAAAGCCTGGTCTAACTTCTGAACGTGCCCAGCTACTAAATGGGCAGGTAGCTTCTCTTACATGCTGCAGCAATAAAAAAAGGTAAAGGTAAAGGACCCCTGGACGGTTAAGTCCAGTCAAAGGGGTTGCAGCGCTCATCTAGCTTTCAGGCCGAGGGAGCTGGTGTTTGTCCACAGACAGCATTTCCAGGTCATGTGGCTAGCATGACTAAACTGCTTCTGGTGCAACTGAACACCGTGACAGAAACCAGAGTGCACGGAAACACCGTTTACCTTCCCACCACAGCGGTACCTATTAATCTACTTGCACTGGCGTGCTTTCAAACTGCTAGGTAGGCAGGAGCTGGGACAGAGCAACAGGAGCTCACCCTGTTGAGTGGATTTGAACTGCTAACCTTCTGATCGGCAAGCCCAAGAGCCTCAGTGGTTTAGACCACAGCACCACCCGCATACCTATTGCTGCAGCAATAGTTGGATCTTGAACCAGTAGTCACTCTTTCTACCTTCTTGGAAGATGAACAGCATGAAGCTTGTAGGGCTCCACGAGCTAACTTCAGCAGAAGGCCCAGAGCACAGGAGCTGGCTATAGCTAGGCATTTATAAATATTTTCCCTTGGCCTAAAATGCATCAGGATGTTGGCTGGGGTGAAACAAAGGACAATATAGATTGCCCATTCAGGAAGAGGAAGGATGGCAGGAAGGCACATGGAGGGCCTTGGGCTGCAACAAAAGGTCAAACTTGACCACTTTAGGCATTTTCTATCATTTAACCCTGAACTCCCCAACTCTCTGTTAACATCTAGGGTAAATGATAATTGGATAGGTTCAGGCTGGCATCTCTTATAGAGAAGAGTCAATTGCATCTGCCTATTAGCTAACTTATAGCGGGTGGCGCTGTGGTCTAAACCAGGATGGCGGTTCGAATCCCCACGACGAGGTGAGCGCCCATGTAGGAGTGCAAATATCCAGAGTGTGGGGTCAGGTGGGATTACTATGAGGAATTATAAAATATGCATCAAGCCATCGTGTCCACAATGAATGCATTGGGTTGACTGGGTTTGATACATTGACAATAGTTTCTGATCAGATCCCACAACCCTCTGCATCTCTGGCCATTTTCTCTACTGCCCATCTCTCTTGCTTCACAAGTCACATACACAGCCCAGTTGCTCGCCAGGCAGGCTCCTGGGTCATCAAAGACAGTGGCAGCTTCTTTGGTGTAGCTTTTCTGATATGTTAATCTTGGGATGTTAATCTTAGGGCCAGGAAACAAATCTCACATGAAGGTGATAATGATCGCTGTCCTCCTGGCCGTCCTTCTTATCATGTATATTGCTTATTTATCACCTCCAGGGATGCCAAATGTACTCCTTTGTAGTTGTGTTCTTTGTTTACCCCATGCTTAATTAGTTTTGGTAGATTAATTTTCTCCTCACATGGGGTTTGTTGAAATACTTAGAAGAAATCTGATTGGTTCTTACAAACACTCTGTAAAAAGTTCTTTTGTGAATAAAACGACCTGGGCCGAGGGGTAGAGAGAGAGAGAGACAGAGAGAGATTATTATACGCACCCTTTACAGAGTCTTGCTGGTTCAAACCTCTGTGTGTATTCTTATTAATCAGAGTTCAATCCTTCCTTTACTTTGTGAACGCCTCACGCCCGTTGTTCGGTCCTAGCTCCTGCCCACCTAGCAGTTCGAAAGCACATCAAGTGCAAGTAGATAAATAGGTACCGCTCTGGCGGGAAGGTAAACAGCATTTCTGTGTGCTGCTCTGGTTCACCAGAAGCAGCTTAGTCATGACACGGAAGCTGTCTGCGGACAAACACCGGCTCCCTCGGCCAGTAAAGCGAGATGAGCGCGCAACCCTAGAGTCATCCGCGACTGGACCTAATGGTCAGGGGTACCTTTACTATTAGCTAACTAGAAGGTTGTACTATGGGTTGGCTGGGGGTAACTCATGTTCTAGAAACACTAATCAAACTGGTTTAAAAAACAACAACTGGTAAGGCAATTGCTTTTTGAACAGCAGGTTTTGAAAAGTATGCTCAGTGTGGGTATTCCTGATCAAGATGGACAAAATTATTCTTGTGATGTCATGGTTTGGAAGAAACCTCCATGCGCTGAACTTGGGCTTGGCTTTGTTTCCATCTTCAGCAGAGAATAAGAGCAGGGGAATTTATCACAAAGGAGGAAGCGTTTGCAAAACAAGAACTGAAAATGATACCCATGGGTTTTTCTCAACCAAAACTTAATGTATTGATAGATGCAGCCTTACAGGTGTGCATCTCACGAGAAAGGCCATCTGGGTTTAGGAGTTCGTGGTCTCAGAACAATGTAGGTTAAGATGCGTCTCCTGCTATTCTTGCACCTCAGTTCTCAGACATACATGCATACACTTACTTTGCCATTCACATTTGATCTTCAGACACAGGAAAAGGTTTACTCCCTCTTCTTGCTCATCTTTATTGGTTTAGCCCCATAATTGTCTAGAAGATCATGGGCTCTTCCAAATGATCTGCTTATTGAGCATTCATCCTGATTTGTGTACAGAAAGCTTATGTGGAAATTAGACGATGTCTGGTCTTTATTAAGCATTCTTTCAGATTTGTTTGCAGGTAGGTTATAGGAAAATGAGCATTCATCCTAAATATACAGTGGTATCTCTGGTTAGGAACTTAATTCGTTCCGGAGGTCTGTTCTGAACCTGAAACCGTTCTTAACCTGAGGTACCACTTTAGCTAATGGGGCCTCCTGCTGCTGCCGCGCCGCCAGTGTGTGATTTCTGTTCTCATCCTGAGGTAAAGTTCTTAACCAGAGGTACTACTTCTGGGTTAGCGGAGTCTGTAACCCGAAGTGTTTGTAACCCGAGGTGTTTGTAACCCGAGATACCACTGTATTCTGATTTGTTTGCACAGTGGTTATATCTGTCTTCCCATTAATCATTTGTTCCTCCCACACATTTCAATGCATTCCTCATTACTTTTGTGGTTAATAAAGGTCCATTTAAAAAGGGGGGGATTTGTTGCGACAGAGCAATTTATTCCACTTTATTTGCACAAATCTACATTTGTGGAATGCATTTGTATCTGTCCCACAAGAAAAAAACCTGACATTCTGTAGGTGACTTATTTTTCTTCCCGTCTTCAGTTATTTTCTCTGTGTTTTGCTTCTGGCTAATTTTCCTACTGTGCTCTAGATCGTTCTCCACTCACTTTCCCCAACCACTGTGGCATCAATGTAGTCACAAACAAGACACACACACACACACACACACACCAGGGTTTCCATCTAGGCATGGACTGATGCAGCTTTTCAAAGGGCTTCCCTCCTTCAGAATTGTCCCACTGTGAGTTTGGTGAACCAGTCATAGTTTCCTTTGGAAACAGCACTCTGATTCCTGCTGTGATGGTTCCAGGAGGCTGAGTCAGGGCAGCCAAAGCAAGCAGATGAGTCTCCTTATTTATGTAACTTTCCTGAGATCCCACAGAGCAAAAGGATGCCACTGCCATGAAATTCATGGTCCCATCGGTGCATGCAGCTTAAATAAATAAATGATTTCTAAGGGTGTCAGCTTGAAATCTAGATGTTCATTATATATGAGTGAGGGAAGAGGCTGAACAATTAACTATAAAATGATGGTTACAGCTTGGCATCATAAATGGCAAAGTGAAAGAGTTGATGAACAGAGTACTGTATCTTAACCTGAATCAGGGTGAAAGAACCTATCAAGGAAAGAAGGGAGAAGAGAGGGACTTTTTTCCTGGCAGAAAAGCTGTATGATATGCACAAATTCAACTGGCGCAGCTTTGGCCTGAATGGAAAGGAACTTCTGCCTGCCAGCTGGTTATTAAGCACAGAGCTTCTATCAAGAAAAAGGTGGCGATCACCTGGGATAGGTGCAGGGGTTACAGATAAGGGTACAGGCTTTTTGCAGCAGGTAGCAAGTAGCAGAAGTAAACAGCGTGGGAAATATGTACAGTTGCAGAGAGAAATGGGGACACGTTGTACTTTACTGTCAGGTCTTTGGTGAGTGGTTTAATTAATGCTCCTTGCCTCACAATTAGAACATTGAGTTTCCCTAAGGGCTGTTTCTGAGCAACCCCAGAGTCTCTCAACCAGGTTCTTTCCTCAAACAGGATTTGCCATCCAGGCCACTAAACAGGAAAGGGCCTGTGCTTATATACAGTACAATAGCTTATTATAAAGAAACCAGTTTCTAGCTGGCAGCTGAAGTCTGTGAGGAACGTGGCGCTTGTGATCTGATATATTGATATTAGTGGGTGAACTTTTTTATTTGTTTTCATTTTATTTTGATCGCTTGCAAATTACATCAGGACTTCCTTAAGGGGAAGCAAAGCTACATCTGCTTCAATAAGTGGAAGAGCAGGACCAATAGTTCTTTTCTGATCAGTTGGCAACAATGATCATCGGAGAGGAAAATAATGTTTTATGAGCTCATGGGCTCTCTCTGTTATAGCTCTGTTCAAACATATCCAGGGTAAGCGAAGGTGCTAAAGGATCATGCCCACTGAAGTTGACAATAAAAACAGGTTCCAAGGCAAAGTCCTGATAAGTTTGTGTCAATGTCATCAACCTCTTTAGGGTTGCCATGTGTCCTCTTTTTCCTGGACATGTTCTCTTTTTCAGGGGTAAAAATTCTGTTTTTAAATTTGCCAAAATGTCTTTCTGGATGAGACATAGACATAACTGGTGGCTGAAAACTTGCTTTCCTCTTCTCTTCTCCTGCCACCCTCAGCAATATATCACCGTTTCTATAGCCTACATATAATAGGGCTATTTAAAGTGAGAGTTGTTAGAGCATCCTCTTTTTTGCGCTTCAAAATATGGCAACCCTACTTATCCCCAACTAGTGAGGTCTGAGGGCAAATTCATACCATACATTTACAGCATATCCAACACACATTATAGCACATGGCTTCCCACAAAGAATTCTGGGGAACTGTAGTTATTCCCTTAACAAGCTATAATTCTCAGGATTCTTTGTGGGAAGCCCATGTGCTTTAAATGTGCCTTGGATGTGCATTTGTATGGATCTGCCCTAAGTTTGTGTAACTGGAACGTTTCCTCACATTCAGCTCTTCTTTCATCGATAAGGCTTAAATCATTTCAATGAGATCTCTCTGTAGTGTAAATGCAAAACATACATTGAACAGATGGCACAGTCAGTTTTTAAATCACTTCCTTCCACTTCCACTGTCTATCCAACATTATATATATATATATATATATATATATATATATATATATATATATGTGTGTGTGTGTGTGTGTGTGTGTGTATATAATGGGTCCATAGACCCACAGAACAGTTTCAAAACAAGATACAGTTAAGACAACCAAACAACAGGCAAAAGAGACCAAGGTAGTCATTTTGTTACGTCTAGATAGAGCATGATGGTCTTTTTTTCTTGCGACCTCCGAAAGAAACTTTGCCATGGTCAGTGTAATATCATTTGACCTATCCTCCAACGTTAAAGCATTAACACATAGCAGAAAATTGCATGGGGGTGGTCAGTGGCACTTTTTATATCACTGATGACAGCTTCCTGGATTTAACTTAGCCTGGGCATAATGAATACTGGAGAAAAACATAGGTGAAAGGGATGGACTCCCTGCTTTGCCACAGTGAAACATCTTCCTTGCCAACCGTCTACCAAGAGAGATGTTAAACTTTGGGTTGCCTGTTTTGCAGTGCCCAGGCATACTGCTCTGAGAGGATAAGAGGCACCGAGCACTTCCACGCAACCTGTCTGTTGACCATTCATCCTTATTTGTTTGCCGGGCGTTTAGACTTAGGCGGCAGTTGGCTATTTTAATGAGTATTCTTTCTGATTTGTTTTTGGGGAGGTCAGATGACATTGCTGATCACACCCAGGCCATATATGTAAAGCACTCTTTAACAATCGCAGAGGATCCTGGGAAGTGTCATTGGTTAAGGGTGCTGGGAACAATAGTAAGTCTGTGAGGTCAGCATCCTTAACAAGTGACACTTCCCAGGATTCTCCATAAAGTGGAATAAAAGGTAAAGGTAAAGGGACCCCTGACCACTAGGTCCAGTTGTGGCCGACTCTGGGGTTGCGGCGCTCATCTCGCTTTATTGGCTGAGGGAGCCGGCGTACAACTTCTGGGTCATGTGGCCAGCATGACTAAGCCGCTTCTTGGGAACCAGAGCAGAGCACGGAAATGCCGTTTACCTTCCCGCCGGAGCGGTACCTATTTATCTACTTGCACTTTGACGTGCTTTCGAACTGCTAGGTTGGCAGGAGCAGGGACCGAGCAACGGGAGCTCACCCTGTCGCGGGGATTCGAACTGCCGACCTTCTGATCGGCAAGTCCTAGGCTCTGTGGTTTAACCCACAGCGCCACCCGCATCCCTTTAAAGCAGAATAAGAGTGCTTTAAATGTATCCTGATTGGATTATAGGCATCTGTTTGCCGGGCAGTTCAATGATGTGTCAAGTCAAGTGTCACACCACACTCCTCGGTGCATTTTTGCCTCACTTTCCTTATGACAAAACATCTGATCTTTTGGGGAAGCAGGTTTGCCGCACTAAACCTCCCTCATCAATTGTGCAACCTGAATTTGCTGGAATTGTGATTCAGTTCCACTGGAAAGTAGTGATTGTCTGGTCATGCCCTCCCTTCAGACGTGCTGATAACCAGTTTTTGATAAAGGTGTCACATGAAGGAGGGATGGCGGAAATACAGGTATTTCCCATATCAGTCCTAAAATTATGTTTATTTATATGTGTGCAGATTGGGCAGGGAGAGGTCCCCGGAGGTGTGTTTATAAGTTAAGTCCTACACCAAGCAGTTGCTTTGGTAGCAGTCTTAAGCTAACTGCGCAGCTTGCAACCGGGTGTGTGTGTGTGTGTGGTAGCCATCAGAGGGTCACTTGAGGCAGTGGCACTTGTGTTTGAGGCTTCTAGCCCCGCCTACCCAACGGTAGGAAGGCAGTGCAGTGCACAGCACTGGTAGCAGCGGCCTGCACAACTCTTCCCAGGATTCTCTATAAAGGTAGTGGCCGTGGGCTTGCGACAATCATCAGGCGCAAGCGGAACCAGGGAAGCAGTTTCAGCCTAGCAGCAATGAGTTCCTAAAGTCACTTCCCCAGACTTTATATGTGTTTGTGCAGAATTCAGAATAGCGGGGGGTATGTATGTCTTGCGACTCTCTTTGGCCTCATCCATACTTCCTTTTCTGCTCCGCTTTCTAGGCACAGGTCTGGGATTTCTAGTTCTGTGTCCGAACGCGGGTTTTATTGTCCCATTGCTTCCTCTGGGAAAACCTGCGGAAAACCCGATTCAGTGGGTAAACAGTGGGTTTTCCTGGGGGAAGTGGTGGGACAAAAGGGGGGGGAAACACTCAGACATGGACCCAGAAATCCCAGACCAGTGCCTAAAAATCTTGGCACAGAAGGAACTGTGAGTGAGTTTTTTGTTTTTCTTTCTGATCTGCCTTTGTGATCTGTTTTGGGTTTTTTGGTTGTGTGCACTTGTGTATTAAGCCACACACTTGCTGGCTTGTTTGGGCAGGATATTCCTCATCTTCAGGAAATTATGCATCTGTAAAAATTTCCTCAAAGAATTCTGGGCACTGTGGTTTGTTAAGGGCTGCTGGGAACTACAACTCTGAGAAGGGTAAACTACAGAGCCCAGAATCCTTTGAGGGGAATAATGTGCTTTAAAAGTATAGTGTATACACACAGACTTAATCTCAACTTCAGTGCTCCCTGCAGAAAATTATCATTTTATTATTTTTTAAGTTATTGAATTTATATACCGCCCTATACCCAGAGGTCTCAGGGCAGTTCACAGAAAAGATAAACATAAAAACCACAATATACGTAATAAAATTAAAAAGAACAACCCAATAACACCCCCCAAGTAAACCAATGTTTTCTATAATGCCTTAGACATTCTTAATTCCATAATACTATGTTGCCCGTATATGTAAGTTCGCTGTGTACATCATAGCCACTATGGCCAATGGTCAAGGATGATGGGAGGTAGTCCAGCAATTTCTGAAGAGCCATAAGTTCTCTGCCCCTCCAAAGCTGGCGTTCCTTGCTTGAGTTACACACACTTTTAGTTCTCGCTTTGGGCTTGTGATTTGATCTAGATTGTGTTAAGTTGATCTGTGTGTGAACAGTCTTGCTCAGTGGCCAGTGACATGTTTAATTGTATTAGAGAAGAACAGAGCCTGTTCTGTGGGCTTTTGCCTCCTCACCTCCTTGGACCCTGGACCTGCCCCTTGCCAAGAGTTGGCAATCACATTCCAGCCATTTCGAAATTCTTTTAACTCTTCTCTTACAGAAAATCTCATGAGCAGGATTCCTGCAATGCAGTGATTCACACACGCCCTCACCCGAAGCTGGAAGCGATGACTTTACCACCTCCAGGAAAAGCGCACAAGATGGGAGGATAGGGCTGTGGCCATTCATTATCCTTTCAGGCATGCAGGAACCAGATGGCAGAAGGTAGCTAATGGCTACATCTTGGAGCCCTGCCAGGGGTGTGGTTCCTGGAGCTGGAAGAAAATTCACCCCTAGGGAGAAGGGAACTTGACCTCTTCTTATAAACACCACTGTGCTCCTAAGGAGCCTGGGTCTGCTTGGACACATTGGCTTTAACAAAGAAAGCTAGTTTTGCATGCTTTCTGAAGGGGGCATAGGGATAGGAAGAGAAAGGTAGCTGTTTGGGGGAGAGACAGGGTTTGCCGTTGCACCAAATCATCCAAGTCAGTGATGCAGAATGTTAAAGTACATGCACAAGGCAACCTCCCATAGTGATGAAATATAATGACTATCATCCTGAGAGGTGATCGGTTTCACTCTGACTAATAAAGAGGGCCACTTACAAGCCTCATCCCTGTGCCAGGGCCAAAGGCTGCGTACATTTCATACGTTGAAAGCACACGGCTTCCCGCAAAGAATCCTAAGAACCAGTTTGTTAAGGATGCCATAAATTGTAGCTCTGTGAAAGGTAAACCAGTTCCCAGGATTCTTTGCAGGAAGCCACATGCTTTCCATGTGCCTTAAATGCATGGTCTGTACACAGCATGATAAATAATCTTGACCCCCTGTAAGAATGAAGCCCCCGGGGTAAATTCAAACTGCTGCAGATAGGGATGTGGGCAAAGCTAACAAATACTGTGACAGCAGCAAGCTGCCTGATCTTGTGACACGGAACGTTTCTGAAAGTGAATATTCTGCTCTAATATTAGGTGGGCAAATATTAGCATGTGGTACACAAGGTGTGGTAGCTGGTGTGTGTCTTTAGAGAAGTCAGAATACAAGTGCAAAGTGGAGAAATCAGCTTTTTGTGCTGCAGCGATCCAGAAGAAGCTGGGACTTTGAGACAAGGAGGCCACCTTTTTTTTTTTTTTTGCAAAGGCTACAGTAACATGAGAGTGACAAGTAGAAACGGAGAGCTTCTCTTTCCAAATGAAAGTTCCTTGAAGGCCGTGTGTGTGTGAGAGAGTGTGTGTATGCATGCATGTGTGCATTTGTGGGAAGCAAAGTGAGCTAGTCCAGGTCTAAGGCATAACTGTTTGTATATCGCCTCTAAGACCCAAGGCCATATGTGCAAGGCCTGTTCCAGGAAACGACTGAGGGAAGCCAGGCTTCCGAGTTCCCGACAACAGCTTCAATAACAGCAAATCAATGGGGGCCTGATCCCAACCAGAACAAGACCTCCCTGTTCCCTGGTCATCGCTTTCCTGATATTTTCGCTATGCTGGAAAAGAGGACTTAATATACAAAGGACTTTTCCAGAAACGGCGTGTTTGCTTTTTGCATTATGCAAAGTTGTTTTGTTACTCTTTTGTTCTGGGAGGGGAGGTTTCCTAGATGCCTTTCTTCAGGGTAATGCCTGTGTTGCAAGGGTATCACATTTTTTTCCAGCACTCAAGCGACCCTTGAGCCGTCAGAAAGTGCTTTGCGCTGTGCTTTTTGCAAGTGAACACATTATATTATTTTCTCCGACAAAGAGCTATTGATTCTTGACATTTGTTAGGAATGATATTACCAACGTTGTTGTATTAAATGAATAATATTGTACCTTTTATTGCTCTCTACTATATTTGAAGCAATTTTAACTAACTCAGCACTCAAGCCTCATTATTTTGTTGTGGGGAAATGAAGTCGCCTTCCCAGGCAATGAGGCCATTTTGACTGCCAGGAAGTGGCATTGTTAGCAGTTATAGGTACCTATTGTATAGTACTTATGAAACCATCACTAACATTGAGTAGTACAAGTCCTGTGCCCCTGCCTTAACAGCAGCAGATAAACTGTGGGAATGTCACTCATATCAACCTCCCTACATTTTCTGAGCTCCGCAGATGGGGTCTTGAATCTCTGGGTGCATCTAGGCAACCTGTTCGTTGGGCATTCACCTGATTGGTTTGTAGACCAATTTGTGCGGAGGTTTGCATTTCCCTCTCATTCTCCTTACTGCAAAAAGTCCTACTTTGTGGGGAAAGCAGGTTTGTTGTGTGTGATTGAATCCCACCTGAAAATAGCAACAGTCTGGAAATGCCCTCTGTTTGAGGGCATATTAGCTACTGAGTTTTCACAGCAGCGGTGCCACCGTCTCTTTGGAATGGCTTTCCACCAGACCAGCTCTCTCTCTGCTTTCTGAAAATGAGTTAAAACATTTTTATTTCATTAGGCACTGGTGGGTGAATTTTTTTGCTGTTTTAATTGTGCTGGTAGTTATTTTCTCTGCTTCTATTTCTTGTTTGCAGTTTCAAGTGGCCTGCAATTGCTATTTAGTTGCTATTTAGCAGTTCTTTTATTGAAATTTATGTATGATTTGCTTTAAAAACAGCACCCCACTATTCGTATACACCTTCCTCCTCCTCCTCCTCCTTCTTTTTAAAAATAGCTTTTTAAAGATTTCCCCCTTAGCATTAGAGCACATACGTGACTTTTACTTTCTTTACCTGTCAGAGCATAGCTTTATCCTTTTGTGTTATGTGAAGAGAGAACACCCCAGTTTGGATACTGAGTGGTCAGTGCCACCATAAACATAGTAATAATCAGTGCTTTTTTCTGGGGGACGCAGCGGTACACATACCCCTAAACATTTTGTGAATTTAATGGCCTCATTGAGGGGCAGTATTTCAATATGAGTGGGAAAATGAGAGTACCCCTAAACATTTTTTAAGAAAAAAAGTACTAGTAATAATACAGGGTGAGTCTTTTAAAAGAGGCCTAGTGGAACATGTGTACTCTGTATCCACGGGGCCTCTTTTAAAGGACTCACGCTGTATTAACTTTTTGTTCACATAGGGCTTGTCCACACTTCTGCTTGTCCCGTGCCTAGAAAATATGGGTCCAAGTGGTTTGCCCCATCTCTGTCCCAGGGAAAACTCACTCTTTGCTGCCCAATCACAGCAAACCCTGAGCTCCTCCAGGCTTCCTTTTCTACCACATCTCTAGGCACAGGTCCACACTTTAAAGCTCTGTGTCAAAATGCGCTTTCCCCCTCCCCGGCTCTTTCTCCATGAAAACCCCCCACTTTACCGCTGAATTGGAGCAAACTGCAGTTTGTGGAAAACCCGAATGGCCGGCTTTAAAGTGTGGACCTGTGCCTACAAAGCATGGGGGGGAAAGTTAAGTGTGGGTGAGCTCTCTGAGGGGCTCTTAATTCTGTTCCAAATACCCACTGCTCATGCGCACAACACACTCCAGGGTCATCGGCTGATGAGGAGTCGGATGTTGGTGTCAAACTGCAACACACCTGAGCAGAGGGAGGTCAGAAACCTCCTGTGGTGCAGAAGGGCAAACGTTGGCTCAACTTCCATCAGCCTCCGTATTGAGATTTGTAGCCCAACCCGCCAGGCATAATGGGAGTTGTATTCCGGCAACATCTGTAGGGTACCAGACTGGGGAAGACTGCTCCCTCTGCACCAGAATTCGCTGCAGACTCATTGCTGAGGGAGGTCACAGCAATAAGAAGGGGGAGCTTTTGCTAATCCCAGTGAGACACGAGGGAAAAGCTTGGCTTGGGCCTTGTTTGCTGAGCAGTCCCTGCCACGTTGTGCCTGGCACTTGCCACAGGCTTCAGTGCAGTGGTGCTACAACCATGCCCCTGGCAGCCGTCTGCTGTCTTTTTCTTCCTCTGTTCAACGTAATTTGCTGGCCTGTGCTTGTGACTCACCTTCCCTCTTCTTACCCCACCAGTCTCCTCTGGAGAGGTTTACACAAACCTTGTTTGAAGAACAAATTAGTCACGATTCTCAGCAGGGCTACCCGGGATTGATTCAACAACAAATCCATGGGCATAAAAGGCGTTGTGTGTGTTTTTGTTTTTGTGTGTGTGAGAGAGAGAGAGAAAAAGAGAGAGAGAGGGAATGCCACATATCTGCTTGCTTTCTCCTTCTGGTTCTATCTAAACTGTAAACACACACACAGACACACACTTATGCATGTTTCTCTTGCCAGAACTCGGAAAAGCTGGGATGTTTAATTTTTAGGAAAAGTGATGCTTTCAACCCACCTGGTTTGCAAACCTGAGGGTGGGGGTGGGGATGCCCTCTGCACCTTCTCAGCGGCACTTCCATTTATTTTTACATTATGCGTTCCAGAACTGACACTAAAAACTGATGCCAGGGCTGAGTCTGGGTGAGCCCCAAATTAAGCTCTTGGGAGAGGACCCTTGCTCGTTGGCAAGGTTTGTATGCAGAAGGTGCAGGGTTTAATCTCCAGCGCTTCCAGGTAGGAGATGTTTTCTGTCTGAAACCTTGGAACCCTGCCATCAGTGTAGACAATACTAAGCTGGGTGGACCAAAGGTATAAAAGCAGCTTCCTAGGTTCTTTACTAAACTCTGGTTGACCCTTCTAGGAAAAAGAAAAAGAAAAAAAGACTGAGATGAAAGTCCCACAGCATTTCAAGGATGCTGTGTTGGGAGCCAGAGGAGAAGTAGTGAAGTGTGTTCTGCCAGGGCTCACATAGACACCAGTGCAGGATGGCTGTGTCCACAGTGATCCCCATTTCAGAAAATAAGTAAATATTCAGTAAAAAAACACAGTAAAAAAATAAGTAAATATTCACCAAAGGAGCCCCAAAGCAAAATTCTAGTTGAACTAAATCACCTGATAAAAAGAAAAGGTCATGGTTGTGGGAGCATGCAATAGCTTCCCAGTTCATTTGCCCCAGGCAGCTGGATCTGGTGTGGTTTGGACCATCCTTGTATCTTCCACAAGGCAGCCTTTGCCAACTTGGTGCCCTCCAAATGTTTAGGACTATAGGTGTGCTGGCTGGGGCTGATGGGAGTTGTAGTCCAAAACATCTGGAGGGCACCAGGTTGAGAAAGGCTGACATAAGACAGAAGCCATTGAAACTGGCATGCTATTTAACAGGAAGTTGAGTGAAGCCATGACCCCGGCCCCCGGCTGTGTCCTTCTTGCTGGCTCAGAAAATCCCCCACTGTTTCCCCTGAATTAAGTAAGTGATGTGAGGGCAAACTCAAACTTCACAGCAGCAACATGGGTGATACCAAAAATAGGCATTGGAAGCCCAGGAGGTAAATCCACATCCACAATCTTTACATCTTGTCTTCCCACCAGTAAAATTGGTATAATAGTGACCTGCAATATGCCCGAGGCAGTTTGCATAGAAGCAATAAAACAATGAAGTGCTTACTGGAACTGCGAAAGGGGAAAGCCAAAGGGGCCTTTCTGTCAGCTCTGGTACCTTTGGATAAAAGTAAACAAAGGGGGGCCCCTAGAAGAAAAATGGAATGTAGTTCCCTCAGTCCAAAGTAGTAATTTGAGAACTGCATGATATGAATCACTGTAGTATACTGGATTTATGGGTGTGTACATGGATGATGGATATGCACGTGCAGATTATAAAATGGGTGTGTTATGGTTGTGTACAGACTGGTGGGAAGCTGGCCCCACAGAAGAGTTGTGTAAGCTCCTGCAGCCTCCACTCCACCTCCCTGTTACTGGCTCCACGCTGCCCTATAGGCAGATGGGAGGGAAGGAGTCACAACGGCGTCTTGCTCAACCTGAATGGAATCAGAGCAAACTTGTTCTGGACGTGTGCCAAGCTGGAGAAACCAAGAGCCGGGAAGAAGTGGGGGAAGGGATGCTACAGCATTGCCTAGGAAGCCAGAGCTGGGTGATGAAGCCTGATGTGACAGAGGTGGCTGCTTTGGCCAGGGGCTGTTGCTTTCCATCTGCTAGGAGGCCATTCCAACTGGGGGCCTGGAGATCTGGAGACTTTGCATTCTGTGGTGTCGCCCTTGCCCACTGCTTTCTTAAGCCCCTCTATCTAACGCTAGCGTTGCTTTTGTCTTGATACCCACAAGCGCTTTGCATCCATCCACTTGCAAAGACATAGAGGGCATAGGAAGCATTCTTATACAGAGTCTGACCCTTGCTCCATCAAACTCACCACCTGACTGGCATTGGCTCTCCAGGGTTTCAGAGAAGGAGACTTTCCCACCCTGCCTGGAGACACGGGGGATGAACATGGGGACCACATGCAGACCAGATGCTCTGCCACTAAGCTATGGCCCTTCCCCCTACTGAAGGTGGCGTGAGGCATCTCCACGGTGAACACAAAGCGCTAGTAAAGGCGTAACAGCATGTGAAGGAAAATCCACACAACTCTTTGCGTCCAGGCAGGACAAGGAAGCTGGGCCCAAAACAGTGGTACCTCGGGTTACAGACGCTTCAGGTTACATACGCTTTAGGTTACAGACTCCGCTAACCCAGAAACAGTACCTCGGGTTAAGAACTTTGCTTCAGGATGAGAACAGAAATCGTGCTCAGGCCGGCGTGGCAGCAGCAGGAGGCCCCATTAGCTAAAGTGGTGCTTCAGGTTAAGAACAATTTCAGGTTAAGAACGGACCTCCAGAACGAATTACGGTAAGTACTTAACCCGAGGTACCACTGTATACATAATCCAGGTGCATCCTCAATCCGTGAAGGGGCTGGGGTGGGTAGACTGCACTGACTCAAAAACAGAAACCTAGAGCAGTCGTGTGAATTTACCTTTGTAATTGCTGTTCTGTGCGTGTGTTGGTGGCAATGTTTCATGAGCGCTGGGCAGGGCTCTGGTGCCAGAGAAACAGCAAACATCTGAACAGTTCAAGGGGCAGATCAGATATTTAAAGTGGTGTCTCTTTGAAATGGGCACGTGAGTTTGGCTCAGGGTCACATTTCTTGGTGCCTGCCCTCCCGGGCAGTTTTCCCGGGCTATACTAGTGGTGCCAAGATCCTGCCTGGGATGGGACGAGATAAATTTGAAGTACGTATCTTCTTGTTCCCGCTGTGTTCCTTTCCGAAGAGACATTAGCCCTACCAAAAAAGGCACTTTCCAAGAAGCTCTGTAAAATTTGGCAGACAGTGCTGCTGTGTTGGACACCAAGACGTGTGTGTGTGTGTGTGTGTGTGTGTGTGTGTGTGTTTCTGTGTGTAAGAGGCTATGTGTGCTGCAGTCAGGCTGCAAGGGTTAAAATGCAAAAGGAGAAGCATGCAAAGGCTGGGATCCTATAATGAGGGGAACATATTCTGAGGCGATAATTGCAACTGAGCTTTCGCTGTGCCTTCCTCCAGCATGGACTTTTGAAGTTTGGCATTTGCCAAGGACTCTCTGTCCTATAAGAGTTTCCTTTTAATTTTTTCTAATGTTACATTTAATCTCATAATAGACTCCTTTGTATTTACAGAATAGCTGCACCACAAACACATTCAGCTACCTTTCATATCTGCACAGGCAATTAAAGGCGGTGGGTGGCAGAAGGGAAGTAACATTCTGGCATTTGTGTCCACGCAGTTACAGGGATCAGCACTCAAGCAGGGATACATGCACAGAAAGAGAGAGGCAGAGATAAAGATTTAACTTCTAGGCATGCTCAGTGCAGTCTGAAAACTCTAGTGAGCATGTGTCAAAAGGTTAAATAGGTTTTGTGTTTTACCAGGGACCGGAATAAGAAAAAGGTCTGTCTGCCTCTGGTATGCAGTACAGTGGTACCTTGGGTTAAGTACTTAATTCGTTCTGGAGGTCTGTACTTAACCTGAAACTGTTCTTAACCTGAAGCACCACTTTAACTAATGGGGCCTCCTGCTGCCACCGCGCCACCGGAACACGATTTTTGTTCTCATCCTGAAGCAAAGTTCTTAACCCGAGGTACTATTTCTGGGTTAGTGGA
The DNA here is from genome assembly GCF_027172205.1 of Podarcis raffonei. NCBI lineage: Eukaryota > Metazoa > Chordata > Lepidosauria > Squamata > Lacertidae > Podarcis > Podarcis raffonei. The sequence goes on along the minus strand of NC_070603.1, from coordinate 31,880,820 downwards.
GTCTGTAACCTGAAGCGTATGTAACCCGAGGTACCACTGTATAAGGATGGCTGGACAATCTGACAGTGCAGTCTGCTTTGGAAGAAAGACTTTGTAGACAACAGTCCTTGTCCCAATGCAAAGATCCATCTATGCCCCGTTGTCCAACTGGCCTGGCTATGTTGCTATGCTTGCCCTGTGATGTCATGGTTTCTACTTGTCCTGAAACCAGCATGCCCCAATTCTTGTCAATCCAGTGCCCGTTGGAATCCCCTTCAGATTTACTAGGACCAAGAATTTCTGGGCCAAGAATAGATGTTTTGGCACTTCAGCTTGCATGAGTCGCTGCCTTTCCTGCCAGGGAGCCAAGCAGTGGTTATTGCTTCCTCTTCTCCTTGGCTGCCTCCCCAATTTGGGGAAGAAGGAGGAGGGATGACATGCCTGCAGCTCCTGTTACCATAGGAACAAGGTTTTGTTTAAATTCTTCCTCCAAAATGTCAAGACTTTTCTTTTTGTATGTGCATGCGTGCGTGTTTCTCCCCAACCAGCTTCCTGTTACGCAGGATAGAGATTTACTTGGCTGCCTTGGAAACCAAGAGGGATAGCTAGTGTTTCCCGCACTAAACATCTGCTCCAGAGTTTGTACACATTACTAGCTTAAAACACAGGATGTTGGTATGTATATTGCTGTACGCAGCAGAGAAGGGCCAGGGATGCATTCACTCAATGCGTATTCCCTATTTGGTTTCCCTGTACCCGAACCCTCCCCTCTGTCATCTGCGCATGCGCTGTGATCTGCGCATGCACAAGGGCCATCTCAGAAGAACACACCTCAGTTTGACTGCAAAGCGAACTTGGCTTATGCTTTCAAATCAGTTGGAAGCTGGTTTGAGGGAACACCCCCAACAGCAGTATTTCTCAAGAAATACAGAATTAATATGGATTATGGCTAATTTCACAAGTACATGGCTTCAAATACCAGGGGGGAGAGTGCACTGGAGCTATGGTGATGTGTACACAGCTCCAGTCAGCTGAGGAAGCAGAAAGTTTGGCATAACAGAGCAAGAAGGAAAGGAAGGGCATGGTCAAAGCAGGTTCACTCAAGGCCGGATGTATCTGAATGAGTTCTCCCTATTTGATTTTGGTGTCTCGGGTGAGGCTGCTGGTTGAAGTTATTAAGACCAACAGGAAGATAATTCTGATATGTTTGTTCAGCTGCCTGCTTCCTAGGGGTCTCAAAAGCAGGTGTCCTTCTCCCAGGTAGCAAACTCCCTGGTGAGTGTGATGACAATGTGCTACGTTCAGTGTTGGAGGCAGTATGGATTGAACCTTTCCAGGGGAAATTCATAGAATCTTAGAGTGGGAAGGGACCCCAAGGGCCATCTAGTCCAACCCCTTGCAATGTAGGAATCTCAGCCAAAGCACCCAGGAGAGATGGCCATTCAACTTCTGCTTAAAAACCTCCAAGGAAGGAAAGTCCACAACCTCCCGAAGGAGACAGTTCCACTGCCGAATCGCTCTTTCTGTCAGAAAGTTCTTCTTGATGTTCAGTCAGAATCGTCTTTCTTGTAACTTAAAGCCATTGGTTCGAGTCCTGTCCTTCCGAGCAGGAGAAAACAAGCTTGTTCCCTCTTCCAATTCAACAAGGGAAGGAAAACCCTGCTGCCAGTGACCCGTTAACAATATCTCAGTGACACACACCCCACCCCACAGTGGCTGGGAATCACAAGTGGGAAGGGTGCAGTTGTGCTCAGGTGCTGCTTACACAGTCTTCCCACATTGCACCTGGGTGGCCGCTGTGAGCATAATGCAAGATGCTGGCCTAGAATTGCCTTTGGCCTCACCCAGCAGAGCTCTTCTTATGAAAGAGGGAGCTTCTGGAACCTTCCACAAGAGCTTCATGCCTTCGAATGGCATCCACGTTTTTGAAATTGCTCAAATGTCTATGCCATGCTGTGCCCGTAAGTAACTAGTGCAGTGTAAACAGATTCAAAGAGCATACAAGGTCAGGCATCAAAGCAGGAGGCGTCTGAATGAGTAAGCTCTGCTCCTGGCTATAACATGGATTTGGAAAGTTACTCTGTGGTTCCTGATGAGTCAGAGAAGGATCAGAAAACACCAGTGATGGCTTCTCCCTTTCCATACTCGCTGCATCCTAAACCACCCTCAGTTGGCTACTGCTTCTGTGATGATGTAGTTGGTGGTAGAAAAAGTGTGGAGGAAACTGAGCAAATCATAAGGCAAGGCACCTCCAGACGGGCCTTTTACTGTGGTTGCATCCTGCAACATGTCATTGACGCATTAAGAGTGGATTTGATGTGATAATTATCCTGGACCTATCTGCTCTATGTCCCATTGCGTTCTTTTTTATATAAAAAGCAAATTCGCTCTCCCCTGCACCCCTGGCTTTATAGGTAAATGAAAGAGCATTTGTTTAATGAACCATGATTTCAAGGAGGTTTGTTTCAAATAAACCATAGTTAACGTTAGCCACTCTTTGTTGATTTGGATGCAGTTAAACAAAAATGGAAGCCAGAGCTTCTGAACTCCTCCTTGGTCCTGCACTGGAGGAAAGGGAGGGGGGCATATGATACCAAGGTTTGCTATGGCTTGTTCTTAACACATTAAACTATGATTAAGCATGACATTGGAATTGCACCATAGTCATGTCTAGTTGGGCTTTATCTCTTAGTTCCATCACTCTCCCTATCTGTAGTATACAAATCATAATACAGAGCTGCTTTGGGCCATGCTGTCAGCATCTGATATAGTGGGGCAAATGTTTGGGCACCTTGGGCCCTGGAGGATCCTATGCCACTGATGCTGACCTGATTTTTTAAATTTTTTTTTACATCTTCGCAGCCCCTGCTGCCCCTGTGGAGCATGCAGAGTGCCACCAGCCAGGCCCATCAAAGCTACTGCTGGCGCGGACTTTTCCACAGGGTTGTTGTATGGATTACTCAGGTGGAATATAAGAAGCCCTTTAAACTCTCACAAAGCACTTTATGTAGATGCATTAATATCATTAATTCAGCCTAGTATCCAAGGCGCCTTGCCCTCAGAAAGTGCAGGTCCCATGACTTCCCCCCCGGGGCTACTGCTTGCCTCCACTTGCTCTGTGCTGGGAGTAGCAAAAACTGGGGCAATATCAGGAACTGCATCTTGCTGGGGAATTGCTGGTGCTTTTTTCTGTTTTAACTGTCTGACAATATTTCTCTTCCCTTTCCACGAACCAGCTCCCGGGGTGGGTGGGTGAAGGATCGCAACTGGAGCATTTCCCTGAAACGTCAGCACTGTCGGGCTATTGAAGTGTGGGGGAAATAGCGAGAACTGGCTGCAATTTCCTCAGCATTGTGGCCACATCTCATTGTCCTGTTGAAACTGCTTGGAGTCTGGTCAAACAGGGAAGCAGGTGCTCCGCTCCGCTGTCCCTGCACCACATTTCTCAGCCGCTAGTTCCCTTTTCTCTTTGCAAATTATGCAAATACGATGACATTTCCTCCTTCCCTTGCCACCAGGAGAAGCACAGTGCCCAGATAAGACACTGGGTGGGAATTTCCTCCTAGAGGAGTTCGCCTAATTGCCGAGATAAGAATAAGCGCAGAAGAGTCCTATGAATTTTCTAGGCAGTGGCCGAAACCCAGACAACCTTGAAAGTACCGGTAGTTCCATGAAGTCAAGAGAGTTTGCTGAAAGGCAAATTGATCTTGAAATTCAGGGTATTTTTGTAATATTTGTAACATGACGTGTTGGTCAGCTGAGAAACAACATGTTGTAGTTAATTTTACTTGCGTGACACAGTCCTCTTGCATGAGCCTAAGCAGTTCTTTGGCTCCTGGCTACCCTTTTAGCAAGGGTGGAAGTAAGATTTGCCTACAGGCAATAAGATCCATGCCTTCCAGGTCCCAGGACCATTTTTAGCAGATGTGTAGCTGCAGCAAGCATGACCCCTCCAGACTTTCATATCAGTTTTAACCTGGATAGGCTTTGGAAGTGAGAGCTGGACCATAAAGAAGGCTACTCGCTGAAGAATTGATGCTTTTGAATTATGGTGCTGGAGGAGACTCTTGATAGTCCCATGGACTGCAAGAAGATCAAACGTATCCATTCTGAAGGAAATCAGCCCTGAGTGCTCACTGGAAGGACAGGTCCTGAAGCTGAGGCTCCAATACTTTGGCCGCCTCATGAGAAGACTCCCTGGGAAAGACCCTGATGTTGGGAAAGATGGAGGGCACAAGGAGAAGGGGACGGCAGAGGACGAGATGGTTGGACAGTGTTCTCGAAGCTACCAGCATGAGTTTGACTAAACTGCGGGAGGCAGTGGAAGACAGGAGTTCCTGGCGTGCTCTGGTCTGTGGGGTCACAAAGAGTCGGACACGACTAAACGACTAAACAACAACAACAGGCTTTGAAGGGAGGGTACAGATTATATTGTGCATTGCACTGATAATGTTCCTTCCATTTACCATTGCAGGAAAAGGAAACAAATGGATGGGGGATGTCTATCTACAGCAGCAGTTAATCCTTATGGAATCAACCCCCCAAATTCAAGGGCAGTAGAGCAGGGGTAGGGAACACATTTCAACCCAAAGGCCACATTTCCTTCTCAGCAACCTCCCGGGGGCTACAGGCCAGTGGTGGGCCAGAGACAGAAGTGGTTGGAACAATTAATGTAAATTTTACCTTTGTGCAGTAGGCTAGTTTCTACACGCTTATCTCTGTATCCTCCAACCAGGGAAGCACGAATCATTATCAGAGTTCAGTAACACATCCCAGCTAGATAAAAACACTCAAGCAGAGTCTGAATATAGAGGCTTGCAGTGCCGTATTTGGGCTCCAGACCTGAGGTTCCCCACTTCCTGTAGGAGTGTTATAAGATTTGGAGGCTGGGAATGAGAGGATTAATGAAGCCAGAGGCACTGTTACGAGACCTCCTCAATAGAACCTCAGCTGAATGAAATATTGCAGCTGATGCTATAGATTGGTTTTTTTAAAAAAAAATTTTTTACTAATCTTGATGTTCAAGTAGCATATTTTATGAAATAAAAACCAGAAGGCATATAGAATTAAATTACTCACTGGTTCTTTGTGTTTTTGTTTTTTGGCATTGTTTAGTATGTACATTATATTTATATCTATATAAAACACATGTGCATGTGATTATATCTATAAATCAACAGGAATAAATTGGATTAAATGCAGGTAATTTGATTACATTAGGCTGGTAGATCAAACTTTCCAGCACACAAGTGCAGGCACATTTTAAGGGCAGCCAAAATAACTCAGGACAGGCATAAGTGCACTGAAATAAATAGCTTGCTGTAGAAACAAGAGTAAACTCCCAACGGCTAATCTAAATGTGCTTCAGTGTGGCAAAGCTCCTAATGATAGACTCTTACTTTAATAGGACAGACTGCCAAGTCAGACTGGGTTTAGACTCCAAGTGAGGTCAAGGGATACCACCCAATTATCTGTTAGTCCTTGTAATGCCCTGATTCTTTTCTCCGCTTTTGGCGGCAATCCTATACCCACTTTAATAAATGGGACTGACTTCTGCTAGGCATGTACAGGAATGCTCTGTAACAGTCCTTGTGACTTCATTAATGATAATAATAATAATAATAATAATAATAATAATAATAATAATAATACAGTGGTACCTCGGGTTACATACACTTCAGGTTACATACGCTTCAGGTTACAGACTCCGCTAACCCAGAAATAGTGCTTCAGGTTAAGAACTTTGCTTCAGGATAAGAACAGAAATTGTGCTCCGGCGGTGCGGCAGCAGCAGGAGGCCCCATTAGCTAAAGTGGTGCTTCAGGTTAAGAACAGTTTCAGGTTAAGAACGGACCTCCGGAACGAATTAAGTACTTAACCAGAGGTACCACTGTAATAATAATTTATTTATACCCTGCCCTCCCTGACCAAGACCGGGCTCAGGGCGGCTATATAATACATTAAAAAAACAAAACCAAACGATTGGTTAAAATACAGTTCAAAATCATATTTAAAATCAGAATAAAATTAAGTGGGAACCCATGAATCACAGCCGTAGGGGTAAGGAATATTAAATGTTCACCAGGCCCGGCCACCTGTGCTGGTTCCATATGGGCCGAAAGAAAGAGCCAAGGAGGCCACTTATATACAGGGCCCTATAGAAAAAAGGGGGTCAGACTGGGCCCGGACTGTGTGTAACACTGTCTAACTGTGTTTAGGATGGCAGCCTAAGAAATCCATTTTGGAGGGATTTTTTTTAGCGGGTGGGTGTTAAATGGCTCACAAGTTTATATCTCTAGGAGCTACTGAAAGGAGCGACTGCATCAGACTCATGATTTGCCCTTCAAAGTTTAAACTTGCCAGTGCTTTGAATGGTGAATCTGTTGAGTTGCTCACAGAAGCAGATTTAGGGGAGCAGAACTCTTTTGGTTGTGCTGGGCATGGCGTCTTGGGAGCAAGCCACTGGGTGCAGCAAGTATGACGCAGAGTGGAAGGTGAGAAGCAGGGGGGGCGGATTTGGTGTTGCACAGGGCACTGCTGAAATTTGGGACCCCATGGTCTGTCACTGCTGCTCATGCTGCTGCGACCCAAGTCTGAATTTATTTCAGTACTGTACTGTACATATGATCGGGACGCGGGTGGCGCTGTGGGTTAAACACAGAGCCTAGGACTTGCCTATCAGAAGGTCGGCGGTTCAAATCCCCGCAACGGGGTGAGCTCCCGTTGCTTGGTCCCTGCTCCTGCCAACCTAGCAGTTCAAAAGCACGTCAAAGTGCAAGTAGATAAATAGGTACCGCTCCGGTGGGAAGGTAAATGGCGTTTCCATGCACTGCTCTGGTTCGCCAGAGGTGGCTTAGTCATGCTGGCCACATGACCCGGAAGCTGTACGCCGGCTCCCACGGCCAATAAAGCGAGATGAGCGCCGCAACCCCAGAGTCGGTCACAACTGGACCTAATGGTCAGGGGTCCCTTTACCTTTACCTTTACTGTATGGCATATGGCAAATTGTGATTAATGGATTTAGTTTGAGGATGGGTCATTTCTACTTTTAAATTCTAATTATTAATTTTTTTACATTAGTCCTTGCATATTTTACTCTTGTTTATTCTCTGCTGTTTTCTTTATATTCTATGTATCACTTTTAAAACTGCAGTAGAATTTCTCTTTAACTACTTTTGTTACGACCTATTGGTTTAAACAAATGTATATATTACTTACTGAAATGTGTATGATAAGTAAATTCTGATACTGGAATATCCTAATCCCCCCACAAATATTCACTCATTCACTGATTTCTGAACATGCTTATTTAATGAAATTTTCATACTACTGTACTTGATTGTAGTAAAACCTCTAAGTGCTTTACAAGAAATATTAGTATTATCAATAAAAACAGCTAAAAACAAATTAAAACATTTTTAACTAGTTAAAACCAACAGTAAAATAGATTAAAACATGTCAACACCTTCATGTCTGAACATTACACTTAAACCGTTCAGTTACAACTAGTTTAACAGTCATAATAAAATGTAATCCTCTGTCTCCCTTAGGATTATGCCCTTTGCAATAGCCAATAAAAACTGTTTGGGAGTCTTTTATCTTGGGTGCTTCCCTGGGCAGGATGGAGGCGTCTGGTGCTCTCAGTGTGCAGGCCTTGCGGGAGCAGCTACTCCAGGGGCTCGCGGCCGAGCATGTAGTGGAAGAATACACAACCCCTGGAATCTGTGCCACAAGCTTCAAAGTCCTAGTAGCTTCCCCACAATTCCAAGGAAAAGCACTGTTGCATCGGCATCAGCTGGTCAATGAAGTCTTAGTGGAGGAGTTGAAGCACATTCACACCTTTTTTAAAATGTATTTTTATTGAAGATTTTCTTAGTTTACTAAAGTATGTGCAATGTCTCTCTCCCCCCCCCCGTAACATTTTTTACAGATCAGTTTCATTTGTTGAGACATTAGGAAGAAGAAGGGGAAAGGGGGGGGAGATGGGGGGTCAGGTGGAGATGTTTCTATTATACTTAATATATGTGGGGTTTTGTGTCAGCGTCGCTTGTGCAGGTTCTGTGCTATTCACTTGTGTTCCTTTGGTAGTGAGAGAGGTTGGGGTTGTTTGTTTGTGATTGGCTGTGGTGATCTTTGTTTTCATGTGTGAGTGGGGTGGGTGGGTGTTTTGGATCAGGTTAGCCATATTGATTTGTATGCTGTTGGTGGATTTTTGTCATTGTCTTGTTGGGCTGTGTATGTGATAAAGGGGAGCCATACCGGGGTGAAGGCGTCTTCTTCTATTTGTCCCCGTGTCAGTTTCAGTTTATTGGTTAATTTTTCTAGTAAGGCCGTTTCCCATACTATTTGGTACCATTGGTCCATGCTTACTCCTGACAGGTCTCTCCAGTGTCTGGTTATGGTGTTTCTGGCTGCTGAAAGTAGGTGGGTTATGAGTTCTTTGTGGTGTAAATGGGCACATTCACACCTTTGAGTAGAGAATGCTAAGGCCAGAGCAGTGGGCCAGAGCAGTGGGCGAAAGAACAAGAAGCTAAGTGAGAGGGGAGCTCCTTTGCCCTGGAAAAGAAGGCAGCAGCCCAGAGACCAAAACAAACCCCCAAGGGGATGGGAGAGGGAGCTGGGGAGCAAACATAGGATGCAGGCGTGGGACCCACCCAGGTCCCTTCAAGTGGGTATACTAGGAGGACTTGGAAGAGCATGTAGCAAAAAATAAAATGTAAAATAAGCGGGGTGGGAACTGGGAAAAAATGGAATGCATTTTTGCCATATTGACATAGGTCTAATATTTCTTTTTTAAAAAAAACCCAAAGGTTTTTCTTAAGTATATTCAGGGAGCACCACAAATTTTGAGAAATTTAAGAGATTCTGATTCACCCTCTTATACATACAAGAGTAAGATGAATCCTGCAGACAATAAAGACTCATTATCCCTCATTCCCACCTCTGATGAAAGTAGCAGGGATTAGTAAATTCTACCCTGTATGTAGATATCTCCATAATCCCACTAGTCCATAGTCTGCTGCAGATATATTTTTCTCATCAGAGACAGAGAGAGAGAGAGAGAGATCAAATAGAGGGACATGCCTAGGGCAACAAAGGTGGGATTTGAAACAAATTCTCCCAGATCCTGACTCCTCTATCTAGGACAGGCAATGGCAGGGAATGCAACTGCATGGACAAATGCCTCCTCCATTGTTTACTTGTCCATACAGAATTGACTATATAGCGAAGACAGGGAACCTGCAGCCTTCCAGATGATTTTGGACTCCTACTCCTGCCATTCCCAGTCAGCAAGGCCAATGGTCAGGGATGATGGGAGCTGTGTTACTGCAACATCCTGAGGGCCACAGGTTCCTCATCTCTGTACTATAGGGAAATGACGTTCATGCACATACCCGAGCAAAGTACTTCTGCTACTCTATTAAACCACTACAAAATGTTCTTGCCACAAATCCTGCATTGGTGCCAGTGAGTGCAGCCTTCATTAGAGACTCCTTTGACAGAACTACAATTCCCAGGCTCCTTGGATGTGAGCCATAACAGTTAAATAGGCTTTAAATTGATTTAAAACTGTAATGTAGTCATGCCCTTGGTTCTTTGCTCTGAACTCCTGGAATTAATTTCATTGTGTGTTTTTTTCACAGCATTGATCTTTTGGGAATAATCTTGCTACTATTACTTATAAGGTTTACAACATTCCATTTAAAAAGTGCCAAACTTAATCACTGTCGAACGGAGCGTTGCACTGTTATGTTGTCCCCACAGCAGTTTTTTTTTAATATTAATTACTTTATGATCACTGTGGTTCTTCACAGCACTTGGAGCTTGCCAAAAATGTTCGGCTGATACGTTGGCCCACTTTCACTGAGCTGCCAGGTATATATCAGCTTTTGAATCCTGCTTTTGTAGATGCTGAGCTGAGAGGGCAAGAGAAAGAGATCACAAATTGAATAGGGCAGAGCAGGGGAATAGATATTCCAGGTCTATGCCTACTCTAGACTGATTAAGCCTGGTGCAGCTGTGAATTCCCAAAACATGCTTTAAACAATTAACAACGACACTATTAAGTAGCGGGTTGACAAAGCAGACGACACAGAGATTTCTCAAAGTGGTTCTTTGCTTCAGAGTGAGAACAGAAATCGGGCTCCGGCGGCGCAGCGGCAGCAGGAGGCCCCATTAGCTAAAGTGGTGCTTCAGGTTAAGAACGGACCTCTGGAATGAATTAAGTACTTAACCCGCGGTACCACTGTAGTAGGCATTATACAGTCTGTGGTCTGTGCTTATTGTTCTGGGAGCTGATCAAGAATATATTTACCTTTTTGAGAACAGAATGTAAAGTGTCACTATTCCAGTTTTAATCCAGAAAAAAGAGTGTTTGTGAAACACTGCTCTGTTAATATCTGAATTTATTGTGTCCTCCTATCTGTCTTTTTCGAGCTTCTGGTCACTACATATTCATCATCTGTGTCATTTGGATGGATTAGGATCCTAGGGACCATAGCAATTTCCACTGCTAGAGTCATACATTTATGCCTTATATTGCCTTGTTCCAGTTCAGTGTATGAAGAATTCAACCTGGGCTGCAAAGACTGACTTGAGATCTTTGCCACCTCTGCTTTGATTTTATTCACAGGCCCTGGGAAGCCTTGTGGTTGTAGTGAGGGCCTGGCAGGGGGGGCGGGGGGGTGGAGAGGAGAGAAGAATCTGATGATCTCATGGCTCTTGGTTGCTTTGGCTAGAAGGAAAGGTCTGGGCTCAGAGAGGAGTTTTGCTAATGGAACAAGTGAGGAATGCACAGCTGCCCGTCTCCTTTTACGAGTTTACCGTAGGCCTCATTGGAGAGGGAGCAACAGAAAACGTGTTGCTATGGATATGTACACAGCACTTCAAATGAGCCAACTCTGCCTCCCCAAATACGCGCCAGAGTTCCTTTCCTTTCCCTCCTACTCCCATTGCAGCAGTATGCGCTCACACTTCTGTTAAGAGCTCCACTTCCCTGAAGAAAGGCTGGTGGCACAAATTGGTAAGACTCTCATCTCCACAGCACATTTAAACTAGCTTAAAAATCTACAGTTAAAGTCATAGCTTCCCAGAAAACAAACCCTGAGAATGGTAGGCTTCTGAAAATGCTCAACAACAACAACACCACACACACACCCCAATATCAGGAAGGGAGAAGAGAGAACTCTATTCCTCCGGTCTGCCAGACCACACACAATGATTCCTTAGGCTCACACCTTATCTATACATTGAGTGATAGACAATTAAATGGATATGTGTGCTAATGTAGGTGTGCACACCTAGGCACTAATAATTTACATACACCTCAGGTGGTGTGGATCCTTGTTCTATGCTGATAACACCCCTGTAGTTATTCTGATGTATAGATATAATAACATCATTCAAAATGCACTACTTTTTCGCAATTGGAGTTACCTTGAAGGTATTGAGAAAGGTTTTGTACCTTGTTGTGTATCCCATCCCACCCTTAACTCTCTTTGCCTCACTGCCACCTTCCCAGCCCAAATGAAATTTGAAATGATGTGGAGAAAATTCTCCCGAGTATAATTCCCAGGATTCTCTGGGGAAAGTAATAATTGTCCAACTGGTTTCAAATACAATTCAGTTTCATAGTACAGATGCTGCAGCAGCAGTCTGATTTTGAGGCCTGGATCCTGCTGCAATTGTGTAGACCAGAGAGAAACTAAGAGTCCTTCCATACTTTATTTTACACTGGGCTTTCCAGGCACAGATCTGCACTTTAAAGCTCTGTGTCCAACTAATTTTTTTTGTCCTGCCACTTTCCCCAGGAAAACCCGTGGTTTACCATTTAATTGGAACAAGCAGCAACCCAAGGAAAACCTGATTGCCATTTGCTCTGATTCCACGGTAAAAAGTGGGTTATCCCAGGAAAAAGCCAAAAACAAAAAAAACAAAAACACCCGCTCAGAGACAGAGCTTTAAAGCCCACTCCTAGAAACATGGTGTAAATGGAAGTCTGGATGAGCCCTTACATTTGAATTCTTCTTGGTTCTTGTTTGTTACCGTAAGATAACAATATTGTAGAACACTGCCACTTATACACAACTATTTATGCAGTGGTAGTACATACAGTAGTTGGTTGATGATGTCTCAAAGGTGCCATTTAGCAATGCTGCTGCCAACCTGGATGCGTATTTCCAACTGTGCCAACTATATGGGCACAGATTTCCAAATTCATTATTCTGAATTGTCCTGAACTTGTTCGAGGAGAATGGGCTGACCTGGGAAGTGGAGGAACACGGGGGATTACTGTAAATGCCCAGCTGTAGTTCAGTCTGTTCCTGAGCGTCTCTGGGAAGCAATGAGTGAAGAAATTCAGGCACAAAGATGAGCAGTCACTGAATAATGGGAAGCCTTATGCTCCTCCCTTCCCTGACCTATTCTGTGGGTTATTCTTGACTCAGCCCAGACTAAGCAGGAATAGGCCGCCAAGAGCAGGAATTGTGTGCAGCTGGGAATTATCCAGTGTCTTGACTGGGAAGCAATAAACTCCAGTAATTATGTCACAACTACAAATGCTTCTTTCAATAGGATATGCTATATATCCTGGCGCTTCCTACTCTGCCTGAGGCTTAAAATGCAGCCAGGTCATTTATTTTTTCTCAACTTGGATCAGAGCTGATTTGGGGGAAATGCATCAAAAACACAGTATTTCGTAAGAAATGACAGAATAGATACAGGATATGGATAGTGACTAATGTCGTGTGTACACCACTTCCCAAATCAGTGGTGGGAGTGCGCCGGATGCAGAGTAAACAGGAGTGTGTGCACAGCTCTAGTTTCAAATGGGGATTGTAATCTGTATTGGTTATTGTGATGGCAGCAGTTATTCTAGAGCAGGGGGCCCCTCTATTTGGCCCTTGGGACTTTCACTTGGCCATGTTCCACCCCAAGCCACACACCTCACTAGTCCCTGCCCCCTTCATGCTTTATTCATGTGCTTTTGCCTGACCGGAATGTGTCCTTGAACAATTATGATGTTGCTTGTTTCCTGGGAGAAGGATGGAGAGGGGCGTGTGCATGACTTTTGTGTCTAGAATTGCATCTATTTCTCCCTCCACTTTTTTTCCTCTGGCCCTGCCCACCACTTGCAAGCAGCACACATGAAGTCTCCCAAGAGGGAATGTGGTCCTTGGACTGTCAGAGTTTCCCCATTCCTGCCCTAGATTAATTAACACGAAGAACAGAAATCTAGAGAGCCAGCGTGGTGTAGTGGTTAAGAGCAGTAGACTCATAATCTGGTGAACCGGGTTCGCTTCCCCGCTCCTCCACATGCAGCTGCTGGGTGACCTTAGGCCAGTCACACTTCTCTGAAGTCTCTCAGCCCCACTCACCTCACAGAGTGTTTGTTGTGGGGGAAGAAGGGAAAGGAGAATGTTAGCCGCTTTGAGACTCCTTTGGGTAGTGATAAAGCGGGATATCAAATCCAATAAAAATAAAAATCTGAAGTGCACGTGAGAGTCATTGAAATGGTGGTACCATGAATGCTCTGCTGTTTTTGCCAGTAAGACTTTGTGAGGTTGTTGTTACTAAACTTAAAGTGGTCCACACCATTGCAGTACTTTTATAATCCTTCATGTTTCCTTCACTTGTTGTTGTCCCTGCACAGCTTTACTTCCGGGCAAGTTCCTCTTGTGATAACTTGTATTTGTTATGTGAGATTTGCACAAAGTCGGATATTTGCAAGATATGCTGAGATGTGCAAAATCAAAGAAAAGGACAAAAAAACCCCCAAACAAAACGGAAGGAAGGAGGTTTGTGTTAGTAAATACGCAGCTGGAAAGGGGGAAATGTTGAAAAAGAAATCTGTTAGGGGAATGGTCACTAAGCCAGATGATTAAAAATTAGACAAAAGTGGAGGCCTGGAAGCGTGGCATGGGCTGGAAAGAGATGATTTCAGAACTCCTCTCATCTCATTCCACTCTTAGAAATAATACTAAAATATGGTATTAGGCCACAGGAACATAGGTAAGTAGCTGCAAACTTTAAGGAACCATGTGCATACTGAGGAATTGAAGAAATATCAAATTAAACTTCAAGGAGCTTGTAACCCTTTGAGATGTATGTGGCCAGTTCATACAGCTTTTCTAAGAAAAAAAAAGTGCTGCCCACCATACCTGTCACATTAATTCATTTAGATAGGATGAGCAAGGGACAGTCAGCTCATTTGCTGATGCATTTATACTCAGAGGGAGATCAAGTCCTCGTGACCCTTTGATGTATGGAGTTTATACACCATGGGATTTTGCTGGTGTGTCTCTGTTTCCAGTAACAGGAAACTGGGTGGATCCAATCTGAGTGTCTTCTGCTGCCCACACATGAGCTTCAGATGCCTCTTCCGGCAATGCAAGATCTTGCCATATTATACCCTCCCAGAATAAGTATGCATTCCCCGATCCCGTCTTCAGGGGAAACATCTCCTTCCTCTTTGATCTGTGTTCATAACTTCCTATTTGAAGGGCGGATATTCATTTGTTGAATGCCTAAATGTCTAATGTGATCTTTGATGGGCATACATTACAATTGTCATGTGCCCAGGGAGAGGCTGCTTGAATCAATATCCAATCCTTGCCCTACTGCCATGCCAACCCCACTGACACCATCATCAATCATCAGCATCATCATTAAATTAGACTTCTATACTACCCTTCATCTGAGGACCACAGGGTGGTTTACAATATGGAATCAAAAAAATGCATAACATACAAACAAACAAAAATAATACCCCCTTCCAGTTTGAAAGGCCATAGGCCATAGATTGGCCAAAGGCCTGGGAGTAGAGGAATGTTTTTGCCTGGCACCTAAAGATATGCAACGAAGGCGCCAGGCAAGCCTCCCTGGGGAGAGTATTCCACAAGTGAGGAGCTACAGCAGAAAAGGCTTGCTGTTGTGTTAACATCCTCCAAGACCTCTCATGAAGGAGGCACATGAAGAAGGGCCTCAGATGATGACCACGGGGTCCGGGTTGGAGAGGTGGTCTTTGAGGTATTGTGATCTTGAGCCATTTAAAAAACCAGCACTTTGAATTGGGCTCAGAAACCAATTGGCAGCCAGTGCAGTCTGGCCAGGATTGGCATTATATTCTCAAACTGCCTTCCCCCATCGAGCTATCCTGACCACTGAATTTTGCACCAGCTTCTGAAGTTTCCAGATGCAAGCAATTTTATCCTGAAAATGCTTTGCAAAACATGTCACAGCATCAGTTCTGTTACCTCTTTCGGGCCAGACTGTAAAAGGCCCTGCAGTACCCAGAAAAGTTCTGCCGTAAATAATAAAGTTGTAGCCTGTTTCAACTCACACGTTTATTTGGTCTCTATTCATTCCCTCTGTCCCTGGAGCCTCACCTTGTGCTTGCCCGTACAATGAGAATGTGCTCAGAATAGTGTTGCTGTTAGCAGCTGTAGAAAGGATTTGTTCACTCTGGAGAAGCAGAACGAATTCACACAACTTTCTCCGCATGTTTGATAGATTCTTTGTTTAAGCTGGTCCTATGGGGAAGCAATTCTTTCCAATCACGGAAACACACATATTTGTCTCACAACTGAGAAGTAGCATTCCCTCCTGTGCAAGAGAAAAGGGGAAATTCTTCTTTCACCTTTCATTTTTGTATGTACAGTTGTACCTTGGTTGTCGAACGCCCTGGAACTCGGACATTTTGGCTCCTGAACACTGCAAACCCAGAAGTGATTGTTCCGGTTTCCGAACGTACTTTTGGAACCCGAATGTCCGATGGGGCTTCCACGGTTTCTGATTGGCTGCAGGAGCTTCCTGCAGCCAACCAGAAGCTGCAATTTGGTTTTGGAAGTCGAATGGACTTCCAGAATGGATTCCATTCGACTTCCAAGGTACGACTGTACTGTACTTGCATGAAAAGTTTCCTTAAAAAGTATCTGCACCCTGATTCTTCAGGGAGACATTTTAAATAGATACAAAGATTCTTAATTTAACAGATTAATTGACAAAGCACTGCAGCCCAGTTTATGAAGAAAATGTCAAAAAGTTCCCTACATTTGGAGGTGGGTGGAGGGAGATTGCAGAAAGCTTCCTGCATGGTAGATTAAATCAGTGGTTTTCAACCAGTGTGCCCTTAGGTGCCTTGAATGATGGTCAGGGGTGCCGTGGGCAACACTGGCCTCTGTCCCTCTTTCCTTCCCTCCCTCCTCTGATGACATCTCCTGTCTCTGCCTCCAAAGGCTTGCACAGCTGTTTGTTGCAGCAGCCCTGGCCATGAGCTCCCCAGGCAAATGGTGCCTCTGGGGCTGGCCAGGGGGTGCTAGCTGCCAAGAGCTAAGGTGGCCTCGGAGTAAGCAACCAAGTGGGCAAGGGAGCCCAGCCAGCCTTTACTGTTGGAAATGGACAGACAAGTCCCAGAACCCTGTGAGGCACTGTGAAGAGGGAATTCTCTTGGGGGAGGGGGCAAGCAGCAGCTGCCTGGAGGACTCCCAAGAAGAAGGGAGAGGAGAAAAGGCTGAGGGAACACTCCACAAGGGAGGGTGTTCGAAAAAGGCTGAGAGGCTGCCAGCACTGCAGGCAAGGGGTGACATTACTGGGCTCCTGAGTCCCACAGGGGTACTGCAGAAAGAATGTCAAGGAATCTGTGGACTGAAAAAGGTTGAAAACTTCTGGATTAAATGAATGAGAAACAGTGCTGCCACATGATGTTCTAGTCAGCCAGAAGTAGTAGTTGTAATGAATTTCTTGTGCTGTCTGATCTTGTGATGTTGCTGCTAAACTCCACCCACCACTCCTCCAACTGCGTGTGTGTTGAAAATGGTTTTGTTCTCTGTCCCCGGATTCATGGGAAACTCAGGGCAATGTTTGCAGGGTCAGTGTCTTTTGAAGAAAAGCAATCTGGTGATTGAAAAGAGAAGTTTGTTTTACAAGAATGCAGGTTGAGAAAGAATTAAAAGGGTGTAGCAGCCAGCACTGTTTCCAAAGTAACACCTATAGAAAAGTATAATTTAACACTTAAGGAGAACCAAACTGTTCTTCAGGCCTCCCATATACCAACACAGTGATCTTGAGAGGGTGTGCTGCACTTTCTCACAGGTGTATCCTAATAAATGCCAGAGAATATAGCAATGTGCATGCACATTGATATCATGCACAGCTTGCATCCTGGTCAGGTTACATTAGGCAGACAAGCAAGCATCTCACGGCACCTTAAAGGCTAAGAAGTTTATTACGTGGCATAAACATTTGCGGACTAGAGTACAGATGCATTAGCAGGGCAGCAGAATATCATACAGTTCTGTGAGGAAGAAGGAGAAGGAAAAAAGCAAGTGATAGAGAAAGGAGGAAGAAATAGGAAAGGAGAAAGTCTGTTGGAAGGAAAAGTAAAATAAATAAATGAGCAAGCAAAGTCTCTTGTTACAGGTGCAGGTTGAAGTGTGTGTCAGATCTGGAAAAGTTGACAGCCACTGCTCTGCATTGTGAAACTGATGTATGAAGCTCTTGAGAAATTATGTGTCCCATGGGCAGTCTTGGATATAGTCTTAAGAATCCTTTCATTTGGTTAACGTCTGTTAAGTCAGTTTTAGTAGTTGCCCTTTGGGGTGTGTGGTGACCCTTTCAGGGGCGGTCTTTGGTCTTTCAAATTTCAGCAGCACCTTGTGCAAGGCCCCAAATTTGCTCTCCCTGCCCCCCCATCCATTCTGTTCAAATCACTGTTACAGTTGTGGTGCCCTATGGCGCCCCCTAGGTTTGGCGCCTAGTGCTGCCTTAAATCCACCTCTTATATCCTAACCTAAACCATAGAAGATGCAGCTCATTAATCATAGAATCATAGGTTTGGAAGGGGCCCTGAGGATCATCTAGTCCACCTCCTACAATGCAGGAATATGCAGCTGTCCTTTATGGGGATTGAACCTGCAACCTTGGTATTATCAGCACCATGCTCTAACCAACTGAGGTTATCCAGCCTGCTAACAAAGCTGTAGTAGGTGTCTATAAGGAATTTACCCATTAAAGTATAACTTGTATATGATAATTATATCAAAATATACATCTTTTCATTATTGTCATATGCTCTAGATCAGAGGTAACTAATGGGGTGACCTTCAGACTGCAACTCCTATCATCCCTGACCACTGGCCATGCTGACTGAGGCTGATGGGAGTTGTAGTCTAACAACATATGGAGGTCACCGTTGGCTATCCCTGCTGTAGCGAGAACACTACCTTGTTTGTGTCATTGATGCATGCCTCTGATTTATCTGAAACAGCCTTTTTCTGAATTACCCATGATGTGTGATTGGGTTTTTTTGTTTTTGTTTTGCAACAACTGCCCCTCTGTTGATTCAGAAGCATTTTAAGTTCAAACATTATGACCAAGGCCCCTTTTTCTATTAAAGCAAATTGGCAGTCATTTAGTAATGGCCCTTTTATAAACCTCTGTGAAGAGCAGAATCAAAACTGTCAAAATGCCAACCCTTTTCTGGCCACACATCTGGAAAAGCTGAAGAACTTCTCCACACCTTGCCGCTTTTATTCATTCCATGGGTAAGGCTCCTTTTTCTCATCAGCAACCTGACTCTCCCCCCTCCACCACCACCCTCCAATATGACATCCTTATCAACCAAAGCAGAGTTCATTTGTTCTTTCCAGGAGATGATCACACATCATAATCTTGACCCAAATAAGGCAGAGCATGAGAGTTAATGTGAATTTTGCAAAATCTCAGTATGGGGTAAGGTGGAGAATGAGTAATGAGTGTATGATTAAGTTCTGTACATGCAGCAACTTTATCCTTATTCTATTGGATTTGCAATCTAATTTGCATGCAATTGGGTTGAATGAATCGAGACCCACTTTTTTAATGTTCAAAAGGGCTGCCAAATAATCAGGTATAATTCTGGAAAGTTTCTGTTTTACTTTCTCAGAACGTTGAGCGACAGGAACTGGTTAATTGTGTAAAGCGCTAGATAAGGGCTGTGCATCCTGCATTTGGTAGAGATACTTTTCCTGTTGGGACAGGGTATTTCCTGCCAGCGAAACCAGGCCCAAATATTAATTTCTCTGTTCAGCTGAGCTGCTATACTTGCCACCCCTATCCAGTAAACTCTCACCATTACGACTCAAATTCTCTTTGTTCCCAGAGCTGGTAAAGAAGTAAGGAAGGGAACTGCGACTTAATGACACATTCACCGACACATTTCCCTATATGATGCAGGAGACATTTCTGGGGAAAGCATGAGGCTTGTGAAACTTCTGCTTAAAGGTTTGCTGCTCCTCCAGCACGTCATTGCTGACTGGGGGACGTTCCAAGAAACGAAAGGCACTCACAAAGCTTCCCGGACTTTTTGAATCAGCAGCTGATTGCAGCAGTGTGTTGGGTCCTGAAGCAAAAGGGAAGCGTAGCAGCTGAGGGGACACGCGATTCTGGGCTGGGGGAGAGAAAATGAATTCCAGGCAATTGCGACTAGTATGGTGAGACAGGACTGGTATGTTGCGCACAGAGCACAAAGTTTGCATTCTCCAAGTCAAGGAACCCGGCAGGCTGGAGTGGGAACGACTCTCCCCGCTATGGTGGTTCTTAATGATTACTGTGAATGTCTTTTGGGGGGAATCTTGTAGGTTCAAAAAGGGCATTTTTGTTTAGCAGATGGAACAGTGTATGTATTGTGGCCTGCTCCCTGGAAGATGCAGGCCAGCAGTAAGAGACTGCTTCTCACATGTACCATGCAGAGTCCCCTCCGAGGGACCTACAAATTGAGGGCACCCCACCCGACTCTCTCCTCAGATTGGCTGCTTCATTTTCTCCCTCCTCCTCCTCTCCCCCTTGCCAATTAATCACTTCATTTTCATGGAACAGCCAGGCCCCTACCCACCGGTTTCCATGAATACTACCCCCTAGATGGCAGTCGGGGAGCAAAGGGAGCGCGAAGGCCTCTCATTTCCTGGCACAGCCGAAGAATAAACAGTGATATTCCAGCCTTTAATCCTGTTGCCGTGGAAACCCAGATCCCAGCAAGGGAAGAGAGAGGGGGGTGTGCCGGTCAGGATCAGATGGCACTGACGCTGGGGATGTGCCTCGGCTGGGCCTGGCATGGCGCCACCGGCCTTGCTGCGCCTGGACATTCTTGACATAGCTGTAACTCCGACTGGGAATCAGGGTTTCCTGGCAGGGCTGGGACAATAGGCCAGAAGGGCTGGACAGGGGCAGGGCTTAAAGAGCCCGTGCAGCGATTCTTTTCCTTTCCATTTGCCCTGCTTGGGTGAGAGTGAAGCCACGGGCTAGAACTACAGCAGCCATGCCACAGGCTGGGGGAAAGGCCTGACTCCATGTGTATCTTCCTTTCTTTTTTCTAGCTGCCTCCTTGTTTCCCTGGCCAAGCTCCTGTGCTTTTTAAGACTTGCATGACAAGCGCACATTCAACCGGCAAAGTGCAGCAGGTTTGAGGAAAGCTTTATCACAGAACCTTTGGACCACCCTTCAGTATTTAAAGGCACAAGAGGCAGCTTCCCAGAAAAAAACCCTCTTCTCTCCGCCGTGGCCTAATGAAATCATGTTTCACTTGGGATTAAATTAGAGGGGAGATGTGATCTTCTTTGAGAGAACTGTGTGGTTTCCCTGAACCTGGCACAAGCCTATGATATACACGTGCCTGTTCCCCGTTGTGAAAACCATTGCTTCCTCTGTCCACACCATTGAACCAAGAATTAGACTGCCAGACTGCTTCTCCTGTCTGCAAGGAACATGTTTGCTATGCTCAGATGTCATATATTATTAAGGAACCGATTGATTATTAATCTGCTTTGTGTCTACGAAGTGTGGATTAATCCCCTGCTTGATTAGAGGATGGAGTGTGTATTAATTCCCTGAACATCTTATGAAGTGTCCATCTTGCTATTTTGGTGTTCAAGTGGATATTCCTTTATTGAATTCTCATGGGACAAGCCAGTATGGAGTAATGGTTCTGGACTAGGACCTGGAAGACCAGCATTCAAATCTCCACTCAGGCACAAAGGCCACTGGGTCACTTTGGACTAGTCACTGTCTCTCAGCCTAACCTACCTTACAGGGTTGCTAGGAGGATAAAATGGAGAGGGGAAGAAGTGAGCCCTCTGTAAAAAAGGGAGGATAAAATGTAATAATAAATAAGATTATTCATACATTCATTCCCATGTTATGTTTACTCACATACACCTCTGTTTCTTCCTCCATTCGTATTCTTTAATAACAAGAAGCTAAAATAAACTGAAAATCTTACCCCTCCCCCCATAAAATTAATTACACCCAAACAAATAAATCTTACTCAGCCCGAAGACTTGAAGAAGGGAATTGTCATCTAAAGATGTGTGTGTTCGTGTGTTCTTTCACACAAAACAATTTTAAATCACATTTTGAAGCTTGGTGGCTTTACTTCTCTGGCCTTTTTTAAGGATGTGGAGAATGATTCCTAGTCTATTTAGAGGAATACTGCCTCTGACAGTGGATTTAGAACATAACCTTATCTGCCAGATTCAAAGCCTGATAACATTTATATAGCTGCAGATTTTCCAATCCAGCAGAAGATAAGTCAGAAAAGGCATCCTTGGCCTTGTCAGCCAGCTCTTTCCCAAGTCTGTTGTAATTGATCAGTGCGCCAGGTACGCTGCTAAGCAAGCAGGGAAGGAGTAACAGGTAGGAGATTTAAAGGTATATGGAGGTTTCCTCCGCTTTCCTGGCAACCTCAATTTCAAGGGAATCAATCAGCCTGATTTGTGGGTGTTTGCATAATAAAGTAACAGTGAACAGGTGAGAGAGAATCCTTTAAGGATGGATAGAATCAACAAGCAGCTGGAGGAGAAAGAGAGGAGAGGGCTAAGAAAGAGCTGTGAGTGGAGGGGGGTCCTTTTCCCAACTTCTGGACTGCTTGGGAAACCCAGCAAACCTGCTGTACCTGGAACTGGGTGTGGAGAGTGCAGCTGGATGGGACACAGCCTTGGGCAGCCTGAGGAAGTACCATCCACCTTGGGCCTGCCCATAAAAAGCAAGTCTAGAGTGAGAGACTAGAGTGAAGTCTGCTGTTTGCAGGAACTCTTCTTGATGTGAGGCCTTTGTGGGTGAGCTGAGTGTTTGTCTGTTGTTGCTACTCTTTTGAATACTGCTTAGAGACATTAAGTGGTATAGAAATTAAATAATCAAATCAAAATGAAATCAAACCTCCACATGTTTACCTGAGTGGTGATGGTGGTAGTAGTAAAGGGGGTCGGGTAAATGCCATAATAAGCAGGGGCATTCACTATTACGGGTAGGATAGGAATGGATTGCTTTCTGCATTAGCCAAATTTTGAGCTGCCCTACTGTTCCTGTGGCTGGAATGCACAAATAGATTAGGGAATAAGTTCCAGGAGTTCATTGTGCTCTGTGCACACTAGTGGCCATTTAGGAAAAATAAATAAAGGGGGCACCAGTGGAAAATAAATGGTTTGTGTTTGCATTTAAATGTATCATCATGAGCTTTTAAAGGAAGAAAGTAAATTGTGATGAAAGGACAGGCTGGCGAAACCAGAGAAAATGAACTTTGAAAGTGGCACCTGTCTAATATGCAGAGTTACAGAGAGCAATGCAGAGAAGGTGGGGAAGATTACAACTTGGTGGGGTGTGGGCAAGAAACACCCATCAACCATGCCTGATTCAGTTTCATGTAAAGTAGTTTCTATAGGTTTTACCTCTACACTGTGCTTACAGAAGGCTGCTTCTTTGTCATTTGTTGATGAAATGGGAGATTGGGCTTCTCCCTCGGGATTAATCCCATTGTGTAATCCACAGAGGTTATGCTTGTATTAAGGTGGCTGCATGCATAAACATAGCACATCATACACACCTGAATGCACAAGTGGGAAAAGGCCAGGACTTCTGCTGGACCCATCAGAGGACACCTCTTCCACTCCCATTTCTTTAACAAATACCAGAATGATAAAGCAGCAGCCTTTTGCAAACACAGCGAGTGAGCTGACAGGCAGCCTGCACGTCCTTCTGCAGAACTTTCCACTGCCCTTGAAAAGCTCCCCAAGCTAAACAAGCTATCTTATCACACCTCCCAATGGTCCAGCCATAAGACACCAGGAACTAGAGCTAGATTTCCCTCAGCCATTGCATGAAGCGCCGCTGAAAGTTTATACACCCAAAGGAATGTATCTTTTTATGTGCTGGCTTCTGGGAAGCATGGGTGTGTTTGCTTTTGGTGCTTTACCTTAAATGACACAGTAGACAGGCAAGTTGGGGTGCTGTATCCTGGCCACGCCTTTCACACTGCAGCACCTTCTCATATGTCCTCATATGAACTTCTTTCTAGTCCCATTCCACCTGGGCCAGGGTAGGGATGGGGGAATGGCTGCAGGAATAGGGAAATAGCCGGCGGTGACTGGGCTCAGTGCTTTCAGACTGCCTGATCTCTGCTGGTAACTTGCTCCAAACAGCAAGCTGCCTTGATCCAATCACATCAGATCACTGGTCCATTTCGCCTGAAAGGCTCTAAGCAGATGATCTTTTATACCACCACCAGGGATTGAACCTGGGACGTTCTAACACTGGAGCCACCAGGGATTGAACCTGTGTTCTCTGTCTCTGAGCTAAAATCCCTCACGTGCCACCCTATCGTCTAGTAGCTGGTAGATCTTCTGGCCTTGCTTCAAAGTGTTGCACCAGGAGCACAAAGAATAGCACTACATGCAACAGCAGCAGAACCTTGACTTCAGTCACACAGCAACACTGCTTTACTGCTGTTTCATAGTTGTGTGTGCTTGAAGACAAAGCTGTGCTGCCATCATAAGTAGTTCTGTCCCTTGTGCTCCCAGTACTGTGCTTTAGAATTAACCACATCTACCAGAGAACTTCCCTTCCTAAGCAGAAAATTGTGGACAGTCATTCCCAAAGTGCATTTTGCATGCTTCCTGCAACATGACTGCCCCAGTATTCAGTAATTAATGGTTACAAAGAGATGATACCTTTCCTGACAATAACTGGGACCCTGCCTGGCCAACACCAGCATGAAGAGTTCCCTTTTTTTACACAAGGATGCTGCAATGTAGCTGCCTGCCCTTTCTAGCAGTGCAGGACTATAGCAGAGATTATGGTATCTCCTCAACTTTTCTAATGCTGTTAACGAGGATGGCAGAAGCCATGTCCAGGATGCATGTATCTTTTGAATGTTTGGGAGTAGGGTGGAGGGGAAGAAAAGAGAAGATAGTCAAGCATTTCATTTAAAAAATAGTGCCTTTTATTATAAATTAATGAACGTCATTTTTAAAATCCATTGACTATAAATATAAATAGATGTGCAAAGTTTTCTTCCAAGTTTGATTTTTTTGGTTGAGTATTCAAGCATGTCTAACAGCCTGCAAGGCTGAAGGGTGGAATCTTTATAAAAGACAGAATGATATATTTTTTAAGGCAGGTCTGTAAACATTTCTTTCTGTAAAAACAAAACCTCATCTGCCCTTCTAAAACCCTGATATGGAAAAATAAGATGAACACACAAAATTTTGGTTACAGTTTTTTTGGTTTTTCCTTTTTTACAAAAAAATAATAAGAGTTCCAGGTAATTCTGTTGTTGCTACATTCCTGTATGTTTTTTGGTTATTCAGTGCGATTTAGGGCCCAAGCAAATCCACAACCTCTGTGTAGATACAAGACCATTTTTTGATGAGCTGAAAACCCAAGAATAAAGGCAAGAGATTATCAGTCTGGGCGCAGGAGCCAAAGTTGAATAACGCTTTAGGGGAAATGGCTAGATCATTCATTATCCATTTAGGTTTTCTAAAAGCAGTGGTGCCAATTTTGTAAAATGATGTCCTCCATTGCTTGCACAGAGAGTATATGGCATTCCCCCGTGCAGTGTGCAGTAACAACCCAGGTCCATGGGATCAGAGGATGTGGAGTTTGTTTTAAGGCTTAGTCCCCTGTATGGATGTGCGGCAGTTCCTCTGAGGAAGAGGCTTTGGATGAAAAGATATTCTGCCCCTCCAGGAGGTTGAGAGAGGTAAAGATGAATAACAATATAAAAAGGTTTCCCCTTAAAACTGAGGAAAAGTCTGTCTTCAGGCACTAGCTGGATTCCAGTGCATTAGTTTCATTGTCTCTGCAGAATGGTTTTGGTCAAAGGTTACTAGAGGTGGTCTGGGCCAGTGCAGAGCAAATGCTCTTTGTAAACTGTCCATGGGTTAGGGAGGTTTGCAAACCATTCTGATATGCCCAGCACAAGCCAGATAAACACAGTATTTACTGGGCTGTAGCTGGGAAGGACAATTGTGTGAAGGAGCAGCAGCCTGTTCCATAGTCAAGCACCATCATCGGTCTCTTGCACAGAGTACCCCAACCATGGGCAAACCATCCAGAACAAACAACAGCAAGACCGTCTCTGTGCTGGGCAGAGGCTCCTTGCCTGCTCCATGCCCCCAGCCCCTCTTATTCCACAAGCCAGAATGGGAAAAAAGTCTCTTGTCTTGCCCTGTAATCTTGTTAGCCATCATTTTCCAAGTCCTGTCCTTGTGCTTGTGCGGTGGGCCACCCCCACTGAAGAAGCCACTTAGAAGGGAGCATCATATTGGTCCAGGAATTCTTTGATGGGAGCTGGGAGCTGGGTCATCTTCTCGTACGAATCCAAGTGCCCGTTGACCGTCTTGCGACACAAATGCTGCAGGGTGGACACATTGGACGAGAGAGGGCGGCTCAGCACCAGCGGGATCTTCTCCCCACCTGAGTAGATGTAGTAGGCACGTTTGGGGTGCGGTACCTGCCCTGGCTGTTGCTCAGGGAGGGGCATGTAGTGATGGACCAGCTTCAGAACGCAGTCAAAGCGAGGCACGGGCTGGCTGCTGTGAGGGTCGCTCTGGAGGGAGAAGGTGCCCCCCTCGCATTGGATCCGCAGGTTTTTGGTGCCCGACTCAGTCTTGACGCTGAGGGTGAAGAAGTGCCGCTGGTCCGAGCTGTCTCGGATGAGGAAGGTTCCCGTGGGCTCGGCACTTAGCAGCAGGTTGGCCTGCCCACCTGTCACCGCGCTCCAGTAGAAGCCGCTCTCCTGCAGCTTGCGCACAGCATTCACCACCAGCTGGTATTCGCTCTTGGAGCTGAAAGTCTTGAGGCGCAGGCTGGTGTCCAGCGGGTGGCTCATCCCGGCGCTGGGGAACTTGCTGTGGGTGACCATGGCGCAGGGAGCCAGCTTTCCGAGCGATCGGGGCTGCTGCCGGATGCAGCGGCTTGCTAGAACACGGACCTGGCGAAGCAAAAGAGCAGGTGTTAAAAGACAAAGGGCAGCTTCTCCCCGGCAGCTCCGGCTCCGCAGGGCCCGGCCCACGCCATCCTCCTCCCCAGGCAAACCGGGGTTGCCAGCCGCCCGGAAACCTTCCGAGGCGTTCCCCCGAGTTGGTGGCTGTGTCCTTGAGCCAGGCTCTGAAGCTAAGTGGCACCCAGGCTTGGGAGACCCCTATGGGCGAACTACCTCTGCTCTCCGTCCGCTGCACGTCGGAAAGCTCACCCCCGCGCCTTGCCCTTGGCTTCCCCGGCTCGCTTTTGCCTTTCCATGCAGGCACCTCTCCGGAGCGCACGGTCGAGCGAGCGCCCCATCCCGTCTACGCGCTTCCAAAAGCCGAGCACTTGGCCGGCCAACTACGCCAGAGAGAGAGAGAGAGAAAAAAAAAGAAAGATTGGGAGGAGGGGGTCAGCTCCGGGTCGGCGCTGGTTTACCTGGGGAGCGACGAGAAACGAGGCAGCGGGAAGCGGGGCGCCGGCAGCGCACGGCTTGTTGGCGAGGCTTTTGCAAGGGAAGCGGGAGCCCCTTTGGCTTTTGCGCGCTTGGCTCGTCCTAATTGCAAAGCCGCCAGAGCCCCTGCTGGAGGTTTTTATAGAGCATCCGCCAGCCCCGCCTCCGGGTTCCAGGAACTCAGCTTCCTCGCGAGCGCGCCCTAGGCAGGCAGCCAGCGGCCAGCCCATTCCGGGCAGTGAGGCCTCGCTCACCACCCTCCCCCCCTGCCGCCGCCTCGGTCCTGGCCGCGGCTGGAGCCCACCGCTTGGTTGAAAGAACTAGAAGGAGGGGTGCGAGTCACGTCTCCCCCGGCCAGAAAGGCTCGATGAGGCTCGCGGCCGGGGGCAGCCACGTGGAGTTGCCCCGGGAAGATAGTCGGGTTCCGCGGGCACGCGTGAAAAGAAAGAGGCTTCCACGCGGGGCATGGTGCCCTGGGTGGGTGGGGCACACGTCTGTCAGAGAGGTAAAACCTCCCCACCACCATCTGTCCCCCGCGATAAGAAAGTCCTTCCCATAGCGAATGGGACGGGCGCTATAGGGAATCCTATAGGTTTGTGTTTGTCGTGCATTAGGAAGGGGAGTCCCAGCGAGGGTAGTAATTTGCAGCGCAACCTTAACCGTTCTACTCAGAAGTAAGCTCTGTTGACTTCAGTAGGGCTTACTCCCGGGTAAATTGGGTTAGGAGCGAAGCCTCAGCTTTCTATATAGGCTTAGTCTGTGAAGGGAGATGGGTGAAGCAGGCGATTTTCCTGGAATTTGCTTAAGACTAAATGCATTCTTACGAACAAACGATGAAGCCTCCAGGATCAGACAGAGGAATCTATCTAGCCCAGCCCCCCCCCACTAGCTGCTTCTGGGGGCTCCAAAAGATCAGCATAATGGCAGTAGCTCCCCCACCCCACCCCAATTGCCTCTCAGCAGCTGGCATTTCCCTCCGCCCTCCAGTTCAGGGTAAAGATCCTGACGATTATTCACTTCTAACTTAAATCAAACCACAGCTGGTTTTGCAGACCTTCCAGTCAGTGTTTTGAATTTCTTAGAAGACAGCCGTCATTTGAATATTGAACCCAGAAGTCAGATTTCCCAAGTATTGAAACTCCCTCCCCTCCCCCCGCTAGTTCCCCTTTCGTATTCCGCTAAACCCAGGTAAAAAAGGGAGAATCCGCGGGGGGCCCCGACGGACACTAGAGGGCGCTCTTTCCGCTCTGGCTGGGATGTAGCAGTGACGTTCGCCGGCCTCTGTTACACAAAAGGCAAGGGCTTGTCAGGTCACCGCAATGACACTACTTAGAGCACAGAGATCAAACCTGGGAGCTTTCTGGCATTGACGCAGTCTTCCAGCCGAGTTTCCTTTTGGACATTTGTGTGCTGCAAACCCATTTGCTCCTGGAGGTCTAGGGTTGGGACATGGAAAGTACTTTCCCTCTGTAGCTGATTGGTTTCATCCTGGCCCTGGAGGTGGTGCTTCTGCATTGAAATCCTGCCCAGGTGCTGCAAAACATCTCTTCTATCTCAGTGGACCTTGAGAAATCTCCCTATTTACATAACTCAACATAGCTGTCCAGTAGCATGCACCATATTATGTACATGGGTGCTTAATATTGTAAACAGGTCACTCATATACCACAAATGGGTCTCTAGCAACAGGTTGCTATTTTTTTGAAACTCACTGGATTTTCTGGAGAAATGATAAATCCAGATTAAATATGGGGGGGGGAATAAGGGCTAGCATTTTGATGCCAATAACATTGTGTAGACAGTGCAACAAACAAACAACAACTTATATGAAAAAGTATGCGGGTGGCGCTGTGGGTTAAACCACAGAGCCTAGGACTTGCCGATCAGAAGGTCGGCGGTTCGAATCCCCACGACGGGGTGAGCTCCCGTTGCTCGGTCCCTGCTCCTGCCAACCTAGCAGTTCAAAAGCACGTCGAAGTGCAAGTAGATAAATAGGTACTGCTGCAGCAGGAAGGTAAACAGCGTTTCTGTGCGCTGCTCTGGTTTGCCAGAAGCGGCTTAGTCATGCTGGCCACATGACCCGGAAGCTGTACGCCAGCTCCCTCGGCCAATAAAGCGAGATGAGTGCCACAACCCCAGAGTCGGTCACGACTGGCCCTAATGGTCTGGGGTCCCTTTACCTTACCAGCAACTCCATGATAAACACCCCTCCGGAAGCACATTGAGGCTGCTTTGGAGCTCACACAGCAGTTGGGAAATTTTGCTTTTTGCTAGCCATTTCTCTCCACCCTCACTGCCCCTCTGTGGGTAAAAATGGGAGCAGGAGATAGATTTCAAGGAGGCTGAAACAGCAATAGAATCCTGTTAATATAACAAGCACCCGGTATCATATCCCTGGTTGGCTGCTGGTTTTCTGTTGCACAATTCCTTTCTTCAATGCTGCAATTAAAATAACTTTCCCCCTCCAGCTAACTCATCCACGTATCTGCAAAGCAACCTCAGGGATAAACATAAACATCTCTTAGGAGAGCTAAAGCATACAGAAAGCATCCAGGGGAATCCTTTTTGAGTAGATAGTTCCTTGTGCCGCTGTCACTCGGAAGGCATTTTCTCAAACTGAGCTGGATGATGACAGAACCATCTAAGTGTAAATGTTTTAAAGCAGTTGCTGCTCTGGAGAAGGTGTTCCTCCCTCCCTCCATCCCATCTCCCCACCGCCACCCACTTAGCATTTTGTAGTGTTTGGCAGAGCCTCTTTGGACCATGGAAAGGTTTGGGGTTTAATTGTCCACAGAGTTCTAAGCTGTTTGTTGTCTTTTCAAACTTTCCGAGGGCTGCATTCCACCCTATCCTCACTTGCCCTTCCCAGAAGAGCTTCAGGGAAAAGAGGCAAACCCGTGCCGAAACGTTTGGGAACAAGAAGGGCAAGAACCTCTCCCCCTTTCTTGTCTTGATTCCGTGCCTGAGGACTCAGGGAAACAGGTCAGGTTACTGGATTAACCAATGACTCTACGTGCTGCAGCTGCAGGTCTTAAAGGAAGGAGTTGGTTTTGCAAGAGGAACAAGAGATTGAGGTAGCCTCCCTACTAGAATGATGGGCTCCTTTAGGCTAGCTGCTGGAATGGGTGCTTAGGCCAGCTGCTGGAATTTTCCCATGATGACATGAGAAATGTGATGTGTGAGCTGGGGCAGCAAAGCAGTGCATGGACTGGAGGCTTTTTGGTACAGTGGTTGTGCAAGAGCCACTTGGTGCAATAATTGTGTTTGTTGCAGGGATACCTGTGATCCCACAGTGAACGCATAAAGCCAGAAGGGTAGGTGTGTGGCCCAGAATGCTAGGATATATGTACTGGGTTCTCCCCAGTTGCCTGGGGTTCCCCAGGGCATGCCCACTGGGGTTATAGAGATGTAAAGCTGCCCTTTGCAATTCAGGTATTTACTGCTGGAGGCCTGGGGCAGCTCTTAGGGTCTTCTCAGAAGATCAGTTTTAATAGCACAGTAAATTCACAGTTCTTACGTATTTGCGGCATGAGATCCAGATGTCTTCCCTCAAGGTAGCATTTCTTTACATTTTTGCAACAGTCAAACTGCAGAGGGGGATGTGATTTCCTAACACGTTTGTGCAAGCGCTGTTTGGAATACTGCTACACGAATATTACAGTCACCATCACTAGTGTTAAATGGCACAGTTCACCTCCCCCCCCCCACTCTTGTGTAATTTTGTGAAAAAATAATTAAAAAATAAATCAATGTTGTAATGCCTTCACCTCTTTGTGGGTGTGCGTTTTCAGTGCTACTGGAGCTCTGCAGTGTTCAATGAGTGATCGTTGAAAGCAATGCTTTTTTTCAGACGGAGCGTGCCAGAGCGCAGTTCTGACACCTCTCAGGTGGGCGCCATTATGGGCCGGTGCTCCCCCGCCCCCAGCTGATTCTTGCCTTTACGTACTTCTGAGAAGTCCAAAACGAACATTTCATTTTTTAAAAAAAAGAATATTTATTAAAGGTTTAAAAAAGAAAAAAGGTTTACAGAAAAAAGAAGAGGAAAAGAATGAAAAGTTAAATAAAACAAATCAATACCTTACAATATATAAAAAGGAAAAAAAACAAAAAACAATACAGTAAAACAAAAGGAAAAACAAAAACAATTAAAAACAGATCCGATATTTCCATATCTTTGACTTTCATTTACTTGTTTCATCGACCTCCTCACACCTCCCTTTTTTGTATTCTAGTTCAATTAGCTGTTTCAGCAAATCCTTTCCATCTTACTCAATTTTTGTTCTATAATTTATCTTAACACAATCTAACCTTAAATTTTCCACTTTGACCCATTAACAATCTATTTTTACTTAATTCTTTGAAACATTTCTGCTAAAGCCATATAACTTCATTCCAACATCTTTCTAACATTCATTAATTTTACAGTATTTCTGTAAATAGACTTTAAATTTTTTCCAATCTTCTTCCACCATCTCTTCTCCCTGGTCTCGGATTCTGCCAGTCATTTCCGCCAGTTCCATGTAGTCCATCAACTTCACCTGCCATTCTTCCCGGGTGGGTAAATCTTGTGTCTTCTAATGCTTTGCGATAAGTATTCTTGCTGCTGTTGTAGCATACATAAAGAAAGTTCTATCCTTCTTTGGCACCAATTGGCCGACCATGCCCAGGAGAAAGGCCTCTGGTTTCTTCAAGAAGGTATATTTAAATACCTTTTTTCATTTCATTATAAATCATCTCCCAGAAAGTCTTAATCCTTGGGCATGTCCACCAAAGGTGGAAGAATGTACCTTCAGTCTCATTACATTTCCAGCATTTGTTATTGGGCAAATGATAGATTTTTGCAAGCTTGACTGGTGTTATGTAGCACCTGTAGATCATTTTCATTAAATTCTCTCTTAAGGCATTACATGCCATAAACTTCGTACCTGTGGTCCATAACTGTTCCCAGTCAGCCATCATAATGTTGTGTCCAACATCTTGTGCCCATTTAATCATAGCAGATTTCACCGTTTCATCCTGCGTATTCCATTTCAACAGCAAGTTATACATTCTTGACAAATTCTTAACTTTGGGATCTAACAATTCTGTTTCCAATTTTGATTTTTCCACCTGGAAGCCTAGTTTTTTTATCCACATTATATGCCTCCATTATTTGATAATAATGGAGCCAGTCTCGCACTCTATTTTTTAATTTTTCAAAACTCTGCAGTTTTAATCTGTCTCCCTCTTGTTCCAGAATTTCCCAATACTTCGGCCATTTGGCCTCCATATTGAGTTTTTTCTGAGCCTTTGCTTCCATTGGTGACAACCATCTTGGGGTTTTATTTTCTAGCAAGTCCATATATCTTATCCAGACATTAAACAGTGCTTTCCTGACAATATGGTTTTTAAACGCTTTATGTGCTTTAACCTTATCATACCACAGATATGCATGCCAACCAAATACATTGTTGAAACCTTCCAAATCCAACACATCAGTATTTTCAAGAAGCAGCCATTCTCTCAGCCATCAGAAGGCAGCTGATTCATAATAAAGTTTAAGGTCTGGCAGGGCAAATCCACCTCTTTCTTTAGCGTCAGTTAATATCTTAAATTTTATTCGAGGCTTCTTTGACATTTCAAGTCAAAATGGAAGCTGGCCAGTGTGGGCAAGTCTACACTTTATTTCAGATCTGACTCCACCTAGCTCCTAGCCGCGATTGGTCAAGCTATGGGGCAGGGGCAATTCGTATTTCCTTTTCGTCAATGTTTCCCATGTAGTGATGGAGGGCTTTAAGCTTTCCAGCCAGGCCTCTACCATTGCGCACGCATGCATGCAAGCGCGCGCACACACACACACACACACACACATTTGTGCAAGGGCCCTTCCAGCTCCTCTAGCCATTTGCCTGAATCTGAGAGAACGAGGGAGGCGAGGATACATTTATTTGATCTGCACCAGAACCAGGGGCAACCCCCAAACCAGGGAGACAGCTTGCAATGTGCTGCTCAAACTCCCCCCCTCTTTTTTTAACATCCTTTTTTGCTTTTTTTTTTTTGCCAAAGTTTGTGTTCCTTTTCATCTCTTCATTTGGACAAGACTTCGATTTTTTGCCTCCAATAGCTTCTTTGATTTTGCTTGTTAACCATGCTGGCACCCTCTTGACCCTTATGGTACCTTTTCTGATCTGAGGTGAATGCCTAAGATTTTGTTTTTAAACATTTCCCAAGCATTTTGGAGAGATCTGACCCTCTTGACCTTCCCTTTCAACTTCCCTTTTACCAATCTCGTCACTGTGGGGGAAGCTTCCTATTTTGAAATCAGATGTGACTGTGTTGGATTTTTTTGGTATTTACGTGTATATTTAATTTAATAGCACTATGGTCACTGCTCCCTACTGGTTTGACAACACTTACATATTGCATCAGGTCCTGGGTGCCACTCAGGATTAAATCCAGGGTTGCCACTCTTCTGGTCGGTTCCATAACCAACTGTTTTGTTCTAGGGCACAATCATTTAGGATATCTAGAAATTGTACCTATTTGTCATGACTGGAACACGTATGTAACCAGTTTATGTGGAGAGTAGTTGAAGTCACCCATTACTACAATATTGCCTCTTTGGGTTGCTTCCTTGATTTTATTTATAATGTGTGCATGTATCTCCACAGAGCAAACACAATCCAGCCTCCCTCTCCTTATTGTGGTTGTTAGTTGTGAGCCATGGCTACTAGTTGTAGATATAGTACTAAAAATACAAATCTGCGTTGTTTTGTTTAATGCAGGGAAAGTCTCCTAGTGGCCATCACTGTTTTCTTGTATGCAAAGGAGTTGGAAGACACATGCAATGAAATTCTCATTGTTCCTTTCTACCTCCCCCCATCATCAATATTCAAATACCACCAGGAAAGGAATGCTCACCATTAACCTGCAAGAGAGAGAGAGAGAGAGAGAGAGAGAGAGAGAGAGAGAGAGAGAGTCTGCTGGTGTCCGCTTGCCTAGGATATGAGATTTGACATTGGGAATAGGCAATATCTGTATGCTTGACTTTGGCACAGACAGAATGTAGGAGCGGAAGGGAGAGTTTCCCTTGCCCCAGAGCAGCTTCCATAGCAAGCCAGGAATAAACACCAGCAACCAGTTCTGGGAAGTGAGGCTGCTGCTGCTGCAGCTGCTCTGAAATGCAAACAATAAGATGCTGCCCAGAGCCCTTTGTGGAGCTGAAGCAGAATGCAGGAACATGTGAGAGCCAAGCCAGGTATTGGCTGAACGACAAGTGAAAATGATTCATTTCTGCCAATTAATCCTGGCAACAGACTGTGACAACCCAGCCCTGAGGAGACTGAGCCCCATGTGTGGCATACATGAAGTTCTGGCATTAAAAGGAATTTGGGGTGCTGAGTTTCGGGCCTCTCTTGTAGGAGTATTTCTTTGTCATATTTGTGCATCAGTCTTTCTCCAAAATGCTATATGTAGCCTGCAGACCATTCCCAAGTGCCTTTGCATCCAGGCAGGCCTGTGTACAGTGGAATCCCACATATTCCTATGTAGAAATCAGCACCACGGTTTTAGTGGGACTTGCTCCCAAGTGCCAAAGGGCATGTGCCAGAAGAGAACCTCGGTCAGATCTTCAAACTTTTTCTAGCAATGTTAAGGCAGGCCCAGACAGCCGTGGGTAAGTCAGTGGAAGGGAGAAGCTCCTGTGTTAATAGACGTTCCTGCATCAATAAGAGAGAAGGCATTTAACACTTTCTACCATGACATTTCCCCTACCTGAATCACAACCTCGCTCTGGGTTGGGGAGATCAGGAAATCCAAACACCCATGTGCTATCTGTTTTGGCCCTTGCCCCTTGCAGTTCACACTGCATGTGCCTGACAGGAAACTTTTGTGCGAGTTAAGAACCGCTCCATCTAGTAGTCTTTGCCTCTACAGCTCCCATTTATGTCAGGCTGGAGTTGTCAACATGGTGCCCTCCAGAAGTTGTTGGACTACAACTCCCATCAGCTCCAGCCAACAAGATAAGTGTCCGTGGATGATGAGAGTTAATAGTTCAATGACGTCTCGAAAGCTCCACATTGGCTACCCCCGATGTAAGGGGTTAGCTTGTATCAGAAGGAAAACCGTTAGCCCTTATTATATCCAGACTGAATGGGCTGCCATGATTAGACTAAGGAATCAAATATCTGATCTGTACATTATAGATTCATTCCCACTCTTCCCTCACCATCCCCATGGCCACAAAAGTTTATGAAATAGAGGCTACTGTGAAGTATATGTGGGTCAGTGATGTCTTAAGAGGATTACCGTATTTTTTGCACCATAACACTCACTTTTTTCCTCCTAAAAAGTAAGGGGAAATGTCTGTGCGTGTTATAGAGGGAATGCCAACGGGTGGCATGCCTACGGATTTTCCTCCTCTAAAAACTACGTGCGTGTTATGGTCGGGTGCGTGTTATAGAGCGAAAAATACGGTAACTTCTAGGAAGAGATGTACACGTTTGGCCCTGAGTGATGTGCCCCAAATATCTTGCTGTGGGATAAATAGGTATAAAACCTCACACTCTCAGACTTTTGATTATTTCATGCCTCACACTCAGTTTGCTTCTTTGGGAGCTCAGTCTATTTTTGCATCCTTTTTTGGGTGACTGGCGAAGACAATTGCCATGGTCAGATTTGTATATTAGGCCAGCATCCACTAATCATAATTTCCTCCAGTTCCTTCAGGACCCCTCCCTTCCCAGCTCAGTGCAATTAATTCATACTTCAGTCCCAAACTCAATTATGGGCAAGTTCCATTGATTTTAGTGTATGGGGCATGTTGGCAGCTGAATGCATGTTTGCAGCCAAATCTAGTATCACCCTCA
Organism: Podarcis raffonei; assembly: GCF_027172205.1. Taxonomy (NCBI): domain Eukaryota; kingdom Metazoa; phylum Chordata; class Lepidosauria; order Squamata; family Lacertidae; genus Podarcis; species Podarcis raffonei. Next base: position 31,845,267 of record NC_070603.1, on the reverse strand, counting down.
TCTTTGTTTATTTCTATGTTGCCTTTCCATAGTGAAACCAATAACAGCAAAAATTATGCATCTCCACAATTAAATCTTCAAAATTAAAGCTTGACTTCCAAGCACTGACTTTTTTCTGAAATTTACTAAACCTAAGAATTTTGGGAGACCTGCCCCCCTACAAACTCAACACATTTAGGAGGATCTAGCCTTCCTGCCAACTTAAACTCAGTTCCAGAGCAACTGCTTTAAAAGAGAACTTGTGAAAACAAGAGACACTCATGACTAAGCAGTTGCACTGGAATTCCCCCCATTCCTCATCCTAACCTCCGTGAACCTTTGGACAGCCATTTCATATTACCTAGGAAAGTTGGGGAATGGGAAAGGGCAGGAAGAAAAAAGAACAGTAACATGGAAGAGTGGCGGTAGATTATCTGCTTATGAATCCCCATTTTCAGCATTAATGTGAATTTACCGGTTCCTATTGTGGAACCATTCATTCTGGCTTCCTGGTGGTGTAAGAGTTTGGGCGAGGCAGACCACTGCTGTGCTTTCCAATGAGCTACATGTTTTCAACACTTATTGGCCAGCAAGGTGGAAATGAGGTGTATATGGTACATAAGCGGATTACAGGAGTAAGAATCAGGACCCAAACACTCAGAGAATTAGGAGATTTGGGTGTATATATATTAGTGTTCTGCTCTTTACTTTTCATTTTAGGTTGCATCTGCAGATTAAAAAAAAGATCAAAGCTGGTTTTCAATGTAGATGTTATGTGGCATCCCACCAGGAACCCTGGAAATGGATGTATTTTGAAAGTGCCAACAGTGTCTATAACACTGCAGTTCTCAATGGTCCTTGGGAAGACACAGTGGCCTGGTTCTCACATCACATTAAGCCATAGTTAAAACAATGGCTTCATGGGAATGGGCAGAATCTCAGGTATTTTGCTCCTTCCCTGTTCCTGTTTCTGCTACTTTACTCCTCTCCTGTTCCTTAACTCCTCCCCTCTAACTTAATGTTACATGTGACCCTGAGCTTGTGGTTTGTTTCCCTCAACCAAACCATAAGTAGTAAGCCAATACCAAACCATAATTACAATAAAACACTGGTTTCATATCATATGTGAATTGGATTCTAGCAACCCAAGAGTCCTGTGGCAACTTAAACACTAATACATTTATTAAGGCAACAATCTTTGGAAGCTAAACCTTATTTCATCAGACACACTGTTATTGTATAATATTCCAGACCTTGGAACAACTCAGGGCTGAAGAAGATGTAACTGGCAGAGCTAGGAGGATTGGTTTGTGTAAATATGGAAAGAGGAGGTGTCTTCAGTATCAGAAAATACATGCTTTTGAACTGGATATCATCGGCACGATGGAGGGAGGGCCTGAGTTGGGTTTGCAGGTATAGATTGCTAATTCGATGTTATGTTGGATCAGGCAGCTGAAGAGCCATTGCTCAAAAATCACAGGTTAAGCACATGGACTACTGCTATGATGTTTGTCCTGGATAGATCTGATGGCCTAGTGAATTTGGTCAGACATTGAGTAGTGAAGCTGCCTGAATGAGGTTTCTTGTCCCACTACTGCCTACATCCAAAGAGAAGTAAGTGGGGGAAAACAAAGCAAGACATGACTCTAGTCTGGAGCACATTTTAGCAATCAGCCATGCCACAGTTTGCTGAGATCTCTTCTGTAGCCGTGTTAAGAAGAGTTGGACATCTCCCCGTACTTGAGGATCCAAAGTGGCAGGCAAGAGGCAAACAAAGCTGCTAGCCTTGTGGCAGGAATAAGTTCCTCTTCCAAAAACTCAGCCAGACTTGCGGAAATTTGGAAACCAGTATGTTTATTAGAAAATTTACACAGTCAGCCCCTGGAGAACCAGAATTGAGTCAGTCTCTGTTGGGCAAGACTCATGTCCTGCAGAAGGAGACTTCAGACAATTTACTGTTAAAAGCACAAAAATAAAATTCCACAGGGGCTGATACTCCATTTAGCTCTGCAAAGGACTCAGATTGTTCTCAGGTTCTTGCTGTCATGCAGATGAAGCGGGGGTGGGGGCCTGGGTAGATTCTGCAGGTGGAACTAAAGGAATACCCAAAGGACAAATATGGGGCGATAGCTTTGATGAAAATGAAGAGCAAAGAAAATGCAACGGCCACATTTGCAGATGTGATTTGCAGCAATTCTTTGGAGAAATATGAAAAGAATGCAGGGTTAATCTTCATTTCAGTATTTTCAGAGAAAGTGGTACCTTAAAAACCACAGTGAAATCGGAATGGCATGCACAATGTGGCTGAAATCTCCCCATTCAAATCAATTGCACTCAGTGGTGCAGGATTGTGTCCTAATCCTTTATTTTGAACAAATAGGTGGTCTAGATCATGGGTAGGCAAACTAAGGCCTGGGGGTCAGATCCGGCCCAATCGCCTTCTAAATCCGGCCCGTGGACGGTCTGGGAAACAGCGTGTTTTTACATGAGTGGAATGTGTGCTTTTATTTAAAATGCATCTCTGGTTTATTTGTGGGGCATAGGAATTGGTTCTTTTTTTTCCTTTCAAAATATAGTCCGGCCGCCCACAAGGTCAGAGGGTCAGTGGATCGGCCCCCTGCTGAAAAAGTTTGCTGACCCCTGGTCTAGATGGTTATATAATTGGAGTATAGCATTGCCCTGCCAATTGCCAGTGCTGATCACCTTTGCTGTGTCTACATGGAGCTCATTGTCTTTGAATATTGGGTTACAAGCGCTATCATTCAATCTCACATGGTTGGCTGCTTGCTTTGTATCGGTGTTGGAAACCTTTTTATCTCCTGACAATCTCTCAGGAAGGGTGTGAAAGAGCATATTCTTCATATTCAAGGCTGATCGAATCTTTCAAAAAGACCCACAACCCCCCCCATCTAATACAAATTGGTTGAATGCAAAGGACTTGTTACATCTTCAGAGGACAAGTAATAGGTTTGTAAGTATGCTGACATGGTTGCTGGTCTGTTACTTATCAGACCTTGCAGTGACATTGAATTTCCCCCAATATCAATCAAATCAACAGTTTTAAGACTAAAATGACCTACTTTAATCAATTGCTTTGACCTCCCTTACAACAAAGCACTTAATCTTACACACCAGCAGCATGCAAAATATGTCACAACACGAAAGGTACAGCGACAGAAGACCCCAGATCTCAAATCCCCAACTATTTGATCTGGGCTATGCCAAGAGGGAGTCTCGCCTGGTTTCATAATTGACTGGCCCTATGACAGAATAGACCTGAAGCACATGTATGTTGCCTGGGGAAAACAGGTTATTAACCTTTGCTTTCCCTTTAGTTAACCTCTTGCCACATCTGAGAGTGAGTTAAGCTGGTTATTTATCTTTTATCTAAAGAAATCTTTTGGTCAAGTTACTTATTAAGCTAAATACATGATCTTGTCTCTTTATAGTCCTATATGGGGCCGAGATTCCTTCTTTTAAAGAAAGTTAACCCAGAATAATTGTATTGGTTTAATAAACCATTTGAGGATCACAAGTCTGATAGGGAAATCCTAAGCAAGTAAATCCTACTGACTTCAGATTGCGGTGTACGAAGGAAAGGCCTTAGCTTTTAAAATACTGTTGTGAGTTTTGGGAGCCCATTAGGTTGTATGATGCCTGAGTCTCTTTTACTAACTGCCTCCAGCAAGAGTTAAAATCTAATGGAGGATCATATTGTTTTTCTTACGTCTTTTGTGTTTTTATATTGTATTTTTATGCTGTGAATTGTCCTGAGATCTACGGATGAAGTGCAGTAAACAAATTATAATGACAATGATAATGATAATAATAGTTGAATTAGCCAGGCAAGGCCCAAGTATCACCCAAGCGGTCCTTAAACCTGACAAAGGAAACTGCTCTATGCTAGAGAGCAAATGGGTCACCTGGCTTGTGGTGAGGAGGAAAACAGCCAGAGTAGTGTGTAAGAGCTGGGCTAGAAGCAGGCAGAGTGAGAGTCATGCTTGATTTCTGCTGAAATCCAAGGCTGTGGCTATGGGAGAAGCAATGCCTCTAATACCTATTTGGGTGTTAATGCTGTGAGCCCCTCCATCATAGGCTCAGGTTGTATATACAGTAGTACCTTGGTTGTCGAACTTAATCCATTCCAGGAGTCCGTTTGACTCCCGAAACGGTTCCAAAACCAAGGTGCGGCTTCCGATTGGCTGCAGGAGCTTCCTGCACTGAATTGGAAGTTGGGGAAGCCACGTCGGATATTCGGCTTCCGAAAAACATCCGCATACCAGAACACTTGTTTCCGGGTTTGCAGCGTTTGGGAGCTCATTTGTTTGGGAGCCAAGCTGTTCGACTACCAAGGTACCATTGTATAAGTAAATAAATCATATATCCTAAAGGCACCACAGTCTCCTCTGCCCCTCATTCCAAGGAAACTGAACTCTGGGTAAGTGCCTGGACCCCCTGGAATCTTGCACTGCTCAGAAATTGGGGAGGACTGCAACCATACTCCGGAGAAATAGAATGAACTCTCTTGCACAGTCCTTAGGGGTTCCGTTTGTTGCCTGCAACGCCCACAAGGCCACTGTGGAAAGAGCTCCCCTCACTGTATTTTAGTGCCCAACAGCTGCCAGATGTGAAAGCCACAATGGGGAAAAATAAAAGAAGTTCAACTGTGCTGTGATCTTTTAAAATGAATGCCATTGGTTTTGGTCAAATGCCCATGGGCATACACTAGACAGAGATCTCAGATCTTTTGAGAAGCCAAGAGCATCTGGGAATGGCATGTCTTTCAGACAATTATTTTTGATGGTTTTGCCTTAGGGGTGAATCACAGACATTCTGGCCAGTTCAGCCCTAAGGCAGGATTTCCTGTCTTTCTTGGATCAAACAGGAGGCACAGACACCATAGCAATGAGTTCAGAAGCTGAGTGTGGCGAGTGGAGCAAGATCTGGTTTCAGCGCCTTGACTTGTGCACTAAGAAAATTCCCTGCTCTCCTAATTTATTTGAGAAGTTATTTGGAGATAAGTACATTGCAAATATAGTTGCCAGGCACTGTGGATGAAACCCCCTCCCTTTCTGAAAGTAAAAGGTTTTCTGTTGCTTTATGCTGGGAAAGCAGCTGGGGTTCTGTAAATAACTACTGAACCTTTTTCAAGATAAATAGAAATTCAAGCTGCCATGAAGTACAAAAATATTTCAGTGTGCCCTTATATGGAGTTAAGCAATCATTTTTCCATCTCACACATGTAATTCTATATGGTGATCCTGAGCTCACTCTTAACACAATGGAACTTAACATTTTAGGAAGCATGCATAGGGTTAGAGTGACTTTTGGTTATGCAAGAATATTAATTAGTTTTAGCCTATTCCCAAGGCAACTTAAGTGTTTCCGTATTTGGTAGCACTAACAGGTGAAGTTGCATTGAGACTTACACCCCCATTTCCCCCCTGGCTTCTCTTGCACTGAATACATTGTGCTGGGAAAAATGTTGTATCTTGACCACAACTTCCTTACATTGTTTCTTGTAGTGCACCATTGTTCATCTTAGCATCTAGCACTGCTAGTATGCACTGCTTATCTTAGGATATTGCTCTTCTGGCAAGAACCTATTGAGTTACATTTACATGCTGAGGGCTCTATCTGATCACAGCAGGGATTTTGTCTGGTAAGCAAACTAATTATGAAAAAGCAAGTCGCTTGATTTACAATGTAGTCTCTATAGCAGGGGTGGCAAACCTTTGGGCTTTCAGATGTTGCTGAACAATGTCTTCAATCAGCCCCAGCTGGCGTAGCCAATAGTTAAGGCTAATAGGAAGTAAAGGTTTCTTACTCCTGACATATTTTATTATTATTTATTAAATGTGTGTGCCCTTCATCTGTAGATGTCAGGGTTGTTCATATAGCATTTTCATCAAGGGAAGGCAAACAATATAAATTCTAGTGAGGGTATTACACATTTGAATAACTAGCAAGACAAAGTATCAGAAACCTGCAGAAGGGCCTTTGTTACCGATTCCTCCAAAATGCATATTCTCTATGCTATTAACTCTTCACTAGATTTGCCAAATCAACAGGTGGGAAATGGCCAAGTTTGCTTCTACCCCTTAACAGAACTATGGCAGCTACAGGGTAGTCCAAAACAATGGCAACTGTACTCAGAAATTCTGCCTGTGTCTTAACAGTTTGGTAGTCCCAAACAATGGCAACTGTACTCAGAAATTCTGCCTGTGTCTAACAGGCTCCATCTCCTTTAGAAACAGGTAGGTTTTCTGGACTGTGAAACAATAATCCTACCCTGATTTCACTCCTAACATTTAATACCAGCCTGTCCTGACCTGAACCTAATTATTTGCTATTGAGTAATCCTCCCTCCATTACTTTCAGTTCTATTAATTCTGTCTAACATTTGGAAGCATGCACATACTTTTAAAGACACAACACACAAACTGTTCTTTTAAGGTGGTGATGCTATGCACAGTTACTTGGGAGTAAGCTCAACGGAATTCGGTGGGAATGACCAAATGTACAGGATCGGGTCATACATGTGATCAGAAAACTGCTTGACTTTGGTTTCTTTTTTCTAATGCACATGAATAGCAGTCAGAACATGTTAGAACAAGTATGTTAGCTTTTACATCTGCAGAAAGAAATAAAAATACAAGAAAAATACACAAAGCAGAACCAGTATTTTTTTTTATGATAACCTGCCTTTTTCCCTGTGCAAGACCAGAGGTAGGTCACAGCATAAATGAAAACATAAAACTAAAAATACACAAATATAAAAATAAAGAACTATCACTATTAAAAACAGCAGTAAAAACACTCAAAAACCATTAAAAAGTGCACATGTGCACACACAAAACACCACCACCCACCCTTCGAAGACCCTGTCACTACGGCCAGTTAATGGCCAAAGGCCTGCTGGAACAGGTCTGCCTGTTGGTGAAAGGAAAGCAGAAAGGGGACCAGCCCAGCGTCCTGTGGAAGGGAGTTCCACAGTCCGTGACTGTGCCACCAGGAAGGCCTTTTTGTCATCACCAAATGTACCTATGTAGGTGGCAGGACTGAAAGAAAGGCCTCCCGAGAAGATTTTAAAGCCCACCCAGGCTCATATACAGTACTTCAGAGAACCGCGAAAATAAACAGAACCCCAAAGAAAGCAAACTGGGCAGTATTATATAAATACACCGTCAAAGCATAATATAAAACAAACTAATAAACATTTCAACAGCCAGCTGGAAATTCTTTTACAATTTTTTTAGAAACAAAGCAGCAGGAAAAAACACTTTTGAAACTGATGAAGCCAGCTGAGCAAACTTCCATGTCTGACAAGCATGAGTTTGGTGAACTTTTTTTTTTTTAGTTTGTTACATGTTGCGAAAGACTCCTGTCCATTTGTGTTCTGCGGATAAATTCACATGTGATGTGGGGATGCACAGAAGACCGTAGCAGCTGCTTGCAGGATGGCGGAAGGCATGATATATCTCGTGAGCTTTGCGGTTAGGGAAGACAGTGGTCGCTGAACAAGGGTTTCCAATTCAGGCGCCTGGCGAGTACAGCGCTCACACGAGGATTTTAAATTACAGGGATTAGCCCGTTACAATCACGTGTACTCGGGGAGCAGGGAAAATTTTCAAGCGTATACGCTTACAGCACACTTTTTTGGAGGCGAGGTCTACTAAGTTCAGTGGGACTTATGAGCCCTTGCTCTCACGTTAGCCAGCACAGAACTGAAGCCTTTGGATAAACACCACCTAGAATTATTATTATTATTATTATTATTATTATTATTATTATTATTATTATTATTATTATTATTATTATTACAACCCCGCTTTATTCTGTGGCTTTGCGAACAAGACCACGGCGGCGGGAGTGGTGCATTACAAAGCGGAAGAGTGCCGAGGGGGGTGGTCTTGAGACCTTCCTAGTCTGCATTTTTCCTAAAATCCCACCCTATCTGCCCTCAGGTGCCAGGGGGAAAGTGGCGCCCCCCCCGTCTCCTTGGCAACGGCGGTGGACTTTCGCAGAGAGGAAGCGGCCTCCCATCTCTATGGCAGGAAGCGGAAGTGGTGGAGGGTCTGCGGAGCATCGCTCACCCGGAAGCGGAAGCAGTCGGGTTTCCATGGCGGCGGCTGTGGTGGCTGAGGCTCCCGTGCTATGGCGGCGGCTGCTAGATTATTTGCCCCGGGGGAGACCAGCCTTGGCCGCTCTGTTCGGCCGGCTGTCGGACCGCCTGACCCGGGGCCGGGAACGCCGCGCACGCAGGTGAGGGAGGGTGGCCGGCCGGCCGGTTTTTCACTTGCGGCGGCTCCTGCATTTTCTTCCAGTGAGGACTCGCGCTTAAGAGATTCAGAGACTATATTGGGCTGGGCGCCTTCCTAGTGGAAAGTAACTGTCGCTAAGGTTGGGTCGGCGTCGTGTTTAAGTGTATGTTGGCGGGGGAGGGAGACTGATAACCAGGGGCGAGATAGTCCTTGAGGGTAAAGTCTGGGGTACCCTTAAAGGTGGGTATGGGGTGTACTGGAAGGAGGGTCAGTTGTAGTACCTGCGTGTATTTCTGTAGGAAGGGAGAAAAGAATAAGGTACTGTCGGCCAAAGAGAAGCTCGTCGGCGTATATTTTTATTTGGTGGAAATGTGTACTCCAGCTGTACTTGGAGATTTGCAGTGGCTAGCAGTAAACGCAACAAAGCAATCGGAGCAGCTTAAGAGGAGCAGACGGTAAAATCACAGCATTCCAAAAACCCCAGGGGACGATTTAAAGCCTGGTACAGCTAATGTTTAAGAAAAGGATTGAGCTGGAGGTCATTTTAACTCATGTTTCTCCTGCAGTTCTCAAAATGGAAACTCTTGTGTTCATGCCAAGTGGAGCCTTTTCGCATCATATGGCAACATTTGTGCTGCAAATAGGAGTTGCAGTACACAAGTGCTGCGCTAGTGTTTCCAACAGCAAATGCATAAAATGTAGAGAACATATGTGCATCTTTAACTAAGAGTGCATGGGAACCCTAATTAGACTGCAATTTCTTGATATGCGTGTGTGTGTTTGCTGTAAGAAACACAGGTGTGCACACAGCAGTTTTTCATGTAAAGGTTTGCAGCTGTTATCCACTCTTCCTGCCCCTCCTCCCCAAGCATGGGGCTAAAAGGACAGCTTTGGAATTCAGGTGGTTGTGTTTGAAGCATCAGGCCAGTTTCAGCACTTCAGTATAAATTAGTTTCTTTTTGCTAAAATTCAGGAAGCTTCCAGACCATTGCTGGACCATTCCAGACCAGGAAGCGGAGAAGGGGCTGGTGGATGCTGCAGCGATGGCGGTGGCTTCTTGGTGCTGAGCGAGGGAAGGCCATGCCGAGCAGGAATGTTGCTGCTGCTCCCTGGCTCTAGGTCCCTCTGCCACCAGTGTCTCAGCATCAGTGCCCCTCATCTCTGCTTCCACCCTTAGCCCAGATCCTTGAGGACTGGCATCTTGTTCTGGAGGACGGCACTTCCAGGAAGGGCTGGTGGGGGTGGAAGAGAGAGCCTATTTCTTACCCAAAATCCTGGGGAGCCGCTGCTGGTCCGCGTCGGCAACAGCACTCTCGGTGGAGGTGCCGGGCCGACTCGTGAGGAGGTCCCTAAAGGCAGCGCACCTCAGGGGAGAAGGAGGCCGAAGGCGCACTGATAATCTCCACTCCTTGGGGAGGGAGGCGTGTGCAAAGCGAAAGGAAACTCAACCCGGATCGGGCTCGCCACCATGGACTCCCCTCCCTGCACCCTCCCAACTCTATCCACCGCAGGATCCTAAGAACAAGTGATCCCCCCCCGCCTCGCCCGGATAAACACTTGCCGCTGCGCATCTCTCTCCCAAGTCCCAACAGGGGTCTCCAAAGTGCGCTTTGGCGCACGGCAGCTGGCGTCTCTTGTTCCTCTCTCTTTCTCTCCCTCCGTCTTCCAACCTGGAAGCATCAATGGCCCCCTGCAGCATCAACGGCCCCCTTCTCCGCTTCCTGGTGCTGAGCGAGGGAAGGCCGTGCTGAACAGGAATGTCACTGCCTCTCCCCAGCCCTCATTTCCGGGTTAGAAGTGTTCGTATTCCAAGTAGTTCGTTAATTAGGCTGTTCGTAGACCAGGGTACCACTGTATTTGATTGGGAGGTCTTGTGCAATAAATTGACTTCCACAAAAAATCATATCCTTGTGATAAGAAATGTGATGAGGAAATGCAATGGAAAGTGTGGGATAAAACTTGTCGGACCTCCCTGCTAGCAAGTCAGAATGAATGCTTAATAAGCAGGTAGTCTGGAGAAGACTGCATTGCTTCCTTGAATTATGTACTGTATTATGTTTGTGAGAAACATGATATACATCATTGGTGCCTGAATATTTTGAAATCCTGGCATGTGTCTGGACATGTTTTCATTATGTGTATGGGGAACGTGCCACTTGCTCATACTTTACTGCTTTGCTTAATACATTGTCTTCATGAAATTAACCATCATGGGCATATTGTTGAAACTGTGCAGAGTAAAGAGGAGTAAAATTCAAGCAATCTGCTTTTTAAAAAGATCCCGTGTACCTCACCAGACACTCTTTCTTTTCATGAATTTGGTATTAACAGCCTTACACGTTTCATTCTTGTGTGGAAACGCTACGGAAACTAAGATTTTTCCTGTACTAAAGCTGTTTACTTTGAATGTGATGCTTCTTGGAAATAGCATTCCGTGATTCCTAAAAGCTCAGGAGTTTATTGTTGGCTTAATTCTTTTCCCCGTATGGTAATTTTTGTTCTTGTCCAAGCTTCTCCAGATCTTCCTCATCCAAGGACTAGGTTACCTCTTTTTGCATATAATGTGGTGATGATATGGTAAAATGCGCTTTATATTTGAAAAGCTTTTATTATGAACAACCTTGTTATACAGCTGTGAAAGATTCTGACATTTACAAAGAGTTTCCTTTTATTGAATCAGACTATTGATGCATCAAGCCTAGGGGTCAGCAACCTTTCTCAGCCGTGGGCCAGTCCACTGTCCCTCAGACAATGTGGTAGGCTGGACTATATTTTGAAAAAATAAATAAATGAATGAATTCCTATGCCCCACAAATAACCCAGAGATTATGTAAAAACTTATGTAAAAACACGCTGATTCCCGGACTGTACGTGGGCCAGATTTAGAAGGCAATTGGGCTGCATCCGGCCCACAGGCCTTAGGTTGCCTACCCCTGATCTAGCCCAACATCCATTTTGATATTTTAGCACTTGGCAAGCTGCCTATCACACTTGAATTGACTTGGAAATAAGTGAAGCTATATTTTTCTGCCCCCATTGGGAAATGGTTTGGCGTATTTCTGATATCACCAAACACTCTTCTGCCACTCTCTCTTCTCTCCCTCCTCAACTAGCTAATGTTGTGGTGCTGGTGGCAAGCTGGGAAGAAACAGCAAGAATAGCATTTCCTTGCTGTTTCAGCTCTCCAGATTTGTAGTTTTCTCAATAAACTACTGATACTGTGGTAGCCTTTGGGAAAACTACCTTTGCCACAGGTAATTTTGCCTGGTGAAAGAAGAAGGGAATAACTTCTGCTTGTAACTTGAGCATCAGCTGTGGAGTTTGGATGGGGAATGGCTGGGTAGTAGACTAGGACGTTGTCTCTGGGTTGGAGTATAGTTTGAACTTGAGGAGGGTTTAAGGGTAAAAATATACTCCTTGTATTTGAGGCAAGCGCTGTGAGCCCCAGCGACTCATATTTCCAAGTTTCAAGATCTTGGTAATGTCTCTGACTACAGACACGTGCTTTGAATAGTGCATGGAGCTGGGAGGTGTCTGCTTATTGGCAAAAAAGGGTTTAGCAGTAATACAAGGTGTGAGTGGCTGATTTACCATCTTCTGGCTATGACAAAGGTCCGTCAGTAAGGGCTGAAAGATTGTGTGAGGTGTGGTTGGAGGGAGATTTAAGGCGGGGGCTACAGTGTGTGTGTGAGACTGGCTACATAGAACTAGTGGTTTTGATTTATAATTGTATATAACTATATTGTCATCAAATCCTTATAACCTTTTTTTTGGAAAGTTAATAAATATTTAAGAAAAAAGAAGTGAATTTTGAAATTGATTGGCATTAGTTTCAGAGTTGGGCTGCAAAATTAAACCTTGCTCCTGCATGTAAGTAGCCATGTTTATTTGACTTTTCTTGATCAATGAATCCAGTGCTTATTTTGCTTATTTTTGTCATATTAGCGTTGCAACTATATTTATGTCCCAAGGCAGCTTATTCTCCACTTGTTTTATGATTTTCTTCTTGTACTGCAATCTTTTTTATGTCAGCTATTTTGAAAGGTCCCCTTGGGTTTACTGCTGTTTCTGTAGCCATCTGGCAGCAGGCTTTTTATTTTCTTCGTAAACCTTAAAAATGCAGAAGTGAAGGACTGGAGAAGCACAGCTGGAGTGCTCATTTGGTTGTTAAGTTACTGCGGAAGTTTGGCTGCTTTTTTTGTTTCTGTGCAAAAGCATATATAAATAATAAAAATATAGTAATGCTCTCAAACTTCACATAACTGTCAGCTGCAGATGTAATGGGTTCAGTGTGAAATAATGAATTTGGTGCTATGACATAACTTCTCTCAAGAATTTACTTTGGAAGAATGAGACATCATTTTTGGCATGTGCATTACTATCAACCCACTCTTCACTCATTTACTTAACAATATACCAGAAACTTCCCTTTATCTGTTCCAGACATTTTGGGGCAACCAAAATAGTAATGCTTGTGAATCAATGTTTTCTCTATTTTGCATCTCTGGTATCGGTTGCTCTCTTTCATATGTCAAATTTACTAGCATCCTGTAACTAACTAGAAACTGTTTTCCCTGATCTGTGGCTAAATTCAACTCTGGATTTCTCTTACGTGTTCATTTTCAGGTAAAATCAGTGCTTTTTTCTGGGTGGGTACGCACGGGTACACTTACACCTAAACATTTTGTGAATCTTTTTTTTTAAAATAACTTTTTATTCAAAATTTAAACAAAGCATATTATCCAGAAACATTTCATCCTTATTTTCCCCCATTTTTCCTCCCTCCCCCCACAGAACCCACCCACCCCCACCCCCGACTTCCCTCAGTTCCAGTCTTTGATTTCTCTAAAAATGCTGTTTTCTGCATGTTACACAGTTGTATAGATCCTCAAACTATTTAGCTGATTATTATCAATAAAAAGTTTGTGAATGTTTATTCAAAACCAGCAAGGAGTCCAGTTCGCTTTGTTGTGTCTTCAAATACTTTGTAAAGGGTTCCCATTCATCTTTAAAGTCACAGTTATCCTTGTCCCATAGCTTGTATGTCAGTTTTGCCAGTTCTGCATAGTCCATCAATTTTCAAATAAAACCTCTCGCGGCCGTTGTTGCATACATGAAGATGTTTTTCAGCTTTTTTTGGCAGATCTTTCCGTACAATTCCTAATAAAAATGCTTCAGGTTTTTAAACATATGTTAAATGGAACATTTTCTTCAATTTGTTGTATATCATTTCCCAAATTAAGGGTGATTTGCAATAACAGGATGCTATAATGGAGCCATGTGTGTTTTTGGTGCCTGGCTCCTATTTTCAGGAATTCTCTCAGAACTAATGTTATATATATTTTCAACTACACTTTTTTAGAATTGCTCCTCAGACATTTTGTTTGTCCCTCCCCCCCAACACTCTCCATGTCTTAGAGCTTGAGTTTTGATCTCTAAACACCATTTACCGTATTTTTCAGTGTGGTAAACCCATACCCATTTTCATATGTCCACTAGGTGCACTCATTTATATCTTTTAAAGAGTTGCCTTTAGTTTTGCTGTTCCAGAATGACCACCTTAAAGTCAGTTACAGAGTGTCCTGAGGAAAATTGCCATCTGAAATAAATCAGCGTGAGAACATTTCATCCTCCCAGGACATTCTGTAACTGACCTTAAAAGTGTCCTTTCTAGAACATAGGTACTTCAAAGTAAGAACGCAGCTTGAAACAAGTGAAACTGTTGAATTGCAATTCATCAATAAGTTCAATGCCGTTGTTTGTTTGTTAAAATGAAACAAAGAATTTTTATCACAATCCATATCCAGTTGTCGGATATCTGTCCTATCTATGACTGATTCTTGCTCATGGTTCTCTGCCTAGAGGTGACTACAGTAGTCCAAGCAATTATCAGCAATCTGCTCTTGCAGAATATAAAACATGTTCCTGTGTAACATATATTTAAGCTCTGTCACTGTAATTTTTGCACCTTATTGCCATTCAACTCTCACATGATAATCTTCTCCTTTAGATACTGTAACTGCCAACTAAGACTTCATGCATCTGATGAAGTGAGCTTGGGTACCTGAAAGCTTGTGCTTTGATAAAAAGTGATAAAATTTGATAAAGAATCTTTAATTGTTTTTATGTGTAATGATGAGCGGTATAAAACAGCAGTGGTTGTCTGTGCAACATTTGGTCCACGTTCTGATAATTAATTTTATTAGATTTATATCCTACCCTGCCTCCCAAAGAAGCCCAGAATAGTTTGCAAAGGTTTCAAAGAGCAGGTGATGAAATTGACGAGATTTTGGAGCGCATTCCTGAAATTAAACTCTCTCATTATCATGAATTCCCTTTCCCACGATGAAGTGACTGGAGACTAGTTGCAGAGGCGAGTGAGGGCAATGTTGTGTCACTGTGACATACCCTCCCATGGGCCATTTTTGCACAATTACTGGAACTCTGTGTTACTTAGCCTAAGGCTGCATTCAAAATCCCGTCACAGTAATTCAAAATCCCGTAACAATAGAGAGAATTAGTAAGCATCCAACTTACTGTTTCATAATTAGGAAGGCTAGCATTATCTGTTGATGGTAAATAGAGAACAAATAACAGTGGATACACGTGGATGAGATGCCCATCATGTCACATCAAACAGTAAAGCAATGTTTCACAAACTTGGCAGTTGTTTGAACTACAACTCTGAACATCCCTAGCTAGCAGGACCAGTGGTCAGGGATGATGGGAGTTGTAGTCCAACAACAGCTGAAGACCCAAGTTAGAGAAACACGGTTGTGAAGGTGAACACAAGGAGGAAATATAACAACACAACAAAATATCAGACATGAAAAGCTTCCCGATACAGGGCTGCCTTCAGATAATTGTTTATCTCTCTGACATCTGATGGCAGGGCATTCCACAGGGCAGGGAGGCTGATGAGAAGGCCTTCTGCCTGGTTCACTGTAACCTCCAGTGAGGGAACCAGCAAAAGAATGTGGAGACGCTCCTTCAGGTATATGGAGATGAAAGTGCAGTGTAATCCAGCAACTGTACCCATTTGAAGTTCATTAAGGTTCATGTTAACATTTGTAATATCTTTTGTCTCAGTAAACATTAGCTACAAAGAAGCTAAGGATGGAATTCAAAACTGTGCTATGTTCAACGTTCCGTTGGCATAATCATATCAATTTGTCAGATGGAACAACTCAACCCACCCCCCTTGTTCTGGGGGATCTCTTGCCCTGAGCCAGTTTTGGAGGGGGGAGGGACGAGAAAGCCCTGTTGTTTAAGCAGAAGACCATGCTTCTGCTGATAGGGTTCATTATGTGAATCCTACCCTAAGTTCCTGTCCTTCATTTTACTAGCAGTAAGAAAGCAAATCTATGTGGAACATCCATGTATAAATAAGAGTGCATACATCTTGTATGCTCATTTAAAGCTACAAAAACAACTGAAATCTCAGGTAAATATTAACCTCTTCCTGCAGATTATGCTGCTCTGCTCAGGTGGCAGGGTCAGGAGAAACAAATTTCTGCCAGTGTTTTCACATAAAGCAGGTGCTTTTTGTCCAGGGTTTTGAATTACAGAACTTTCCCAGAATTCACATAGCAAGCAAAGACTGTAGATGTTTGCTTTGGAGATGCAGCATTAAATGCTGCAAGCATTTATATGCTGGTCTCCAGCCCCAAGGGTTCTCATGGTGTCTAACAATTAAAACAATAATGCACATATGCCAGACATGAAAGAGATTCTCGGAAATAAAGTCACAGTCTTTTGTACAATTGCCCCTTCTCAAGAAACTAAACTTGTCAGCATAAAATTTAGATGGTGAAGTAGAAAAAAGAGAAGATTTAATTTTATTTGATTGCCCATGAAATGCACCAGTGTTTCATCATGTTTTCATTTGTAATAGTTTTTTGAATCAGTGTAATGCTTTAGCATCTTCAAGATTCAGTCAAACTTTTCTAATTAGTATTGTGGTCTAGAGGCTTGACTGTGGAATTTGGAAATCCTGGGCCAAATGCAAAATGCTGCAGTGTGTTATCCTCCATTTCAGCAGCATAATGGGAACAGCAGCTTAACTTGCCAGGTTCCTTAGAGGACAAAACATAATGTGTGCATGGTACAAAATGCTTTACATACAATGAACAAGTTCCTGGTTTTTTTAGCATATGAGAAGGAAAGCTTCTGAATAGCATTTGTTTATGGTGAGTCTTGCATTATCTGGGAAAAAATACTTGCTGCTTGGGTTACAGGAAGTATGTTGGATTAGCATAATTTCTTTGTTTTCTCAGCAGATGTTCTTAGACTAGTTTTTTCTTCACGCCAGCTCATCTGTGTACAGTAAAGCATACTGTATTCAAAACAAATCTTTTCTTTTTAAAATATATATTCCTCAACGATTAACAATGATTTCTCCGTTGGAAAACTTCCTCTCTTGGCCCCTCTCCCAGACCTTTGGATGGCTCCCAAATAATTATTTTGTTGCCAATTTCCATAAATAATCAATTGCTAGAAAAGTGGTTGGATGGTTTAAGTGTGGTCTGTTGAGCAAGGAGGCCCAGGAGGCCTTGAAATCTGTACAGCATATCTGCAGAACAGTTTCCAGTGTCTTTCATGGGAATAAGTACGGTAAATGTCTTGTCCTCCTGGTTGTGTGGAGAAAATACAAAAAGGTTGGGTATTGCACAGGTGTGGGTATAGACTTCTTAAGCCCAGGTAGCTCTTTTACCCCAGCCTTCTCTCTCTTTTTAAATAATCAAATTAAATATACAGTACCTTATTTGCTTTCTAACACTGTTCTTAACACCATAAAGGTAATGGGACCCCTGACCATTAGGTCCAGTCATGGCTGACTCTGGGGTTGTGGCGCTCATCTCACTTTATTGTCCGAGGGAGCCGGCGTGCAGCTTCCGGGTCATGTGGCCAGCATGACTAAGCCGCTTCTGGCGAACCAGAGCAGCGCACGGAAATGCCATTTACCTTCCTGCTGCAGCGGTACCTATTTATCTACTTGTACTTTGATGTGTTTTCGAACTGCTAGGTTGGCAGGAGCAGGGACCAAGCAACGGGAGCTCACCCCGTTGCGGGGATTCGAATTGCCAACCTTCTGATCGGCAACTCCTAGGCTCTGTGGTTTAACCCACAGCACCACCCCTGTCCCTATCTTAACACCATATGAAAGCTTTATTTTGCAACCAAGTTAAAGTATTTGAATTAAAGTAATTTATTAAAATGTGTACAATTTAGTCTGAAAAGGTTTGCATTTCAGCACAGAATTCTAGGTTGTATTGTCTATAGTCATGTTATGCCCCCCTAGACACAAGGATATGGCAATATAGAATTTTAGGTTATATGCACCTCCTTGTCTTCAGGGGGATAAAATTGTTACATGGGTTAAATATATTTACCTCTGAGCATCACGTTACTGCTGTTCTTCACTTTTAAGGACGTTTAATGCAATTTTTATTGAATGGTTGTAATTTATGCAAGTTTGTACACTACCTTAAAGGGGGCAGTTATTTTCTAAAAGGTGCTATAAAAATCCGCTAAAAAATATGATTGTGTTTTGTGCTGAAAGTATATGCTACACTTCAGTCATGTAGCAACCGTTTGCTTATTCATCATCTTCAGGAACACAGGATATGGAAATGTACCCACATGAGGTCATTTTTGTGTTTTGTTGAATAGATGGTACTACTGCCGGGGTTTTGAGTAAATTAGCATCTTACTCCTAGGGTTTCGTTTGCTTTCAATGGCACTTTTTTTGTAATGACAATTAGTATATTTCTTTTAGAAGCAACTTGCTCTTTGATCTGAGCTGTTTTCCACGCAATTGTGGGAAAGAGGAAAAGGTGAACACTCAAACTATTTGTAGCATCCAGTAAGCATGACTCAGTTAAAACAAGGGAAAGCAAAAGTCTCAGGCCACATGTTCACACCCAGCCTTCTTACTTTAAGGAAGTTACCCTCAAGCCTTTATTGTTCATTGCATCAGAATGTTAACAATAAAACTAGTTTCCCAGATTCAGTCACAGCCTATGCAGAAATACAGTAATAAAGACTCAGGCATTCCAGTGAATCGAGCTGTTGGCAAAAGCCACTATGTTGTGGCTTCTGTGTGGGTGATGCACACTGAGATATCATGCAATCTCTCTTCTCCTGTCTGCCGAAGAAGCTGAGGTTTAACAAGAATTGTGGTACTTGAGTTCACTTTGTCGCGATATTAGTCAAAGACCCACTTCCTAAAAATAGATCTTCCAAAACCCCCAGATTTATAAATAGCAGATACTTAAATTCGAGAGATAGACAGACACCCCTTATTCAATTCTTTTTTCCCCCTAGCTAATTTTGATACTGCATTTATAATATGGGATCAGCTAGCTGTTTTATTTAAAGAACTGCATTACCACTTCATGGTTGGGTCTAAAAGCCATGGAGGCTCAATATTTGGTCTACAGGTGGCATTAATTTTTTTAAGTAGCCCACTTTCAGCTGCTTTGGCTCAGTTCGCATAATGCACTAAATCAAACCCATAGCTTGTAGAAACTATGCTGCTGCTTTCAGTGTTAGAAACTGAGATAGGAAAGCCATGAGCTAAATGACACCTAGGTTCTGGGCACAACAACGGAATGCCTAGGCATGCTTTTTATAACAAGAATACAGAGCTGAAAATGAATGAACTGCAGCTAAAATATTACATTCATTTTTCACATTTTCCCCTGCCCACCCCCCTAATATTCATAAGAGGGTCTCTTCTCCAGTCTTCAGAGAGTAGCTGGAAATGGGGAGGCGGAAAAGCTCCTTTCCTTCCACTCTGCAGTTTTAATCTGAAATCTTAGGCGCGGTACTGCTCCCAGAGCTCAGAAACTGCTCACGCTAATGAAATTCCTGTTGCAAAATGCGCCTAAAACAATGGGAGTTTTGAACACTGGCTGCTTTGCTATTCATCTGGTCCTGCTGCTGTGAGCTAAGCCATGGTTTGTCTCAGTGTGATACTGGGCTTATCTTTTGTCTTGCTCCAGACAGAGTTGTAACAAAGGTTTGTTCTAAGTGTACAGGTTGTAATTTGACTCGAGTAAGACAAATGATGAGCCTGGTTTGGATGGCGTACTGAGCCATACCATGGTTAAGCTCACAGCAGTGTAGCAGCAGCAGTGCTGGAGGAAGAACAAAGTGGCCACAGTTTCCTCTCCAGGAACCTGCACATTCGCATTAAGCCATGGTATGGTTTTGTTTTGTGTTTTTTTTTAAATTTTTTTACTGGTTTTTCAACATATAATATAAGACAATACAAACAACAAACACCAACAAACAAACATATAAACATGTATAATTTCATGAATTTTTTCGTATACCCAATTTCAACGACTTCCCCATGCCTCCCTTTTCTGCATCCCTGTTCTAAATTTTTTTCAGCAACCCCTGGTCTGAATTACTTATTAATTCCTTTCTTTAACCCTTTTCTTTCCTCTTGTCCAATCATTTATCGCTGCAAATCTGCTATGCTTTACCCATGACATTTTAACACTCAATAATTTTACAAGAATTTTTAAGATAAAGTTTAAATTTCTTCCAGTCTTCCTCAACCGTCTCTTTCCCTTGGTACTGGGCTTATCTTTTGTCTTGCTCCAGACAGAGTTGTAACAAAGGTTTGTTCTAAGTGTACAGGTTGTAATTTGACTCGAGTAAGACAAATGATGAGCCTGGTTTGGATGGCGTACTGAGCCATACCATGGTTAAGCTCACAGCAGTGTAGCAGCAGCAGTGCTGGAGGAAGAACAAAGTGGCCACAGTTTCCTCTCCAGGAACCTGCACATTCGCATTAAGCCATGGTATGGTTTTGTGTAAGATGCAAACAGAGTCTTTAAGTTTATCTATTTTAGCAGAAATAGTTGCCCTGTTTAATCACCCTAATTCCACTACAGTATGTTTTGTGGCACCCTCATTATGGAACACTCCTCACATGAGAGGCTTGTCTCACAACGACATATTTGCTGTGCCTGCCGAAGATCTTTCTTTTCTTTTCTTACATTTATAATTTATTCAAGGCAGTGTGTATTTATTTAACATAATTTGTAGCCAGCTTAATTGTAAATAAAACCTCTATGCGTGGCTTCCACCCAGGCACTGACCAGATCCAGATTTACTTAGCTTCAGCGATGTGATGATGTCTTGTGCCTTCAGACCAGGTATTTTCCCAGCCTTTGTAATCTCTGTTGGGCATGATCAATGCTAGTCATAGAGTCAACCCATTGAAATCAATGGACTTAAGTAACTTGAGTCCAGTGGGTTGTATCCAACAAAGTCATCCCTTTTGCAAGGACTTCCACCTGTGCAATAGGACTTCCTCTTGCCCTCCTCTTCCTGCACCCCATCCCCAAAATCTGTTCTTGGATTCCTGCAATACTTGTGAGCAAATTGGGGGTGGGCATGCATGGAGGAGAGTTGGAGAGGAAGAGCTACTGCACAGGCAGAAAGAAGTTCCTTTGTTAAGGGGGCAACCTTGTTAGATACAACACAATGATTTCAGTTGCACTGACTTGGATGTCACACCAATCTTAAATCTTTTACTGACTAAGGGTATTTATTGAAGTTCTAAGATCTGTGGAATTTCTGGTGCTGTTAAGTTTTCTGTAGTGATTTTATTCTCTGTTGCTAGTTGCTTGTTCATTGTTTTATAGTTTTATGATTTTGACACTTACTGTGTGTCCCCAGAGAAGTTTTAATTACTGGGAGGAGTGGGTAGTTGGGTTGAAAAGGCAGTTATTAAAAGCTCTGAAATATAGAGAAGAGATCCGTGTGTGCTTCCAGACAGTTCCCCTTTTTGGACTTGGAACAGTATCTTCCCATTCTGCATTTCAGTTTTGGATGATTCTTGACTATTGAGAAAGCTTTAAAAGGTGATTGCAAGATAGCATTCTGTTCCGTGGAAAGGAAATAAGAAGCTCTGCTGTGTGTAGTCTCTTACATGTGTTGAAAGAAGACATCTTTGAACTCTTAGCTATCTGCATAAATTTCTTAAAATGGGAGATGTGCTCATCAGCAAAACACAAGCCTCAGGGTAGTCTTAACTCTATTCTCGAAGATAAAGCGGATTAAAGATCCCTGGGCCCTGTGTATTGTCCTGCTCTGCTTGTATTAGAATAAAGTTTGTGTTTGAGAGGTGTGATTCTCTCCCCCCGCCCCCCCATTCGCAGAAGGAAATTGCAAGTTACTGTTAGGGATCACTGAGAGAATATATTGTTGATCATGTTATATAAGTGGACAAGCACAAATTGTGTTGATATTGTTTCTGTGCACATGCATTTAAGTGTAGCCATGATGTTGATAAAAGGGAGGGAGGGTGGATTCCCACAATGCACCAAAACCATGTTCCTTATCAAGTTGTTTTGGGCGTTTGAAAAGGCATTTGAATGTGCTTTATGTTTAATAAATACAGGTAGATAAACCAGTGTCACCTTGCTAGTTTGCTGCTCTTCAGTTGCCTGTTCACAGACAGGACAAGGGAAGTATTTCTTAAAGTTCTCCTTTTCAGTTTAAGGAGAATAGAAACTTTCCCTCCAGATTACTGTAACTCAGTATTGCCAAAGCAATGCCCAGTCCTCACAAACTGTTGAAAAACGAAATTGCTAGGAATTCTTCCACACTCTGAGTCAGATCTCCATTGTGATGAATAGGCAGTGACAAACCGGTGGGCTTTCTGGGAAATGCAATGGCAAACTGTCTGGGGTTTTTTTGTGCAAGGATGCATGCAAACCTTGTGAAGATTCAGTGTTTTATCATGAAGTAAATAAGTGAAATCATCTTCCTGGAATCTGTGGTCACTTGAGCTTTGGACCAAGAGTTCCTCATAACCCTGAGTTCCTCATAAAGTTCTGGTAAAGGTCATGCATATTGAAGCAGATCACATTGATGGAGCAGTGTGGGATTCAGCTGCTCATAAGCTTATATACTGAGAGGATGGTGTCTCTGTTAGGAAATGGTTTGCTAATGTACAGTTAGTTAACGTTATTTATTTTAAAAATTATTTATTAAATTTATATCCTGCCCTTCCTCCCAGAGGAGTCCATTGCTAAACATGTTATTTCCTCTGAGCTCAACTGTCTTTTTTGGTTTGTCTCTGTATCCTTCTCAAAATACAAGCCATGGCTGTAATAATGTCAGGGCCTTGAAACCGGATGCTGGCACATTTCTTCCCTGCCTCCAGCTTTGATGTTTGTTGTGTTGTAGCTTGTAGTAGTTTTCTAATAGTGGATCTATTTCCACCAAGGATTATGTTGTGATCTCCTACATGTGGTCTTTTTGGAATAAATACCAGAGAGAAGCTCAAACTTCCTAGATGAAAATAAAACCATATTTATGCAGTAAAGATAACTAGGGTACAATCCGTTGAAATTGAAGTACACCAAAAGAATAGCCCTATTCAGATGTTCTTAAATTATATCCGTAGAAGGAACACACATGCTGACCAGCCGCTTCTGACATTTCTTTGTTGAGTGGGAAGGTCTAAAGGGGGATTCTAAGTGCATTCGGTGTTTGGTTGAATTCACTTCCAGTCCTCCCCACAATCAGGGTTCCCAGTTGCAGGGACAACTGTAACCATGTTCAACTAAACACATTTAGATTTCCCCTTTAGATTTCCCATTCAACACAGGAAGGTTGGGGGGGGGTAGAGAGGTGCCGCTAGTGCATGCACTCTCTATAGCTATAATTTAAAGGTTGAATCCAGCTAAGGCACCATCTGCATGATAAATGTAAAGCAGCATCATACCACTTTAAACAGTCACAGCTTTCCCCAAAGAGTCCTGGGAACTGTAGTTTGTTAAGGGTGCTGGAAGTTGTTAGGTGTTCCTTCTTTTCCTCACAGAGCTACAGTTCCAAGCAATCCCTCTTTCCAGAGAACTTTGGAAATTGTGGCTCTGTGAGCAGAAGAGGGTTTCCTAACAACTCCATTCATCCTTTACAATTCCCAGGATTCTGGTATGATACTGCTTTAAATGTATAGTGCAGATGGGCCCTCGGTCGTTGGGCAAGCAGAGCAACTTTTGCAAGTGCAACAGAACTCCCCCTCCCCTTTCCCTCTGTTCCCCTTGCACTGCACCAATACCTGCTGATGAGGTGGGGGTAGAGAGGAACTCCACAGCAGATTTGGGTGCATGGAGGGGAGGGAGTGGATGTTTCCTTGTGAAAGCTATTGCACTTGCGAAAGTTCAGTGAATGCAATTGCTCAGTTGCATACAGCGGTACCTTGAGTTACAGACGCTTCAGGTTACAGACTCTGCTAACCCAGAAATAGTACCTTGGGTTAAGAAATTTGCTTCAGGATGAGAACAGAAATTGCGCAGCGGCGGTGCGATGGCAAGCGGGAGGCCCCATTAGCTAAAGTGGTGCTTCAGGTTAAGAACAGTTTCAGGTTAGGAATGGACCTCCAGAACGAATTAAGTTCTTAAGTACCACTGTATAACCCTGTGAAAGGCTGAATAGGACTATAGTATTGTTATTTCAAGAGCTGAAACATGAAGTGATCACTGCAGTCTGTCACCTTGGGTGTTGCTACTTTGGCCACTGTCTTTTTACAGTGCATTCTGTTGCTGTTACACAGTTGTGGGTCAGCTTTACTACTGTCCGCAGAGCCTCCTCTTTAGCCTTGAAAGGAAGTTATTAACATACAGCTCAGGTCTGCCTTCCTTCCTTTGTCTACAGCCTGCTGTTCCCCTTCTTGGCAAAAATTGCCCAGCTGTGAGTAATGGAGGTGAAAGGCAGATGTGTAATGCTTCAGGCTTGACTACCCCCTTGCTCACACACCTGGAGGCAATATAAAGGAGAATAAAATTTAATGTATGCAACTCAACCCACTTCTTTCTCCTTATTAGATCATCATGGCTGCTGTTGGCCCCGCTGCTCTCACCTACTATTCCTCAGCTAACAGCCCCACCTTGCTGCCTCTGTCCTGAGGGATCCCATAGATTTCAGTGGATCCGAAACCTCGTCCCAGAGTTTGGAATTGCCAGTTCCCATGTTAAGGTGCTTTCCTCTCCGACTGAATTCTACGAACTTATGAAGGTGATTTGGCATGTCTCCAGCGTGTGACTTTGGGAATAGGGGTGGCAACAGAGCGTCAATGTCAAAATGCGTTTTCTTCATCCATTATTGCTTTCAAGTCCTGCATGCAGGTTTGCCATATTCTTCTTGCTGGCCACTGTGAAAACAGAATGCAAGAGTAGACGGGCAGGGCTTTTTTTTTTTAACGTTCATGTGTTTCTGTTGCCATTTATTGTGTTAAAAAATGACAACCCAGAATTTCAGAAGTACACAGTTGTACTCCTGCAGTACTCCTCCTAAAAGTGTTTTTTCAAGCTTATGGATCACAGTGATCTTGCTTTATCATTCCTTATTCAGTAAGTCTTAGTGACTGAGCCCGTATGACTTTCCTCTGGATTGGATCTTGGAACTAAGTGTGGGGAGAAAAAAATGCATTTGACCACGTATTATGTCCTTTCCCCTTGGCTGTGGTGAGGCAGGAGAGGCTTGGCTTGGCTGTTTTAAGGCACTTGGTTCAATTCCTGTCATTTGTGTAAAAAAAAAAAAAAGTTAAGGTAGCAGGATTAGGAAAAGACCCTTTTCTAAAAACTTGGGGAGCCACTGCCAGTCATAGTAAATAGTAGTAGCTTTATAGTCTGGCTCAGTATGAGGCAGCTACATACGTTAAATCTTGGACCTGTCAAGTGAAAGCAATAGAAATGCTGCCTTGTCCACTCTGATCAAGAGATATTTGTCCTAAAATACAATGAGGCATGCTGTAAGAATTTTGTGTGCTCACTTTGATACAAAAAAAGAAGAGACATACTGATAGATAAAGCTGAGTTTTTCACTTTTAAGTACTGGATTGAGTGGACTTTGGGAGGAACTTGAGGGCTTCACATGACAGACAAATCAGTGAATCTAAACTTTTCTCTCTCTCAGGGACAGATAAAGACGGCCAAGCGGCGAGTGGTTTTGGCTTCACTCTACCTTGGAACAGGACCTCTGGAACAGGAATTAGTAAGTGTTTGAGCTGGAGAGAGCAGGCCACAGATATCTGAGAAATAATCGGTTAAGAGATGTCCTCTATAGCTCTTCTTCAATGTTGTACATAGCCTCCTTTTTCTAACTCCTTAATTCACAGATCTCTACCTTTCACCTTCCCTTCTTTCATCTCTGCCATCTTTGTCCTGTGGGCTTTTCATGGTAGATCTGTCAGCTTAGAAAAATGAAGGCAAAACATCTTGACATTGATGCCAGGCATGCCAGTGTGCCATATGTATCTGCTGTAAGAACTGGTCTATTCACACATTCTTTTTTCATCTTTGCTACATTATTCTATCCTACAGTGACAACTTTTCTGCAGCCTGCCTTTGGACCAATGAGGAGCCTTTGGAAGAAATAACTTAATGATAGTCTACAACGAGAGCCCTAAACTGTTAAATAGATGAAGGGCCCTAAATTGTGTTCTCTATGTCTTGTGACTGTTTTAATCTTTGTTTGCACAGTGTTAACATTCCTGTGATGGGAGAATAAATACAACCTGCAGTGATGGGAACTATTAATTTCGTCCCCCTTTTGCGTGGGTGAATAGGCAGATGCCTAGCAGAGATAGCTGTACCAATTAGGGAAAACTATGAAGGCTTAGGAATAGTGTGTGCTCATAAAATTGGATTTTCCCTGTATATAAGTTTTGGTCTTATATTGTCCTCAGGTGGATTGCATTGAAGTTGCTTTGGAAAGGTCATTGCAGGGATGTGGGCCTTCCAACTTAAGAGTGTCCATTCTCTTAGACTACACAAGGGGATCTCGGGGTAAGTGTGTGTTGCTTGGTCACAATCGCTTCTTGTGTTAGCTGGACTCGGCTGTTTAGGCAGGCTGGACATCTCAGCTCTAAAGAACTATGTTTATAACCTCTTCAAATTTAGAGGATTTCAGTAGTCTTAATCTGCAGATTTTCACACCAAGACTCTACAGGCAAGGACCATTTTACGCACATTCAGTATGCACACAACTGTGCATGTGTGCATCACTGCAAACCTGAAAGTAACTAGAAAAAGGTCAAAAACGGCAGCTACCAATCCCACGAGCCTTTGAAAGTCCTTGCACTGACCATTGAAGCCTGTGGAGAAGTGGAGTTTGAGCAAGGAGGATTGGAGGGAGAGATTGTGGTGGAGTTTGGTGGATTTAAGGGTTTTTCAAGGGTTTTCAGAAGTTTGGAGAGTGTTTGCAGGATTTTTCAATGGTGTTCCCAATATAAGCAATTTCACTTATCTCCAAGTAAAATGGTCCAATTTTTTTTCTTCTGTTACATTTTGGCAAAGTATTTTTGATGATGTTAGTCATTACCAACTTCATTGATTTTAGTGGGTCTGCTCTGAGTATTATGGAGCTGATACAGCCCACTAGCTTCTGTGTTAGCTAAGAGTGAATCTTGGCATTCCATTCTTTCTCCTAATTAGGTTTCATCTTGCCAAAGTTGGTGGCAATGTGGAAAGCACAAAACCTCCAACTCTCTGAGCTAGCATCACTGCAGCCATAGGGGGACATGTACATACCCAGGGGTGCCAACTCACCCTCAGGATTGTGGGTGTCCGCTGCCGTAATTTGGATGTGTGACATCACATGCACACGCCAGAACATAGTGCATGTGACATCACACAGACTGCGTGCAGGAAAAAGGTGACTCGCTGGCTGGGGAGGGTGGAGCTGAACTGCTTCTCTCTTGGAGGCAGCGCCAGAGAGGCTGGCTGGCTCCCTCTCTCCAGCTTCGCTCATTCATTTGTTGGTGCCCCTGGAGTTGGCTCCTCTGTAAATACCAATCCTGATAAGCAGTAATTATCTATTGAGGAACTTAGGCTGCTAAGAATGTTGCTATAAAATATGGCTTGAAGAAACAGCTTGCTTAAAGTCAAATACGCATAGTGTGGCAAATAATGTCCTTTTATTGAAGCTGGCAATCCATTTTCATTTCCCCCCCCCCAGGCCGAAAGAACTCTCGGACCATGCTTCTTCCACTCCTGCAGAGGTTTCCAGAGCAAGTCCGTGTCTCTCTCTTCCACACTCCTAATCTGCGCGGTCTTCTCAGACTCCTAATCCCAGAACGTTTCAATGAGACCATTGGGTTGCAGCATATCAAGGTCTATCTCTTTGATGATAATGTGATCTTGAGCGGGTAAGTCCCTTGTTGCAACAAACCTAATAATGGGAATATGTAGATGAATATTGTGATCTTTAGAAACAACAGGAAAAAGCAACTAAGGCAGAGCATACTGCAAACCTTGCTGCTTGTTCTGCAGACATTGTGACATAATTCTCTCTCGCACCTTAGCATTGCTGGAATATTGCCACTGTTTCTGCTTCTGCAGAATCTTACGAATTTATTCCCATTTCAACTAAGCAGGTTTAGGGAGGTGGGCGAGGGAGGGTATCTCTGCCTACAGATAGAAACTTCCTGTGATGGTTCAATAGACAGTCTTTCTTTCTTGACGGTACCAGGTATATGGGATAGAGTTTATACATAACTTTTCTGTTGTCATTCTCAGCTAGCTGTTAGCATCTCCCTCTGTTCCCTTTCCAGAGCTAACTTGAGTGACTCTTATTTCACCAATCGTCAAGACCGCTATGTGCTCCTACAAGACTCTCCTGAGATTGCAGATTTCTTTACTGAGCTAGTAGATGCTGTTGGGGATGTGTCCTTGCAGTTACAGCAAGATGATACAGTCCAAGTGATGGATGGGATGGTACATCCTTACCAAGGTAAGAGGACCATTTAGTAAGCAGTTTTGATAGAGGCATATTTTAATTGGTGTTACATGCCCTCTCAGCACCCGAAGTTATATGAGCCCAGCTGTTCTTCAGCCCAGCTGAAGTTCATCTTGTGTACCTCTAGACAACAAAGTACAAATAGACTCCTTTCATTTCCAAAGGGGACAGGAATGTTTGGGAGAGATTGTAGCCTAGTATGCCTTTCATAAAGTAGGACCAAGGTTCAGACTTTCCCATCTCTCAATAAAAGAAAGGGAACTCAGAGCAGGGCTGGAATAGACTACTCGGTTGCCACACCGAGTAGACAACACTGATTTCCTTTCTACTGGAGACTGAACCTGAGCTAAACCATGGAGCTCTGCCCCCCCCACTTGATGTGTTGTTTGCCTGACCTCTGGACATGCATGTCTTTGGTGTGGTCAGGTAGGGATGTTTCTTACGTGAGTCAGGAAGTCATTTAGCCCAGCCAGTTGGGAACTGACACAATCTATGATATCTAGTAATGGGATTAACAGTGATGGAAAAGATGTGTTAATAGATAGCATTGTGATTTGGGGAATCTTTGTAGCCCCAGTGCTGTTTCCATGATGTTTAGAAGTTTCCTGTGGATTGCAAAAGTAGAGCTAGACATTCTGAATTCCATGCTTGTGAGTAGTTTTGCAACCTTACATTTGCAATGGGTGTGAGGGTTTTGTTTTTTTAATAAAGCAAACAATTCCCAGTATTGTTGTACAGTATTTGCGGAAGTGTTTGTGCATGGATGCTTATGTGCTGGATATTATTATGTACTCTTAGTGAGAAAGTGTTTTTTGTATAGCACATTTGTCAGGGGAATACTCTTCTTCTGTTACAACCTGAAGAGAGCAATTTTTTTTTTAATATAAAGTGTTAAGATGCTGGGTTGTCACCTTCCCTTGGGAGAGGTTTTCCAAGCACTGCCAACTGTTGAGACATCTTCCTGGCAACGCAGTTGCTGAGATTTCTGTGATCAGGTGAGTTTCACCAAAGCAAATGCCATGGGAATAGATGTGGGGGGACGACTGCCCTCCAGTGTCTGTTTTCTTAATTAGCACACCACAAAGGTTGCCTGACAAAAGACCATGCCTTTTGGATGGCGTTTGAATATTTGCCCTCCTTCTACTTCAGGGGTAGGCAGCCTAAGGCCCGGGGGCTGGATTTGGCCCAATTGCCTTCTGAATCTGGCCTGCGGACGGTCCGGAAATCAGCGTGTTTTTACATGAGTAGAATGTGTCCTTTTATTTAAAAGGCATCTCTGGGTTATTTGTGGGGCCTGCCTGGTGTTTTTACATGAGTAGAATGTGTGCTTTTATTTAAAATGCATCTCTGGGTTATTTGTGGGGCATATGAATTCGTTCTCCTCCCCCCTTCAAAATATAGCCCACAAGGTCTGAGAGACAGTGGACCGGCTCACGGCTGAAAAAGGTTGCTGACCCCTGTTCTACTTTCTCCCCCACGCCCTTTAAGTCATAAGGGCCCTCTTTTTTCACCCAATAGGTGTCCTATTAGGAAGACCCAGTTTTCCGAGTGCATGTTCTGGAAGTTGGGCAATAGGGGCAGTACAGGATTCCTTTTGGTGTACCGACCTCCCCGCTGCACCAAGGATTCCCTGCCCGAGCTGCTTCAGGTTGTGGCGGATGTTCTCCTGGAGACACCTAGCTTGGTCGTCCTAGGGGATTTTAACATCCATGCCGACACGACCTTACAAGGGGCCGCTCAGGACTTCGTGGAAAGCATGGCCTCCATGGGGCTGTCCCTGAATAAGTCTGGCCCAACACATAGCCGCGGACATGCCTTGGACCTGGTGTTTACCTCTATGGATGTTGGTGATCCGACACTAAGTAAAAGCGAAACGAAAGAAGTGCCATGGTCAGATCACTTCATGGTGCAACTGGACTTCTCTGCGACCCATCCCCTCTGCAGGGAGGTGGGACCAATTCGGATTGTCCGCCCCCGCCACTTAATGGATCCAAATGGTTTCCAGAGAGTGGTAGGGGATGCTTTATCCCATGTTGATGGCCTTTCAGCTGATTCCCTGGTGGCCCGCTGGAATGTGGAGTTAACCAGGGCTATTGACTGTTTGGCTCCGAAGCGCCCTCTCCGATTGCATGGAGCCCGGACAGCCCCGTGGCTTTCCACGGATCTGAGGGCAATGAAACAATAGTTGAGACGGCTAGAGCGCTGGTGGCGGATAACTCATTCCGAATCTGACCGGACACAGGTTAGAGCTCAACGTCGAGCCTACCAAGTGGTGATAGCGACGGCGAAGAAGAATTTCTTCACCACCTCTATTGCATCTGCAGAAAACAGCAGCAGGAGACTTTTTCAGGTGGTTCACAATTTAGCGGAACCACCTGCAACATCGGGGCCCAGTACGGGCCACATGTTCTCCTGCAATGATTTTGCAAAGTTTTTTGCAGATAAAATCGCTCAGATTCGGGAAGAAGTAGACTCCACCGCGGGAGCAGGGCCGGGGCGGGAGAGTGCTAGAGTTCTGTCTAGTCAAGTTGAGTGGGATCAATTCCAATCTGTTACCTCCGAGGATGTGGACAGGCTGCTTGGACGAGTGAAACCAACCACCTGTCTCCTGGATCCTTGCCCATCCTGGCTTATAAAAGCTAGCCGGGAAGGACTGGGTGATGGGCTTTGTGGGGTGGTGAATGCTTCCCTCCGTGAGGGAGCCTTCCCAGACCCGCTGAAAGAGGCGGTTATTAAACCGCTTCTTAAAAAACCATCTTTAGATGCGGCCACGATGGCCAACTACCGCCCAGTCTCAAATCTTCCATTCTTGGGCAAGGTGATTGAGCGAGCGGTTGCCGAACAACTCCAGGCACGCCTGGAAGAAGCGGACCATTTGGATCCCTTCCAGTCGGGATTCAGGCCTCATCATGGGACTGAAACTGCCTTGGTCGCACTGGTTGATGATCTCCGGCGGGCTAGGGACAAAGGTGAGAGCTGTTTCCTAGTTCTGCTGGATCTCTCAGCGGCGTTTGATACCATCGACCATAACATCCTTCTGGACCGTCTTGAGGGGCTGGGAGCTGGGGGCACTGTCATACAGTGGTTCCGCTCCTTCCTCCTGGGCCGTGTTCAGAAAGTGGTGGTGGGGGATGAGTGTTCAGACCCCTGGGCTCTCACTTGTGGGGTGCCTCAGGGTTCTGTCCTCTCCCCCATGCTTTTCAACATTTACATGCAGCCGCTGGGAGAGATCATCAGGAGGTTTGGGCTGGGTGTTCATCAGTATGCGGATGATACCCAGCTCTACCTCTCTTTTAAATCAGAACCAGTGAAGGCGGTGAAGGTCCTGTGTGAGTGTCTGGAGGCGGTTGGAGGATGGATGGCGGCTAACAGATTGAGGTTGAATCCTGACAAGACAGAAATACTGTTTTTGGGGGACAGGAGGCGGGCAGGTGTGGAGGATTCCCTGGTCCTGAATGGGGTAACTGTGCCCCTGAAGGACCAGGTGCGCAGCCTGGGAGTCATTTTGGACTCACAGCTGTCCATGGAGGCACAGGTCAAATCTGTGTCCAGGGCAGCTGTTTACCAGCTCCATCTGGTACGTAGGCTGAGACCCTATCTGCCTGCGGACTGTCTCGCCAGAGTGGTGCATGCTCTGGTTATCTCCCGCTTGGACTACTGCAATGCACTCTACGTGGGGCTACCTTTGAAGGTGACTCGGAAACTACAACTAATCCAGAATGCGGCAGCTAGACTGGTGACTGGGGGCGGCCGCCGAGACCATATAACACCGGTCTTGAAAGACCTACATTGGCTCCCACTACGTTTCCGAGCACAATTCAAAGTGTTGGTGCTGACCTTTAAAGCCCTAAACGACCTCGGTCCAGTATACCTGAAGGAGCGTCTCCACCCCCATCATTCTGCCCGGATGCTGAGGTCCAGCGCCGAGGGTCTTCTGGCGGTTCCCTCATTGCGAGAAGCAAAGCTACAGGGAACCAGGCAGAGGGCCTTCTCGGTAGTGGCGCCTGCCCTGTGGAACTCCCTTCCAGCAGATGTCAAAGTGATAAACAACTACCTGACATTCAGAAGACATCTTAAGGCAGCCCTGTTCAAGGACGTTTTTAACGTGTGATATTTTACTGTATTTTTGGTTTTTATGGAAGCTGCCCAGAGTGGCTGGGGAGGCCCAGCCAGATGGGCGGGGTATAAATAATAAATTATTATTATTATTATTATTTACACACAATGAACTCTGCTAGTTAAGTGACAGATGCATACAGTATCTGTTTGGGCATTGAGTGAATGATAATTGCTTTAACACTTGCTCTAGTTTCAGCCAAACGTTTCTAGCTGGAAGTGTGTGTTCTTCCTTGTTCTTTGTCCTTCCACTTTCCTTTATACAATGCCTTCAGCTAGGAATTTGCCCCTGACCCTTGCACCCAGGGAAGAGGGACATGCCTTCCTAAGAACACATTTGCTTAGAACTGTCTCAAGTATTACTCGTAGCTGCTTCAACCTGAAAGTGAAGGGTTCTTTCACCTTCTGCTGACCACTGGGTTGGCGACTAGATGCTCAAATCACATCAGAAGAGCCAGCTCTGGTTGGAAGGAGTTGATCTTTTTTTGAAATGGGTATCCTTGCCATAATATCATAGTTTAGATAGCTACCAAAGCCTTAATTAAAAGCCTGAGTATTTTATTACTGTTCCTAAAGTGGGCAATGCCGAATTACTGTTGAAGTATATTAGAGGCCGTGCCCCCTGCTGTCTTTCCATTTCTTTACTGTCCTACAGTACTAAAATAAATGTTAGTCTCGATTAGAACACCATGGATGAAAAATGCAGGTCATAAAATCCAAACAGTAACGGTGTAATCTTTTTATTCGGACTAACTAAAATGACAAAATAGCGAGCCACCTTTTGAGTTTTGCCCAACTTCTTTAGGCTGATGTTAAGCAAGCAAGTAAAAGAAAGGGTGTATTATAGGGAGGGGAATTGATGTTGCTCTTAAATGGTATACTGGAAGTCCTCCCTGCAACATAGGACCATCTTAAAATGGTGGTATAGGAATCTCTCTGTAGACTATAGCATCACACTCCTGTGCACGCGTACTTAGGACTATGGACACTGAAGTCATTGGAACTTGCTTCTGAGTAAACATGGATAGGATTGCTTGGCAAGTTTGTGGCCAGTGCAGAAGATCAATTTGAAATAAGTTAATTTGAAATGCTGTATGAGATATTACTTCCACCTTTGCTTAACAGAAGGACTACCATGTTTTCATTGTTTCGCTCTCTGCCTTGTAGGGGACCTGTTGTCTCTCTTTGTATTAGAGGCAGATTGAAAAAACTGCTGGCTCTTACATTTTCAAAGAGAGGGTGGCTATTGGTAACAGACTGCTAGTATGCCTCAGTTCAACCTGAGATTTCTTCTGTTGGGCACACATTAACTTAATTAGAAATCTGTGGCAAGCTATAATGTGACAACCAGCCTCTTGTTTTCAGAGTATAATGTGGCCATTCTATGGCGGGTGGCAGAAGTCTGTTGATGTATGCTGCAGCAGATGAGGATATGTGAAGGGAGCCTTTATATTCCATCTGTCTTAGCAATGGGCTTTAGAAGCAGAAGAGGGAAAGGCATCTTTACCTTGATTCAGAGAGGAAATAGATGAAACCATCCATTATAGGCAGATGCCTTCAGCTTCTCTGATTGGGCCTGAGTAAGAGATTTCCTTTACCTTCCCTCCTTTTACACAGCTCCAGACTTGCTCAGTAGACAAAGAGTTCCTCCAGTCTGATTTGGGAGGATCCACTCTGCAATATTTTGTGCAGGCACTGACCTTTTTAAGCACGTCTGATATATGTGTGACTGTGCCAAACTCAAAAGTGACCTGAAAATGTAACCAAAAGGGGCAGAACAGGGCAGCGGCAGAACGAGGTGTTTACAGGCTTTTTCAATGGTTTTTCAAATATACACAATTTCACTTAAATGTTTGGTGCCTTGGAATGTAACCCTCGTGTAAATTGGTAGTTGCCTATATTTTAATCTGTTTTTTGTCTTGTAAATTATGGCTTGTACAAAAGGCAGTATATAAACCATCTAAATAAATACTTGCAGATCTATGAGTTTTTGTTTTGTTCTTGAACTCAAACTAAAACCCATGCAGTTTGCCTCTATAGGATTGAACATGAGCAGAAAGTGTAGGAAAAAAATCAGATTGTGAGGCTCCAGTGTCAACATCTGTTCAGCTGGCAAACTCCTCAGATGTCAATGGGAAGTCCTCTAAACTGGAAAGAGTACCTCCAAGCCTTCCTGTGGCCCATGCTTTATATGGAAGAAATGCATTTGGAACTGCTGATATAGACTTATTCTGTGATAGGTGTTTTCCTCTGAATGCCCCGGCATTTAGATACAGGCTTTTGGATATATGTTTTTCTCTCAATGTCCTGGGATGACCTAGGTTCCATTAGTCCTACTGGTATTCTTTTGATCTCTTTATAGTTTCCTTGCACATGTACAGGTAATGCTGTTCAGCGTTGTCCCCCATTAAATCACTTATTCATGCCCTCAGGAGACAAGACGGCCTATTGTGAAGCAGCAAATAGGAGAGTGATGGAAGTGATCAACTCTGCAAGGACCAGACAGGAGTTGCTCCACACTCAGACTTTCCATAGCAACCATGCAGAAGGAGGAATCCCATTGTCCAAAGATCCAAAGGCAGCTGCTGACAGGCAGCCTGAACCGGACACGTGGATTTATCCTCTCATACAGATGCGACCTTTTGGGATTCAGATAGATGAGATCGTCACGGAGACTCTCCTGTTGGAAGCAGAGCGGGGTGCCAGCATACATCTCACCACGGGCTACTTCAACCTCACACAAGCCTATATGGACCTGATCCTGGGCACCAGGGCCAACTACCAGATCCTCCTAGCCTCACCAGAGGTGAATGGGTTCTTTGGGGCCAAGGGAGTGGCGGGTTCCATCCCTGCTGCCTATGTTTACATTGAGCGGCAGTTCTTTAGCCAAGTGTGCTCTCTGGGTCAGCAGGAGAGAATTCGGCTTCAGGAATATTCTAGGCGTGCATGGACATTCCATGCTAAAGGTGAGATATTGTTGGGGGAAGGCATTTAATATAAGAGCTTAATATTCAAAGAGCTTAGTTTGCTTTTCTGTTGAGATACTTGGTATACTTTATACTTAGGGGCAGCTAACCTGCGGCCCTCCAGATTCATTGGACTCCCAACTCCCATCAGCCCCAGCCAACACGACCATGATCACGGGTGAGGATGAGAATTGAAGGCCAACAGCAACTGGAGGGCCACATGTTCAGTACCTCCAATTTCCCTGAATATTTTACCTAAATTGGGGGCTAATGCATTGAATTATCTTTTAGTATCTGCATCTACTTTGGGAGAAAAGATTGGATAATTTCCATGCCAGTTTCTAGCTTGCTTAGCCTACTGCTTTTTTCAATTTTAGTGATTTGATTGTGCATAGTATCAAAAAGGCTAGGAATAATCATGATATGTTTCCAAGAAGTGTATGCTGAGGATTCTTGAATCAGATGCTTAATTCACAGAGGCCATGGCAGCTTTGATTTAAGCAGCACATTCGGTGCCTCTTCATTCCTGAACCGACTGATAGCAGCAAAACCTTTGTGATGTATTGTGGGTAATTACACAGTTTGCATTAATCGCTTTGACTCAACTGTTCAGACAGACTTCTAGTTCTAGCTAAAACCTGTTGGTACGCTTCATGACCAAACCTAAATATGAGCAAGACTGAAGTTGTAACTTTGTCCTTACCATAGAAGAGGGAAGCTATCTGATGCTAGATACGGGAAAAGCTGGGAGTGGAGTTGTTATTATTTGACTGCTTGTCATTTTGTCTGATGCCGTTTCTTCATTTACTATGTAAGTGATGTAGCCAATGGGGAAAACAGGAAATTGTATAATTTGTGTCCCTGGAATGGAGATGTGAAAGCCAATTGTAGTCCTAAATTAGGGTTTGTCAGTTGATGGCTTGTGGTCTGAATTCCCTTTGTACTCCCTTAAGCTGCCCATCTTCCAACCAAGGGGAAGAGGCCTACCTGAGGGCATAAGGGAGATGAGGAATCCTCCCCTAAATGCACTGACTCAGTCTGTTCTAGGAAAGGAGGATGCTGAAATCAGGTCCATTCACCAGTGTTTAGGTCCCTCCTTTCACTTTCTCCTTTCTGGTGAAATGTTTCAGCTTCCCCTTCTGTGAGGAGAAGTGTTGAGTGGGGAAAGCAAGGAGACACTGTGGGATTTCATAAAACGATGGATGTTCAGGATGCAGTCAGGAGTGGAGAAGTGTGTTTCAAGTGCCTGAGATGCTCCCAAAAGACATGGGACCACTGATGGTGAAATAACTGGGCTAAGCTTTGTGGTTCTTTTGAAAGGAAGTCTTGGAGAACTAATTCTTATGCTATATGGAGGTGTTCTGAAGTTCTCTTGTGTCACAGAAAACTGCTGCCGCTCAGCTGCAGCTTTGACAATGATAGACACTGCCTCTATAGTGTCACCTTGGGTTCCCGCTTGCTTCTCCAATGGTTGTGTTTTTATTGAGATAGTGTAATGAAGCACCACCCCTTTCTGAGACTTCCAAGCTGACAGCAAGCAAATTCTGCTCTGGAAGGCATTTTGAAGTTCCCGTGGTCAGCTTTCCATGGTACTGAGGGAACCATATTTGTCACTTACATTAGAAATGGGATTAGAGCAAACTGAGCAGGCCTCCCTTGAGCCTGTCCCAAAGCTCGCATCCTATTAGGCTGCCCTTCTCCAGGGATCCCTGGTTTTGTTTGTCTACGTTTGTGGATGTTAATGATTATGGGAATGCTGCTATCTTTCCTGCCTCCTTCCTGCAAAGCTGCTGGGAAGAGGCTGGTGGGGTGGGGTTGGGTGTGTGTGCTGCTAACTAACTCTTAAGAAAACGTGTCTCTGCACACTGCTGCTTACCCACAACCATGAGAAACAGTAAGGGAGAGGGCCACATGGGTAGCAAACAGCACTGCTTCCAACTGTGCAATTGTGTTCACTCTAAAGATCTCCTGTCAGCAGTCCTCTGAATGTGGGATTTGCATAGGATGGCAGATAAGCATATCTTATCTCTAGCTGTGGCTTCTATTATTGGAAAACCTGGCTACAATCCACCAAGATACATGGCTTCCCAGTGCTGATTGTTCAACTTTTACACCCAAGAAGAGAGATGTCGTACAAAGACACACAGCATTTGAGAAGTGTGCAGCCAACATTGCTGATGGCGTAGCAGCTCAAGGCAATGTCATTATCCTTCCACAACACGGCTGGCTCTGCTTGAATTGTGCATGCACATGAAAGCTCATACCAATAACAAACTTAGTTGGTCTCTAAGGTGCTACTGGAAGGAATTATTTTGTTTTGACTACGGCAGACCAACACGGCTACCTACCTGTAACTGAAACTTAATAACAGCTGTAAAATGGAGAGTGCTGTTGAAATTAATAATACCACCAAAACCGCCAATTTCCACCACCCTGGGCAATCATGCTATCTTTAATTTGCATTTGTTGTCGTCAGGCATTGAGATAGAAGAATAGTTCCCAAATGTAGTCCAGGAGTCTTGTGCAGGTGACTGCTCAAGATAGGCCATCTCAAGAAGCTCTTAGGCACTCTGAATAGCTGGCACTGTTGCAAATTCACAGGTTTTCCAAACCAAGTTGGGCTAGACTACTGCTGCAGCTATTCTGCTTTCTGGCTAAATGGGCATTTAAGGATTTATTTAGAGCATTTCTACCCTGCTCTTCAGCCAACAAAGCTCCCAGAGCAGCTTAGGTAAAGGTAAAGGGACCCCTGACCATTAGGTCCAGTTGTGACTGACTCTGAGGTTGCGGCGCTCATCTCGCTTTATTGGCCAAGGGAGCCGGCGTACAGCTTCCGGGTCATGTGGCCAGCATGACTAAGCTGCTAGGTTGGCAGGAGCAGGGACTAAGCAATGGGAGCTCACCCTGTCGTGGAGATTCAAACCACCGACCTTCTGATCGGCAAGCCCTAGGCTCTGTGGTTTAACCCACAGTGCCACCCGTGTACCCCCAGAGTGGCTTACATATAATCAAAACAAGACACATTAAAATCAAAGGATTCCTGTTTGGGAATCAAGCAGGTGAAGAATATGAGATACTTGGTAGTAGTGAGGTCATAAGCATACTCTCAGGAGAGAGAAGTATGTTCTTGGGGCAAAGAGAGAGAGTGTGTTTGGCAATCAGTTATGCAGCAGAGTGTCAGGTATCACTTGAGACCCAGATAAGGCTCCTTTATTAGACTGAATGAGGATAGAGAAATATTTTAGGTTTCCCCTCCTGAAAAGGTGAATCATGAGGTGAGCGGATTCAGCCTGGCATAGTCACAAAGCTAACACCATTGTAGGACATGCAGCCTAACCTTCTGTTGCATTTCTTGTGGCAACAGGAATGCGAAAGAAGTTTGTGGGCTCAATCAAATTCCAGCATGCCTGCAGGCATCCCTCTCTCCTCATTCTGCAAGGCTGGATTGGATGTTTGGCCAGGGACATCAGCAGGGCACTCTTGCTTGCTCATTTGGTTTTCTAAATGGCTATAGAGAGGGAAGAGTGTGAGGACGTTTAGAGTTACAGGAACTATTTCAGACTTGGAACACAAGACACTGTCCAAGTAGGTCAAAGTAACTGTAGATTATTCTCCTTGCGTAAAAAAGCTACAAACTCTGATGTTTGTGATGCTGCCTGTGAAAGGGCTTTTTTTGCCGTATCAGAGGGGTGCAGAATAGGCACTCTTGTAAGTTCAAACATGGACACAGCAGCTCAGAAAATAAGAGGCAGTTAATGCATTTGCACAAGATTGCTAACAAACAGGAAAAATTGTCTGTTCAGCTTTGCTGGTAAGCTTTAGCCACTTGCCTAAGTGTGGA
The DNA here is from genome assembly GCF_027172205.1 of Podarcis raffonei. Lineage (NCBI taxonomy): Eukaryota > Metazoa > Chordata > Lepidosauria > Squamata > Lacertidae > Podarcis > Podarcis raffonei. Next base: position 31,806,331 of record NC_070603.1, on the reverse strand, counting down.
AGTTAATCGATTTTAAATTTCTTGGGGAATGGGCTGGGACCCACAAGTGGGCCTTGCTTCCAGTGCCTCCTCACTTGCCCACCCTGCCCCACCAGCCTTTTCACAGCCTTTTTGTTGAACCAGTGCCAGCAGCAGCTTTCCCTTCAGTGGTTGCTTGCTTAAAACTTTATATCCCACTTTCCCGTTTACCAGAGTAACTAGTTTCAGGGACTTACTGATGTTCAAAGAATAGTAAAGCAATCCCCAATCATTATATAATTAAAACAATTAAATGCCAAAAACCTAGAAACAGCATGGCAGATCACCAGTGTTTTAAATCTCTTTAAGATTCCAGTGTTGATAAAAGTGCCACCTGAACAAAAGTGTCCTTACCTGGTGGTTGAAGCTAAGAAGAGAGTAGACCAAAGAAACTTCTGCAGTCACAGAAAAGGCTCTCCTGTGTCAGGCTGTTGAATAAGGCCTCACCATTAGGGTGTGGGCAGCTCGTAACTCTGTCCATGGTGCTGTGTAACCCCTGCATTAACAGCGGCTACTCCCGGGGCTTGGGCAGTTTGAGGGAGACCTTTTTCTTTTGATTTCAGGTGGGCAAAGAGACATTAAGAAGCAGGAGTTGAGGGCCAGGTGGTCTGCTTTCTTGTTCTTTCCCATGTTGATAAATTCCAATGAGAGCAAGTATTGCAAGCAGGGTTTGTGTGCTCCATGGCTATAATACTTCTTCCCTGTTGTTTTCCCACATTGTGGCTCCAGTGAGAGTGGAGCTAGTAAGTGAACACCAGGAGGATATTGGACCGAGTGGGAAGCTCTGTGTGGGGTTTTGGTTAGTTGATAGGATTGTTTGTTTTGGTATGTTTTGCTGTCATGCTTCTTAGCCCTTCATAGTGGTATTTTAAAATAATTGAGCTGTTTAGTTCTCCTGACCCTTGAAATAGAACAACTACTATAACCCCCACTATAATTTACCCCAGTGAATGTTTTATTTAGTTGCAAACCCACTGTTAATTGCCTTGGCTCTTGTTTTCCATAAGATGGGCAGTATACATCTGATCATCATTTGTCTTGTTCATCTGGGGTTTATGCATCACGAAGGGCAAAGGGCAGTTTAATAATGATTTTATTCTTTATACCCCACCCATCTGGCTGGGCTTCCCCAGCCACTCTGGGCAGCTTCCAGCACATATAAAAACATAATAAAACGTCGAACGTTAAAAACTTCCTGATACAGGGCTGCCTTCAGATGTCTTCTAAAAGTTGTGTAGTACTTCCTCCCCATCAGATGTCAAGGAGATAGTGTTCCATAGGGAGGGCGCCACTGCTGAGAAGGCCTTTTGCCTGGTTCCCCGTAACTTCACTTCTCGCAGTGAGGGAAGCACCAGAAGACCCTTTAAAGTGGACTTCAGTTTTGCATCATTTCCCAAGTGTGGCAGGAAATATGAAAAGTATGCTCACATGTATTTGGCTCAGTAACAAATAATGATGAGAAGTGTTTCCTTTAAGCTTGGGTGGTTTTCTTCAGTGGGAAGTGCTCTACAAATGTGGACACTCCCATTGGCCTGAAGGAACTGAAATGCAAAGCTCATGCAGTGTTAGAAAAACAAAGTTGTTATCTTATGATTCCCACAGGGTTGTTCCTTTGTTCCGGATGAATGGGTGAGACCGGGTTGGTAGACTGGTGTTGCCTTTGGTAATTGTGCTGTTACTGCTGTTTAGTTGTGTGTGTGTGTGTGTGTGTGTGTGTGTGTGTGTGAGAGAGAGAGAGAGAGAGAGAGAGAGAGAGAGAGAGAGAGAGAGAGAAGGACAGGGAGGGAGATAGATATTGACATACAGGTATCGCTTCTGAAGGATAAACCTTTTTTTCTACAGTAGTTGCTCTGATATGATCAGCAGCAGCATCTACAGTAAATCATTCTGTGCATAAGTACTGATCTTGAGGGATTATGGTCTTTGCTCCGTCAAGAACCTGGGGACATCACTAATTTATTTTTAAACATGATCAGTGTAATATTAAAAGCCTGAGCCTTCAGTGCAGCTGTACGGGGTGGGGAGTGTGTGTTGCAATGGACCTCAGAGCATGGTCTGCATCCCATTGTGCAGGGATTGTGTTGTACAAGCTGAGAAAAGCGTATGCAAAGTGCAGCCAGGTACTCTGTTGATTTTTGTGCCATTCCTGTATGACATTTTCTGCAAGGAAGTATCCCTGTTTCCTGGTTGCTTCTTTAGTACCCTGACCTATTTATACTGCCAGTAAATTAAATATTTAGTGTGTTTTGTTGCTTTTCCTTTCAAGAATAAACTATTGTTTGAGGCTCATAACAGCTTCCATGAAAACTTCCTCCGTCTGCCACATTTCCTTTCTCCCCATGTTTCCCTGCAGGCCTCTGGTTGTACCTGGCAGGAAGCAGTCTACCCTGCTTAACTCTGATTGGCTCTCCTAATTTTGGGTACAGGTCGGTTCATCGGGACCTCGAAGCACAGGTTGCAATAGTGACGGAAAACAAAGCCCTGCAACAGCAGTTCCATCAGGTGCGTAGTTCGTGGGCCAATGACTTCACACTGAACCACCCTAAGATCTATGGGTGAAGGGCAGTATACTAGTTTAATGAATAAATAAAATAAACAAGTAGTGGGGTTGAGGGAAACTGGATTAATTCAAAACTGTCCAGAGGAAGTTTGTGTGAGCAGTTACTTTTCTTTATTTATTAAATGTTTTTTTACATGCTTTTTTAAATGCTTTTTTACAAAAGCAACTCTAACCCATTTTAACTAGAAAACGGATACATTAACACGGGGGGAAAGAAAACCAAGAAAAATCTTTTTTGAAAAACCCTCCAGTGATGATGCATCTGAAATAGCTGTTGTAGTCCTGAATGGATCTGGATTAACATAAACAGGCTGGTCCTGGAGGCTGAAGATAAATGTGGGAAAAGAGAGGTATTGCTACCTCTGTCCCTCATGCATACATGTGCTTTTCTCCTTTGACTTGATGGTTGTCCCCATGGGGAGAAGTGTAGTGGCCCATAGTTTTCCTAAAGACTATCCTAGTACCTCCCAGTGTTTCGGTAATCCAATGGTTGATGAATTTTATAAAGAGGGGCAAAACTATTAGCTGCTTTCTGGCTTTTTCTTGCTCACAACTTTTTGACGTACAAGTGCAGGTGTTTTCTTTATAATTATTCTTGTAGGTTTTTGTAATGGCTTTAGGGGTTGCTTGTGCGTAAGTTACCGCCGCTCTGGGCTAGGTTGCCTGGTTAAACCGTTTCTCGCTGGACAGCCATCCACTCCGTGGCTGTTCAGTCGCTGGCAGAATCCGTCAGTGGGCGTTCTTGAACCTCTTCCAGCAAAGAAGTTCTTTGACGCCAAGTCGCCGCCTACTTTCCCTGCGCGGAAGTCTTCTGCGCAGGGTGGGTGTGGGCAGCGGAGGACCTGTACTCTCCTCGCTGGTCTCCTGCGAAGAGTCCTGGAGCCTCCCCTCTGCTTCCCCCATCGGCCCCCCTCTATCCCTGGTGTTGCGCTGATTTTCTTCCCCAGCCGGAGACCTGCCTCTCTCCCTGCTTGGCCCCTCTCCAGCATCGCTGTGGAGCCTTGCCTCCTCCGCTAGTTCCGATGGCAGTTCCCTGACAGTTTTCATTTAGACTTTTCTGCTCCTGATTCTCTCTCCTCCCCAATTTTATTTATAAAAGAAAGGTTATACAGAGACTGACAGAATACGAAAACAGTGCTTTTGATTTTTAAGATTAATGAAATAGTTGCTGAGGGCTTTCCCAGCATTTATTGGTGTGTGCTCTTCTGCTGGCTGCAAATGTATTTCGGATTGACCTGATTCTATCTCTGCTTGCGTGGCCTTGATTCCTGTCTCTGTCCACTCACTTATTCTAGACTGGCTTTTTAATTGCCCTTTGCAACCGCTGTGTCGCAGCACAACAGTTGGATTTGCATATACATATTAATCCCAAGATTTACTCTCATCCAGTTCATCCAAACTAAAGCTATTATGTCGTAACTTTGAATTTCACTGGAAACAGGAGTTTCCATAAGAAGGCTTACCCCCTGGTTTCTAACTGAAATTTGTAGTTGGTTAAATTTATATGAAAATACCTGGTACCACATAATATTCCCATAAAGCAGGGCTGGGGAACCTCTGGGCTGGGCTTAAATGTGGTTCTCCAGTTTTCTCTGTGGCCTTCAGAATCCCCAATAGCCCTTGTCAAACTGCTAATGCCTCTTTCTTGTTTGAATGGCAGATAGAGAGGTTTATGTAGAAACTAGCCCATTGTACATTTGTTGCACTCTTCACTTTGGCCTCTGGCCCCACTCATCACAGTCACATGGGCCCCTGAAAGTTGCCCAAAAGGGAATGCAAGCCCACCCTACCTGGGAAAAGGTTTTCTACCCCAACACAAAGTCTCAGTGTTGACTGGGTTTTTGAAAGAACATTGCCTGAGACTTTGTAGCAGCCAAGCCATAGAAGCCATGTATAATTTCAGCCTTTAAATGCAGGGGCTCCATGTCTTGGCTTACTCTCTAGCAATTGTTTTCCCCTATGCCAGAGGATTTCAGGGGAGAGATTGCTCTCTCCTCATGCTGCTTTTGTAGAAGGCAAAAGCAGTGGTGGCTTGTGAAAACAAACAAACACCCTCACAGCTCTCCGAGTTCTTGAGGACTTGAGGGAGGACTTGAGGGAGGGGGTAGGGTCTTGTTCCACGTTGTGCAAGGAAGGCTTTGGGAAAGGCAAGAAGTGACATGAACTGTTCTCACCACTTCCTCCTTCCGCAGGGAAGGGGAAACTGATGAGAGCAGTTCATGCCACCACCTGCCTTCTCTTGAAGTATTGCACTATATTAAACTTGACTTTGCCCCTCCCACAATTTCTCTCCATGTGCTGAAAGATGGAACGGGCGTTTAAAAAATTGTTCCACTTTTGTATCATCTGTAGGAGGTTATAAACATCCGATGTATAATCTGAAATAAATGGGAGCTATTGGAAATGCAGTAAGAATTCAGATGACAACCTAGTAAGCCGCATACACAAACTGTTGCTATTATACTTATCCTTTGTGGAGCATTGGTACCTCTTGTTGTAGGGGGGTGGTTGTGAGTAACCCAACTAAGTTTCTTACAGTTTGTGTGAATTCTGCCTTTGGGGTGGATTCAGAGCATTCTGAAGTCTGTGGATAGTCATTTTTTGATCCTTTAATAAGAGTTGTTTACATTCTCTGCTTCCCATCCCATGTGGACTGCAAGCCTTTTGTGAAGGCGCCATGTCAGGACTGTGCCCTGTATACTTCCCAGCACATTGTCTTAGCAGCATTAGCACAGTCCTTAAGGACACACTTCTGCTGCTCAGCTAGCACTTCTGCAGACCTTCAGTTAGCCCCAGGTCAAATCACCTTTCTAACTACACTTGCTCTGCCTACGCCGTAATTACTAGTTGGTAAAGAAAGTCAATTGTGCTAGCCCTCTTTAGATGACCAAAACACATGAATTAATGAGCGAGAAGAACACAGGACCCCCTTGTTCACAAGCACATTGAATAAGGTTTACTTTTTATCTATTTACTTAAAGAAGGCCTTGTTAAATCCTAGAGGGAACTAGTTTACAGGAAATAAGAGGGGGCAGGGGAGAGAATTAGAACGCAATCTGCATGGGCTAGATCTGCTCAGCTGAGCTTGGGAAGGTTATAGGTGGCTAATAATGTGGCTGAGGATGGGTGATTGAGCTGTGTTGACTTTGGAGTCAGGCAGAAGTCCTATAATTGTGTCAGGGCTCTCTGCATGTACAAGAACCCATCTTTCTAGCACAGGTGAGAAAGTATCTTTGTGCTGTAAGCACTACTTCAAATCTCATGGGGTGTATGCGTCCTGTATCACACAGACACTTGCTGTCCCTGCCAGCTGTATTGTTTGTTCTTTGAAGGTGCCTAGTATTTCTGGGAACCACAGCGAAACCTTGACGGCACATTCATTTTAAAATGCAGCTTCGGAGCTTTTTCTGAAGAGAAATGAACTGTCTGGTCTCTGGAGATTAAAGTCGAGCTTCCTTTTGGACGATTATAGCTCAGGGTTTGGCTGTTACGGGAAAAAAGTAACTGCAGGGCCAAATCTCTCAATGCTTTCCTCCTTTGTGTGTTTGTATACATATGTGGGTTGGGCTCTGTGTATGTGCAATTACTTGACTCAGTTGGCGTTTGAGATGCCAAACTTGAGAAAGCAGGTCAGCCTGCATAAGAGGTACTCTCTTCAGAGGAATGAAAGTATACGGAGCCCTGTACTTTCATTAAAACTAATTAAAGCAATCAGTAATGCAGTCCAGGAGCAGATGTTCAAATTCATGTAGTAACCTCCCCCTCCTTTTTCCCACTATAGGAGCAAGAGCAGCTTTATTTGCGGTCTAGTATGGTGTCTGCATCAACCTTTGAGCAGTCTAGTCGCTATGTCCAACTGTGGGTGAAGATGGTGACACCTCTGATTAAGAACTTCTTCTGAAAAAAAATATAGGCGGGTCCTTTTGGGGTGAGTTTTGTAAATTGTTGTTTATACCCTCCCCTCCCCCCACCCTGGCAAGCACTTTAATAAACAGGAAAGAACCAAGGCAGTGTTTTTCCTGCACAGCATAAGCCTGCTATCCAAGGGCCTGCATTGGACGGTCATTGCAAAACGCTGCGAGACCTTATTAATTTGTCTCAATTTGTCTTATTCTGGGGAAAGGCTAAAACTCACATATAAAATAACTGGAAAGTAGTAAAATGCCAGGCAGGTATGTGTGGAGGAGAAATTGAGGCTTCAAATACACAGTGCTGGTCAACTGCATGAGGGCTAAAAAGAGTAGAAGGGAAACAGAAGTGCAGATATTACAGCTTTGAATCAGGTGTTCATCCATAACACCAAGGTTTATTTGGACAGTTCCTTATGTATTATTTGGGACCAGGTTCTCTTTGGCAGTAAGATGCCTCTTACTATCTAGAAAATGGCAATGATTGAGTTGGGGGCTGAGGCTTTGGTAACTGCTATTGTAATGAAGGGAGATACTGGAGCTCATCAAGAATATAAACCTAACAAATGTTTATATTCTTAAGTAGTGCTAATGTGACTACCAGGAGCGCCTCAGGCATTAAGCTTGCTCCTGCAGAGCTCCAAGTAGGCCAAAACAAGAGGTGCCTCCTGGGTTCAATAAGTTACAGAGGAAGACATTTGCATTTTTCAGAAATTGGGCATTATTATGCCTAACTGGTGAGAGAGTCCCTTCTCCTTGTGGATTAATGCTGGTGGAGATTAGCAAACACATCTTAGGTAGGGAAAAAACCCGAGCTAATCAGCATATATTTTCTTACTTATGAGAACTGAAAAGTCTTCTAGTCAGTTGCAGTGAATGCTACACAATGAAAGGAATCCTGGCCAATGCAGACAAATGTACACAGAGTTGTTTCTAGTCATAAACTGCAGGCTTGCATATATTATTGTAAAAATACTGTTTATCAATAATAACCTGAGTAGCATAACCACACTTTTGCTTTTTTATTGAAAACTTTGCAAACAAGTCTTTTTAGTTTCTATTTTGGGAAAGGTGGTGGGGTGACATGATGGAGTGGGGGCGGGCAGGTAGGGCTTTGCTTTCAACGCAGGCGTTAAACTTGCAAGAGCAAAGCAACTCCAGCAAGAATCCACTTAGCTGGCTTCTCTTTTGTCTTCAGGTTGAAGGTCCAGACGTAGGTGGGGCCTCGCATGCGCGTCTTATAGACAGGACACTCATACATGTTCTTGGTGTCCATACGATCCACGGGAATGGCTTTGATGAAGATGACTGGCATCGAGGGGGTCAGCTCCTTCAGACGTGCATCACTGATGACACCGGTCTGAGTATCCCAACGTGCACCTGCAGGAGGACAGAACTGTGGTGATGTTTCAGCCTAGAGGGTGCTTCATTTGCAGCAAGCGTTAAGGAAGGGAACCTCACACTACCAACCTTCTCTCTTTAGAAGCATGGCTACAGGTAGTTGCTCTGGCTTGAATGTGCCTTTGCTGTCATCTCCATAATTTACGTAAGCATTCTGAGCATTAACAAGCTAGAAAGAGCTGAATGCACAACTCTGCCCTGAGCCTATGGCAGTGTTCCTTTGCTCCAGAAAGCTATATTCTTCCTTCCACCTTCATTCAGCCTTGTAGGTAACATAAACGTCCCTACCTACAGTGACTTGAGCACTAAGGGTTAGGCTTCTTCAGCCCCCCTTTAATATGCGGGGGCAATATTACATTCCTAACCTTAGCCGCACTTAGAAACAGAGTATTTTAATATGGTCAATTAAGTAGTTTTGTCTGTAAGGGCAGTAAAATAGGCATGTGCTGCCCTCTGCTGACATGCTAAAGTGATATGAAATAATAAAGGCAGCTACTGCAAAGTGTTCGTCTGCTTGATCCTTTCTTGACAAATATTTGCTTTCAAAACAGACAGATTTCAGCCTGGAAGTAGTTTACAGTGTGGAAATAATATTTGCACAAGCTGAAGGCATCCAGCAATGAACTCCATCCTTAGAAATGGCAAATAATTTTGTGCAGTAAAAATATATTAAGAATCCTCTGCTGTTACCAAGCACAAAGGTACAGCTGAAGCATTGAAGGGGTGCCCTCCTTTTTAAAATTGTAAAGATTATGTAGCTCAGAGTTGTGCCTGAAAGAGGTGGTCTTGCATCAAGGTCCTGGAGGCAAAGAGAGAACCCAGGGACAAAATGTTCTCAAAATGCAAGAAACTATAGTAAACATCCTCCCCCACCTCTCTCAAATAGCACAGATGAAATGGAGAGCTTCCCTACAGTAGAATAGTAGAATTGCCTGCTGTTGAATGACTGCATCTCTGTCTTACATGATAAGCTAGATTACCTTCCATGAAGAGCCCATGCACATAGGAGCCTTCTCGAGGGGGAGCTGTCATATCCTCCCGGTTCTTCTTGGTAACTTCCACTGAAAGGCACATTCTGTCAAGAGGCCACTCATTTTTCCTAGCCATAGACTGCATAATGGCCGTGAGGAAAGACTGAGGGTTAAAGAAGCCTGCTAGCCATACAGTTGTGGGTAGGGCAAAGTCTGTTGTCCAGGCCTCCAGCTCCTGAAAATGGAAATATTACAATAGCTAAGCATGTTGAGGAGGTCTATGTTTTCTCTTGCACTTGGGAGTCTCCCACCAGCTCCAGGCACCACACTCAAGAAACAGGGATCATGGGAGGTGTAGTTCCACAACACTTACAAGGTCACACGTTTCCCATTGCTGCTTTAGCAGAAACTACCTCCTATAAACACATTATCTTCACATAAAGATTCTGAAAAGCCTACGCATGTCTGTCATCCTATACAGATGATCAAGACTTTTACCTAGTAGAATTGCATGCAACTACAGCTGTAAAGTATTCTTGTTATTGTTATTAAGGATATATAGAAGGTAAAATTGGAAAAAACAATGCAAAAGCAAATAACTGTGAGTGTTGCTTAATTAAAAGATGATGCGTAAGTGCAAGTTCTTAGCTTTCCTGGTTGTTGCACTGCTAGGACAGCTAAGAACTTGTTTTTGGAGAGCTTTAACAAAGGAAACCTCACCCTGATGCGGAGCAGAAGGTCAGCATACCAAGCTCCCAAGCTGAGCAAAGATGGATAAGCCCGGTTTGTCCACGAATCAGGAACATTGTCATAGTAAAGAGCATTTGATAGATCTTCCATGTCTGTTGTGATTGTCAATTCTCCCTGTGGGAAAAACAAAACAAAAGCTTTTAATTGGATTCCTCCATCAGCTCAGCACAGCTTTTTGTGGCTATGCAGACCATTTGAAGAATTCTTAGTGTATTTTTACGAAAACGGCATCCCTGTTGATCTAAGGTTCTGGTTATGTGAATGCTTTGGCATTAATTACAGCACTTTCAAGATTATATGTTATGCAAACAATGTACCGTCGTTCCTCACTTGTGGTGGTGTTTCCAGGCATTTTCCCTCATGGTACTGCTGTTGTGGCAATTTAAATTTCCCAGCACTTGCATTGCTGAGAAAATGAGATGCACTCCTCCAGCTAGTGCTATAATTATAGGTGCCAGCGCTAATGCCAAGCAGTTGTGTAACTGATATCAATGATTAAAAACAGCAAAACACACACACATACAATTTTTTGACCCTTTGTAAATTATTTTTAGTTCTCTGCTGGACAAGCCCTTATTGGTTTGTGGTTCCAACACATACATCATTTCTGTGAGTTGTCGTATGTGGCTCCCTTAATGTCCAGCAGCCTTATTTCGCCCTGGGGAGTTTGGGGAGCAAATGCATTGAGCTAATGCCTCCCTGTCTCCTGGGCCAGAGCACAGCGTTCTAAACGGCTTGTTTTGTTACAAAGGAGGAAGCAACACAATGAAGCTTGCAAGAAGGATATTTTTCTCTTTATCCACCCAATCCCACCTCACTCCAATCTTGCCATAGAATTGTATGATGGAAGACTTGTTTGGAAGGTTGAGCTATTGGCAAAACCTGAATGTAGTGAAGGGCAGTGAAGGAAAAGTCCACCAGGCAGTGAACACCATCTCTGTGCTGGTCAGTGACCAGCCAGTGAACATAGAGGAAAGATTCCCAAGACAAGAATCTTGGCTCTATCTCCCTTAATTTTCATGTGCTTGTATATACAAACTACTGAATATGTACTGTTCTGATTGGAAAAAGAGTATCATTATCTTCTAGTTTAAAGTGCTCTTTAAATGCAGTAGCAGGAAAGATGAAAATCAAGTCTCGATGTTCAGGCATTTCCTGTTACTGAGAAAGCACGCTCCACTTTATTTTTCTTGTGCCAGGTCATGTGTCAAGTATGCTGATTGAACCGGGTCAAATGTTGTTGTTTTTCTGGTGTACTTCTAGCAATAGCATACAATACCTTCAACCCCAAGTTTAATTCTTTCAGAGAACGTCTAATTTCACTGGTAAGGATGTTCATTCGTTCACATTCCTGGAAGGCAACTACTACATATGGGGTCTTCTCAGCTGCCTTTGCCATGATCTCCACCATATTGAAGGGCTCTGGAAGCCGATCCATGATCTCATCTAGCACAGCTTTTACCTGTTACACAGAAGACCAAATGAATGTTTCGCAATACGCAGCATCATTTCAAAATGCTCCAAAGAGTAAGCAAAGCACTAGACTAAAATACCTGCCCCAGCAAGTGGGCAGACTTCAGAGCATTTCCCACATTTCCTGGGGCCTGAAGAAATATCAATGCAACTGAAAAAGGACTGACAGTGGAAGGGGCAGAACAGGTAGCAGCAACCCTAAAACCTGTTGCTGATTAGAAACTAGGGTTGGGCGATAATTAGGTTTTCAACATTGCGATATATCACCAGCCAAACATTGTGGTTTGGCAATATACCACGATGCTGAAAGGAGATGCATTGGCCTCAGCCTGCAAGGTCCCAGGTGAAACTCAGCTCTCACCACCTGGGAGCTGAGGTGCTTTCACCCCAGCGCCTTGCAGGTCGGGGCCAATGCAGCTGGCCCCAGTCCACTGCTCGGCTGGGGCGCGCAAAGGCTTCCGCCCTCCACTCCCCAAGACAGAGGGAGCCTTGTGATGAAGCCCAACAGGCTCGGTTTGCAAGGTTGCCTTCGCCAGCAAGGGGTGGGGGGCATGCAAGCAGCCTAGGAGAAAGAGGCTGCTTGCTCTCCACCCCACCCCACCCCACCCCACCCTTGCTGGCAAAGATGGAGGGAGCCCTGCAATGGAGCCTGCCAGGCTCCTTCATCTTTGCAGGCAAGGGTTGGGGCGTGCGCGCAAACAGCTTCCTTTTCCTAGGAGAACGAGACCGCTTGCTCGCCCCCTCCCTTGCTCGAAGACAGAGGAAATGCTGCGATGGAACCTGACAGGATCCGTTGTCAGGGCTCCCTTTGCCTTCGCTGGCACGGCCCTTTCAGCCAAGGAGCGCAAAGGCTCTCGCCCCCCCGGCTGAGCAAGACCCCTGTGCACGTGCGGGAGGGACAGGATCTTATTTGCACACCCCAGCCAGGGAGTGCAAAGCCTCCCACTCCTCAGCGGAGGGAGCCCAAATCCTTCTCTGGCTTGCATGCTAGCAGGAGCAGAATCAGGGCTGCTCAGCTGGGGAGCACAAAGCCCCGCCCCCCCCAGCTGAAGGAGCCTGGTTCCTCCTGCTCATGTGCAAGCAGGAGAAGGATCAGGGCTTCCTCAGCTGGAGAGCGGGAGCAGTTCAATGGAGCCCCCACCCCACCGCTGGCTCGTACCAACTGGTGGCGGGTTGGGGGCTCTGTAAAACTGCTTGGCTGAGGCGAGGGCAGCTGTGCGCTCCTCAGCCAAGCAGCTTAAAGGAGGGAGGAACAAGCTGTATAGGTGCCTGGCCAATACAGCTTGATTCTCTCTCTGCACTGGCATGAGGGGTGGACTGTGATGGCGGTTGCTGAAACTGCCACGGCTCTGAGTCCCTCTGCCTCCAGCTGCAGCTTGTTTCTCCCTCGCTGCACTGGTAGCAGAGGGACTCAAGAGCGGCAGCAGTTTCACTAGCAATAAACCGCTGAGTGAAATCGCCATAACTGTCTGCCCCTCAATGAATCACCCAAGCCTATTAGAAACATTCAAATAGGAACCCCAAACCCTTATCAGGGCCCCAAGAGCCACAGTCAAAGCAGACCGGCAGGTTTTCCTACCTTTTCCTCTCGGGACACACCAGTTCCCCCTCCGGCATCCGACTCTTTGGGTTGCATTTCCAGCACAGTGCGGAAAAGTTTCTCAGAGGTGACAGTGAGGAACCCAATCTCTGCATTAGGATGAAGCCCGTAGAGGTAAGGGCTCTCAGGTGGGAGATTTTCATCAATATATTCATGATATCCCTACAAAATGTAATATGCAGAAACTTGGATGTTATAAGATGTTAGGGAATGCTTAACGCCTACGCCAAACAGCACATCCTTATGTTCAAATTAAGCTTCCAGTAAACTATATGCTCATAACAAGCACTGTCTCGCCGGTTGATCTGGCTGTTTCCCCTGGGACTTTTATCCAACTTGTCCACAAGTATAATACTGTTTCTCGTGGTCCTCTGAAATATTTTGCCAAGTTCCCTGTGCTGAGGTGTAAAACTATTTCTGTAGTTGCTGTCCTTTCTCTAGACCTTGCTATTGTTTCTTCTGTGGCAAATAGCATTTGCACCTATGGCTACCATTTACTTTCCCAGATGAAGGATTGTCAGAACAGTGTGTTGGAGCAACTCCCCGCCCCTCCCTCTCTCACCTTATAATCGGAGTTAGGTGGTATAAGGAAACCTGGTGCTAGCAGCATTTCTCCCTCCAGCATCTCCATACGGATGTATTCACCCAGGTAAGTCCGGCATAATCTGCGGTCCCAGTCATCGGTGATGTGTCCCCCATACATGATCTCCCCAAAGAGATACCGCAGGTCGTCCCAGGGAACCTAGGGAAAGATGCCACAGAGCGGGGGGGGGGGGAAGCAAAATTTGGGGGAACAACACCAACATTCTACTCACGTATATAAAGGTATTTGGGCTTTTTGCTGCAACCAAAGTTCTTTTCAGAAAACATGCTTTCATCACTAGTCTATTAAGGGGCACATTTGGTCCCTTAAGTACAGTGAAAAATCTTGGGAAATGAGACAAAATGATTTAAAGCACAGACAAGTGCTGGTTAGCCAGCAGAGGACAATCCTGGGGGAATGCTGAATTGCTTTTCCCATCATGGCCTGTGAAGGCAGAAGAATACTTTGGAACAGAGGACGTCTTATTTGATCTTCACATTCTGCAATAGATTTTGAGTGGGCTAATAAAATGGTTTTCATTCTATTCATGTAGCATGTGTTGCATGCTAGGTGTTATTGTAACAGGTAGAGTTTGTGAGTTTCCAGATGTAGGAGCTCCATTCAGAACAGTCTGTGGCTCCTCAAATTATTGCTGTCCCAAGTTGAAAAGTGCATTCTGCCCAGGAAGCAGAACTCACAGTGACAAAGTCTCCAGGTGCACAGATGCCAAAAAGCGAGAATACCTTGCCCACAAAACACAAGCTTTTCGGTTCAATGCTTCTCTGCACCAAGATCCTGCAGTACACCTTTTTCCTAATTAAATAATAGTAAATTCAAATAGCAATTCTCCATTTCCCAAAGCAGGCAGTGCTTTGATCAGACCCTTGGGAAACAAGGGACCACTGACTACTACTTACACAGTTTCTCTTCTATGCAACTCACAAGTTACCAAATCTTTACCTTCACATTGGCTTCCAGATAGTTATACAGCACATTGATGGAAATAGTGAGATCTCCATTGTTAAATGGGTAAGACCTATTCCATCCTTGAGCTCCAAATTTCCGCCGTTCTGCCACCACTGCATGGAAATAGCAGAGGGCAAAAAGAATGCACTTGAATTCAATTTCTTTGGTGCACATTTCTAGGGTATCCTAAAGGAGAAAAAGAAAAAAAAGGGCTGTACTTTTGCACAAAGTATCTCCGGCTGTTGGAAGTCAAACAACAGAAATGAGAAGCCATCCGAAAGTGGGAGGAAGAGGTCCTTTTCTTATCGAAAGCACTGTTGCATTGCCCGAAAGACAGGAAAAACCAACTTCAGTGCTAATCTTGGATTGTTGCTGAATACAGAGTCCAAACAAATGGAACAGCAGGTCCTGCTTACCTGAGTAAAAAGATCCAGGGCTTTGTGTAAGTTGGCATGCATGCCTGTTGGAGGCTCATTGGTGATTTTAATGGCATTTTCCAGGAGTCCCTGAGGGATAATATGGGAATCTGGAGAGGGAGCAGGCTCAGCGCTCATGTATACTCTGTAATCGTCATGGCTCCCTATGCTATATCGTTCAACCTTTTTATCCAGTGTTCCCAGCCACTTGGCTACCAGATGGATGTTCTGTAGGGTATATAAGGGACATGTTAGTTGCTGCCAATGAGGATGGACTGCATTCTCCCCCCAGGGCCGCCTTTAGTGGCAACCAGAAGTCCTGTAATGTGAATGGAATGCTATTCTAAACTGTCTCCACCCTCCCCATCCCAAGGAACTGACATCACCTAGCCATTGTACATTAATATAAATGGTTCCATCCTAGAACTTCAGGAAGACAAAATGCTCAGCATCCTGCCCTCATTCATGTCATGTTCTAGAATGGATATACATTCTCTGCTGTTTCATCGACTTTTTAGGCATAAAGACGCCTGCACTCATTTTATAGAATCACAGAATTGCAGAGGTGGAATCGGGAATCTCAATTAAAGCATCCATGATAGATGGCCATCCAACCTCTGCTTAAAAACCTCCAAGGAAGGCGAGTCCATGGCCTCCTGAGGGAGTCTGTGCCATGTACATGTCCCCTAGTATGAGTACTCCTTCCTTACACATGCAACACCAGACTCAAGTTGGAGGGACCTGGAAGAGTGACAAATTGTCTGGGCATCAGCAAAATTCTTGACCTCACTCTACTCAATTTCCCCTCAAGGCCTGGATCTTTTTTAGCATAAGCAATAGACATATGGTCCTTAGCATCTAAGGCAATAATATCAACTGGGCACCAGTTTTGGGGGGGGGGGAATGGAATGGGAGAGGGAGGCTCCACTGCAGCCTTCACACTGAGAATGCCCCTACCTTCTCAAATACTTCAGTGGAGGAAAGAGAAAGGGTCTGCTTGCAAGGTACAGACTTCTCTGAAGCTGTGTTTCTGCACAAAGGCTGCAACAGGATCATCTGCCCACAGCTGCCTGCAATTTCTTCATGCCAGCACCTAGATACCTATGGGCAGTGCCAGCATTGTTCCAACAGCCTAGTATATGTCTAATCTATGAATGGACATCTGCCATATGCCAGGGAATTATTATTTTTTTTACACTGGATTATTTATGGACTGGATTACAGAGAGTTTGCACAGTTCCAGAAACGATTATTAAAAGCTATTTTCATTTGCTGTCAGATAATTTACTTAGATCATGAGTGCTAGGGAGGCATGAAAGAAGTGAAGTACACTAGGCAAAGCTGTCTAGTGTAAGAAGTACGCTAGAAGTACAGTGTAAGAAGTAATCGGCAGGAAACGTAGTTGGAATTGAAATACCTGAAGAATGACCCAGTGTCCTTCTACCGCAGCCACATCCAGAGCATGTTCTGCCACAACTTCCTGTCCTTGTCCTAGAGACACATTGTGGATTTTCCCATTGTCTATGGTGAAGCCAAGCTTTTGACCTAAGAGAGTTATTAAAATTGAGTGGAATTCTTCAAACGTCTGTTGTTCTTTTAAAGCTTTTTCTGTGTGCGCTGTTATAGGGCACACTTACTGGAAAGGCTCTCCCAACTCACCTAAGGCTTCAACATCCTTCAGGGGGTCAA
The DNA here is from genome assembly GCF_027172205.1 of Podarcis raffonei. Classification (NCBI taxonomy): domain Eukaryota; kingdom Metazoa; phylum Chordata; class Lepidosauria; order Squamata; family Lacertidae; genus Podarcis; species Podarcis raffonei. The sequence continues at coordinate 31,789,996 of NC_070603.1, read as the reverse complement.
CTCCAGGAGAGAGAATGAAGAAGATGGGTGTTGACTGGCTGCTCTCTTCATAGGATTTGGAAAATTCAACACTTCGTCCTTCAACAAATTTACTCCCCATTTTCTCCTCCACAAAGTTCCTGAGGGAAATAAAAAACATACAGGGGATTGAATTGGCTCTGGTGAACATTTTGGCCCTTAAACCTATGGGTTGTGTGATTATTTTATTTTAAAACAATTATTGGGGGGTGGGGCGGGATACAAACTGAACATTCCCCATTCCCAACCCTAAAGCATAGTTCACATGTAAAGAACAAGAATGAAGTTTGTACAAGAACTGAAGTGGAGCAAGAAAATGAAAGGTGCGAATAACAATATGAAGGAAAATGTTACTAGAACCATGTATCATGAAATGTGGCACAGCTTCTCCTGTCGGCTTTATCCATGTGCTGAACAGCCATGCCACAAAAGCGGTTTTTTTGCCCTCTAGCCATACAAAGTTTTTGTGTGAGTTTTTCAGAAAGTGCTATGTCCCAAATGGCCGTTCCCTGTACAGCAGTCCCAAGCTGTAGGAAGAGTGCAGCACATACTTGACTGCGTAGGTCATGCGGTCTGGCCTCATACATCGCATCATGCACAGCTTTTGCAGGGCTGTCTTGTTCTTCCACTCCTTTGGAAATACTTCTTTCTCAGGGGTCTCAGATTCCACAAACTTTTTCCACCGCTTAGCAGAACCTTCAATGTCACTGTCCAAGTTTTTGAACTCGTCCATATCAGACAGCACCTGAGAGCACAGTTAACAAAGAACATGGGGCTGACAAGCCCTTGCTTTCTTTCCTCCTAGTTACACCAGTGGCTTTAATAAATGCACCTGAGAGCAATAACTCATGTTAAGTAGCACAATCCCTTTCTGACACCACACACGTCAAACAGTAGTACCCTGGTTATTGAATGGCTTAGCTGTCAAACAATTCAGCTCCCAAATGCCGAAAACTCAGAAGTGCTCCGGTTTGTGAACTTTTTTGGAAGCCAAACATCCGACGCGGTTTCTGCTTCAGTGCAAGAAGCTCCTGCAGCCAATCGGAAGCTGCGTCTTGGTTTTCAAATGGTTTCGGGAGTTAAATGGACTTCCGGAATGGATTAAGTTTGAGAACCAAGGTACCACTATACTCTGCTCACAACCGCTGAACTGTTAACAGATTTCCTTCTTCTGCCAGTTCAAGTGAAAACAGGAGGCCTATGGCAAGAGGAGGGCCACATTGGATACTACAGATATAGTGCCCAAGGCACCAGGCTGTCATGCTTGCAGCAGAGCAGAGATGGAGAACCAGAGGCCCTCCGGTAGTTGGGCTCCCACCCCAGCCATCATGGCCAATGGAAGCTGCAGTCCAAGAACATTCAGAGGGCCTCAGGTTCCCCACAGTAGGGAAACGAGGAGAAAGAGGTCCAGGTATCCTAACTTGACTTTAGCTAAAATGTCACAAGCCACAACAGGCTCTAAAGAGTACTGCTTCACAGTCCATGTTTTAATCCCTCCAATAGCACAGCCACCGTTGGCCATTCCAAGGGAACAGTTTTCTGGATGCCAAGCAACTGCAGGAAGGGCTCAACAGCCGTTTCCAGGTCATCCTAGACCTGGATGAAAAGGTGGCCTCATTTAATTTCTCATCTTGCTTTCCTGCAGGAATTGAAACGCAACTTGCCTGTAGAGCGTGATTGCTCTTTTCATGTACACGCAACAAGAGGCTGTGGCTATAGGCAGGCTGAGGGAAGGAAAAAGGCCCCCCTCCACAGCCAGGCTCTCCCCAGCTATGGGCGTTCACTGCTGAGCAGAAGTTTCAAACTGCTAGCACAGTTCTTTAGATGGCTCACACGAAAAGGTAGCTAAATTTCTACGACTCAGTCCCCATCAATCATGGACCATGTCACTGGATACCAGCATTTTCTAATGGGTCTCCCTCAGCTCCTAAAAAAGGACTTCATTCTAGAAATAGTTATTTTCAAACAAACCTTAATTCCACCCCATCCTTGGCCTAACAGGAAATCTACTGGAGATGCCAGCCCAGCTTTAAAGGGAAAGCGCAGAAGGAAGTCTAGTTCCACCGGATTCACTTCTTTCTTCACCAACAAGACCTAGAGAAAGCATGGAATTAGAAGCATGAGGACTATTTACTCCAGAAACAATTGCTGGAACAGCTGTTGGTCTTGTTTATCCTTCTGAGTTTACTGACAGCAGGAGCAGAACCCAAAGACAAGGATAGAAGAGACCACACCCAACGGGAATCTGGCTTTGGAGTGTTGTGAGGTCAGATGAACACTCTGGTTAGGGACAACCCGGCTTGATGACTACTGCATACTAAGCAGCAGCAGCTGCAAGCCTAAACAAGACAGCAGCATCACTTCAGCCTTCAGTGAGGGAGGGGACCCTGCTGATGCTAACCATCCCTATTTTTAAACTTACCTGATAGGATTCTACAGCCTAATCTTTCTCCTTGACTGCTGCTGCTGTTACTTCCACTGTAGTTTGCATGGGGGAGTATGGGGTGTTAGGGGAACAGCAGTACCTCTGGTGGGGGACACACTGTGTTCCTTCTAGGGTAATTTGTCCACTTGTGGTTCTCACTGCACTCAGCTCTCACCTAAAAGCTGTCAACCTGTGCCAGTGGCCAAACCTGGGAACGGCTTTGACTGGCTGGCTAAACCAGGTGAGGGGAGCCGATGGGTCTCAAACCCTTGGTGAGTCAGGGACTTCCTTTCATGTGAAGATGGTCTCTGGTGAATTGTATGGAGAAGCCCAACAGCCAAGAAGGTGGTTTCTGCACATACCGTAGAGGGAAGTGAGGGGCAGATGGGGCTCATCAACCTGGGAAGGTAGCTCGTCTAGGAGAAGGGAAACTCTGATCCTAGACCTCCACTGCCTTGCAGGATATTTACAGAAGAAGGTGGCTAAAGAGTAAACCATAAACAAATCTGGAGTGGAGTCCCTAAGACAGTTGGAAGGTGGCTTGTATCGCCTCCTTCTGGCAACTCCTGCAGCCAAGCTGGTGCCAAGCGCATTGCTCTGCTTTCCTTTGGACCACAATAGTGAGGATGAGAGGGGTGGGGATTTTGGGGGGGCAGCACAGGAGCTCCATTCACACAGCCCAGGGCTGTGACCTGAGGAGGTGCTGCTAATGCAGTGGTATGACTTCACCCCCAGAGAAGCACTCCATTGTCTCTCGAGACAGATGGATGCCAACAACCAAGTTTGACCTACTCTGGAACTCCTCTTCTTCATTTTCTGAAGAGCTACCTCCTTCTAGTCCTTCTTAGAAGCTTCTCCACAACTTGCTTTACAACATCCCTTTCTGATCCATCTCTCTTTGGGTCTAATAATCCACTGTCCACACAGCTACACCCTGATTACCAGGCAAGAGGGAAATGTTGACTGACTCCATGGAAACAAAAAAACCCCCCAGTTACTTCTTTTGTCAGTGCCAGCAGGAAATCACCTTACCTGAAAGGCAACTTGGGCTAGAAAAATAAGCTTGTCTCTCTCAAAAAGTCCCCGAGCAGTGTACATGTAGACGGAGTAGGTGATCTCGTCAGTTAGGTTGATCACTCTGTGTTTCACATCTTCTGCTGGAGGAGTCCGTTGAATGGCTTTCTCAAAGACCACATTGAATGCCTGGTCAGAAAAGAAGTCAAAGCACAGATGAAAACCGTTTAATATGGTTGGACTTCATGGCCTTTTATTAAAAGGCAGACATGGGGAAGGTGCCTTCATCCAAAACACAAGAACGTGCAGTGTCTGGGCTGCAGCCTCGCATAAACTCTATGGTTCAAGTCCCTTTGGCAAGATCCTCTAATATGACCTCAGGGCGAGGCATTTATGCCCGACCCTAAGTTATAACGAACAGACAGCCACCCCTGCAATAGAGGTAGACTGTAAGATTAACTGCACAAAAGGATGTGAATAACTTGGTGTCAGTGACAGCAGGGAAGAGGCTATTCTCCACAATGTACCGTATTTTTCGCACGATTGGATGCACTGGACCATAGGACGCACCTAGTTTTTTTGGGGGAAAATAAAGGGAAAAATTTTTCCCTTTATTTCCCCCCCAAAAGCAGGTCAGGGAAACCGAACCAGGTCGAGGAACAGCGGGATAGTGGCGCTGCGCCTCCCTGCTGTCCCCCGAGCTTGTGGGGCTGGCTGATGTCTGCCTGGCGCGCGGGGCGCTCCGCTTCAGCGGGCCCCACCCGCCAGGCAGCAGGCTGCTATCCGCAGTGTCGGGAGCCCTGTGGGGAACTCCTGCAGGGCTCCCCGCGCTGCGGATGTCTGCCTGGTGCGAGGGGCGCTCTGCTTCAGGGCGCCCCTCGTGCCGGGCGGCAGGCTGCTATCCGCAGCGTGGGGAGCCCTGCGGGGAACTCCTGCAAGGCTCCCCACGCTGCGGATGTGTTCCCGAAGCGCCGGGCGCTCTGCTTCAGGGCACCCCACCCGACGGGCGGCAGGCTGCTATCCGCAGTGTGTGGAGCCCTGCGGGGAACTCCTGCAAGGGTCCCCACGCTGCGGATGTGTTCCCGAAGCGCCGGGCGCTCTGCTTTCAGGGCGCCTGACGCTCCGGGAAGCAGGCTGCTATCCGCAGCCTAGACATCCCTGCGGGACCTCCCGCAGGGCTGCCTAGGCTGCGGATGTGTTCCCGAAGCACCGGGCACTCTGCTTTCAGGGCGCCCGACGCTCCGGGAAGCAGGCTGCTATCCGCAGCCTAGACACGGCTAGCGGAGCGCTAATCCCGAAGCTTGGGGCGTGCGGAGCTCAGCGCGCCCCAAGCTTCTGGGTGCCGGCAAGGTCTAGACAGCTAGCGAAGACCTTGCCGGCACCCAGAAGCTTGGGGCGCGCTGAGCTCTGCACGCCCCAAGCTTCGGGATTAATGCAGCGCTCCGCTAGCCGTGGGAGAGCTGGGTCTCCCACGGCTAGCGGATAGCTTCCTGAAGCCTGGAGAGCGAGAGGGGTCGGTGCGCACCGACCCCTCTCACTCTCCAGGCTTCAGCGAAAGCCTGCATTCGCTCCATAGGACGCACACACATTTTCCCTTGCTTTTTAGGAGGGAAAAAGTGCGTCCTATGGTGCGAAAAATACGGTAATTAGTGGCCTGTCCAACTAGTCTCCTTCCTTAGTTAATTACCTTTAACGAGAACTGATAGATGGGGTTGATTTTGTTGAGGTCATTCAGTATAAAGTACAACAAGGAAGCCCTTTCTGCAGCTGGCCTGTAGTTCTCTCTAGCTTCATTTATTTGCAGCTCAGTAATTTTAGCCTCTTTCACCTAAAAAAAACCAAGCAATCTTCAATACAGCAGCTATCAGTTCTCTAGAAAACCACAGTGTAGCTCCATAGCCCCTTACTCTTGCTGCTGGGTTGATAGATCACAAATGTTATGGGAGATGCCCCCCCCAATAGCGCAGTAATTGTGCAGAGCAGCCCACTTTCCAGGGGTTTTATCAATGAGTGAGCCCCAGGGTTTTTAATGCTGAACCGGCCCCTTCTCCCTCCTCTTTTTCTTTTCTTTTCCTACTTTACTTATAGGACAGCTGAGTACACTGCAAATTGCAGTGCCAGTGAGATTTTGACTACCTGCCAACTTAATGGGCCCAGAAGCACTCTACACATTGATGAAAATTTGTGTTCTTTGTCCTGGAAGAGCCCCAGCCATGGCCCTGGGACTCACCTTTTCCTCTATCTCATTTGCTGTGCGCTTTGTGGTCTCCAGATTCTCCACCAAGGCTGTGTCGCCAAGGAAGTTTCCTGATGCAGCAGAGAGTCGAGCCAGTAAGGAATCCTCCAGCTCCTTCAGGATGATCTTAAACTCATTCTGTTGTTTTGTGAGAGTAGCCTATACCAGCAATGAGGAAATATATATATATATGTTAGAGAGAGAGAGAGAGAGAGAGAGAGAGAGAGACTGACTTCCTTTGAAGGTGGACAGCCTTCACAGACAGGCTGCAATTCAACAGATAGCAGAGCTGGATGAAATGGGAGCCCTATGGACTCACCAGCTGGACTGAGCCTCGAAATTATCGCAGAGAATGTAATTTTTCAAGAGGTGAAAATGCAAAGAAGCTCATGGAACGGAAGCTCATTCACGGCAGTCATGCAAATGAGGGACCACCACCATTCTTATAAGACACAAAGCAGCTTGTTCTTTTCCTATAGGGGTCTTTTTGTGACTACAAGAGTTTTGTAAAGGGTCATCACAATGCAACAGTGACTAACAGCTCAGGCGGACACGGAAGCTGCATTGCAGATGCAAGTAAGGGCACAAGGGCCAGTTCTTAGATGAAGTTCATTTATGTCCAATAAGAGAAAATGCACCAACCTTCCACTCCCCCAAACACACAAAGAAAAGGACAAAAAGGATACGGATTTGCATATAATTTGCATATACCATACTTATTTACATGTATAAGTGCAAACTTGAAATAACTACTGTATTTAATTAGAAATATAATGAGGGACAGCCCTACCAATTAGGCAGAGGGAGGCAATGCTCTCAGGCGGCAGAAGCTGGGGAACAGCTGTGGCAGCCCCCTGGCCATTTGTTCCTCTTGGAGATCAGAGCTATATGTGTCACAGTGCCCTCATGTACACTGGGGGACACCGTCCTGTTCCCAGCGGTGGAGCAAGATTCAACAGCTAGTCTATTCAGTTTCTGTACATGGGATGGAGGGTGTGTGTGTGTGTGTGTGATCTTGCCCTGTGCCTCAGACAGCAAACTGCCTTGGGTTTCCTCTGAGTACAGTATGTATCACTATAGTGGAGAAGCTTGAGACCAGCAATGCCTGCTCAGTCGGCTACTGATGAGCTACTTCCAAGGTCTCTGCTCCTGCTTCCCAGGGTTCATTATCATTTACAGATAATTTGGACCAGACAACCCTTCAAACAGAAGACTCCTTCAAAGAAGAGGACTGCTTTCTGTAAAGCAGGACACACGGTTGCCATTACCAGTGTGTTAAAGAGCTCGGCTCCAAGGTTCTTACCTGCGCGGCAATGAAATGGCTACAGCCATCCTAAATAGTCCCTCCCATTGCACAGTGCCATTTAATATGAAGGCTGGGGTGGGGCTTCTGCTTGTGGCAACCATCACTAGTGGGTCCTTCTATCCTAAAGAGCTTCACCCAAATAACAGGCTAATATACTTCATTAAACAGTAAATGTAAAGCAAACAAGAAATAGTAAATGAAAATCATAGTAAAATAAACAGATATATGTTTGCATTGTGAAACATACAAAGTCTAAAATATACAGAATGAATTCACTGGTTTGAAATATCTATTTAAACAGAGGAAATGATTTAAATACAGTAAATTAAATCTAAGCAATTCATTAATATACTGGTAAATATTTAATTAATTTACACAAGGATCTGGTTCCCTTTCACATTTAATGCAGGGAAGGGAGTGCAGAGAATATATATATATATGTGGACATGTAAACGGAAAGTAGGAACAGAAGCTTAAAACCACCCTCACCACCAGGGAATTGGAACTGTGTTGGGTGCTAAGGTTGCAGTCGATGTACAAATTAATGCCTTTCCCTTTTTAATATACTTGGAACCTTACTTTATTATTATTATTATTACCCCAAGGTCCCAAGGCGGGTTACAACAATTAAAACGCAACATTAATATGTAGTAACCACTACATGTAGTAACCACTTCAGAGCAGATGAAAACCTGAATGGTAGGTTCAGAGACCCACCTTCTAATACCATTTGGCTTGCTCTGAAGTATCTGACCAAGTGTGGCTACCATAAATTCTTGCAAAATAAGCCACGTTGTTATCAAACAACTCACATCTAGCAATTACAATACCTTCAGTTCCTCTAGGTCAGGTCTCTCCTTAGCCACCACAGCAGCTAAAAGTTGGTCCTCCAGCCCATCTCTGGTGACCAGAAAGTTGATGAGTGTGCACTGGGCCTGCATCTCTGGCTTGTAGTGGGGGTTGAAGTACTTGGTATGCAGAATGAGGCGGAAATTGGGGTGGTACTCCACCTCCTTGTCTCCTATTTTAATGTATCTGGGGATTAGAGTGTTAACAGGTCGTGAGAACAGGTAGGTAACAGGCAGACAAAGGTTCTTCAAAGAGACCGCAGGCTACTTCTGGCAGTTGGAGGGGCAGAGTTGGATGAGGACGTCACAGGAAGGGTCAAATCCTATTTTTGGATATGCTAAAAAGTTATTTAATGCATACCAAAAAGCAGTGCATTTTAGTCACATTGTTGTTGCTGCTTCATGCCTCATAGACAAGCCTGCTCAGATGCTTAGAAAGTTAATGTGAATTTTAACCAAATTCAGTATTTTAACTTCTTGTATGTTTTAAACGATTGTTGTAAGCGTTTCTTGATTTTTATTGTTTTATCTTTTTGTAAAATGCCTTGAGGGTTTTTTGTTTAACGATCAAGAGGTGTATAACTTGGATGTAATGAATTAAATAAAAAATAACTTAAGGAATACAGTGGTACCTCGGGTTACAGACGCTTCAGGTTACAGACGCCGCTAACCCAGAAATAGTACCTTGGGTTAAGAACTTTACTTCAGGATGAGAACAGAAATCACAGCAGCAGTGGGAGAACCCATTAGCTAAAGTGGTACCTCAGGTTAAGAACAGTTTCAGGTTAAGAACGGACCTCCAGAACGAATTAAATTCTTAACCCGAGGTACCACTGTAAATTATATGTGGTTCAAAACACAGGGAAGGGGGTGGTACTTCTCTCCTTTTGCAGGGGTGGTGAGGCTAGGAGGTAGAAGCAAGAGCTTTGTGTATACATATGCACAAGTGCACAAACACCAGACCAGAAAATGTGAGACATATGTTTGCAATTTTGAACCAGCTTAAAAAGTAAGAGGCATGAAGACCGGCTCTCAGCTTATGAAACGATTGCTGCAGTCATAAACACACTCATTTAGATTTGGATTTGGAAGGAAGCCCCACTGAAATCAGCATGGCTTCTTTCCAAGTAGATGTGGTATAGGGCTGAAGCAAAAACAGCACTGCTCTGGGAACATTTATGCAACAACACCCAATGAAAACAAGAAAACAAGAAGGGATATCGTCAATGGAAATATGTGGGAAATTCTACATTCTTTCCCCAATGAACAGAGCAAAGTAGGAACGGGACAAACAGGTGGTGTCAAAGCCACCTGGTGACGGTAGAAAAACCCAGCCCCTAAGCTGTTACTGGTTTGAAATCTACTGTCAGGGAAATGTAGCACGTCCAGTGTCATCTGCAAGGACGGTGCGATCCTCAGGAGAGTCTTTATTCCACAGGAGTCACTTAGTAAACTAGATTAGATGGGGTCTAGTCACACCAGCTTTACAACTAGGACTAAATCCACCCTAAAGCATATTGTGAATTAGTTGTCTGCCACCACCTACTGGATAACTGAGCAACAGGGACTCTTATATTGAATATAGTTTGTTCCAGATCACAAGAGTGCTAGCTTCCAATCTCTAATCACATAGTTCCTCTAAGGATAATGACTGTGTTTCTTTTAATTTTGCTGAAAGCACAATGACATTTACATGAGAATAGATGAGCCTATTAGGAGCACACCCCTCCTGTTAGTGGAGCGCACATGATTTTCTTAGCAAAGAGGTTAGATTTCTGATTTATTCACCACACATGAAAAACAACATTTCAGTCGAATGAAATAAAAAGTAAAAAGTTTATCTAATTTAATACTTCCCCTGGTTGATATAGGCAGGCATTTATAATTTATAGTACTTGGTTACAGGAGATCCATAGAAAGGAGTGGTTAGAAACCAGGATTCCTTTCTCTGTTCCTTGGCAGAAAGTCCACCATGGAAATGAGGGCGCACAGCACCTGCTCACTGAGGGCAATAGGTTTGACCAGGATTCAGCAAAAATTTTCAGCAGGGGGCCGGTCCACTGTCCCTCAGACCTTGTAGGGGGCCGGACTATATTTTGAAGGGAAAAAAATGAATGAATTCCTATGCCCCACAAATAACCCAGAGATGCATTTTAAATAAAAGGACACATGCTACTCATGTAAAAACACGCTGATTCCCGGACCGTCCACGGGCCGGATTTAGAAGGTGATTGGGCTGGATCCGGCCCCCGGGCCTTAGTTTGCCTACCCATGGGTTTGACTGTATTAATTACAGGACAACTTGGCTGTGAGCTAATCAGCAGGTACATCGCGATCCAAGGATGCAGAACAGTAGCCCATGGCAAGGCTAGGCTTGTACCAGCAGGATGACACGTACTCAGGATGATTTGCTAGGGCTTGGGAATGCCAGCAAACAGTAGCTGTGAGACATCTTCGTAATGGAGGCACTCTGGCCAATGTAGGGACAGACTTAAGAGAGAATGGACAGAGATACGCCTAATCCTAACTACAGTAATTCCATTTTAAAAAGCAAGGGCTACTCTGGCTTCAATCAAAGGAGCTGCGACAAACTTACTTTCCTTTCTTGATGGTGTTTCGGCCCAGCAGAGGATCCAGCACAGGCTCCACGGTCTCTCCGATGTTCTCAATGAGCAGGGTGTCTCCATCAGAAACCGCCTTTTCAATGATATCTAGATAGCTGCAGCATTGGAAGAAAATCCGTTAAGCACATCGAAGTGTTTTAGAATCCCCACCCCTCATTTTGAACATAAGAACCTGGTGCTCACGGAAAAAGGAGCCTTATGAAAAATCACTATCGTTTGGGGCTTCCCTGAGTTCAGAGACACTGGACAGCTCTGAAGCGGGATCTGGGAAGAAGAGGCTTACCCCCACAGGTTCCAATATGCAAACAAGTGGCAACAAGGGAGCGTCTCTTAACACATATGGAATCTGATGGAAAGGAACAGGGATTGCCAATATGGCCCTCTTGGATGCAATGGTGCCTCTGAGGTCTTTCCACGGCGCCTGCAATGTGTTTGAGTCCCCACCCCCCCAACTGTCCCCTTGGTCATGAGGTGGTCAGGTTACTTTTTTTCTTCCTCGAAAAGTGCATACAACTGAAGGAGGAAGAGGCAAGTTATGCTCGTTCCCAGTTTCCCTTTCAGCACTGTGTGTTTTTAGGGCTCAGATTTACTCTGCTGAATCGGACTTGTATCGGAAAAATGGAAAAAGCTAAGGGCATGTGTGCACTTGTCCCTCTTTCTTTCTCTGTGGCGGGGATGATCTAGAGAGGGGAGTGACCAGAAAGGATGGTTCCCACGGGCCTGAAAAGGTTGCTGATCCCTGGAGAGCACCTCTGGGGCATTGCCACCCTCATCTTTGGAGCTGTAGGGAACTCCTTGTTTGGCAGAAAACTTGAAGAATCAGGGCAGAATAGCTATGGCTCCACCTTCTCTGTCCAAGCCGGATGGCCTTCAGGTCTTCTCCATGTTTGTTCTTAATCCACTTGATCCCTTGGAGCTGGGCATCTACAATGAGTGGCCAGCGCTCTGTGTTGCAAAGTATAGTTGCATTTTCTGTTGACATCCGGTCACTGGGGAGCCCCTGGTTGTTCCACGTTGCTACATCTGCATCATCTGTTAGGAGGCTCAAAGGGTCCAGCCCAGGGGTGATGGGAATTGGCACCTGCAAAGTAAAACAAAAGAGTCCTGAAATGCATCAACTGCTCCTGTTTAATACATGATCTCGCAAGTGGCAATAACCCCTCGTGGGTATAGCATGGGTCAAGGGGAGCGAATGTGTTACCTTTCAGTTGTTGAAGGACTACAGTTCCCATCAGCCATAGCCACCACTGCCAATGGTCAGGGATGATGGGAGTTGTAGTCAATAGCAGCAGGTTGGGCCAAATCCTGGAGCTACCCACCTGATGCCAGAGTTGCTACAGTTTACCTGGATGGGGATGGGGCAGGGTGGTGGCAAGCTTGGGAAGCACAAGCTGGTGCATGAGCAGAAGGGCTAGATTGGCTGCCCTGATGTGGCTGTGCGGCCCCAATCCCACTGGCACCCTGACCTACCCCAGTCCCATTCAGGTAAGCTGTAGACACTCTAGCGTTGGGAGGGTGACTATGAAGCTCTGCCCCACCACACTGGCTGCTACTGGATGCAGTCTGAGAACATCTGGAGGCCACCACAATGGATACCCCTGCAGTAGGCAAATGATGTAACTGAGTTTAGAATGGATGGTTAAACAGAACCAGCAATAGCTCTTAGCAGGGATGGCCAGAAGGGAGAACTTCTTGTACGATGTGTATTGTCATCCCCTGGGCCTGCTGGATGGCATTTCGGGAAAGGAAGAACTGGAGAAGACTGCTCCAGACACTTTAATAAAGAACCAATAAACCAGGTAGGATTTCCTGAAGGGAGGTGAGGGGGGAGTTTGGGAACTCCATAAAGGTATTGTTATTGGGATCAGACTTTGTCACCGAGTAAACATTGCAGCAGGGGTCTATGTGAACTCCAGGAGAGGCTCAAATGTTGACTCCATGCTATTAAGGATCAAATATATATATTAATTTACGTTAGGTTAGAAACTGCTGTGTGGCTTTAGGGGAGCTGAAGTGAACTAGCTGACTCTTTCTGCCTGGAATCAAAGGAACATAAATATTTCTGCTAAATCAGAAGACTGCCTGGAAGTTACAGTTAGCGCAAAGCTTAGCCACCAGGTTCCTAAGTGGGACCAGGTGTTGGGAACACATCTTGCCAAGGCTTAAGGAGTTCCACTGGCTTCCAGCCCGTTTCTTACTGAGGCTGTATACACACCATAAATTTAAAGCACATCCTCCTTCCCCAAAGAATTCTGGGAAGTGCAGTTTCTTAAGGCTGCTGCGAATTTTAGCTCTGTGAGGGGTAAATTGCAGTTCCCACAATTCTTTTGGGTGGGTATGGGTTTGTGCTTTCAGTATATAGTGTCTACGCAGCTTCTGCTGGTGCTTACCTTTAAAACCCTACAGAGTTTAGATGAGGGTACAGGAAATGATGTTTTCTTCCATGCCACTAACGTGCCCATAGATCAAAACATTCATCTGAGGTTCTCCTCTAGATGAAGTGAAGAGGGTCTTTTTGCTTTTGCCCTCCCTTCTCGTGGCTCTCCTTAGGGATGTTTGCTTGGCACCACCATATAAAAACCCTGCTTATTTCTCCAGGCTTTCAGTTTGAGGGCTGATAGCTTTTAGCACTGCCCTTTGCTGTTGTCAGCTATTTCAATGATTAGAGCTGTTGTAAGCCCTGGAAATTTTCGTTTTTAAATTGAGGGATGTTTAAAACAAATCAAAATAAACCTTCAAGCCCAAGGGGTTTAGTCTCAGGCACCTGATGCCAGAGATATCCAAGAGAAAACCACCTGTAGTCTGGCTGGCCATGGGGATCAGAATCCTACTTCCTGGAAAACGGAAGCAGGGCTCACCAGGATATGATACGCATCCCCAAATATATTACTCTACATGTCCCAGAGCTTTATTCAGAGCTGCCCTAGTGCAACATGGCACTGAGCAGATTCACCTTTAGCTGCTGGAGGAAAGGAGTCCAGAACTTGTCCAGAAGCTCAGTCCTGTATTTTTTTGTAAAATAGCCAACGTAGGAAACAAATGCAGTAATCAAGAGCACATCCCCGCACAAAGTCTTTTCTTGCTCACGGAAATTTTCCACAGACTCGGCCCAACGCACGTTTTCCGAAGCTAATCCGCCAACAAGCCTGAATAAACATTTCGAAAGGAGATGCACATTTGGTTAGCGCAGCCTGGGGTTCAGCCAGCCTTTGCCTTGATGCTAGGCCCGTACATTCCCAGAAACTGATTAACTGTCTGCCTGGAATGTTGACTTTTTGAGAGATTAGAATGGGCAACTTTTGCATGATGGCCAGTTTCCAAATGCAGGGCAGGCTGGAGGGCTGCAGCAAAAGCTCCAACTACACATTCCTGGGATACCTGGCCGCCACTACGGAGAAATGCCTTGCACGTTTTGTGAAATTTCCGAGACAAGACTGAAAGTGGCCGTTTTTTTAAGTCTTTCGTATATGCTAATCACTTAAGATCTCAATCACCAGAAGATCCATAATAACACAAAAGGAACTGTTTGCCTTTGAACTGACAGTCTCCCCCCCCCCCAAAAAAAATATAACTGCAGCTTCTCTAAATAAACTCCACATTTTTGACTCACTCTGTAATGTAGTATTCCATTTTCAGGAAATGGTTCACAGCATGCTGAGAAGAACAACAAGTTTCTTCTTACCAGCTGGGATGACCAAGAGCCCAGTACTGCTGACTCCAGATACTGAGTGATCCCCTCAGAACCACAAAAATTATATGATACGAACATGCAATGTTTGAGGTTCTTTTAACTGCTTCCAGACTTATATTATTTTAAGGTCCGCTACTATCATCATAGCTGTCAACTTTTCCCTTTTCTAGTGAGGAATCCTATTTGGAATAAGGGAATTTGCCTTAACAAAAGGGAAAAGTTGACAGCTATGACTATCGTGTTTTTGACCTTTCTGGAAAAGCAGCTTTGTAAACATCACAGAAAGAGTATTACAGCTTGATTCTCAAATTTGGCTGAGCGATTCAAAGATCATACCAATTGCACAGATACTGCCATCTTGTTAATTGTGATGGTGTTTTATCTTTGAAACATTGACCCACTCAGCTCTGTTTCATGAATAAAATGGTGGGAGATCAAGCACAGACCTTCCGCATAATATATTTCGCTTATTGTGAACTCAAGAATCGTAGTGGCAACTAGCTAATACCAGTACAGGATGCTCCTGAGAGAGTGCTTGATTACATGTTACCTGTTAGCCAATGATATGACTCTGTTTGTCGCATCTGCCTCTTGCTGGCATTTGATTTTCTCGGCTGTGGCCTTTTCAAATTCAGCAGTCAGATTGGCCAAGTTGGCATTTAGATCCTTTAAAACAATGGGATTGTTGTTACTCTCATAGAAACTTTGAAGACTGCTTGCTGCACGTGTTCAGCGGGTGCACCCCACTATTTGTTTTAGTGGGACAGTACTTAACAAGCTGTATCTTAAAACTCTGAAAATGCCAATAAGTATCTGTTATTGGCACTCAGTATGTATGTACCCACAGCTATGTGGAAGTATTCTCCATGGCATATTCCCCGTGTGGCTGGGGCCCACATCTTAAGGATTCAGCTATAGGAGGATTGTGACAATAATTTCCATGCATCACAGATAAAAGCCGCTCCCAGGAGCACAGGTACGCTGAACAGGAATCACAGTGCATGTCCGTTTGGCACGTTAGCTTCTGCACACTGCTATGTTTTTAAGTCACAGATCTTGGTTGCTGTTCTACTCTGCTTGCTGTACATATCAGGGCAGAACTATGAATCTATCCAGAAGTTTTCTTTGTCTCTTCCCTCTTCCCCTGCCCCTTTTCTGTTATCTGGCAATGCAATCAGGTGTTTCAGGACATGTGCATGAACTCCCTTTTTTTAAATTCCCAGGAAGTGCAGATCTTGCAAAAGGCTTGTGTGCGTGATTCCACTGACTCTACAACCAACTCCTGTCCAGAAGTCTCCTTAATTGCATTTAGCTGTTATAAAGTACTTTACAGTTTTAAAACCAGAGGCTGCAAGAAGTGCTTTTTTTCTAGAAAAATAGGTGCCGGCACTCACCATGAAGTTGTTACAGTAAGTGCCACACTTTTTAACAACAACAAGAAGAGGTGCCAGTACTGTGTACACCTTGAAAAAAAGCACAGGCTGCAAGGTGGATTAGGTCCCCAACAAGAAAAGGCTATGCTTAGGGCTTCTGCTTTAGAAAAAAAGAAACCAAGAGGAGGTGATGGATATTTCTAAATTATACATGTTGTGGAAATTATGCATTCCTCACTCCTACCCAGTAACAGCAGAAACTGAGCAAGAGATTCAGGACAGACAAAAGGAAGCACTTCTTCCCACGCTGCATAGTTAACACCATGGGTAGGCAAACTAAGGCCGGGGGCCGGATCCGGCCCAGTCGCCTTCTAAATCTGGCCCGCGGACGGTCTGGGGAATCAGCGTATTTTTACATGAGTAGAATGTGCCCTTTTATTTAAAATGCATCTCTGGGTTATTTGTGGGGCCTGCCTGGTGTTTTCACATGAGTAGAATGTGTCCTTTTATTTAAAATGCATCTCTGGGTTATTTGTGGGGCACAGGAATTTGTTCTTTCCCCCCCAAAAAATATAGTCCGGACCCCCTTTTGGTCTGAGAGACAGAGGACTGGCCACCTGCTGAAAAGGTTTGCTGACCCCTGGTTAACACCTATGGCCTTCCCTGCCACAAGATGTGGTGATGACCACCAGCTCAGATGGCTTTGAAGAGGATTAGACAAATGCAGTAGCTAGCAAATGGCTCCTAGTCACGATGGCCGTATGCTACCTCCGGGATAATAGGCAGTCTGCCTCTGAATAACAGTTGCTGGGGAGGGCTTTTGCCTGCATATCCTCCTGCTTGTGAGCCTCCCATAGGCATCTGGTTGGACACAATGGAAAACAGGTTGCTGGACTAGAGAGGCCTTTGATCAGATCCAGCAAGGTTCTCTATATTCTCATTTGAGTCATGAACTGGAGACAGATTACAGTTCGCACACATAGCTGAAATGTCAGCTCTCAGTTTGTACAGACACGGGAAAATGCCACATGTGTGTCTCAAGCTCACAGCTAAACAATTCTCAAGCTCATAGTTCAATAATTTCCTTCCTCAATGCCAGT
This sequence comes from Podarcis raffonei, assembly GCF_027172205.1. Taxonomy (NCBI): domain Eukaryota; kingdom Metazoa; phylum Chordata; class Lepidosauria; order Squamata; family Lacertidae; genus Podarcis; species Podarcis raffonei. The sequence continues at coordinate 31,773,361 of NC_070603.1, read as the reverse complement.
CAATTTCAACAGTGATGTTTACTTGATGGGACACAAGGGGGCGCTGGCATTTTCTCGAGCCAAGGTGACGGTGTACTTACCGCAATCTTGTTCTTGATCAGCGTGAGCTTTGCTTGTGCTTCTGCCAGCTCATTATTAGCCTCTTCCAAGGCCTGGCGCTTGGGAGCGACGTCACAGTAGACTTCATAGAAGCGAACAATGTTCAGGCACCAAGAACACAGACCAGCTGCAGCCGTGGACTTAGACAGTATAAAGTCTGGATCGAATGTTGGGTCATTTTGAAATGGCCTGCAGCGAGAAAGTTACAAAGCAGAATTGCACTGGGTGGAAGGAAAAGCACAGTTAAGATCTACAAAGGCACATCATACAACTGATCACTTCTGTATGCTGCACTTACCTACAAAAGAGGTGACTTGAGGCTAAATCACTGCTGCACTGTTGGGATTTAGTAAAAAGATAGAACTTGGGGGCTGGCCACTGTGAGAACAGGATGGGCAATTGGTGTGATCCAGCAGGGCACTTCTTATGTTATGACTCTGACTACACACCATTCATTGCTAAGATCTTGGGCAAAGTACTATGCCGGGAGGAAGGTTGCCCCTTCTCATGGGTATTCTTTGCCCTGTCCATCCGTTGAAGCTAGTGGCTTGAATTCACAGGAGGAAATCTGCACAGCAAATCCTACAGACAATATTGTTATAGGACTTTAGCATAAGGAGGAAGAAAGGGCCGACCCCTGGACACTGGTGGAGTTACACAACCTCACTCCTGGGCAAGCAACTAGGAAACAAGTATTTGCTTTTTGTTGGTTGATGCTAAAGTGCTGCTACCCTTCAACAGGCAGGACCAATGCTGATGCAGAAAGGGAAGAAGCTGAGTGTGGGGCACAAAACTGGACTGGCGGTGGGCCTAAACCCTTGGAGAGGAACAGCCCTGCTTTTTCTCACTTCTGATCCAATGAGCAGACTGTAGGAATTGAGGTTGGTTGTAAGAGCATAAATTTAGATTCCTCTTACTTGAAAGCTTTCAAGCAGCTCTCTGGAATGTGCTCCTTGTCGTATTTCTTTAGGGCATCCAGGAAACTGTCCACTTTGCCCATCATGACTTTTGCTGCCTTCCAGCTTCTGTCCTTTGGTATCTTGCCACCTGGAGCTGTTAGGATCATCACAGCTGCTGTCACGTTAACCACAGCTTCTGGGGGAGATCCAAAAGACTTCAGTTCTGTCAGGTTGTTCTGGAAAAGTAGAAGGGGGGGGGGGGAGAAAGCAGTGACAGTGATTTTCCAGAGTGTAAGTCAGGACACCTAGCCACCAAACTGTAAATCTGGCAATGAAAGAAAAAAAATCATTGAGCTAAGAGTCCAAACCAAGCTCTGAAACTCTGAGTTTTTGGCAAGGTGGGCAATGATCATGGCAACAGGTGCCATGGGTGGTTTGGAAAGCATGGAGCTTTTGGGAAGTAGCTCACAGGCTCATTCTCTCAGCTCCACCCTTAATCAAGATCGTAGAAAATGTCTTAAACCGTGGAGGCTTAAGTTACCTTACATTTTAGTGCTCATTATTCTTATATCAAAATAATTCGTGGCAAGAATTCAACTGCAGTTTCAAAATACTGTGAGAAACACTGCAATCTGAAAATATAAAGGGCCTCAAGGTGATCACTGAGACGAGAATCGAGCACCCCAAGAACAGCACTGTTGTCTCTCTTGTCTTACTTTAAACAAATCTACCTTCAAAAGCAACAGGATATACCAGCTGAATGCTCCAAGGATTTACCTTATTGAGAGTGTCCAAGGCTTCCTGGGCAGCCATCAGAGCTGGTTCAGCTTTAGCCAAATCCGTTTCACAGGCCCTTTGCTTCTCTGTTACATTCTGCGGGCAAAAAGTCCCAACAAAATATGAACATTTGAACAAAACTGTTTATGCAGGTCAATCAGCTTTGAAATAAAATCAAACTTTGAAATCCTGAAGTCCGTATTTCTTTGTTTTCCCCTCACTTGTCGTTGGGGAGCAGTTTCACAAGTTATACAGTGGTGCCTCGCAAGACGAAAAGAATCCGTTCCGCGAGTCTCTTCGTCTTGCGGTTTTTTCATCTTGCGAAGCAAGCCCATTAGCGGCTTAGCGCTATTAGCGGCTTAGCGGATCAGCTGATAAGCGGCTTAGCGGATCAGCTGATAAGCGGCTTAGCGGCTTAGCGGATCAGCTGTTAAGCGGCTTAGCGGATCAGCTGATAAGCGGCTTAGCGGCTTGGGAAAAAGGGGGGGGGGAAGGAAAAAAAACCCTGCAGGAACTCACAAGACATTTTCGTCTTGCGAAGCAAGCCCATAGGAAATTCGTTTTGCGAAGCACCTCCAAAATGGAAAACCCTTTCGTCTAGCGGGTTTTCTGTCTTGCGAGGCATTCGTCTTGCGGGGCACCACTGTACTAAGAACGAAGAAACAAAAGTTCAAAAACCAAGCATCACTTCTGAACATGGATATAAACTGGGACCGTACAAATTGGCCATTTCAAATTATTCTCACTTTCTCATTCTTCCAAATTTAAGTTCATTTTCTGCACCAGTTTGTGATTTTCTTTAAAGCCAACAAGAAATAGGCATTTTTGTGCAAATGTCTCGTAATACACACAATTTTGTATATAATTGTGCCTAATGCAGTGGAACCTCGGTTGTCGAACGCAATCCATTCTGGAACACCGTTCGACTTCCGAAACGTTTGACAACTGAGGCGCAATGGGCGGTTGGAAAATTCAACTGAGAATATTGAGAAAAGCGCCTCGGAAGCTGTTCAACTTCCAAGGCGTGCTCAAAAACGGAAGAACTATTTCTGGGTTTTCGACGTTCGAAAACCGAAAAGTTCAGCTTCTGAGACGCTCGAAAACCAAGGTTCCACTGTATATACATTTTTGCAAAGCAACGTATCGTAACATAATGAATTTTTGTGCTATTTTCACAAATATATGCATTTTTCTTCACACTTTACCTTAATGGGTGTATTTCTGTACATATTATTTGGCTGAAGAACTGCACTGCAAAATCTGGAGAAGTGTGTGAATTTTGAAGCATGGCTGCGTTTCTGTCTGTATATTGTTTCAGAAAGTATGGATTTGGTAGGTTTATCTTTAAATGTGAGGTGAACAAAGTCATATCATATAATGGTATAGCCTCTCCTTGCACTGTAGTGGATCATAACAAGCAGTGCCGGTTCTAGCTAGGGGAAATGGAGACTGGGAGCAACAGGCTGGAGAACCTGAAACAGAACAGCCAGCATTGCACCCTTGCTTTATCCTTGTGCGGTTTCTTTACCAGGAAGTTCTGCCTCCCTCAGAGGATTGGACAGCATGGCACTGGGACTGCACTGCAAACCTGGGTCTCTGACTTGGCTGACCTCACCAAAAACACATATCTGGACAATAAAATCATGTGGTTAAAAAGGATTCCAGGAATTAGAACAAGCTAGATAGTTCCTTGACGCAGGTGGCGCTGTGGGTTAAACCACAGAGCCTAGGACTTGCCGATCAGAAGGTCGGCGGTTCGAATCCCCGTGATAGGGTGAACTCCCGTTGCTCGGTCCCTGCTCCTGCCAACCTAGCAGTTCAAAAGCACATCAAAGTGCAAGTAGATAAATAGGTACTGCTCTGGTGGGAAGGTAAACGGCATTTCCGTGCGCTGCTCTGGTTTGCCAGAAGCGGCTTAGTCATGCTGGCCACATGACCCGGAAGCTGTACGCCGGCTCCCTCGGCCAATAAAGCGAGATGAGCGCCGCAATCCCAGTCTCGGCCACGACTGGATCTAATGTTCAGGGGTCCCTTTACCTTTACTAGATAGTTCCTTGATGTGCTATAGACAGAAGATGCTTTGTAGAAATGAACCTGGTTCGCACAAAGGTCCTTGTCCTTCAGCTAACTAACCTCATGCCCTTTCCCTCATCGCCTGCAATACATGCAGCCATCATAACAGCAGAAAACAGTTGTACATACGGTGTTAATGACTTGCACTTTCAGCTCCTCTTCATCAGCAATTGCTTTCTCCTTGCTCACTTTCTCTGTTTCTACCCCGACCACCTGGATCAGTTTGTCAGCATCTTCATTCTTATGTTTCAGCTCCAGCTCTTGAACAGCAAGTTTGGCTTTCAGATCATCAACCTAAAAAGTCCAACAGGAAAAGAATCTCTAAAGCTGCACTGACAAGGGGTGCGGGTTAGAAGACTTATTTTGTGAACCCCCTCCCACAGTGAAATGCACTCTCCTGCTTTTGTTTTGCTTTTTTTCAGGGCACCTAAGAAACAGAGTGAAAATAATCATCCAGTCAGAGTGAGAGCAGGAAACATTGCTCTTACGCTGAATAGGCTTCATGGCATCATCATATCTGCTTGGTTATGTGGTACCATCAGGAAGTTAAGTAAGAGTGAAGGCAATGCTTCCTGCTCTCACTAAAATGGAGTTGTGATAAGAGACACAGTGCCAAATTTGATTGGCCGCCTCATGGCATGACGTCATTCTGCTGCCTAGACCTCTTAAAAATTGTGCCAAAGCTGCAGCTTAGCTAGCACCAGTGCATAAAAAGGTAAATGAAGGTGGAGTGGATTTACGAAACCATTTGCCCAAGCTTCAAAAATAAAACAAAATTGTGGGTGAAAAAGTCAGTCTGTTTCTGGCTAACTCCCTATAAATTATAGTAAAATCATTCCCCCGCCCCCAAACAGTGTTGGCAGATGTTGGGAAAGGGGTAAAATGAAATCAACACCACAGGGGGAAAGGGTTGAAAAAGCAAAACAGGATTGTTAATGAACCATAATAATCTAAGCAGGTCACTACAAGAACCTCTCACTACAGCTAAGTAGGTCACTGTCTAAGTACCTCTCACTACTGCAAAGTACAGCAACAACCCTGAAATGCGTAATATATGCCCTGCTTGCTGTGCACAACTTGCTCTAAATGGCTTGCGTTACCTTCATCCCTTTCGCCATCCCTCCCATCCTTCTGTGGCTAAACAGCAGCTTCAGAGGAACAATTAAATTGAGGAGGTGTGCAGCAGGGCAAGAAGCACCCACCTCCACAAGCCTGAAAACCACAGTCCAAAGTAGGCACCTGCCTGGCTGGTTTACCAAATAAAAAACTGCCAAGAGATCCAATCGTGTGTGGTTTAGTGTTCCAACTGCATATCATAAGGAGTTCCCCCCACTCCCCTCCAACCTAGGCAAGCTGAGGACCAAGAAAAAGCAAGACGCAGAGAGGAACACAACCTTCTCCCCCAGCCTTTCCTCCCATGAATGAAAACGCAGTTTGATGATGGGTTATTTTGTGTTGAAAAGTGAGTGCATGAGAAAGCGCTAAGTAGCCTCCCTCCCTCCTTCCATTATGATGTTTGGGCTGCCCACGCCAATTCTGGCTTTTGTAGAAAACGTGTGGAGAGAAACAAAGTCATGAAACTCCACCAAGCGACTAATCTGAGCCTGCTATCGCTTTATTATCAACATGCAGGGAGTATTAGGGAATGAATTAAACGTGGTTGGAACATGAACTGGTTGTTCATCTGGGAAAACTTTTAGTTGTGTGTGAATAATGAACTTCTTCACTGAGGGAATATGTTTAAGCATATGTTTGGAGGCAGGGGTGGGAGAGTCATCTCACAAAGAGCAACCCAAATTAGAGTTTTGTCCCAACGCGAAATACGGAACATTTGAATTGTTCACAATCCTGAGGGACCAAAATATAGCATCCAATATGCTACAGTGGTACCTCAGGTTACAGACGCTTCAGGTTACAGACTCTGCTAACCCAGAAATAGTACCTCTGGTTAAGAACTTTGCTTCAGGATGAGAACAGAAATCGCATGCCAGTGGCGCAGCAGCAGTGGGAGGCCCCATTAGCTAAAGTGGTACCTCAGGTTAAGAACAGTTTCAGGTTAAGAACAGACCTCCAGAACAAATTAAGTTCTTAACCCGAGGTACCACTGTACTAGCTATCTAATCTCGTTAAATTTGGTTGAAAATGACCAGCCACTAAAAAACAGTTAACAAATGTACAGATGGCAATTCTGTGTTAACACACATACCTGTGAGGCAGTACTCTGGAGTTTCATCAAACCATTCTCCAGCCTCTCAATTTTGGCAATAAGCTCTGTTCTTTTTTTAGCAAGCAGGTTCTGGTACAGTTTGATCTGTTCCAGGAAAGTCTTCGGGGTGGTATAATTATAGCGCCTCTCAGTAGCCAGGTAGACCTTGGACATTTCATTGACAGTTGTGTGGACAAATGACATAAACAGACTGATGGAGGACTTGACATCATTCTGAAAGAGGGACCACAGAGTAAGTTACCATTGTATGGAACAATGGGCAAGTACCAGAGATGCCGTGAATTGTCAAAGAGGAACCTTGCTAATTTGTTCATTTAGTTACGATTTTTACAAGCAATCTCAGTTTATATACATTTTGTCCTTTTTCTTGTTAGACAGAATTTGTACTTCATTGCTTCATTAATTGAGACATTTTTAATACTTTAATAGACTGTGATCCCAAGCCAAACCTGTATTTGGTCACCAGAGGTGACAAAAAAATTGCATGCAGGCAAGTGAGCAGACTGGCAAAGGAGGAACAGAGACCTCCATTTCCCTGTACCCAGCATAGAAATGCAGCAATCTGTATCAGGAGAACTGGAACTCTCTGTCCCCGCTCCCAAAAAAGCTAGTACTCTGCCCCCCCCTCCGACTAGTAAGTTTTGTTGGCTTATTTACAGGGCTCTCCTAAGCATACTAGGAAAGAGCCATGCATTTCCACACAAGCAACTATGGGAAACTCCAGCAGGAACAGCCACCAAGATCATACACATTATTTGCATTATTTGACAGGGACACACTTGGTGCATGGCTACAACTGAAAGTCACACAGTAAAATGTGACTTGTTTAAGACGTTTGCGTTTTGCTTAATTGCTTTTTTCAATCATTTTGAATTTTTACATCTGTTCATTTGAATTGACTTCACTTGATTCTTTTTGCTACTTCAAGTGCTGAATTACAAGAATTATAATAATCAAACTCAAGTTAAGAGTCAATTCATTTTAGTTAGTTTTCGTTTCATAAAACAAGCAAAACATGCACTTTAGTCAAAGCGTACACTTGTGCAAACCTGAATACTTTGAGTAAGTCCATTAAATTCACAGCTGCAGTTAATGGGACAAACTATGCCAAAATCAGGGGCCACAACTTTCTGTTTCCACAGTGTGCATATTTGACACCTGATTCAATTGTGTAAACGTTGCTATGTGGTAGCAAAAAGACTGTTGCTCTAAGGATCTGAGGTTTTGCCTGCCCCATTTTCCATTGTTTAAATATGCAACATGAGCTTTGCTGTATAACACTGTGCCTATTAATGTTTAATGTGCTTAGGATGGGAAATGAAAAGATAAAAGTCAAGGTAGGTGAATATTAGCAGTAACTAGTCTCAAGGGGACACTGATGTCAATACAAATTCTACAAACAAAATGAGTGCTGGACTTGTACCGCTCCGTTTTATCAGCTGCACATGTCAAAAATAAATAAATAAATGTGGTGGCAAGATTATTTCCAAGGAGTGAAAGCTCCAGGTGAAGACCTAGAAAGATGGGCTTTTAACAGAGTCACCTCACCTTTCTATGTGTTTGCAAGCAGACACTGGTGTGAAAAGGGATTCTAACAGGAAAAAGACCAATTTGCACCTCACTATAAACCACAGCTGACTGTCAGGGCTGCTTTTCTCCTTCTGATGCTGGGGCAGAGGAAACAATCCACAATCGGTAAGCCAAGAACAAACCTTGCCTACAAATTGTGGTCTGGTGGAACAAACTACAACCCCTGGTTTGGACATAACAGTAAGGCAGGGTTTGTGGCTGGTTTCTCCCCAGTGTGGAGGACCAAAGTGGGTGTGACTGGATAATACACAGTAAGCCCTGGTTTATGGCTCACAGTGACGTGCAAAGATGGCAAATGAAAGTAATAACGTAAAACACAGAAGTCAAGGTAAACAAGGTGTAAATGATAATAAGCATGCTATATTTTCAACCTATGCATAAACAAAGCCTGATGGCTATAGTGCCAATGAATGGATTTGCCATATTTACTGCAATCAATGCAGAACAAAAAGGTGCAACCTTGTCATGAATGTGAAAAGAAAAAAAAAACCAACCCCAAAATGAAAACAGGTAAATAATATGAGTAAGAAGTAAAAACTCAGCCCAGTTCTCAACAGCTTTCAATAGAGTTCTAGGAACACTTGAAATGCAGACATGTTTTATACAGCTGGATACAATACCATTATATTTTTACAGTTCGTGGATTTAGCCATTTGATGTCTCTGTATTATACAAGTTTTGTTTGAAAATTGTATTTTCAGTGTTTTGGTTTTTAAGTTTCACATCCATTACCAAGTCTGTCTGTCTCTCCCCTGGCAGCCCGCTGGGAGGGCAGAAGAAAGGGGTGCCCCACCCAAATTTTGGTTCTCACCACACCCACTTTGGGCTTTGGCCCTGCCCACTGCCAGCATGTGCCCTCTCAACAAGGAATGCAGCCCTCAACAGAACAAAAGGCTTCCCATCTCTGATCTGAACTCTGGTGTATAAATATACCAGGTCAGTCCTGAAGAACATGGAACCATTCATGGAACACAGGCAGAAACTGCCCTCCTTAGTACGAAGTTATGCTGGGGGGCACAACATTCATTGTAATGGCATTGATAGAAATGATACAGCTGTTAAGGGCGGAGTCACCTCTATTCCTTCCGTCTCCTCTAGGAACCTGGCACTGACAGATACCAGGGCATCTTCAGGCCATTCGTGAAACCAGTCAATGGCGGTGCAGTTCACTACAGCAGGGAATTTTCTTGCCCGCACACGGAGGGTGGACCCCACAGGAGAGAAACAAAGGATCACCTGGAATCAGGATGGGGTGGGGGAAACTCTCATTAAGAACGTAAGAAATATTATATAGAACAGCACAGGAGCAAGTTAAATCAGAACAGAATAACTACTTCTGTCTATTGCAATAACCCTTTTGTTCTACGAAGAAACCACAGTAGCTTAGGGTTGGCATACGCCTGGAATTTCCCAGACATATCTGGGATTCAGCCATCGGGAACTGCGTCCGTAAGGCAACCCATATCAGAAGTAGCTCTAAAACCTGAAAAAAAAGCTCAATGACTTTTCTGTCTGGGTTTTCATTTTCTGAAATATGGTAACCCTACAGTAGTTGAGCATTTGTTTTCCTCCCTCTGAGGTGTGGGGTAATGCCCCAGGACAAATGGGCTTGAGCATGCACAAACCATCCAGGGCAAATCCCCAGCTCTGTTTCATCAGCTGAAGAGAGGGGTGCAACCTAAGTCCAGTCAGCCACCAGGTTAAAAAGCCATTTTGCTACTCCTAGTGGCTATGCAGTGCAATTGAGGATCCCCTGGGCACTGGCAAAGCACAACACTTGAAGCACCTATAGCCTGTGTGGGATCTGGGAGCTGTGCCTTTGCATCTGTTGGGAGACTGAAAGTGATTTTAGGACACACCTCTTCTTTCATTGGATTTAGAGAGCTTGGGGGGGGAAAAACCTACCTAAGAAGAGAACTTCATAATGTTTCATTCTTCAGAATTTTATCATTACTTGCTCTTCCTCTGGAGCACGTCTTCACCTCAGTATGTGCTTTTAATAATATTTATTCTCCATTATAGGAAGACATACTTCAGAAGAAGCCCATTAAATATTATTTGTTTGCAGAGGAGCACCGTGGCAGGGAGAAGGAAAATCGGAACAAGCGCAGGAGGTTTGTCTCCTTTCACACACAAAGTGACCAGGGAAGAGAGACAAATTTAAAGAAAAGGAGAACACCCAAAACATAAGAATCTGGACCCTGCTAATTCAAAGCACCGGTTAAGTCACTCTGAGAAAAATCAGGGTAAATGGATACTAAATAATAGTGACTGCAGATCTGCAATGCATCCATCAATGGGGGCACAAAATAAGCCTCTTGGAGCAGGCCCTTTCAGCTGTTTCGACAACAGCAAAGGCCCAAAGCCTCAAACAGGAGCAAGACTTTGCCATGTGGATATTTACCACAGTAGCATGGACAATGACACATTTCAGAGGCTTTCATTCCTTTTATGAGATGATGTTCACTAAAGGCTCTCAGAAACAAGGCACAGAAACATTTGTATTAGGAAGGCCCCCCCCCCCACTTACATTTGAGGTCCTGTGGAAAGCAAATCCTTGTCATTTTCTACCCTTCATTTTTAAACTGTGATTTATTAAGTTCTGTGGTTAACAACAGAAGTATGTTTCTACGGCATGTGCTCGAACCACTGTAAGTATAATCTTTTGCAAATCCCATAATCTCCTGATGAGACAGACAAGCACCACTGGAAGGGCACTAGATGTGCAGCCTATGCCAGTGAATGCTTGCCCCCCCCCTTCCCACTGATAGCTGATGGAATGACTTGAAGTATCCTTCATTGTTACTGGCATCTGTTAATGCCAGCAATAGCTTCCCCCCCTGCCCCACTTCAGATATTCCTGGGTACTCCATTTAGGTCACGGTATTATAAAACAACGTTCCAAGACCTGCTTCAATTTTAGCATCAGATTCACTTCCTCTTGAGCCTTTCACCCCACATAAACAGTGCTGGCCTAGGACATTTTTGTGACTTGCACCAGAAACCCAAAGGCAGGGACTTTTCCTCCCAACACTTCCAAAAGGGACATTGCTTTATAAAGTCTTGCTGCACCGTTCAGCCACAAGTTCCTGCTTTCATCTTCCCAACACGCCCAACAGTGTGAATGGCAGAGATGGTACTTTAGTCTCAACCATACACACAGTCAAAATTTAGTATGTCCCTGTTGTACAAAGATTTTGGAATGAAAACAACCACAACCACCCTGTGTTCAGGAAGAAGGCGACCTTCTCACCTTCAGCTGCCGACGGACTTTGTCAATAAAGAACTTCCAGCAGTTTTCCCTAGTATCCTGCATGCCCATGGACTTCACTTGGGGCCTCATGGAGCTAATAATGTTTTCCACTTCATCATCCTGGAAGAGCCCTGGGATCTCACCAGATGCCAGGAGGTCATTAATCAACACCAAGAACTGCTCCTCAGCAACCTGCGAGTCCGTCATGAGGAACACGGTGGGGGTGTTCTTCACAGCAGATTTGATGTACTGGGAAGCCAAGTCAGCCTGGACCACAGAACAGACACATGTCAGTTTCTTACATTAAAAAAAAAGAGAGAGAAGACGCTTCCTTTTTTTTTTGAAGTGGAGTTATTCCTCTTAAAAGTTCCCAACACTGATATGGGAAAGAGGCAGCTTTCCTTTTGTGAAAGATGGACCACAAGAGGAAAAGCTAATCTTCAGATCTGTACGCCATTTTGGAAAGCCCTATTTGGGCCTTCTCTTCCCCACACAATTTCCAGAGCCTGTTGCCTCTGCCCATTCTACTGGGTTGGGAAGGTGAACCTCAGCACCACAGAGAGACTCTTCTGGAGGCTCCAGTGTGATATGGAATCCTGATCTTCCGGGGTTCTAAATCACATGGGGAGTCACCATGAGCCTAGCAGGCCCCCCCCCCACTGCAGAAGTTCACCTTCCCAACATCTGCGAGATGATGAAGCCGGTGACAGGGGTGGGGCCAACAGGCTTTGTTGCAGGGATGGCAATTTCAGTTTCTCTCAGGTTCTCATTTTTCCTGTTCAGTTCTCCACATCAGTTTGCATTAAAAAAACCCTCCAAAGTTCTCATGAAAATTTGTCAGCAATATCAGTGTGTATTTCTCCTGAAATGTATTTTTCTTTGTATGCAATTTTGTCTAATATACATTTTTTTGGCAAGCAATTTCCCCCATTACAATATATTTTGAAAGTTATGTTAAGGGGGGAAAAGCATTTATTCACACTTTCCCCTACTATATGCACTTTTGTACAGATTGTTTCGCTGGAGAACTGCTTCACAAAAGAAGTTCAAATTACGGTTCACACATTGTTTGGGTAAATGGGAATCAGATAGTTTTATCTTTTTAATTGCAAACTGAATCAACACCTCCCTCATCCTTACTGTGACCCCTTTATTTTGAACAAGATTCCTGAACAGAGCTACGGTCACACAGCCACATCTTTAAACTGCAGAAAGGGAGCAGCTGCAAGGATGCACTTCTTTGATCTGGGGCTCGTCTTGCCAAGTGTTTCCCTTGCCAGAGCGATTGCAGGGAGGAAACACAAACCAGCATATTCACTAGTGAACACTAGGTGCCACTCTTGCACTTCCCAAGCAGGCTGACACAATGGCAGGAGTTTCCTCTGTCTGCTGCTCAGTGTCAGAACACATACATTATACTACTACTACTACTAACAATAATAATAAAAAATATTTATACTCTGCCCTCCCCAGCCAGAGCTGGGCCCGGGCAGCTAACACCATTAAAATCACAGTAAAATAATAATAATAATAATATAAATATAAATATAAAATAAAATAAAATAAAAAAATCAATTTAAAATACAGGTTAAAATGCAATTTAAAATGCAGCCTCATTTTAAAAGTAGCCCATAGATCAAAACATGCATCTGACCAAAGAAGTTTGGAGAAGCGCAACGGCTGTCATAACACTAGAACCTATGCTTGGATACAGAACTGATGTGTGTTACCAAAGCTAAACATAGCCACTTATTCCCTCTCCGCCCCCGCTGAAAAGAAAACTACCACAGTGCACATACCTCAGATCACAATGTGGGGCAGAGGGACTGAGCAACCAGAGGTGTGTACAAAAAATACCCAGTCAGCTTTTTAAAAGGTTATGTTCCTCACTTGCACTTTCCTTGCTTGAAAAATATGTATGCAAGTTAGTCCCTGACTCAGCTCCATAGACATGGGAAGCCAAAGCAAATGATTCTAAGAATGAGACCAAGGTCAGTCCTCGGATGAGATGAGGTGAAGCAATTTGCCTCAGGTGGCAAATCTGCCACACACAACACCCCGCTGTTGCCAGCCCTGCCAGATTCGCCGCTGCCACAACACCTTTGCCCTTGCCATTGTATGGGAGCAGCCTTTGGCGAGGGTGCAATTGCAGTGGCGTGGCCAGTGGCAATAGGGCCATGGCGGCAAGGCAGGGAAGGGACGTTTTGCCTACAAAACCTCCCAGGCTGCATCTGAACAGAACTCTTCAGGCCACAAAACCGAAGGCCAAATCCTACAACCTTCTCTATGTGCAGCAGCTGCAGCGTTGACAGGCAGTCCATGTCTTGCCTTGCAGCCAATTTTAAAAATGTTCATGGCAGGCATAGAGTATGTATGAAGTGTTACTGTGCTAGGGCAACAGAGCGCTTTAATCCACTTTAACTGCACAAACCTAAGGTTCTCGCATGCACCTGAATCCCTCCTGCAAAATAACGACCAATCTAGAGGCATTCTGGGTATCAGGGATTTGGCACCAGTTATGGTTCTTTTTCTACTGGGACACCCCCTAGAGAAAACCACATTGCTTCTCACTTTGAGGTCTGGAATCCCATAGCCTTTCTTCAGTGTGATCTGAAACACATCCAAGGCGCTGATATAGGCTGCCAACCGAGACAGGCTCTGCTTGCCACTCCCTCCTACGCCCACTAGCAAAGCGTTCCCTCTGGGAGACTCTAAGATGCGATTGATCCTGCAGACGTGGGATACAGCATCATCAAACAGCACCTGCAACAGCCAAGGAAGGATTATTAATAGCACAGCCCACAATAATACAGAAGTCTAACATTATGGCCTATATACCAATCAATTTTAGCATGGATTTTATTAATATGGGCTACTTTGTTCAGCCCACAACTGATGCGTCCTGTCCTAATTTGTTATCTGGGTTTTTTGGAACAACAAATAGCGCACACTCCCCCCCCCCAACTTAAACATGATGTCCCTGTAGTTTTTTTGGATAAATGTTTCACAGCGCCATTTATCTTAGCTAATGCCCCACCTGACTATTTCCACCCTTACTGGTGCATTTCTCTTTTATAATTTTAAAATAACCACCTATTTACTCAACTCCACTGGAGCACACCATTTCTGCTCCTCTCCCACCCCCAACTTTGTACAACTCAGGACATTTTGCATTCAGAACTTCAATGGATTTAAGCTATTGACTGCAGGAATATGCTAAATCAGGGGTCAGCAAACTTTTTCAGCAGGGGGCCGGTCCATTGTCCCTCAGACCTTGTGGGGGGCCGGACTATATTCTGGAAAAAGAAAAGAAAAGAACGAATTCCTATGCCCCACAAATAACCCAGAGATGCATTTTAAATAAAAGCACACATTCCACTCATGTAAAAATACGCTGATTCCCCAGACCGTCCGTGGCCGGATTTAGAAGGCGATTGGACCGGATCCGGCCCCCGGGCCTTAGTTTGCCTATCCGTGCTAAATGAATGGTGGCAAGAACTTAAGACTACACCTTTAAGCCTAAGAGAAAGACCACCACCCCTTTCAGGACCAGCGTGGTAATTGCCATCTTCTCCCTGGGTTTTAGCTCCAGCTTCACTCACCAAATTCATCACTGCATTGACCTCGTTGTAGCTGTCCAGGGCTTCTGTAAGCAGCTTATTCAGAGACTGAATGTTAGAAACTGGGAGATACTTGGGATCGCCAATGCCCTGAGCAAAGTGGCAATAAATATTTGGCTTCGCAAAGACAACATTGTCACCCAGCTCCTGCAGAAAGGACAAACATAATCCCATAAGCTGCTTTTTACCTTTAAGGATGGCAAACATTTGGACTGGGTGCAAGTGTATGGGGGTGATGGGAGGGTCAGTCGCTGAACTCTGTGTTATCCCTCCATCTCTGCTACAGCAGCTAGTGCCTATTCGAAATGGTAACTGTGATATAGCTGTGATTTGGCATGAGGAAGGCAGGATGTCAGCAGATGATGCTGGATCAGCATCTGGACTCCTTGGGCAGCTGCCAGGGCCCCAGGGCCTTTCCTGGGCTCCCGTGAATTATTTTTCTAGCCTCACACTCGAAGCAGCAATCACTGGGACTAGCCACCCTTTAAATTCTCCACAATGGTGAAAATTTGGTGTTGGTGAAAATTTTTATAGGAGGCTTAGATCCCGCTGTCCAATGCCACTTGGGGTGCTGCCATCAAAGCCAGATAAGGTACCTAGATCCCATTGACAGAGAGGGGGGAAAGGGCCTTTTGTTCAGGGCTGCCTCAAATCAGGAGCCAGCCCTGGACATTTTCAAATGTTCTAGGATTCTTGTTTTAAGGAAGCCTATGCGGATTTGGATGAAGTTTCAAATAAGTTTGTTCCCAGTCATGCTTCTACTTATTACAGTGGTACCTCGGGTTAAGTACTTAATTCGTTCCGGAGATCCGTTCTTAACCTGAAGCTGTTCTTAACCTGAAGCACCACTTTAGCTAATGGGGCATCCTGCTGCTGCCGCGCCGCCGGAGCACGATTTCTGTTCTCATCCTGAAGCAAAGTTCTTAACCTGAGGTAATATTTCTGGGTTAGCAGAGTCTGTAACCTGAAGCGTATGTAACCCGAGGTACCACTGTAATATGGACCGGACTGCAGGTATCCCGGCAGAGCCCACATTCACCCTTGAATCTAGTGTATCAGCTGAAGAATGACAGAAGAATGACTACCCTACCTCAAAGAATTTTTTGCAAGTAGCCATCATGACCCGGCCAAAGCTCTCCTGATCTTTTTCCTCCACAAGTTTGTCACAGTAAACCCTTGTGGCTTCGTGCAGCCACAGTCGGACCAGGTCCACCGGCACTCGGAGGCATTCGGCCGTGGAGAAGAGAAGTCCCTGCCAAAGACAGAAAACGCTTCCAGCACTGGCTGCCTGGTCCCATAAGGCAACAGTGCTGCTTTCTGGCAAATGCGCTGCTGAAGCAAGCACAGGCAGCAGAGACTTCTGATGGCTTCAAGAAGCAGAGCCCTTCCATCTTGCTTATCCTCAACATGTTTGCGTTGCCCTCTTCTGCCCAGTGCAAACACTGTGATAAGCTATAAGGATTTCCCCCTATGTGACAGTTCAAATAATAATAATAAAAAAATAAATTTTATTTATACCCCGCCCTCCCCAGCCAGAGCCAGGCTCATGGCGGCTAACAACAGTAAAATTACAGTAAAAACATAATGGGGGGGACCCAATTTAAAATACAGGTTAAAATGCAATTTAAAATGCAGCCTCATCAAAACCATAAGGGGAGGGAAACATAAGGGTCAGACTGAGTCCAAACCAAAGGCCAGGCAGAAAAGCTCTGTCCTGCTGGTCCTGCGGAAAGATGTCAAGTCCCGCAGGGCCCTAGTCACTTGTGACAGAGCGTTCCACCAAGTTGGAGCCAGTACTGAAAAGGCCCTGGCCCTAGTTGCGACCAATCTAACCACCTTGCAACCTGGGACCTCCAAAATGTTGTCATTTGTGGACCTTAAGGTCTTCCGCGGGGCATACCAGGAGAGGTGGCCCCATAGGTACGTGGGTCCTAGGCCGACGTAGGTCCTAGGCCAAGTGCTTCCCAAAGGTGCTTACAGACGCAGATCCCACAAACCCAGAGGAATGCTATGAGAGGTATTGAGAGTGTGGGTTCTGCCTTCATTACTTAAAATGTCAGCATATAAAAGTTTACTATGGGAAGGAGCCCACCACCACCACCGCTGCTGCTACCTCTCTGGGGGGGAAATTACCAGGCCTTGGGGATGAAGTATTGGGAATTGTGGTTGCTTAGCAATGACAGTTATAACACACTCCAGTTTCTGAACCTGCTAGCATGGCCACACTGAGGTTGATGGGGCTAGAGAGGGAAGAATAGTCTCTGTGTGCTTGAGCATGCAAGTGTCTAGGTGAGTATACAATCCGACCATAACTGGAGGGCACCAGATAGGCTACCCTTGATTTAAAGGAATAGCACATGGCATATACCTTTTGGATAGCTCAGTTGGCTAGAGCATGGTGCTGATATTGCCAAGGTTGCAGGTTCGATCCCCATATGGGATAGCTGCATATTCCTGCATCACAGGGTTGGACCAGATGTTACTCAGGGTCCCGTCCAACTCTGCCCTTCTATGATTCTATGATTTGTGGGTCGTTATTCCCAAGACTGATTGGCTGGCATTTGGGCACTCTTTGCAGTGCTCCAGTCGCACAACGGAGTACCCGGCCCACTGCTCTGAATCTGACAAGTGCCATGGCAAAAGCAGCACTTCACTCGCCTGCCACAAAGCCACATTGTAACAAAACAAAGGGATCACTGAAAACTTGAGAAAGGAGGGACAACAACATGGATGGCAAGCTTTGCATTTCCAAGAAAGCTTGTTGTTCCCCAGGGCCCTTGTGTTTACGGCAGTTACATGGGTGTTAACAGATTGCATTTCCTTATGCCAGAACAGAACGCCTCGGGAAATGTCATACTGTATAAATTCACAATGGCTGTAAGAAGAACAGTCATGCTGAATCACGGAAGGAGGACTGCGAGCTGTAAAAGGCATGAACCGCTTCTGAAAGTGGAGATGATACGGGGAGAAAACAGAGGCAAGGCAGGGACACCTCTATATAAACATGACTTGCTGGAAGCTCTGTGGATCTCTCTTTCCCTATCCCTTTGAAATAGGTAGGGGAATAGGATGCAGGGGCAGAAGGCAATTGACTCAAGGATTCAGAAAGAGAGCAAAAGGGTTAGGAGGCAGTTACGCTCTGCATCCTACCATCCATGGGGCTCTTCACACTTCTCTGAGCAAGTTGGAAAGGCTAAGATGGGCCTCCCCTAGGATGCTGGTGAAGCAGCACATCGGTCTCAATCACCTTCAGCTTGAAATCAGCATGGCTAATACGGGTGGTCAGTCCTTGAGTCAAAATCCATTCCTTTCCCCTTCAGAAAGGAAGTAAGCCAGCATGGCTTTGGTTGGAGAGACCAATTTTGCTTGCCTTCCGTTTCCTAAGCTGGGTGTCCTCTGAGGACACAGGTATACTCTATAATGGCCTTAACAGACTAGATCCGCCGCCCCCCCCCACCGTCCCCAGCCAGTGGGACTATGTTTTGCCCACGCTATTCCTAGGGAATAGGGAAAGAGAAATCCACACTCATAGCAAAGTGCAAATCGCTATGCAGAAGTGACATTGTACCTGGAAGATGTTAGAAAGATCCCGGAGATTGAAAACGTAGTGGAATTTGATGGCCGTAGGAAGAAAGGTTGATGTGATTTTCTGATGCAAGGCTGTTGTGGAGAAATACAGCAGATATACATGAAAATGAGGGGCTGTTTGTGTGACTTGAACCTGAACTAGAAAACAGAGCAAAGAGAGGACAGTAATCATGGAAAGCATGAACCATGGCAAGGTTTTCTACTTTTGCAAGGGCTTACCTAGAGCTGCAGAAACAAGCTGTGAATGAATCTTTTGAACCACCATGGGGACAGTTCGGAGGGCCAAGTGCTGACCCAGGATGGTGCTGTAGATAGCCATAAGAGCATCTTGTCCTGGGAAACTCACCGCAAACACACAGAAATGTCGCTGCAACAAAAGGCATTCATGAAGATCAGGTTGGGCAGCACTCTCTTAAACAAAAGGGCACATTTTAATTCTCTAAAAGAAAGCCAAAAAACCCAGACACGATCTGCTTTTCTGCTTCCACTTGGGAAGAGGAGACCAAATCCAAAGAAGCAAACGTTGCAGGGGTGTAGCAGATGCCTTTGACCGAAACCCCTACAACAGGGGTCTTTGACAGGTACCTGGAGTCTCGAGTCAATGGTGAAGGATCCAGAAGTTGGATTCATACATGCAACATACTGGCAGTTGTGAATATCCTTCAGTGTCAGCTTGGTTCTGTCATACCTAACAGAAATAAGCAAGAAAGAGACACGATTCTGAGACGCAACTCTTGCACAAAGCTCCGTATCCACTTATATTTATGAAGTCTCATCTATCTTGCACGTACATTTATGGAAAATGAGGACAAAGGGCAAAATGAAGACTTCTTTTCATGACCTCCTCTCATTAAGAGAACACGAATGAGATTTTGAGAGATACATCAACTCTGTGGAAGCACAAGCTGGAGATTGTTCCCAAGGGAAGCATGATAGGATTTGAAGATCTACTTAGCTAATCTAATTTAGCTAATCCAGTGGAATCTCCACAGTGGTCATTTGCACACACTTTGCAGGAAGCGAACATTCAAACACTCTGTTTTCTCTAGATTACACTGGATTTTTATGTATTAAAACATCTACCCCAGACGAATAAAGGAAATAGAGCGAAGGGTGTGTGTCCAAGACCAGCCTGCATTTCCTGTCTTTGGCTGCAAGATGGCAACATTACCATGGCGTATGTTCATCCACTTCCGGAGAACACATGACTCCCTCATAATTATAAATATGCATGTACATGGTGTGTGTGTGTGTGTACACAAATGTATAAATATGTTGCACATTACTGGGTTAAGCACAATACTTTCTGAGTTCCGATTCCTTACTTAAGCCAAATGAAGATTTTGCAGGGCTGATGATATTCCTGCTTGGACACAGAAAGCCTAACTTATTTTCTTTTTGGGGGTATGTTGTGGGAACACCAAAGGGGTAGGCGGTAGAATTTGATACAATGTTACAAAAACAGATCTCGGTCCGACTCCTCTGGACTTGTTCAGAGGTCTACAGAAGCAGACATTTTACATTCTGCACATCTAATAATAGTGTGCTGTAACTCCCCCACAAAAGCCAGGTGTCCATCACAGAAATCTAGCCTTGTGTTGGACATGGTATACAAGGAAGCTACTTTTATTTTATTTTTTTGGAATATACTATATAGATTGGAGTTGAAGGTGTGGAGTCAGTTCAAAACAGAGAAAGTGTGAGAGCAAGACTTCAAAACTTTACAGTAAGAGGGTGGTGTCATGCTTGCATGTACCCACTTCTATTGCATATATTTAATTGCCTTTTGGATCGTCGTGATTCCAGAATCCCTGTCACAACCGAGATTACTAGTAGAAAATGAGAATGTCTTTTGGGTGTATATATGTAGCGCATGAAGTTCCACAACATTCAACTGTGCCATTCAAATATGCGTGTTGACCAGGAGTCACGTGACAAAGTGCATTCCTACCAGTGTCCATGGTCCATGTGTTGCCTGATTAACGTATGAGGAGCCACAGTGCCATATTTGTCAACTTCTGGCATGTTCATATCATCTATGAAGTAGATGAGTTTCTTGGTACCAGGGGGCCCAAAGTTCCTGCCGGATTTCTTCTCCAGGGGCTTCTCAAGAATAGCTGCATTAAAAAAAGAAGACCATGCAGAAACAAATGTCACAGGGTCTTATTCTGGCAATCAGGTAAAGCTTTCCTCAGCTCCATCCTGTTATAAAGGCAGCTCTAAGCATGCCTGTTCAAAAGTGAATAGCATGATAATGATGATGATGATGATGATGATGATGATGATAATGATGATGATAATAATAATAGTAATAATAATAATAATAATAATAATAATTTTGCTATTTATATGCTGCCCAACTAGCTGGGTTTCCCCAGCCACTCTGGCTGGCTTGCAGAATATATATAACATAATAATGCATCAAACATTATAATCGGATTTATGTGGGAAAGGCAGTCTTGTATCAGTGGGGAAGGAGAGATGATCTTACTGAGGGGGCAGGCAGCTTAGCCACACAAGACCCCCATGAGAACAGAAGCTGACTAGTTTGAAGGGAGAGTGGAGTAGCTCATGGACAGGCAGACCCATTTGAAGAGCTTTTCACATTAACACATCCAGGGTGAGGGAATGTGCATGGAGCACGGTGCAACAGATGATGGTGGAGGATGGCAGCACGACTGCAAATGTTGGCAGGCTTCGTCTTCTTTGCATAGAATGGAGAGGTTTGATCTTCTTGCAGTCCATGGGACTCTCAAGAGTCCCCTCCAGCACCATAATTCAAAAGCATTGATTCTTCAGCGATCAGCCTTCTTTATGGTCCAGCTCTCATTTCCATACATCACTACTGGGAATCCCTACAGAGAAGACTCCCTGGAAAAGACCCTGATGTTGGGAAAGCTTGAGGGCACAAGGAGAAGGGGACGACAGAGGACGAGATGGTTGGACAGTGTTCTCAAAGCTACCAGCATGAGTCCAGAGCACACCAGGCACTCCTATCTTCCTTTTTTTTTTATTTTATAAAATTTTTATTGGTTTTTCCACATATAATATAGAACAATACAAGAAACAAACACAAACAAACAAACATACAAACATGTATAATTTCATAGATTTTTTCATATACCCAATTTCAGCGACTTCCCCATGCCCCCCTTTTCTGCATCTCTATTTTAAAACTTTTTTTTCCAGCAACCCCTGATCCAAATTATTATTAATTCCTTTCTTTAACCTCTTTCTTTCCTCTTATCCAATCATTTATCGCTGCAAATCTGTTATGCTTTACCCAAGACATTTTAGCACTCAATAATTTTACAACTATTTTTAAGATAAAGTTTAAATTTCTTCCAATCTTCTTCCGCCGTCTCTTTCCCTTGGTCACGGATTCTGCTCGTCATCTCTGCTAGTCCCATATAATCGATCACCTTCGTCTGCCACTCTTCCAGTGTGGGTAGTTCTTGTGTCTTCCAATACTTTGCTAGTAGAACTCTCGCTGCTGTTGTAGCATACATAAAAAACATCCTATCTTTCTTTGACACCAATTGGCCTACCATGCCCAGGAGAAATGCCTCTGGTTTTTTATGAAAGGTACACTTAAGCACCTTCTTAATTTCATTATAGATCATTTCCCAGAAGGCCTTAATCCTTGGGCACGTCCACCAAAGGTGATAGAAAGTACCTTCAGTTTCATTGCATTTCCAACATTTATTATTGGGCGAATGATAAATTTTTGCCAGCTTGACTGGGGTCATGTACCACCTATAAATCATTTTCATAATATTTTCCCTTAAGGCATTACATGCCGTAAATTTTATACCGGTGGTCCATAACTGTTCCCAGTCAGCAAACATAATGTCATGACCAATGTCCTGTGCCCATTTAATCATAGCTGATTTAACCATTTCATCCTGTGTATTCCATTTCAGCAGCAAGTTGTACATTCTAGACAGATTCTTCGTATTGGGTTCTAACAATTCTGTTTCTAATTTTGACTTCTCCACCTGGAAGCCGATTTTCCTGTCCTGTTTAAAGACTTCATTTATCTGATAATAATGTAGCCAATCTCTTACTTTAAACTTCAATTTCTCATAACTCTGTAATTTCACATTTCCACCTTCTTGTTCTACAATTTCCCAATATTTTGGCCATTTAGATTCCATATTAAGTTTTTTAACTTCCTTAGCCTCCATTGGTGACAGCCACCTAGGGGTTTTATTTTCCAACAAATCTTTATACCGAATCCAAACATTGTATAATGCTTTCCTTACAATATGGTTTTTGAAGCTTTTATGGATTTTTACCTTGTCATACCATATATATGCATGCCAACCAAATCTATTATTGAACCCTTCTAGGTCCAAAATGTCTGTGTTCTCAAGAAGTAGCCAATCTTTCAGCCAGCAAAAAGCTGCTGCTTCATAGTAAAGCTTTAAGTCCGGCAGGGCAAACCCCCCTCTTTCTTTTGCATCAGTTAATATCTTAAATTTTATTCTGGGCTTTTTGCCCTGCCAGACAAATTTCGATATATCTTTCTGCCACTTCTTGAAACAATCCATTCTGTCCACAATCTGCAATGTTTGAAACAAAAACAGCATTCTTGGCAAAACATTCATCTTAATAACAGCAATTCGGCCTAACAAGGAAAGTCTCAAATTTGACCATATTTCCAAATCTTTCTTAATTTCTGTCCAGCATTTCTCATAATTGTCTTTAAATAAATTCACATTCTTAGTTGTTAAATTGACCCCTAGGTATTTCACCTTATTTGCTACCATTAATCCAGTTTCACTCTGAAACTTCTCTCTTTCCTCCACTGTTAAATTCTTTCCCAATACCTTTGTTTTTTGTTTATTTAACTTAAAACCTGCCACTCGACCAAAAGCTTGTATTGTCTCCAAAACTTTTTTTGTACTAGTGTCTGGCTCTTGCAAAGTTAAAACTAGATCATCTGCGAACGCTTTCAACTTGTATTGTTTAGCTCCGACCTGAATCCCTTTAACCAGCTGGTCACCTCTGATCATATTTAGTAAAACCTCCAGAACAGGTATAAAAAGTAGTGGGGATATTGGGCACCCCTGTCGTGTCCCTTTTTCAATAGCAATTTGTTCAGTAACCACGTTATTTACAATTAGTTTTGCTTTTTGTTCAGAATAAATTGCACCTATACCATTCTCAAAACCTTGGCCCACCCCCATT
The DNA here is from genome assembly GCF_027172205.1 of Podarcis raffonei. Classification (NCBI taxonomy): domain Eukaryota; kingdom Metazoa; phylum Chordata; class Lepidosauria; order Squamata; family Lacertidae; genus Podarcis; species Podarcis raffonei. Next base: position 31,750,042 of record NC_070603.1, on the reverse strand, counting down.
CCTTTGAGATTCTTTTTCATAAAACTCCAAGAAATATTGTCAAAGGCCTTCTCAGCGTCCACAAATATTAATACTGCCTTAGTGTTAATGTTATTCTCAAGTAGTTCCATAATGTCTATTATATTCCTCACATTGTCAGATAAGTGTCTTCCTGGGAGAAAGCCAGCCTGGTCTTTATGAATCTCACCCACCAAAACCCTCTTCAGTCTTTTTGCCAAAATGTCTGCAAAGATTTTGTAATCCACGTTAAGCAATGATATAGGGCGGTAGTTCTTAATTTGGTTCTTTTCCTTCTCAGATTTTGGTATAAGTGTAATATAAGCTTCTTTCCACGATTCAGGTGCCTTCTTCCCCTCTAAAATTTCATTACAGACTTCCTTAAACGGTTGAATCAACCAGTCTTTCAAAGCTTTGTAATATCTGGAAGTCAGGCCATCTGGTCCTGGAGATTTTCCCAATTTCATGTTTTGAATGGCTCCCTCTATTTCTTGCTCAGTTATTTTCTGGTTCAAAATCATTCTACTTTGATCAGATATTTTTTGTAGTCCATACTTTTTAAGAAATTCTTCCATCTCTTTTTCCTCCACCGGCCCTTGTGCATAAAGTTTCCTGAAATAACTCTGAAAGCAGTTTCTAATCTCATTTGGCCTAAAGATGTTCTTTCCTTCAACCTCTAGGCTTGTAACCGTGTTTAACTTTTGTCTCTTCTTCAATTGCCATGCCAGAAGTTTCCCACATTTGTCTGCCGATTCAAATGTCTTTTGTCTCATTTGCTTTATTTTCCATTCTATCTCCTGATTCATCAATTCCATATACTGTCTCTGGTAAAACTTTATTTCTCTTAAAATTTCATGAGACTTTGGCTTTGATCTCAATTTCTTTTCACCTTCTTTTATTTTTTCCAAAATTTTATTTTTCTTTTCATTCTGCCTCTTCTTTTTCAGGGTATTCTGCTGTATCAGAAATCCTCTCATAACCGCTTTACTTGCGTCCCAAATTGTTCTTTTTTCCACCTCTGTTTTCAGATTTATCTCAAAGTAGTCCTTAATAGATTTCTGGGCCTTTCTGTACACCTCTTCATCTCTAAATAGGGAGTCATTCATCCTCCATCTAAAGGAGCCAGCCGTTGTTGTGTTCATTTCCATCTTTACGGCGTTATGGTCGGAGCAAGTTTTTGGGCAGATTTCCACTTTCTTTATCTTAGGTGCCATTCCACTAGTTACCCAGATTTGATCAATTCTGGTCCAGGTCAATTTTGCTTCGGAGAAAAAAGTTCCCTCTCTCTCCAGAGGGTTTCTTGTTCTCCAAATGTCAATCAGGTCCATGTTATCTGTCATTTCAAAAAAAAGTCTTAGGTAGCCTCCCATCCTTGGAAACCACCTGTCTTAGTGCTTTATCCATATTTGTAGAGACCACTCCATTCATATCTCCCATCATGATTATATTATAATCCAAATAGTCCATTAATGTCTCATGTAGTTTCTTAAAGAACTCTGACTTCCCTTCATTCGGAGCATAAATCCCAATTATCAATAATTTTTCTCCTTGGACTTGTATTTCTATTGCCAAATATCTTCCTTGTTCATCTTTAAATATCAGCTTCGGGGCCAATTTTTCCTTAGCATAAATCACCACTCCTCTTTTTTTCACCTGATCTGATGAAATGAATTCCTGTCCCAGTCTTTTGTTAACAAGTAATTTTCTATGTGTTCTGGTCACGTGGGTTTCTTGCAAACAAATCAAATCCAATTGTTCCTTTTTTAAAATATGGAAAACCTCACGTCTTTTTCTGGGGAGGTTCAAACCGTTACAATTCCAGCTTAAAAATTGTAGAGCCATGTTGTTGCTTACTTTGTTGCTCCTCCAACTGCCCCCAGCAATTGTTCTTCCTTTGTTGGGGTCTGAAGTCCAAATGTCAAGTTCGATATATCCGCTAAGTCCTTAGCCTCAGTAGTCAGGTCCACCACTCCCTTCACCAGGTCTTCTTGATTTTTTTCCAGAAACTGTTCTTTATCTTGCACTGTTTTTATTTTAATTTTTTTCCCTTTATAATTAAAAGACAGGCCTTGAGGGTACTCCCATCTGTATATTATGTTGTTCTTCATCAACAAGGTGGTCAAATCCCTGTAGTAGGTTCTTACTTCCAAGATATATTTAGGAATATCCTTATAAATCTGAACAAAGGAGTCTTCAATCTCCAGAGATCTTTGATATTGTAAATTCAATATTTTATCTCTCTCCTCCTTAGATCTCAAAGTTATCAGGCAATCCCTTGGCTTCTTTTTATTCTGTCTTCTTCCCAGTCTGAAGGCCGTAACTATCTTGAATTCCTCCTCTTTCAAATTCACTTGCCAAAAATCCGAGAATTCTTTGGTGAGGTACTCTGCCAAACTGTCCTGCTCACTTTCTGGCACGGCTCTCAGTCTCAAGTTCCTCTCCTTTCTCTGAAGATCTATTAAGGACAGGGCAGCCTCATGTTCCTCTAGCTTTTTGCAAACAGGTTCTAATTTAACTTGCGTTGATTCGGCTATAGTTTTTGCCTCTTCAGCAGTCTTACGAATTGCAACATTTTCTTCAATTAATTTATTTATAGTCTCTGTATTAGATGCAACACTTTTAGTGTTCAGGTCAAGCTTCTCCGATAGCTCTGTTAATTGTTTAGAATTTTCTGTACCTTGTTTAGTCAAAGCCTCTAATGATTCATTAATTTTTATTAATGCTTGTGTCACTGTATCCATCCCTCTTTCCTGCCCTTCTACACCTGCAAGGGCTAGGCCTGATATGGAGCCTCTTCTCCTTTGTGCAATTTTTGTTTTTGCTCTTGTTTTTATCTCATCCTCTTGGCCTCTCATGTCCCAAGGTCGTTCCCACAAGAATTGTTTCCAAATGGAAAGCTCCACTAACTTATTCCTTACACTGTTAAATTTTCCCTCAGCCCTCTAGAGGGAGCGATTCACAGTTCAAAGTACAGGGAAACAAAGAAAAAGAAAGCGAAAAATGCAGGCACTCCTATCTTCCACTGCCTCCTGCAGTTTGGTCAAACTCATGCTGGTAGCTTCGAGAACACTATCCAACCATCTCGTCCTCTGTCGTCCCCTTCTCCTTGTGCCCTCCATCTTTCCCAACATCAGGGTCTTTTCCAGGGAGTCTTCTCTTCTCATGAGGTGGCCGAAGTATTGGAGCCTCAGCTTCACGATCTGTCCTTCCAGTGAGCACTCAGGGCTGATTTCCTTAAGAATGGATAGGTTTAATCTTCTTGCAGTCCATGGGACTCTCAAGAGTCTCCTCCAGAACCATAATTCAAAAGCATCAATTCTTTGGCGATCAGCCTTCTTTATGGTCCAGCTCTCACTTCCATACATCACTACTGGGAAAACCATAGCCGGGAGATAGGTAAAGGTAAAGGGTAAAGGGACCCCTGACCATTAGGTCCAGTTGTGGACAACTCTGGGGTTTTGGCGCTCATCTCGCTTTATTGGCTGAGGGAGCCGGCGTACAGCTGGTCATGTGGCCAGCATGACTAAGCCGCTTCTGGCGAACCAGAGCAGCACACAGAAACGCCATTTACCTTCCCGCCGGAGCGGTACCTATTTATCTACTTGCACTTCATGCTTTCGAACTGCTAGGTTGGCAGGAGCAGGGACCAGACAATGGGAGCTCACCCCGTCGCACGGATTCGAACCGCCGACCTTCTGATCGGCAAGTCCTAGGCTCTGTGGTTTAACCCACAGCGCCACCCGTGTCCCTAAGCTCTGTGGTTTAACCCACAGCGCCACCCGCGTCCCTAAGCTCTGTGGTTTAACCCACAGCGCCACCCACATCCCTAGGCTCTGTGGTTTAAACCCACAGCGCCACCTGCTGGGAGATACAAGGGTTCAAATCCCCACTTGGCCATGAAGCTCACTGGGTGTGATCTTGTTTCTCTCATCCTAACCTACGACACAGGATTGTTGTGAGGATAAAATGGGGAGAGAAAGAACTGTTGCCGCCACCTTCTGCTCCTTTCAGGAAAAAGGTGGGATATAAATGCAATAAAACAAACACACACACACACACACACACGGCCTCCTTACACTGCAGCATTGCTGAAGTTGTGTAGAAATTAAAGGGGACAGATTGCACCAAGTAATCATCTGTGTTGAGGGTGTCCAGCTTATCTACCATTAGCACTGACTTCCCAGTGCCTGCATTCCCAACTAGCATCACAGGCCATTTCTTTGCCATTAAGAGATCCATGAAATAGCGAATCCGGATGGTTTCTGTTGTGTGGACCATCGAGGCCTGCAAAAGCAGAATGAAAAGAAACTCCTTACAAAGTCTGAACAACATAAACCACATGGCTGAAGGCTCTCTCTGGCACAGTATTCCTTTGAAGACACAGTAAGGCAGAAGTGCATGGAAAATCGTTTCTCTGCAGTTTCATAAGAGTATATATTTAAAGAAGATGAATAAATGAGCAAATTAAGTTAATTTGGATATGATGAATATATTGAAAATAAATTTATGGAACCGCAGAAAAGAGGGGGAAGGAAATCAAGTTTTGTAATGTCAAAATGATTGTAAAATTAGTGAAATGTATAAACCTGAAAAATATAAATAATTTTAATAATGATAATAATAATAATAGGAAAATCATTCCCCCCCCCCATGGCTTTGCAACAGGACTCTTGTGAAGACCTCACAAGAAGCTACATCAGTAAATTCCTATCAGACCTAATAAATGTGATTTTAACAAGTGAGGTTGATTCATCACTGAGAGTTGTCTAGGGCTGCTATTTGGGCTCAGTGGAAATTCATAGGATTTCCTCTAGCACTGTAGGAATTCACTTATTTGTCTGAGGAATGACCAGATTAGTAGCAGTGGTTTTAATAACCGAGCTGCAAGGCTCAAATATGTAAATTACTCATGTGTGTCTACCTGCCACAAGGAATACTTTCATCTCAGTCTAACCCACCTCACAGGGTTGTTGTGAGGATAAACTGGGAGAGAGAGGACCGTATACACCACTTCCGTTGTCAGCTCCTTTAAGGGAAGCTAAAATATAAATGTAATAATAATAGAGCTCTGAAAAACCATACGTGATGCAGTTTTGTCCTTCTCCAGATGTAATTTTCTATGTCTTCTTATCCTTGCATGAATGAGCATTTGCCTCCCAACTGATGAACTGCAATGCTTCTGCACTGATGGCATGCCAGAAGCAAATTCCTGCATATGCCATGACTAGTAGCCACTGGTGAGGAAGGGAGTTACAACATGCAAGCCTCTTTTTGTTGTTGCCCCGTGCCTAAATAAGCATGTAAACAAGACTGAATACCTGAATCTGTGGGATGGAGCAGGAACCCTGTGACTTGAGGCAGACATATTGCTACATATATAAACCAAGAACACTCTTAGCATACACTTCCCACTCTTTACTGGGATATTGAGCTGATGCAGGAATTTTCCTCAGCACTGGTTTCTATTTTGTAGCACCATAGGGGAAAAGCAATTAAAATGAAATATGAACGGGAAGAAAAATGGGTTTTAGCCATTACCTGCAATGGGACGTCTGGATCCAACTCAAATACAGGCACTTTATCAGTCCAAGGCATGAACTTTTTCGTATCGGAGTCAATGTAATAGTCAAAAATAGTCCCCTGGGAAGGAAACTTGATGGTTTTAAACTCATTTACCCACCATTTGCTGAACTCCACACGATAGTCTACAAGCTGGTGAGGAAAAGAGGGACATTTAACATGCTTTTTATGGTTATTTGATCATAGATATACTAAGTGGCCACAGAGAATGTCAGAAACATAAAAAACGAATCCTATCAAAACCAAACAATTAAAAAAATGTGAATACAGACATGCTGCTTCCCTAAGAGAGAGTGATGTGGCTGGGGTTCCACACAGCTGTGCCCTCATGGGAAATGTGGCACTGACAAAGCACCAAGCAATCCAGGCAGGATGCACAGAAAGCAGATTTAAAAGGTTACCACAGCCACAAGGAAGCGATTTTTGGTGCCAGCCTTGTCATTGGGGTAGCGTTTGAAGAGGCATCTAGACAAATGGCCCCTGTGTACATAAATGCTGCTTAATGCACCACTGGGCAATAATACCCTGAAGGTATGGAAGCAGAACACAGTAATTTAAATTTCTAAAGGTACCTGATCTTGGAACATCGCTCCTCCAAAGGCCCAGAAACAAGCAAAGACAAAATAGAGCTCGTACAGCTCTTTGGAAGAATCTGGAGGCGTGTTGACTGGGGTTAAGAGGCATTCTAGAAGGTACAGGATCGTTTGTATCACCGTCACTTCAGGTACAGGCGTTATCTTCTTGAACCCAAACTTCAGCTTATCCAAACACGTGGGCAAGTATTTGTCAAACAGGATCATCAAATTGGCTTTTTCAGACTGTACTTCCCGACGCTCAATCCAGCTGCTCACCACTCTGTACGGTGATATAAAATTACTTATTCAATGTGATGCATTCTCTCATGCATGGAACATGCACGTTCTACATCAGGCAAGCATTATACCCCCTTCCTCTTACTTAAACTGCATCGTTTTCAGAGTGCAGAGGAACCATTTTCTTATTCGGCTGTTGGGCAACATGAAACATGCTTCCCTATTATAGACATGAGCCACATGTGTTCTAGGAAGTGAAGCACTGCATTTGTCTCCCTACAATTTCAGATCCTAACCTCCATTGTTTAATTCACCTTGCTGATATCCCATTGATGATGAAATTAAGGCCTCAGTAGATCTTTATTTTTCAGAACAAGAAAACATGAACCTGTGACATAACAAGAGCCCAATGGCTAGGGGAGGGTGTTTAGTGCTAGATTCAAATAATTTTCATGACTGAACCCAGTGCTCATAGGTAAGTCATAATCTTTAATCATCACAATAATTTTCCTACTTATAAAATGGTTTGAAGTAAGAAGGACTGCAAATTTCTTTATAATGGGAAACGTGTTATTTATTCATTGCATCCCTTTCATGATGGTTTACAATTAAAAAAAACAACCCCAAAGCTCCTCCAGATGCCCTTTTTTCAGCATTCTTCCTGATCTGCTTGTGCAAAACTTGCTTGTGAGGTGTTTATTGATTCAGTCATGTCACACTTTTCAATGCACTTCCAAAAGCACAAGAAGTTTGCTTAAAAAAGAAGTGGATCTGCTGTGCTAGATCAACAGAACCTTTTACTCAAGCACAAACCAAAATTCTGGCATGGGGCTTGAATCTCAACAGCAAATACCAATGGTCTCTAGGCACCCAAAGGAATATAACAAAAAAGTAAGATATTGGGAGACCAGCAACAGACAACACAGGCAGTGCACCCAAAAATTACTAAAATACAATGAAATTCAACAGCAAAATCAGACCAATTACACTCTTCAATTTATCGGGGAACCTAGTGGAGGGGGGATGAGTCTGGTTAATAATGAGCGCTCACACCTTCCTTTGTGGATGCCCTTTGCAGAACCGCGCACAGTACCGTGACCCACTGGGACCACCAGCTGGTTGGGCTGGCCTGCCTCCCTGCACTAGTCATTGGAGGTTCCTGCCAAACCTAAGTTAACCAATCAGCCCTGCAGGGAGGTGGGGCCAGCTAGGGGAAGAAAGATTCCCAAGAGGTTTAAAGACTGTCTCAAGGCAAATCTTAAAAAATGTAGTATAAACACTGACAACTGGGAAACACTGGTCTGCGAGTGCTCCAGTTGGAGAATAGCCTTTACCAAAGGTGTCATGGACTTTGAAGACACTCGAACTCAGAACGCAAGGGAGAAACGTGCTAAGAGGAAGGCACGTTTGGCAAATCTACACCGTGATCAACTCCCACCCAGAAACCAATGTCCCCACTGTGGAAGGACGTGTGGATCCAGAACTGGCCTCCACAGTCACTTACGGACTCATTGGTAAAACCGTGTTTATTGGAAGACAATCTTACTCGGCTACGAGTGATCGCCAAAGAAGAAGACGACGACGTTTAACAAGAAGCCACCACCAGAACTTGATTTCTCTCATCCACCTTCATTAAACACAAACAGTCACATCTATGTCAAAACATAGATATGCACCATCAATTATTTACTACAGAAGTCTTGTAAAGATGCATCTCTTTGCACAGGCTGCCCCTGATCCATGAGATCTAGACCCCGCATCATTGGATCTATGTATGGTTATAATATTGTTTTAGGGTGCTTTTATGTTGATGTGCACTGTTTTATGCACCTTAGATTTTTAAAAATAATATATGAAGTGGCTTAGAAATATTTCAAAGTAAATAAATGAATGCATCAAGGGATGAAGGCTTTTCCTCTGTATGCCATGAAGAAACTTGCTTTTGCTGCAAGGGAAGACACTCATATACTCAAAGGGAACTCAAACTCACGGATTCCAGCCAAGGTCAGCAGGGTTAATGTACAAGATTCCTGCTCTGGACACTGTGGCAGGTGTTGCTGTTCTTAGGTGGCTGATCTCAAACACAAGCCTCATGGTGGGATTTAGTGGGATTCGCTCATTGCTTGCTAGGGTGAGCACCTAGGAGGGAGAGAAACAAGTATGGTGTGACTTCTTCATCTTGCTGATGTGGAAACCAACAATTTTATCTCTGACTTCCTGTACTGACCTTGTTGTCATCCATAACTGTATTCAAAGACTCAATCCACATCGGATCGATATCTCCATCCAGAACGATCCATTTTGGTCCACGATGAGTTATATTAGCAAGATCACGCATGATAGTTGAAAATAAGCCTACGCAGAACACAGAGAAATTCACACTGAATTTCACTGTTTACACATCATTCTTCCATTTTAAACTAAACTTTTGACGTACAGAAATCATTTGAGAAGTACAGCTTCTAAATGTTGTTTGTAAATAACACCAGTCCAGTGTACCTGAAGGAGTGCCTCCACTCCCATCGTTCAGCCTGGACACTGAGGTCCAGCTCCGAGGGTCTTCTGGCGGTTCCCTCACTGCAAGAAGTGAGGTTACAGGGAACCAGGCAGAGGGCCTTCTTGGCAGTGGCGCCCTCCCTGTGGAATGCCCTTCCCATCAGATGTCAAGGAAATAAACAACTACCTGACTTTTAGAAGACATCTGAAGGCAGCCCTGTTTAGGGAAGTTTTTAATGTTTGATGTTTTATTGTGTTTTTAATTTTCTTTTGGAAGCCACCCAGAGTAGCTGGGGAAACCCAGTCAGATAGGTGGGGTATTATTATTATTATTATTATTATTATTATTATTATTATTACAGATATGATAGTTCATCACAGAAGTATAAAGCAGTGTATACATTTTGTAAATAGATGCATTTTCTCAAATATGTGATACAGTGGTACCTTGGTTTAAGAACAGTCCAGTTTAAGAACGATTTGGTTTACAAACTCCGCAAAACCGGAAATAGTGTCTTGATTTGAGAACTTTACTTCAGTCTAAGAACGGAATCCGAACAGTGGAAGGGCACCGGCAGTGAGAGGCCTCATTAGGGAAAGCACACCTCGGTTTAAGAACGGTTTTGGTTTAAGAACAGACTTCCGGAATGGATAAAGTTTGTAAACCGAGGTACCACTGTAAAGCCTAAAAAACTGTGACATAATAGGATTTCATCCTGCTAAAACATGCATACCTGTGAACAGCTCATACAGCTCCAGCTGAGATCAGTTTACAGTGGTACCTCAGGTTAAGTACTTAATTTGTTCCGGAGGTCCGTTCTTAACCTGAAACTGTTCTTAACCTGAAGCACCACTTTAGCTAATGGGGCCTCCCACTGCTGCCGCGCCGCCAGAGCATGATTTCTGCTCTCATCCTGAAGCAAAGTTCTTAACCTGAGGTACTATTTCTGGGTTAGCGGAGTCTGTAACCTGAAGCGTATGTAACCCGAGGTACCACTGTAGTTCATGAGCAGGAAGTCAGTGACTCTTCCATGTCACTCTTCCAAGCTGGCAAATGGGGGTTGTTCTACAACAACATCTGGAAGAGACACAGGTTCCCCATCCCTGGTCTAGAGAGACCCAAATTCTATGGCGTTCACTTTAGAGAAGATCAAATCTCACGACTCTGAATAACTAGAGGAAACCTGGAAGCCTAATTTGAGCCAGTAATTCTCATGTAGAATCACTGGCAACTTCCTTGTTTCGGGTAATTGTATGTCAAACCAGTTTAAGGGGATTTCAGAGCAAGTACATTTTGAAAAAAAATCATTTCTTGGGATTCACTGTGCTGAAACTGGCAAAAACAACCATGGGGCTAGGGGTGGGAGATTAAAAGCAATTTACAACTCATACTTTCATACGGAAGCACTTTTAAATAATTACAAAGGTATCAGGGTCAGTCCTGGTGCCCTGCCATTTCCCCATGCTAAAAAAGAACATATTGGGTCTGGAAAAGGATCAATGCTGGAAAGAAAATTTTAAAAAAAATCTGATTAGTTTCAGCAGAAATCTCATGTGGAAGCAAAATTTTGACAATGCTGTCAGGGTAGGGTTTGGGTTTTCTCTTCTGAGAGGAAAATCTTGGAATTTAAACTTCACGCTTTTAGGATACAGCCCTAAGGTAGAATGTTTCTCCGTTTTGTGTATCTGGAGATTTATACTACTCGTTATTTCTGGGATTATTTCCTACCATCTTTCCATTCTCTGGTAGCAGGATTAATGATTCCAAATAGTTCATCACAGGTTACAGCTTTAGGGTCCAGGTCAATAGCTACAGGTTTTCTTTTCATCAGTTGGTAAGTTTTATTCAGAGATTTCAGAACCTGTCAGGAGAAAGGCAAAGACTGGGATGGAGCTTCCGACTGCTTCTGTAACATCAGAGAATATCAAAACACAACCACCCCCAAACTGTACCTTTTGTTCCAGTATAATGTATCTCACAAAGCTATTTTTCTACTCTTCGGGGCTGTGGATCACTTGAACAATGAGTTGCTTGCTAATTATCATAATGTTTTGGAATGGACTCCCTAGTGATGGAGCCCTAACCGTAGGCTCATAGCTCCTACCTGAGATTTGCCACAGCCTGCATTTCCAATCACAAACACAGAATGCCGAACTTGGAGTAACTCTTCCAGCTGTACCACCTTCAGCACAAAACTCTCCTCAGGTTGTAGCTTGAGCTCCAGAACGGACTGTTTGATTATCTGAGAAGACAAGAAATGTGTTTACAAGTCCAAGCCCCAGTGTACCAGGGGGTGTAATTCTTGTTCAGGGGCTCATTCCTCAGTCCCAGGGCTGGTATAGAACTGAAGCCATGATCTGCTATAAATGATGGGATTATTGCGCAGATACAATCCCAGGTGTCCAAACAAGAAAATGAACAAATCACCAAAAGCTTTCTGAGCAGGGCTCTTTTCCAGAGGTCTCCATGGCAACAGGGTTTTCCCCAGTGAAGTCACACACAAAAAAGAGGCCAGACATTCAAATCTCTTAATTATACTGCTTCACAGCCAACTAAAGCAGATTCACCTTTTCAAAGTTTAGATCACGCTTCCTAGGCACATCCAGCGCTGGGAAAAGGTCTCCGATGAGTCCCATGAAGACAGGCAGGTCATCCGTCACAATCTTGGGGATGTTAAAGTCTCGCAAAGCTCTCATGAGAACCTGGTCTTCTGCCCGCCCTGGGTCTCCTCTCTTGAGTGAACCAGCCACCACTAGCACAGACTTGATAGCTCTCAAACCCCAGTCATAGTGATCCTGTCAGACATATGGCAACAACTTCGCATTGCACGTAAACAGAAGGACATCGCTTAAAGCAAGTAAGGAAAGGCATCCCTCCACTTTCAAAAAAGGCAAGGAAAGTTGTTTATGTTCCTCTGAGGTGGGTACAGTAGCACGGGCACCCTTTGTTACCATAGCCATAAGGCTTTAGGCTCACTTCTGGAGGTGAGTGGTGAGAGGCAGCCATTTTTTAACATTCCAATATTCTACCTCTGTATATCCCTGCTGATTTTCTATGACAGGACGAAGTTTGGGGTGGAATACAACCACTTTTAAGTTTTTTTGTTTTTTTTAAAGCCCTGTCAGTATACTCTTGCAAACTCTTCATTGCACTAAAAAAACTCAGTGTCAAACAGGCTTGGTGAACAATGTTCAATTACCTGCTTTGAAAGCAGCTCCTTACACAGTGTGTAGAGAGTAATAAACTTCCTAGCTAGAAGCCTGGCTTCAATGAAACCTTCAGCAACAAGCATGATTTCACAGATAAGCTCGAAATCAGGAACAACCATCGCACAGGGCCTGAAAAGAGAGAAATGAGACAATCAACATCTGGTGCGATTACGCTGCAGAGACAACAGTCAATCTTTCCTTTAGGCTGCAGTGAATATTCAGTGCAAATGTCAGATATGATTAAATTCAAACGCCCACATTCATTTCCCACTTACACTCAGTCTCGTTTTGTTTCCACTGTTTTACACACTGTATAATCTGCCCTGACTCCCGAGAGCTTCCATGTTGGCGATCCAGGCCTGTGCGAAAGAGTAACTCTCTCTTCCCTCAACACGCTTTCCAAATCTATTCATGGTATCCTTCACGTGGCCCTATCCTCAACAGCTCAATAAATCTCATTGGCGCTACTACTCCCACATTACTTCTCTGGGCAGAGTGACACATTACATGACTGTGGCAAAATGGCAATGGAGGTGGGGGAAGTGAGGCATGCAAGAAAGAAGCATGGGCCTGGAACTTGGCCAGAAGTGAAGGGTGTGGGAAGAATGAAGCAACTCCCTGTCCCTTCCTCAGAATGGAGAGAGCAAAGGTATTAGGAGCCCAGGGAGGGAAGGAGGGAGGCTGTCTGGCTAGAGGCATCCCAACTCCACTGCCCAAGAAATCTGGCCAGCTCATACATTATTGTGATAATCCCTTACCAGTTCATTTCCCCCAGAATAGTGGCTGCATGTTAGTACCTGAACAAAGCTTTCAAATTTTCAGGCAGCTCAGTACGGCCGGCATATCCAGGATTCATAGTAATAAACATTCCAACGGTTGGAATAAGAGAAATGGTCTCTCCAAGGAAGTTGAAAACCTTCTTTTTGGCTCTTATGGCATCTTGAACACATTTAACCTTTCAAGTAAAACAAAGTCTTAACAGTTGTTCCTATGAGGTCTTCAGTAAGATAATGAAATATGGTGCTGAAGATAAATGCAGACATATTAACAAGTTTTTTCCAATAACCAACTGCAGTCAATGAAATCTAAAGACATGTAGGATGCATCAAGAACTAGGAAATAATTGCACACTTGAGCTAACCAAGTTCCAGGATACTCAACAAACTAGGCTTGACTTAAAATGACGTGCGAGGAGTGGGAGGCTTTCTGCACAAGCATTTGCAAGCTGCAGATTCCTCTCCTCCTTGAAGCAATTTTGTGGGGCCCAGCTTCACTGACTGGCAAATTTACTCATACGGAATGAGGAGAGTACTTCCTCACTCTGAACTGACCTCATAATGTTAAAGGTAAAGGTAAAGATACCCCCGACCATTAGGTCCAGTCGCGGATGACTCTGGGGTTGCACGCTCATCTCGCTCTATAGGCTGAGGGAGCCGGCGTACAGCTTCTGGGTCATGTGGCCAGCACGACTAAACCACTTTTGGTCAACCATAGCAGCGCACGGAAATGCTGTTTACCTTCCCGCCGGAGCAGTACCTATTTATCTACTTGCACTTTGACGTGCTTTTGAACTGCTAGGTGGGCAGGAGCAGGGACCAAGCAATGGGAGCTCATCCCGTCGCAGGGATTCGGACCGCCGACCTTCTGATCGGCAAGCCCTAGGCTCTGTGGTTTAGACCACAGCGCCACCTGTGTCCCGACCTCATAATGTTACCAGAATGCTAAATCTGGCTGGTTGCAGATGTGACACTGATGGCATCAGGGTTCTCCCTCAACTGTCACCTACAACAGCCAATCCATTGGGCCGCAGCAGAGTTTAATAAGTTAAATTAATTACATTTCATTACATCCCATTACATTGCATTATGTAAGTTTCAGTCATAGCAGATAGTGAGACAAATGGCGTAGGTTTTAGTGGACACTGAACTGCAGAGGAATGGAAAAGTGCTGATTGTGGCAAACCAAAGACAGAATAGAAATAGCTACCTCTTCCTTACAGCCTATCATTCCCAAGGGACTTGTATTGATCCTAGAGACGAATGGCCAGCATTTGACTGCAGCGATAAAGCTGGAAGGACTATGAAATCCAGGCTATTTGCACACAATGAATGGAAACCTAAGGAGAATCTTTACCTGTACAGCAATTACAGACAAGACTTCCACCGAAATCCGATTGAATTCATCAAAACATCCCCATGCACCTGTCTGGGACAATCCTTTGTAAATATTTCCGCAGGACTAGAAAGGAAAGGCACAGGCATTTGTTTGTGGACCATCACATTCAATCAATTAACTAGTTAATATATCCTGTTTATGTATTGTTTTGCTATATTTTAAAACACAGGAAAACACATTGTAGCACAAGAACAGATGAGTGGGAAGAGAGGAAGTGCTGGAAGGAACAAGCAGCCTGTTGTTTTCTAGGAAGCTTTTAGTGATATAATAAGGTATACAGTTGTATCTTAGTTTTTGAACAGCTTAGTTCTTGAAAGTTGTGGCTCCCAAACAATCCAAGCCTGGAGGCAACTGTTCCGGTTTTTTAACGTTCTTTTGGAAGCCGAACGTCTGACGGGGCTTCCGTGGCTTCCAATTGGCTGCAGGAGCTTCCTGCAGCCAATCAGAAGCCGCACTTTGGTTTTTGAATGCTTTAGAAGTCAAATGGACTTCCAGAACAGATTCTGTTTGACTTCCAAGGTATGATTGTACTTGAAACAAAATGTAGATCTGTGTCTGTAATAAATAATAAATAATAATAATAATAATAATAATAATAATAATAATAATAATAATGAATTTGTTATTATTTATACCCTGCCCTACTGGGTTATAAATTTCTCCAGCCACTCTGGGAGGCTTACAACATATCTAAAACATAATAAAAACATCACGCATTAAAAACCTCCCAAAACAGGCCTGCCTTCAGATGTCTTAAAAGTTGTGTAGTTCTTTATCTCCTTGACACCCGATAGGAGGGCGTTCCACAGGGAGGGTGCCACTACCGAGAAGGCCCTCTGCTTGGTTTCCTGTAATTTCACCTCTCACAGTGAGGGAACTAGCAGAAGAGCACCTCAGTGTTTTACAGTGCCCATTTTATTCTACGGAGCTGTAATGTGTTAGAAAAAGGTACAATGTTTTTAAAAAATAACAGATGTCCCTGCAGGTACACAAAATACTAGGAAAGTAGAGCGTTCTGTAATTATACCTCTGAATGGATTGCTGTTTACCTCACACTCCTGACTTCGGGGATGACTTTGGGTGCTTTTTGGCTGAATTAGGGACTCAGATATGACCCACTGTTACTTTTACTGGCTAGATCTTTACCTTATAGTCCATTTGCTCAGAGCAGTTGAAGACGTACACCATGATCCCCACTGCCCTTCCCAAGTCTTTGGTGGTCTCTGTCTTCCCTGTGCCAGCAGGGCCTGCAGGAGCTCCTCCCATGATCAAGTGGAGGGACTGTGTCAGGGTGATGTAACACCTGCAAAAAGATAGACATTTGGCATCATCCTAGTCAGCGCATGCCCTAAGAACATACGCTGGGCCAGGCTGAAGGCTTTCCAAGCTAAGCAGCTCATACCGGTCAGTGAGTGGCGTGATCACCAGCCGTGGAGTGTTGCCAAGGTACTCATAGGAATATTGGAGCTGAGCGTCACATATATTGGCATAGCAGTGTCCCTTTTCATCATCCCAACGATGCCTAAGTTGAGACTGCCAGGTAAAGGCCTGGGAGCTTTCCACCTGCAACCCAAATGTGAAACCATAATAAGTAAATTTCCAGTGGTTCCTGCTTATCTCCTTTTCTATCCACATAAGCTTTTATGTGTAGGAGGCTCGTAATGGCTTAAAGTTTTATAGAACCACAGAACTGTAGAGTTGGAAGGGACCCCAAAGATCATCAGCTCCAACCCCCTGCAGTGTAGGAATCCTGCCCACAGCTGTCCCTGGGTGGGCTTGAACCACCAACCTTCTGCTTAACAGCCAGACGCACTGACCCGTTGCGCCACAGAGACCTCATACTTACTTCCTTTGGCAACTTTCTAGACATAAGCGTAGATTAAGTGGCCTTCTACTTCAGAGCCTATAGAGATTATTTACCCCCCAACAAACCACCAGAAAGAGAGACCACACCTCTGCATGCTGATAAATATTTATCAGAAGCCCAATGCATTTCAGCCAAAAAGGACTTCTTCAGGGTCTTCGATATTTGAATAATATATTCTTTAATAACTCAAATGTAGTAACTCCCCCAAAGTGGACATAGTGGATTGACTATTTAATACTTTTGGGGGGAGTCTTGATAGGACTTAAGTTTGCATTTTTGAAAATCTTATTCATTGAAAGTGATACAGGGCTAGTCCTTAGCTTTCACTAAGTAAAGGATGGTTGAAGAATGAGTGAAGAGAACCACGTTGCTATGTGAAATTGGCTTGAGAAGATTCTAAGAAAATGTGTGCTTCCAAAAAGCAAAGTACTATTTCACAGTCTTTATTGCATATACCTTTGCTAAAATCATTTTGGCAATGACATCTCTGGCATGGACATCAATGGTACAGATTGTCATAATCTTCATTCGGTCTCCTGGGGTTAAGTTCCCAATGAGTAGTGTAATTAATGTGTTTAGCTGGTTAATCTGGGGAAAGAAAAATAAACATATTTAAGCGGTTTCCAATCTTTAACAACCATGAGACCTAGAGGCTTGCTGCACCTCCTCGTCTAAAAAAAACCCCACACAAAACTGGAAGTTGCATTCAGAGGCAGAGCTAGCTGCTCTGGCAACTGGGGGCGGGGCGAGCGTCCCAGGGGGCGGGGCGGTGATGTCATCCCCCCTCAGGGATGACACCTGGGGCAAGGCAGGCCACACCCACCGCACCCCCTTCCTCCTCCAGTGGTTGCATTCAGTGACAGAGCTTGAGATGACATCTGTGTGATATGTTGTAGACACAAAAAACTGCCTACTATTCCGCTGAAGAATTTGCCACTGCAAATCTGAACACAGTCTGACAAAATCAGAGGGGGCTGCTGCTATGTACCTGCTTCTTATTGTAATCTTTAATAGCGTTTTCATAGCCTTCCTCCAGTCGTGAAAAGGCAATGCCAACCTCCGTTGTCCACCAGATCTGGGTACATGTTAAAGCAATCTGCAACAACAGCCAAAGAGTCCTATGAGATGGTGAAGCCAGGTGAAATGCCAGAACTGTCCTTAATTCAGGCTCTGCCCCTTGACCCCCAAATGTGCAGCTCTGGTGGGATGAGTGACTAGAAAAGAACCGGTCATACGGTGCCTTCCAGCTGACCCCTGGGCATCCTTGACCACTGGTCATGCTGGCAGAAGCCTGATAGGAATTGTAGTCCACAACATCTGGGGGGTACTACACTGTCTACTAGACTTTATAAAGGCCTAATCCTACAAGCATGCTGAATGGCTCCACTTTGTTCCTCTGGTTATATTTACTCC
Source organism: Podarcis raffonei (assembly GCF_027172205.1). Classification (NCBI taxonomy): domain Eukaryota; kingdom Metazoa; phylum Chordata; class Lepidosauria; order Squamata; family Lacertidae; genus Podarcis; species Podarcis raffonei. Next base: position 31,732,492 of record NC_070603.1, on the reverse strand, counting down.
TTATTAGAATGAACATCTGTTTCTGTTACTCTTTTCTTTGCACTGCACAGGTTAAACATATAAAACATTGCATTTTGACTCTAGCCTTTTTGCTTACCTGTGCCGGGTAATCAAATAGCCATTGCTCTCTTGGCTTTTCCTCATAAGTCACCACAGCTTCAGAAATCTCTTTGCGCAACGTGCTCTGCATTCTCTCCAGCACTCGGTTTAGCCAAACCTCCACCTAGGGAGCAAAACTCTCATGGTTATTTATTTTCCTTTACTTATTTCATTTATATCCCACCTTTTTTCCTCTCCAAGGAGTTCAAGGTGATGAACATGGTTCTTCCCCCTCACGACAACCTTGTGAGGTTAGGTTTAGGCTGAGGGGCAGTGACTGGCCCAAAGTCACCCAGGGAGCTTCACGGCTGAGTTGGGATTTGAACCCATGTCTCCCAGGTCCCAGTAAAAAACTCTAACCACCAGACCACACTGGCTCTCCGTTTACATGGCCCATAGTGAATTTAAAATAATATCCACCAACCTGTCCAGAACAGTCACACTCCTTGTCAAAATCAACATACTCGTCTTCTTTGCTGTACATTCCCAAGCCAACCTTCAGAGGCTGCTCTTTTGCATCCAATTTGAATTTCAGCTTGGCCATACTATCAAATAGCTTGGACAAGTGACGGGATACCTTCAAGAAGATGATTGCGGTAATATTAGGATACAAAGTTTAGAAATATAGAAATAGAAGCGGTGGGAGAAGAGGACTAATGAAGATATATGAACAATGTTTCTAAAAAGAAGACCATTTTAGGAAGCCTAAAGGAAATGGGCACTGAACAATCTAAAATATCTGTGCTACATAGGATCTCCTATACTCCAACCAGGCCACTATTGTGACTGCCAATAGCTCCCCAAGGTCTTTCCCAGCCCACTACCCAAAATCTTTTTAAAATTGTAGACATTGTGGTCTGCTGCATGCCAAGGATGTGCAAATCCCACTGGGTTTGCAGCCCCTCTCCTCAGCTGCTGATCAGGTCCCAATGAGTACAGGTCCAAGTTATCCGTGATTTAGCCTCGGATGAAGTCGGATTTCTGGTAAAAGCTCTGGGATTCAAGGCCCCATTTTTTTTAATATAACAATTCTGAAGAAAGCCCAGGCATTCCATGAATATATATCCTACCTCAACGGGGTCGTTGCCATTGGACAAAATATCCAGCAGGTCGGCAGAGGATACAAAGTAAAATCTGGGGAAAGCCAGTCTCTTTGTTTCCAGGTATTCAGCCAAAGCCTTTTCGCAGAGTGCCAAGCTAATAAAAGGCAAGGTGGACAAGAGAGTGTGGGAGAAGCATTGTGTTTATCATCATTAGCTGCACAGTGCGATTGCTGTACATGATGCTCAGTAATGTAACTAACTAGACAGTTCTATGTCTATACAAACGAACAACGGAAGCACTCTAAACTGGGAGAAATGGTGCTTTGCACTGCTCCACTGAGATGCTTCAGATGTCATATCAAGGGAAGTTATAAAACCTGGCATTCACATTATGCTTTCTATGTTCGCTACCAGAGGCCATTTTCAAAGCCTCTTTAATCCTCATCATTTGACTGACATCTGAACACTTCTAATTGAAAGGAATACATGCTCAGCCCAAGTGTTAAAGCAGCTTATTCACATGGATGTTTACATTAATTACACCTGGGTCATTATAGATGCCAGGAGATACCATGGAAAGCAGTCGAGACCCAGGCAGAAAAGGTGTCAGGGTATGAAGGGTGAGCTGCTATTGGATTCCAGATCCCAGCTTAGGTGTTTGCTACATGCAGATTTCACCTCCTTTGAAAATGGTAGTCATGGTGCCTGTTCTGTTTCTCTTCAGTTCCGAATAATGGTTGCACCATGACAGGGCTGCCATTCAGTGCAAGCCTGAGAGATACTGTCTAAAGCACAGCAACAAATGCTATTCCCCAGCACTTCATGGTGCATAGCACACAAGTTTCATCTCTGGAAGTAAAAATCAAAATGCAAATTAAGTAACACATTACTTGGCTGCCTGAGGCAACTGCCGCACCCTGTCCAATGTTAGGGCCAGTCCTACTGCCATTTAAAACAAACCGCTGATAAACAGGCATCTGCAACTGTCTTTCTGGGCCTAAAATTAAAAGACCTCTTAATTCAAGAAACTGCAATCAGAACCCTGTCCTAAATAACTGAACTTATGCAGCCTGTGATTTGCTTCTTCTCTCAGTAAGTAAATCCAGCCAGCTGCTTACACTTGACAAAATCAAGCAGGAAAATAAAACGCCTTCCTCACCTTTTTTGCAAGGACTCTAGTTTGTCATAGAGACCTGGTTTATTTGTTGCTTCAACCACATTCGGGGTTTTTACTGCATCAGCCATTAATTCCTGCAAGAAAAGAGGATGGACTTGTCAGCTGCTCCAGTTTTTGTCGTTTTTGCATGTGAAAATTAGGGCAGGTAAAGGGCCATGCCCACCTTAAAATCCTTGTCAATGGTATCAAAGCGCCTGGAGTCCTCTGGGAGCTGATTGCGAATGTCCTCTGAGCCAATGAAAATGCTTTCTAGGTGGCTCCAGGTTCTCTGGACTTCAAACCAGATGCTTATCACAGAGTCAGCTGTAGATAATTTCTGCTGCCAGCTGGAGACCTCCTGAAGGAAATGTGCTAAATACTTTGAAGTCATCAGGGTCTGGAGTTGCACTTGATTTTCTTCAAGGGTCTCTACCAGTGCCTCATCAGACTTGAGCATCATGGTCCCAGTTCTATGGTGGGGCTCGTGTTCAAATTGCATAGTTGACCAGGTACTATCAAGAGCCTTCAATACCTTCAAACAAAAGCAGTCAGGAAAGATTTTTAACCTGATAAGATTTCAAACTAAAAACTTGCAAAATGTCCATGAAATTCCAAGAATTAGTGAAGAGGCACTATGACGGTATTGTTCACCCTCCCTTTCTGAAACTACTTTAGCACTTCTTAAGGGTTAATATACTCTGAAGGAGCATGTTCCACTGCCAATTAATGGTACTGCTTCCGACCGTGGAGGCAGAACACATAATTTTGAGGGAGGGCGGAACTCATAAAAGACTTAAACAATAAAATACACAAAATACAGCAAAGCAAAAATCAGTCATAATAATATCATAGTAAAAATAGCAACAGAACAGCCATTGCAACCAGTTAAGACGTAGAACAAAAAAATAAGAAAAAAGAAAAAGGATTTGCCTTATGCCAAAAAATAACAGAGTAAGCACCAAGTGAGCCTTTCTAGAGAGGGAATTCCTTAAGCGGGGGCCCACCACTGAGAAATCTCTCTCCCTGGTCACCATCTGCCTCTCCTCAGATGGCAAAGGAAGGAAAACCTCCATGAATGACCTTGGCAGGTGTTGCTCCTTCAGGTACCCAGGCCTTGAGCTGCATAGGGCTTTAGAGGCGAGCATTAAAAGAACCAGAAGACAGTGTGGCTCTTTAAGCATTGGAATATGGTGGTTCCACTCTCTGATCCCAGTCAGTAGACTCATGTGGCTGGAGTGTAACATTCTCATCCATTGCTCTCCCTGCTTTTGCCTCTGGCCTCAGTTACCACTGCCATGTCGACACTGAAATGGTGCTCGCAAAGGGATGTGGCTTTTTGGCTGAAAATGGTTCACCACCCAAGACATGGATGAACAAATCGATGATAAGGCATGTGTAGCCTTATCAAATTTTATGTGCGTCTATTCTGAAGAGGAAATGCAGTATATAAAAGGAGGAAGTAAGAAACTTAAAATTTCCACGTATTTCACCTGTGCACAATATTATCAGGAATAATAATGTTAAAGTCAGAGAAGCCTATCTCAGATCTACTTCCAAATGTAGGAAATGAAGCGTTATCTTTCAGCATTTTTATAGGAGTGAGAAGCAGGAAGTATCTGAAAGCTGCATTTGATTGATGGGCATGGAATGGCTAGGGCAAGAGCAGTACCTTTTCCATCCCCGACTCTTTCACAGCCTTGTCCACAATACTGCGAACTTCATCCTCAAATTTGTGAAGATTCAGCTGAAGTAGATCTGCAAGCGTCGTCTCCTCAGACATGGTGAACTTCACCTGTTACAGAAGTAAAAGTTGGAAACGGAGCCGGATCAGCTGGCGACAGACGGATGAATGGAAAATTGTAGACACTCACTGTAGCCTGTATCAGTTACCTGTGTGGCCTCCATCAGTTCTTTCCAATGTCTGTCTCGAATAGCTGGATTCTGGAGCTCAGTCACAGCTCGGAGAGAGGTCATCATATTTTTGACTGTGTTATCCAGTCCCACAAAAGCATCCCATGCTCTCATTTCCTTGTCTAAGGCTCTCACATCCTTAGCAAATTTCTTGCAATCAAGGTCCATTTGCTCGACATTAATCTCCTTCCACTTGGTTGTCTTCCAGTCATTAATACTTTCATTGACCTGAATGGGGGGTGGGTCATAGTTTTTCCTGTTTTCGCTAACTGAATAAAATATTTACAATGCAACTATTTGGAACATTAATAGAACCTGCACCTCAAAGGGGAACAGAAATGTTATAGTAGGACCTTTCTAGATGTTGGGGGAAATAGATTTTATTTTTAAATCCTTTACTACCACTCACTTCTATCCACTGCGAGTATACCCCATCTCCTTTCTACAAAAGGCAGTGGGTGTTTCTGTGCTGGAGATGGAGAAGTAAACTTTAATAAATTAAAAAACCGAAGCTCCATAAAATGTCAGATCATATGTTGTGAGGAAGGGAGTACCCTTGCCATGTTCACCATATGCTATTTAAGGGCTACATGAACAAGCTTGCATTTGAATGCAACAGCATGCAATCTCTATAGAAATAAATACAGAAAACACCCAGTAGTTGCTGAACTACTACCTTTGTTCTTGGGGAAATTATCAGAGTGGTACTGGGAGCAGAACCTACTTGGAAATCACTTCCTGCCCTTTCTGCCAACAACGTCCTTTGGTCTGCAACTCCATTTCTTCCATTATCACAACGCTGTCATAGTGTTCATTACATGCTCCCAATTTCCTCAATTGGCAAGCAGGTCCAAAGGAAGCTCAACATGAGCTGCCCTGGATGAGGAAGCATGAAGACTTTGGGCCAAACTACAGGTGACATTTATTACATAGCTTGCCATTGAGTGCAAGCTTTTTCTTTTATCAATTGTCAGTGCAGGGGGCTCAATCCAAACTGGATCCCTGGTGTGAGTCCCCCCCCATCAGCATTGGGGGGAAAAGCTTGCATTCGCTCAACGGGAACCACCCCCTCCACAAAGTAATTTGCAGTCATGGTGGCACTGATCTAGATCGGAACCACAGTGCAGGGAATGGGGTGCAAAAGATTCAATTCAGCCGTAAAAAAAAAAGAGAGCGATTGGGGTATTGACCTCATTATTCTCATTTCCTCGTGGTAGAATTCAACCTCTGCATGCAGAGTTCTTTCACTTGCCCTACCTGACATTTCCTAAGATTACAAGGTCAAAGTCTTACCAAGACAATCATATCCCAGAGCTCCTTGAGCAAGCGCACTTCCTTATGGCAGGCCTTCAGCTGTTTGTAATCTGGGACAGATACCTCAAACAAGCCTGCAGATTTGGATAGGGTTTCCATATCTTTCTCCATATTGGTGATCATTCTTTGTTGCTGGAAGCATTAAATGGAAAGGGAGTTAGTCAAAGTTGCAGGCAGATGAACACAAAGAGCAAACAAGTAGGGTAGAGCACTGGAAAGCGTAATGTTGCAATGTGCTTCTGGGATATGCCCTCTAACATGCCTGCAAAGATAGATTAACCTTTTGCTCCACTGAAGTCTCCTTCACGCATGGTTGGTGGCATATGCCCTACTCGTCATTGGCAACCGCATGCATATGCAGCCCCCAAGAAAGAGAAACCACTGAGTCCAAATTTCGCAGCCAGTTTTTGAAAATGCTACTTTACTATGCCACTAAAAAGCACACTATAATAGGTGGCATTTGAGGAAGGCATAGATATTGCCCATATTGACTTTCTTGACTTGTAGTAAATTACCTTATTGAGAGATTTATATGGATCTGGATCAACATGAGTGAACGGTGCCTCTTCTCGGAATTTCTCCCTGAACTCATGCTGCTTAATCTGGAGGGGATGGGGGTTTGGAGGAGAAGAGAGAGCAGAATATCCTAGTTAAAGCAGGATCATGTAGCATCACATCTGGAAGGCAGGAGTTTGTTGGCTGCAGCTCAAGATTAGAATTATGATCAATCTGGATGACACCATCTACAGAAACAGCAGCAGAGGGTTCTGCCCAAAACATTCACAATAGGACACAGGCTGTGGGGCAAGACAAGACACTAGCAAATCATGAGCTACAACCTCATCTCTTTTTTAAAAGTTCTCACTGCCCACTACACATGCTGTGACATCACAGCATCTTACAACAAAGTAGATTCAGAATTGGATGGCATCTTGTATGCCTCCTTCCAGCAACTCCTGCAGCCAAGCTGGTGGCTTTATTTTCCTTTGACCACATCAGTGAGGCCAAGAGGGGGGTCTTGTCGTCTGGGCAGCCCAGGACCTCCATACATACTACCTAAGCTTCTGCCCTGGAGAGAATTAGAAATGGAGGCAGCAGCTACTGCTGCTGCTAGGGAAGGGGAAGATATTCAGCCTGGTTTGCATTTTCATGTGTTACATTCCTCCATATCAATGGGAAGGAACACTTAATGAATTGGAACGCTACGAATATTTAATATTAAATATTTCTATGGGACTGTTTCTTAAATTTTCTGGAAAATGCAATATTCTGGGGACATTCCTTCCGTCCCTCCTTCATAGATATTATTATTACAGTGATCGATGGGAGATGAAATTATGAAAAATAAAGTATTGCCACTTTATTGAACGGTTAATAGATTCTGGAAGAGGAAGGTCTGTTAAATGGAAAGTCTGTTAAGCTGCACGTTAACTCACACTTCCCAAAACAATACACAAACTGGAACACAGCTACCATTCAAAATTCACACTTCTCAAAATTCAACCAAAGAATGTGTACAAAATGTGTACAACAGGGATAAAAATGCATGTAATTAAGAAAACAGAAAAAAGAGGCATTGTGTTAAGGAAAACTGCTAGCAAAAATGTGTATACTAGACACATTTTCATATGCAGTTTTGCCTGTCAGGAGAAATGTGCACAGAAACACTGATGAATTATCATGGAATGTTGCAAAAACGTGGCAAACTGAACATTGGAAAACTGAGAGAATGGATTTGTCCATTCTGGACAGCTGCCAAATTGAGACTATAGTTGGTAGGCAGCCCATCTGTCAGTGCCTTCGGCCTACAGGTCCCCCTGAATGTTTGGTCTGTGGGGAGCTCAGCATGCCAGTTGAGCAGAGAATACCTTGCACTGCAAGAGAAAGGTACCTCAAACTGTTGGCATTTCCTTCGGATAATGGTAACTTCATTTGCCTGCAGAGGAGCCACATTCTGCTTGACTTGGAATGATAGCTTTTTGGTGTTATTCCATTGTTCTGGCAATTCCTAAAAGCAAACAAAGAAGAACCCTCAAACCTCTCAGAGCATTGCGGGCGGGGGGGGGGGGGGGGCTTGCTTGGTAAAACAAATGCAGGAACGGTAAGAAGGGGGGAAATCTGAATATGAGGAGGAGGAAACACACTTTGGTATGGTAAGGGTCTGTGGAAATGTGCAGGTTTCTGAACTTAATCTGCCCCAACTCTGTTAATAAAGGTAAAGGTAAAAGGACCCCTGACCATTAGGTCCAGTTGTGGCAGACTCTGGGGTTGTGGCGCTCATCTCGCTTTATTGGCCGAGGGAGCCGGCGTACAGCTTCCGGGTCATGTGGCCAGCATGACTAAGCCGCTTCTGGCGAACCAGAGAAGTGCACGGAAACGCCGTTTACCTTCCCGCCGGAGCGGTACCTATTTATCTACTTGCACTTTGATGTGCTTTCGAGCTGCTAGGTTGGCAGGAGCAGGGACCGAGCAACGGGAGCTCACCCCGTCGCAGGGATTCGAACCGCCGACCTTCTGATCGGCAAGTCCTAGGCTCTGTGGTTTAACCCACAGCGCCACCCGCGTCCCTTACTCTGTTAATAATAATGGATAAATGCTATGATGCCGCACGTCCAAAGTGAAATCAATCATATTAAATAGATTGTAATGCACAATGGCTTCAATCGTGGGCAACATTGTGATCACTTTCAGATTGTGTTTATCAGATACATTCCCATGAACTTTCCTGATGTGTTATTTCTGGCCTGGTTTCCCACTATATTTATTTAGTCTTCTACAAAGCATTGAGGTCATTGGATCACACTAAAAAATGGCAACATGAAAGATGAACAAATATGTACTGAGTGAAAACAATTTGTAATAACTCACGTGCAACTGCATATGGATTTCTTCAGGCATTTCTTCTCCATATAGTTTGAGCAACTCAATGGTTTGCTTTAGAGGCTCAAACATATTGTCAGTAGCTACCTGCCTTTCTTTGACCCTCATCAAGTGTCCCATCACTTCCACAAGCCCATCGTAGTCACCTTCCTTCACAGGTTTAGTTAAGCCTGCATTGACTTCTTTCATGAAAGTGGAAAGGTCCTGAAGGCTGCAATGGAAAAGGTTCCAGTTGGGGTTAACTTTAACAGTACAAGGAACAAAACATTGGATTTATTTCTGATAGTTCTTTCTAATTATGGAACGAGGATGGCATCCTTTGGGGGGGGAGGAGAGGGATAACAACCTCTAACTACTTTGAGAAGGCACCAAATTACCATAAATAAACTTAGGGCTTCCATATGCCCTCTTTTTCCCGGAAACACACCCTTTTTCAGCCTTAAAATTTCTTTCTGGGTGGATTTTTAAAATATAGCAAAATTTCTGGGTTTATGCATATACAGTGGTACCTCGGGTTACGAACTTAATTTGTTCTGGAGGTCTGTTCTTTACCCGAAACCATTCTTAACCTGAGGCACCCTTTCGCTAATGGAGCCTCCCGCTGCCACCAGCACATGATTTCTGTTCTCCTCCTGGAGCAAAGTTCTCAACCCAAGGTACTACTTTCAGGTTAGCGGAGTTTGTAACCCAAAGTGTTTGTAACCCAAGGTACCACTGTACACATATACACCTTTCCTGTCACTAGAGTTGAAGAGGAAACGGCTGCCTAGCCCCTTTCACATGACTAGAGTTGACCAATAGCTGGTTGTCACATGATTCGGTCCCTGTGCTGTTCTCCCCTGTCGTGTGATCCACAGAGCTTGAGGCTGGAAACCATGGAGGGAAATGCCCGGGAGCCCTGGTAACTCGGAGCAGAGGCTCAGTGGGTGGAGGAAAGCGAGGTTGATCCAAGCCCGCTTTTTTCGGGTTCAAGAGTGGCCATGGCGAGTGGGGGAGCTGTTCTGCTCATTCACTGGCTAGTGGGTAGTTACTTTTGGCTATGCCAGCCCAATCAGAGTGGCTCACTCTGCACTTTATGTGGCTTTCGTAACAGTAGCAAATACACGAAGCAAGAATGTAAAACATGCACCATTATATGTTCAGGTCTCCATACATGCATGTAACACCAATGCACTCTTAGTGAATGCAATCACTGTTACAAGTGTGGAGCTGGTTTCAGTATCTGGTACAAATTAAAAACAAACAAACACTGAGTTGGCTGAATATTTAAAAATAAAATATTTTCCTGTTCTGATCCTCATTGTTGTTTTTTTGGAGTATATGTGTGGCTTTATAATAACAATTTAAAATAATAATAATAAACTGCAAATGTGTCCTCTTCAAAATATGGCAGCCCTAGTTTTAAGCAACACTTTCTAACCATTTCCATCTTGCCCTCTTGCCATTTTTCTGGACCTCTAGGGTTTATCCTGAGATCCTATGAGTATGGAGAGAAAGATATTATTGATCCCACAACTGTCAGCCAAATGCAGTGTTTTATGTTGTAAACCGCTCTGTGATCCTTGGATGAAGGGCAGTATGGAAGCAACAGCAACAGCAGCTGAAATTTTACCCATGTCTAGAAAGCTAATTCCAATATAATTGCCCAAGCTGGGATTCCTCTGACACCAGATTCTTCAGCTCTGGGATCCGACCTTTTCTTTCATGTTGCAAAGCAGAGCTTTTGTAATTGGGGGACCTGATAAGAGGTTTATAAAAGTAGGTCTCAAGTCACTTTTCTCCCTCTCTCATGACATATCCACTAAAACTGGATGTAAAGGTGGGTGATACAAGACAGACAAAAGGAAGTGCTTCTTCACACAAAATATAGTTAGGCTGCGTATAACAGGTGCTGATTCAAAGAATGCATTCGTAGGTTTGTATACCAAGCACTGGCTGATGGTGGCCGATTACCATACGTGCAGGGAGAGGGGCTGTAGGAATGGAAAGCTTGGAAACTGACAAAATTATTCCCCACCCTACCTGGTGGTCACGTGGTTGATGAGGTGCTGTTTGAACATCAGGCTCCAGCGTTTGATGGTATTCAGGAGCGCTTGCTTGAAGGGACGGCAGTCACTTTGCAGCCAACCGTTGAACACTCTGGTATTCTCAAACTTGGACACTTCTTCATAGAGCTTCTCATAAGTGTCAATCTAGAAACACCAGGGGGCGCTGAGATGTGATAGCTTGTGATGCAGAATTTCTACACTCACATCAGTAATGGGAACAGAGGGAAATCATGATGGGACCACTATGGGCTATGGCATTTGAGTGTGTGGGTTCCCTTTGTAGCCATCTGGTTGTGAGCTAGAGTGTCCTAAGAGGAAAACCTACTTTATTCGAATTATTGAGTTCAGAGTTTGTGTCTCTCCCTGACAGGTGGATTCTAATCTGCTTTGCTCCGTGGGTGGGGACTTACAATCCCCTAGTGAAGATACGCATACTTGGGACTTCCGGTTAGCGCCAGCGCTTAATGGCGGATTTCTCCCGGAGCTCCGGGAGAGATCTGCTTCGTGGGTTCGGGTCCTGTCAGCTACGGCGGAGCGGGGACCCTCAAAAATCACAGGCGCGTAGCCTGTGAACTGGAGACTCGGCGGGCACCTTTGCGCCCCCCCGACGCTGTGAAATAGCCTTTTTAAAGGCTGCGGATCAGCGGAGGGTGTGTGGAGCGGTGCTGAGAGTCGTTTTCACCCAGCCTGCGAAGCGAAGCCGCGTCGCCATTAGCGGAGAGCGCTGATTTCTTCCGGTGAATTTGGACTAAAAAGAACAACTATCCGTGAGTAGGATTGACCGCTAAGATACAATTGGACACTAAAATTAAAGAAATTGGGTACCGAGACGGACAAGCACCAAAAAGGAAGTCTGCTTTCCGTTCTGTAGCAAGATCAAAGCGAAAGGCATTTAAGCTGTAACTGTTTGAAAGGAGAGTTGTGGGAACTAATAAATCCACCACCAAGCAAAGAACTCCCTCCCCGAAGGCAGGAGGGGGGGGGAAGAAGATTTTAAAGTGTTTTCCTGCCATTTTAAAAGAAATTGAGCTATTCATCGCTGCTCCTATACCTGGGGATCGGACTGCCGGAGAAAAGGAACCGGCTAAGGACTGTTGCTACAAGAAGGTAAAAAAGTATCTTTAACTGACTTTGGCTACTCTCAACTTGAAACATTTACTTTGTTGCATAGTAAAGTTATTTGCAGGACATTATTGATTTGGATCCTTTAGAAAGAGAAAAGAACAATTGAAAAGGACTAGGAGGACTTTTGTTTATTTTCTGGAGAGTGTGGGATTAACTTGAAGGTAAAGAATTGACTTTACGCCCTCTAGAGGACTTATAAATTGTTTCAGCAACAAGTGGAGTTTAAAATTTGAGAATTTTTGTCTGACAGCTCAAGAGTGTGGGAATGACCTTGAGTAAAAGACTTTGTTATGGCAGATGGTAAAGAGAAAATTCACAAGAAAGAGGATTTACAAGAAACAACCTTGAGATCTGGCAGACAATACAAAGTTGATTTTTCCATGCAAAGAAGGGCTTCTGTATCAGGAGCCCCTGGAACTACAGTTGTCCCAAAGGCAAAAGTGAAAATAATGTCTTCAGAAGAATCCTTTGCTAAGGTATTGGAGAAGATAAATGACTCTTTAGAGGAATTAAAAAAGCAAGGTGCAGAAACTAAAGTACAAGTTGCTGAAACAAATAAGAAAATTGAAGAAATCTCTGGGAAAATTGATTCAAACACAAAAAGTATAACTGACCTTGGGAACAAAGTGAACTCAAATGCAGAAGCAATTGGGAAATTATTGGAAGAATCATCTACAACAAGAAAGATAGCTGAGGAAGCTAAAGAAATTGCAACTGCTGCTGAGGGAAAGTTTCCACCAGTGTTCAAGAAACTAGATGAGTATGAACTGGCACTTTCTATGCAGGATATGCAACGTAAGGAGAGGAACCTAAGGATCAGACTTGTGCCGGAAAAGGAAGGAGACAACCTGGTGGACTACCTGACAAAAGAATTTTCTGACTTTTGGAAGCAGGAGCTGGACAAAGAAGAATTTAAGATAGAAAGTGCATTTAGACTGGGAGCAAGGCAGAGGAAGAACAGACCCAGAGACTGTTTAATAACTCTAAGATCAAAGGAGGAACGGGACAAAATATTGAACCTGCATTACCAAACAACCCTTCGAATTGAAGATTTTTACATTGAGATTTTTAAAGACATTCCCAAAAGTATTTTGGACGCAAGAGGACATTACAAGGACCTGGTGATATTGCTGAAAAGGAACTACATACAATTCAGGTGGGAGTTTCCCCAAGGCTTGTCTTTTAAATACAAGGGGAAGAAAAGAAGAATAAAGACAGTGAGTGATAAAGACAAGTTCTTAGGAGAACACGAAGAAGACCTACAGAAAGAGACGTTTCCAGGGCAAGGGCATCCTTCACTAGATACGGATACGGAACCACCGACAAACGAGGAACAAAAATTGGGAGCTGTAGGAGGAAAGAGTAAATAACCCCATCATGGCTCTGCAACTTCTAACCTGGAATTGTAACGGTTTGAACATTCCCAGAAAAAGGAAAAATATATTTCATGCTTTAAAGAAAGACCAATTGGACTTGATTTGTTTACAAGAGACCCATGTGACAAGAGCACATAGAAAATTATTAATAAATAAAAGACTGGGTCAAGAATTTATATCTTCAGACAGAGTAAAAAAGAGAGGAGTAGTGATTTATGCAAAGGAAAAGCTGCAACCGAAACAAATCTTTAAAGACGACCAAGGAAGATATTTGGCAATTGAAATCCAATTTCAAGGAGAAAAGTATCTGATAGTGGGAATCTATGCGCCAAATGAAGGGAAAGCTGAATTTTTTAAGAAGTTGCATGAGACTTTGATGGACTATATGGATTATAATCTAATTATGATGGGAGACATGAATGGAGTAGTTTCAACAAATATGGACAAAGCACAAAGACAGGTAGTAACAAAAGATGGAAGACTACCAAAGACTTTTTTTTGAAATGACTGACAATATGGACTTGATAGACATTTGGAGAACAAAACACCCATTAGAAAGAGAGGGAACCTTCTTTTCTGAAGCCAAAATGACATGGACAAGGATTGACCAAATTTGGGTGACTAGCAGTATGGCGCAGAACATAAAGAGAGTGGAAATCTGCCCAAAAACTTTCTCCGACCACAATGCAGTAAAGATGGTGATGAGGCAAACAACAACTGGCTCCTTCAGATGGAGAATGAATGACACCTTACTTAGAGATGAGGAGATTTGCAAGAAGGCCCAAAAAACTTTGAAAGACTATTTTGAAATTAATCTAAGGACTAAAGTAGAAAAAAGAATAGTATGGGACGCAAGTAAAGCCGTGATGAGAGGGTTTCTGATACAACAAAATACATTAAAGAAAAGAAAACAAAATGAGAGGAAGGAAAAAATTCTGGAAAAGATAAAAGAAGGGGAAAAGAAACTAAGATTGAAGCCAAAATCACAAGAGATTTTAAGAGAAATCAAATTTTATCAAACACAATATATGGAACTGACGAATCAAGAATTAGAGTGGAAAATTAAGCAAATGAGACAAAAGACTTTTGAATCTGCTGACAAATGTGGCAAGTTATTGGCTTGGCAAATAAAGAAGAGACAAAAACTCAACACGGTAACAAATATAGAAGTGGAAGGAAAGAACATAAGTAACCCAGCGGAAATTAGGAACTGTTTTCAGAACTACTTTAGACAACTTTACACACAAGGACCGCAGAAGGAAATGGATATACAACAATTCCTCGAGGAAAATGGGCTGAAAAAGGTCTCGCAGGAAAGTAAGACGATTTTGAACCAGGAGATATCAGCACAAGAAATAGAAGATGCCATTCAAGGTACGACGTTGGGCAAATCCCCAGGACCGGATGGACTGACTTCCAAATACTACAAAGTTCTGAAGGAAGGGTTGATACAACCTTTGAAGGAAGTCTGTAACGAGATTATGGAGGGGAAAAGGGCACCCGACACGTGGAGAGAGGCCTACATTACACTTATACCAAAGACAGAGACTGAAAAGACCCAACTTAAAAACTACCGACCCATCTCGTTATTGAATGTGGATTACAAAATCTTTGCTGACATTTTAGCAAAGAGACTGAAAAGAGTTTTGATGGAGGAGATTCATGGGGACCAAGCAGGCTTTCTCCCGAAAAGGCATTTGTCGGATAATGTAAGGAATATAATTGACATTTTGGAAAAGTTGGAAGTGAATATAAACACTAAGGCTGTTTTGATATTTGTGGACGCCGAGAAAGCCTTTGACAACATTTCTTGGAGTTTTATGTTGAAGAACCTCCGGGGGATGGGGGTAGGCCAAGGGTTTGAGAATGGTATAGGTGCAATTTATTCTGAACAGAAAGCAAAATTAATTGTAAATAATGTGGTTACAGAAGAGTTCAAGATTGAAAAAGGGACACGACAGGGGTGCCCTATCTCCCCATTACTTTTTATATCGGTCCTGGAGGTTTTGCTTAATATGATTAGGAGGGACCAGTTGGTTAAAGGGATTCAGGTCGGAGCTAAACAATACAAACTGAGAGCATTTGCAGATGACCTAGTACTTACATTGCAAGAGCCAGAAGCTAGTACGAAAAGAGTTTTGGAAATAATCCAAGAGTTTGGTCAATTGGCAGGATTCAAATTGAATAAGTTAAAGACAAAGGTATTGGAGAAAAACTTAACACAGGTTGAAAAAGAAAGGTTTCAGAATGAGACAGGGTTGACTGTGGTTTAAAAAGTGAAATATTTGGGTATAAACATGACAGCTAAGAATGTGAATCTATTTAAAGATAACTATGAAAAAACCTGGACAGAAGTGAAAAAAGATTTGGAGATTTGGTCAAACTTAAAGCTTTCCTTGTTAGGTCGAATTGCAGTTATAAAGATGAATGTATTGCCAAGAATGTTGTTTTTGTTTCAAGCATTGCAAATAATGGATAAAATGGACTGTTTCAAGAAGTGGCAAAAAGATATATCTAAATTTGTCTGGCAGGGCAAAAAGCCCAGAATTAAATTCAAGATATTAACGGATTCAAAGGAAAGAGGGGGGTTTGCCCTGCCAGACTTTAAACTGTATTATGAAGCGGCAGCTTTCTGCTGGCTGAAAGAATGGCTGCTTCTTGAAAACACAGACATTTTGGATTTGGAAGGCTTTAATAACATTTTTGGGTGGCATGCATATTTGTGGTATGACAAGGTTAAAGCACACAAAAGTTTCAAAAACCATATTGTCAGAAAAGCATTATTAAATGTCTGGATCAGATATAAAGACTTGCTGGAAAATAAAACTCCAAGGTGGCTATCGCCAATGGAAGCAAAGGCAGTTAAAAAGTTTAACATGGAGTCGAAGTGGCCAAGATATTGGGAAATTCTGGAAAAGGAAGGGGACAAACTGAGACTGCAGAGTTTTGAGAAATTAAAAGGGAAGGTGAGAGATTGGCTGCACTATCATCAAATAAATGAAGTGTTTAAAATGGACAGTAAAATTGGCTTCCAGGTGGAAAAATCAAAATTGGAGACAGAATTGTTAGAACCCAGTACCAAGAATTTGTCAAAAATGTATAATCTGCTGCTGAAATGGAATACACAAGATGAAACGGTTAAATCAGCTATGATTAAATGGGCTCAGGACATTGGTCATAATATTTTGTTTGCTGATTGGGAAAAGTTGTGGACCACCGGGATGAAATTCACGGCATGTAATGCCTTAAGAGAAAATATTATGAAAATGATATATAGGTGGTACATAACCCCAGTCAAGCTTGCAAAGATTTACCATTTGCCTGATAATAAATGTTGGAAATGTAAAGAAAAGGAAGGTACACTTTTTCACCTTTGGTGGACGTGCCCGAAGATTAAGGCATTCTGGGAAATGATCTATAATGAACTTAAAAAGGTATTTAAATATACTTCCCCCAAGAAACCAGAGGCCTTTCTCTTGGGTATTGTCGGCCAGGGGGTGTCAAAGACAGATATAACTTTCTTTATGTATGCTACAACAGCAGCTAGAATACTCATTGCGAAGTACTGGAAGACGCAAGATTTACCCACACTGGAAGAATGGCAGATGAAGGTGATAGACTACATGGGCTTGGCAGAAATGACGAGCAGAATCCGAAACCAGGGAAGAGAAGCAGCGCAAGAAGATTGGAAAAAGTTCAAGGACTATTTAAAGAAATATTACAAAATCAATGAAAGTTAGAATGATGTTGGACTGGAAAGTAAATGGTTACTATCAGTAATGGTTAAGACAAGGAGAATAAGGAAGATTAGTTTAAATTTTAATTAAAACAAGGGAAGATTTGCTGAGTAATTGATAAGAACCTGGAATACAGAAAAGGGAGGCATGAGGAAGTCGGGGAAGAAAGGTATAAGAAACTAAGATATGAAATGGTACATGTTTTTTGTTTTGTTTTTGTTTTTTGTTTGTTTATGTATTTGTTATATGTTCGTGTTGTTATAAAAATCTGTAATAAAAAATTATTATTAAAAAAAATGAAGATACGCATACTTGAAGGAAATGGGGCGTACAGGGCTATGAAGGGGATAAAACCACTTATACACAGGGCACATAAGAACTCCTTTAAGGTAGGTATTTGTGCTGGGTGTGGGTCAGTTGTTAAAAAGTGCAATAAGAACATAGAAGAGAAATTTTATGTGCATTCCTGACAATGCCAGTTTTGCCAACTGGTGATGTAAGAAACAGCGATTTTACTCGTCTTTAGTGTGAAAATGCCCAAAGAATTGTGCATTGCTGAGGAAAGATGGGAAGTAGGAGGAGAAAAGAGGAAACAGGAAAGCAATGGGGATGTTCCAATGTTACTCACTTGCATGAGGGATGATGTAGGGTTATAAAGATGGAGTTGGTGCCATTGAGAACACAACACACACATCAATTTGGATGAAACGTATAGACATACTCCAACCCTCACCTGTAGCTGAAACTGGTCTAAGGTGGGCGCGACATGAGGCAAGTACTCCTCTGCGTGAGACTCCAGCTCTTCAGTGGTTAGAGCGTGGCCAAAAGTGAGGAAGCGCTGCATGAACTCATGGGGATCATCCATCCAAAGGTACGAATATTTCTCAAATGAATCTTCGTATTCTTCACCTTGTTTCATGGCATTGACCACAATGTTCCCAATCTCCTCTCGTATCTCCATCAACTCTCCCATGTCTTCTAGGTCAACCTGAAAGCATCAGGGAATCATGAATGGAGTCACGAAAACAAAAGAACAAGCCGAGTATATGGGCTTCCCACTGGCATCTTGGCTGGAACATAGGATGCTGGACTAGGTAGATCTTTAGATCTTACGTTCACCAGATTCCAAATGAACAAAGTATCCATGCCAAGAGATAACTTAACAACATTCACATATTCACACAAACATTGACTGACCAATGTTCCCTGTAGCATTTACAGGTGACCTGGAACTCTGAATAGTCCAAATCACACTCTGCAACCCAGCTGTACTTTCTAGGACTAAATTTGGTGGCTTGCCTAGAATCCTCGGATTCTGAAGTTTCCTTTTAATTTTCTTTTTCTTTTTAAGTTATTGTGCCTACAACCTAAATGGAAATACATGGGTGACAACAGCAACCCTCCTGTCCTAAGGGTATGCAATCAGATTGCTTTATTGTTTTCCTTAGCGAGCATATGGAGAAAATATTTAACTATAGTCAAATGTGGAAACAGAGAGGGACCTCTCTGCATGCCTACCAATATGGCCGTTGCTTGCTTTCTGTCCACTGAGAATTGGTAATTATTTCACAGTAATTATGTGTCTCTTCTGGAACAAAATGCATTTATTTATTTATTTGTTCTTTTATTTATATATCTCTTATTTGCCAAAATGGCTTCTACAGAACGGAAAGAACATTGAAAAATAGCTGCCTGGAAGTCAGATGCAAGCATAGCAAGAGTTTGGGGGCAGCTAAGAATTCTGGGTGTGTAGACAGAAACATATGTTCCTGTGTTTTATTTTCATTACAAGACACATTCGCAGGAATTCTCTTGTGAACAAAAATGATAAAACTGAGCATTACATGGGACCCGAAAGCAATGCTTACGAGTTCCTTATGAAGTATATGCTAGCCACTCATCCTACATACCATTACAAACCTTGGCCTGGTTTGAATGTCTCTTTAAACTGGGTGTTGTTAACCTAGCACCCACAGAAGTCTTCACTAGCCTCCCTCTGCGGAGGCCCCAGACCAACCTTATAGCTGGACTTTCCTTTTGCCAGTCGCGGTATCAGCTTAGCTGTATCATAGATATCGTTCATCAGGTTTTCCACCAGTTCGAAAAAACCTTCCTCTGCTCCCACTTCCAGCGATGGACGATACCTCAATTCATCTTTATACAGCTCCATGCGCACTTCAAACAAAGGGGCTACAGCAGCCTGAAATGAACCGGTGCGTTCTTTATTAGTCAGTCTTCACTTTTGCGTTCAAAGTACTGTTTACTACTGCTCTGTCAGTTCCCTGCCTTTATGACCACAACCACTAGGCCTTTTTGTATACAATTACCATTCCCCACGGGTTTCCGGCTGACGAGATTTCCGGCTGACGTCACAATTTATGGTGCTAGCTCTCCACTGCCCTCCGAGGTTCAGGCAAGGGAAAGCCAGGATTTATGAGGTAAAATTCCTGGCAATGCTCCCCAGTTGCAGTTACTTTCCTGGCTTCAGCGTTGTTGTTTCCCATCTCTCACACTGAGCCGGGGGCCTTCCAAGACTTCAGAAGCCAATCACAAGCAACCCAAGGGGCATGGCTTTGGAGTAGACTCAGTTCCTTCAGGGCTACGTAAGCTCGCCATGTGGTGCAGAGGGCACTGCAGCCTTCTTTGGATTCCCCCTCCCCGTCCTTTTGTTCTAACAGTTAAATAAGCCACCTGGTTGGTGATAAACAGGCCTAGCCATGCAGGACCTTGCTATGGATTTACCCAGTGGTTGCATTCAGGACCAGGGAGGAATTTGCCTTGCAGACTAAGTGGGCTTGTCTGCAGTTTCTGCCCACCTCACAGAAATCACCACAACTTTTGGGTAGATAAGGCACTGGGTTGGATACTTAAGTCAAGGAGAGAAGGGTGTGGGGGGCCCTCCATCCCGTGGCAATGGGTATCCCCTTGAGTCTGGAAGGGGTGTTTCCTGTCTAGATTAAGGTTACCAGATGTCCCTGTTTTCCCGGGGACAGCCCCCAGATTAACAGCTTTCTCAGCATTCACATGCACATAGCAAACAATAAGTGTCCCCGGATTCATTGAAAAAAAATCTGGTAACCTTAGTCTAGATGCCCAACTTGGGGGCTAAAGGGCTTTACTGCAGGTGATCAGATGGGGCCCTAGGGTGCTCAACCCTAGGGGCTGACAGTGGTCAACCCCTAATATCCATCAACAAGCAGGCAGGCTGGTTGATTTCAGAATACACACCCAATGCTTGCTTACATCTGTAATCAGTAAAAGTTGTGGACTTATTTGACACCAGCATTCACTACTAGCAAATAATATACAGGCATGCTCAGAAACCATAATGTCTCTGGATGGGAGTGGAGTTTGTCTAAAATTTATACAAACTTCCCTTCCAATACCTTTTGCGAATTTCCTACCTTCCACCACCAAATCCTCAGTTAAAAATTAGAAATATACATATACCAGAATAAGCGGGCCTTAGTAAGAAAAAATGCTTGCATGCACACACCCTGCTTAATTGATTCCTATTGCAAAACCTTAGTTCTTTTGCTCACAAAGCTTGAATTTACTTAGTTCTGAAATTAAGCAACCAGAAGGTGGTGACAAAGCTCTGGCATGTGGTACTGATATCCACTGATAAATTGGTGCTTCAGGAAATACCCTCCCTCCCTGCAGAAAGCTCACCAACGTACATCAGCAGACATGTTGCTGAGCAGAAATTGCAGCGATTTGCGGATAAACTTAAAGTAGCCATCTAAAATCATGTCATCTATGAATTCCACATAATTAGACCACATTCTTGTTGTCTTGTCTGCCTTGAACAATTCTGCATTTTCCTGCAAACAGAAAAATCATTACTTGGGATACGCATTGTAATAGACAGGTGAGATTCCTTCTCCTGATGATGTATGCTTTAATGGTGATAGAAGCCTAATGTTGTCTCGTAAAACATTTGGGTAACTCCCAGAATTACACCAATAATGTCAGAACTACCACCAGATGGAATGTTGATCTGGAATTCACTTGAGAGAAACTATCCTTAGGGTAGTCAAGATGTCAAATACATGATCAGATAATAATATTCACTGTTTCCTGTCATAAGTATGGACTTGCTTATACAGAATAGTATACTGAAAGAAGTTTTGGGTGCACCCGGATGCAAGTCTGTTCTTGAATTGGGGCTGTTTGTGCATGCACATTTTTTGCAGCATTGAAATTA
Source organism: Podarcis raffonei (assembly GCF_027172205.1). Taxonomy (NCBI): domain Eukaryota; kingdom Metazoa; phylum Chordata; class Lepidosauria; order Squamata; family Lacertidae; genus Podarcis; species Podarcis raffonei. The sequence goes on along the minus strand of NC_070603.1, from coordinate 31,711,596 downwards.
AATTGTCTTTATCAAAATGCCAGTCTTCCTGTTGGAAACCGCCCAGAGTGGCTGGGTCAACCCAGTCAGATGAACGGGGTACAAGTAATAAATTAATATTGTATTATTATTATTTTCCAATTTAATCTGGATTGTCGCTTACCACAGGACATCTGATAAGTAAAAACAACCTGCTATACGTCCAGTGTCACCAATGTTAGCACATTTCTTTGCCCGAGTGGTTTGCTTTGCGGGCGTGCTGCTGTTTTGGTGGGTGGGCGGTCTCTTATTACTTTACCCCTACACGTTTTCTTCTCACCTGACCATTTTGTTTCTGGCAGCAGAGGGTGAGGGAGGAGCGACTGAGTGTTGGAGGGACCAGAAACAATAACAAAACCCACCCCCAATGCGTTATTCCACCAATATCAGTTCACCAGTATGGACAGCAAATGGCAGAATAGCACCAAATGCCCATTGCTTAAAAGGTGAAAATATGTGAAAATTAACATGGCAATCACACACAAACACACACACGGGATTTGAATGACCATTTGTGATACAACGCCCACGTCTGGGAACAATCTCTGTAAAAAAAATAATTACCAGATATAAGCCCTACATAGAACTGTCTGCTGTTCTAACTCCTATGAAAACTCACTCTTTCTCACCTCAACCATAGCCTGGATCTTCTGCCCAGCATCTCTGATTGCACCATAGCGTTTGTGGATGTTTGTTTGTTTCCCATCCAGATCAAGGAGTGCTGTCTCCTTATTGTCTTTCCTTTCAAACAAAGGACTAGCTGACCATTCCTGTATGAAGAACCAGATATATGGAACACGTCTTTTGACTGCAGCTTGAAAAAATAAGTCACCCGGCGAAGGGCAAAACTACAAATTTATAAAGGAGAATCTTTTTCTCTTTTTTAAGTGCCTAGTAGAATTCAGTAGTTGTCACATGCTACACACCTGCATAAGCTGCCCAATGTTCTCCACGTTTAATTTCGTTTTCTGAATTCTTGTCTCTAAATCATATAAGACATTTCGCATCTCCTGAATATAGTCCATAACATCTGGTCAGGTTATTATGGTGGGGAAAAAGACATAGTAATTAGCAGCTGACTCCCAAGGCTTCCCTTTGCCTTTTGTATCTAACCTCCTTAATAATAATAATAATTTTATTATTTATACACCACCCATCTGGCTGGCTTACAGCATATATAAAACATAGAAAAACATCAAACATTGAAAACTTCCTGTTACAGGGCTGCCTTCAGATGTCTTCTAAAAGTTTTCTAATTCTTTTATTTCCTTGACATCTGAAGGGAGGGCGTTCCACAGGGAGGGTGCCACTGCTGTGAAGACCCTCTGCCCGATTCCCTGTAACTTCGCTTCTCGCGGTGAGGGAACCAGCGGAAGCCCCTCAGAGGAGAACCTCAGTGTCTGAGCTGAACAATGGAGGTGGAGATGCTCCTTTACGTATACTGAGCTGAGGTCTTTTAGGGCTTCAAAGGTCAGCACCAACACTTTGAATTGTGCTCAGAAACGTACTGGGAGCCTGTGAAGATCCTTTAGGACTAGTGTTATATAGTCCCAGCGGCCACTCTCAGTCACTAGTCTTGCTGCCGCATTCTGGATTAGTTGTAGTTTCTGAGTCACCTCCAAAGGTAGCCCTGCGTAGAGCAGATTGCAGTAGTCTAGGTGGGCAACAACAAAGCATGTACTACTCTGGCGAGACAGTGCGCAGGCAGGTAGGGTCTCAGCCAGCATACCAGATGGAGTTGGTAGACAGCTGCCCTGGACACATCTTTACCATCTCCAAAAATGTTGGTTGACACCAAGATCCTCCCATTCCACTGATGAAGACAGTAAAATTCCGAATGGGACCTCTCTGGATTACTGGTTCAAAGTACACAGTATGGGGAGAAGTGGGATGCTGTCTGACCACATCTCTGCACTGTTTCTCCTCAGTAATATATAGCTGAAGTGGAAATGTGTGTCTGCCCCCTGCAAGTAGCAGCTATTGAAGAAACGGAGCAGGAGGTGGTGATAAGTAAACCCAATGGCACATCTTTTCCTTGAACTGCACATTGCCGGGGAAACATTTATTTATTCACTTCTAAAATTTGTAGGCTGCCATTCATCCCATCAAAGCAATCCCAGAGTGGTTTTCAACCTTATATAAAAGACAACAAATACATCAAAAGCACATCAGCAATTACAATGATAAATTAATTAAACTAATTATTAACAACAGCATGAGAATACTAGAAGCAATGGGAGATCTTACTAATGCGCACCAAAGTATGTGGTTAATAATTTTTTTTTAAATTGTTGGCAGAATTCCAACAAAAGTCTCTGCCATCTGTACTTCCAAGAAAAAGAGTATTCCACTGTATTTGGGGTGTGTGTGTGTGTGTTCTTCTCTCGCATTACCATACAGCAAGTCAGGAGAGCTCCCTGCCGCCTCAAATCACAAGGCCAAGGGTGGATGGTATGGGAAAAGCTGCTTCAACTAACAGCTGTGTGACAGGCCAGGAAAGACTTTAAATACTAATACCAAAACCTTAAATTGGGCCCTGTAGCTTAGAGGCAGTCAGTGCAAATCCTGAAAGCATTCTGCACTAGCTGCAATCTCTGGACCATCTTTGAGGACAGCCCAGTATAGAGCACATTACAGTAGTCTAGCTGAGAGACTATAAGAATGTCAAGGCTGCCCTAATCCAGGAATGGCACGCTAGTCAAGAGCTGTTAACAGGCAGGCATTCCTCCCCCCTGAGGCAACTTGTACCTGATGTGACAGTGCTAGATCCAGCAGTGCCCCCAGGCTATAAACCACTTCCTTCAAGGCGGGTAGGTAGAACAAGCCTACATCCAATTCCCAGATGCAGGAGTTGTCCTCCAACAATATCTGGAGGCTCAGCGGTTCTCCACTCCTCCTTTAAGAGGTACTAGTTGGTGCCCATTTTATGTGAAGGCAGATGGGCTTCAACTTGCAAACTCTGGTGTTGAGCACTTCAATCGTTTGATCAATGCACTCAAAAAGGAAGGGCGGTGGGCTACAGTTTGTAACAAATCAATGACAAGAGTTTTGTACCTTCATTGCTCCAGTACAAGTTGGTCTCAGCTTTTCTCAGGCCAACGTCAATTTCTTGCAGCTCCCCCTTGACCAGTGGAAGTTCTACTGTCAAAATTGTCCTCTTGATCTAAAAGCAAGCAGTTTATTGTAATGAGCAGAGCTCATCTTGCTGAAGCTCAAGATGCATAGTGCTGTCTTAGGTAACACACTTCTCATCTCAACCCCTTCCAGGGCCAGCACCAAGCATGGTCAGGCATCTGCCAAGAGCCTGCACCTCAGCAGAGGGCGCACTGATAACAGACCCCTTGATCTCCTCTTCACCATTGCAAGTTGCTCGTTCACCAGCTTCTCCCTCTGGCCCAGACTATGGTGATGAGAGGGAAAGGCAGTAAGCAGGTGGTACCAATGATGAGGAAGAGCAGCAGCAGCTGTCAGTGATAAGGAAGGCGAGGAAGTGAACTCACTGAGGGAGTAGAACCCAAGCAGGGTATCTAAGCACAGGCCCTCCAAAACCTGGAATTGGCACTGACTCCATCCTAGACACTTAGAGAGGTCTGGACCCCTGACAAGGAGTTTCTGCTGGGATCAATGGCGGGACATTAGGATTAGACTGAGCAGGAGATTCAGCAGCTGCAAGGCTGAGTTGCTGAGCCTCAAAGGACACTGGTGGGTGATTTAGGCAAAGCAATAAACAAAAGAGAGAAAGTGACTTTCTGTACTGTCTTGTTCTGCCTTATTCCTTTAAGTTTTGTAGAATGTTAACTGTACAGTGGTTTCCCATTGTGCTCAGACACCATTACTTGGCACAGCGGTTAAGAGTGATGGATTAGAACAGGGACCATAAAGATCACTGGGTCATCTTGGTCCAGTTACTACCCCTCAGCCTAATCAGCTTCACAAGGTTGACAAGAGGATTAAATAGGGGTTAAGGACAATATTGCATTCTACCATGAGCTCTTTGCAGAAAAATGCAGACTACAAACCAAAGGAAAAAATACACAGCTACTTCTGTATTCCATAGATAGATAGATGATAGATAGATAGATAGATAGATAGATGATAGATAGATAGATAGATAGATAGATAGATAGATAGATAGATGATAGATAGATGATAGATAGATATACCTTGTTATACCAGCCAACTATGAGATCTAAGTTGTCCACAAACTTCCGAAACGTTTCATTCTGAGAAAAGAGGCTTCCAGCACTGTCCGGAATTTCCTTCTGCTGCTGAAAGTTCAGGTACTTGACTTCACGGAGAACAGCTACGAGCTACACGATAATATAGCAGGGAGAAATGAATGCCCTTCTATAAATGGAAACACCCCCCCATCTAATGTCATGGTCTTCCGCTCTCTGGATGAAGACCAGGCACTTGGAAGAGAAAAGGAAGTGTGCAGGACCACGGGAACTGAGTGTGGTTTCACACCAGGCATTTACTGTGGAACTGCTACGCTCACTTGCTTTTTACAGAACATCCACATGACGCCACCACTCAATCACTACCATCCTTTCTCAAAAAACCAAACCAAACCAAACCTGGGGTTCTCTTGTCTTTTCTCAGATTACAGAAAGAACGAAAGAGTGGTGCAATCTCCACAAGTGGATATGCCTTTAGTGTTCCTCTTCATGTCTTTTTTAAAAGGTGAGATTTTGACTAGCACCATTCAAGGAAAGTAGACTTACTGGGAAAGTGGAAACTATTCACAGTTCAGTGTGCCTCCATTATAACATTTGGGGTGGGCACTATTTTATTACCTTGTTTTTTGAAATAAATGTTGAAATTATCACTAAAACAGGCCTTTTTTTAAAGGAAGTACAGGAATGTAACTCCATATAACATCACCGTAGTAATGTAGCATTATACCACTATAGCACTATATCACTATAGCGCAATAATAAATTTTCTAACACAAAGCAGCCAGTAATCACATGCTAGCATGCTCTCTTCCTATTCACACACCTCTTTGCTGAAATTCACACTAATAAGATTAGTCTCTGGATCTCTATGGATCAGTGGCTGCTCTAGGTTGAACTGGCAGTCTCTGTCAACCCGGCTGATCCAATCTGCATAAATTTTCTCACGGTAACCTTGCAGCAAACGTATCATTTCATCATACTTTGCATATATCAGCTTGGCCTCAGAACTGAACATAACCCTGCAGAAAGGAGAAAGCTCATTTTCAGATGGGCAGTGGAATTTAACTGACACTGCAAACGAAGCTGCCTTATAGCTTTTAATATTCCTTCAGGAAATAGCGTGTGGGTAATGCGAGTTATAAATGATTTGCTACTCACGGATGATCGATGGCCCGCAAGTCCTTCCTTGGGAGCTGCAATCTTTCCTGGAGTTCCAAAGCCCACTTCAGTTGCCCGGCAACAGGGGGCATGTTTTTGCTAAGGGGAGGCACACCATCACCTGCTGCAGTGGCAGCTATTTGGGCATCATATAAAATCTTTGCATTGTCCAGCTCAACATTGAACATCTCCAGAAGGGTAGCGTAGTGCGGTGCTACGTCTGCCTTTATTAATGGTCGATCCAACAGGGATGCAAACATATGGATTTGCTAGAGAACAAACATCACAAAGAAGGTCCCAGTTTTTAAAAATGATATGTTCTCTGAGCTTTCATTTGTAAATCCATTTTGAATTATGCTAAGCAAGTGGACCTGCAATAACATTTAGCAGTAAGAACTTTCTTCCTAAGAGGTGTGTTCCTGTTTAGGGTTCTAGCTAGACAACCATATTCTCCTCCAAAATGTTTTATTCCATTTCCCTCCCTAGGTTTTCTGGTTTTCTTTTCCATCTGACACTCAACATGCCATGGGCCACTGAGTATACTCAATCTGCTTTGTGCCTTTTTTTTTTTTTGCAGGTGTTTAATTCTGTAAACCTTGGGGTTCCCCCCAAGACATGCTAAAAGCTTTCCAAGTTGTTCTATCCTGTGGATACCCATCACCCAGGTTTGCTATTAGAAGGAGTGATCCACATTGACTCACATCCCGGTTCTAGTAAAAGCAACTTTAGACCAAATCAAATAGATGACATCAGCTTCCATTCTCCCTGGTGAGCTCTACCACAACCTTTACACGTTATACCAATTAATTTAATATCTGCAAATGGCCACAATCACTCTGTTGCATTGGTGACTGACTACCTTTGTATGCACTGCTGTTCGGACTGGAGACTAAACTTGATATACAGTGGATGCTCGGGTTGCAAACATGATCCGTGCGGGATGCACGTTCACAACCTGCAGCGTTCGCAACCCTCAGCAGCGCGTCTGCACCTGCGCAGGTTGCGATTCGGTGCTTCAGCGCATGCGCAAAGTGCGATTTAGTGCTTCTGCGCATGTGCAACCGCCAAAACCCGGAAGTAACCCATTCCGGTACTTCCAGGTTTCAGCAGTCGGTAACCTGAAAAAACGCAACCTGAAGCGTCTGTAACCCGAGGTATGACTGTACTTGTTAACTGGGATAATGGTAAACCATTGGTAAACCATTATTACCATTTTTATAGTCATATACATGATTCCTAGCGTCCATTTATCAATTTAACAGGCCATCTACTGGAGTCTAAACAAAATCAATAAATCATAATGAAAGCAGACATTATACACAACTCATTAAACACAATTATTAAAAAGAGTAGAAAATGAGGCGAGTACTCAGAAAGTGGCAGTGAAAGCTTTTGCTGTTGTTTAAATGCATTCATGTTAGTTCACCTACGCTCAGAGATCTGCACTGTTTGCCAGCTTGCTACTGGGCCAGTTTCAAGATGTTACTATTGGCATATCGGAGCCAGCTTACCTACAAGAATGCCTTGCCTCACATGTGCCTACTTGACCACTTTGATCAGCAGAATTGGCACTACTAGAGGTGCCATATAATACCTGTTCTGGATTTGTAAGAACTCAGTTGTTTAGTGTGACAGGCAGCACCTGCCCTTTGGAACTCCCTGCCTTTTGAGATCAAGCAGATCCCATTAACAGTTAGCCGTGGGACAGAAGACTGAAAAGGCAAGAATGGTCACCGGCTTACCATCTTCCTTGCTATGGTGAGATGTAGTCTGTTCCTACTTAAATCATTGTCATCATTTCTAAATCTGCATCTATACATACACATGAGTGTGTGCAAACTTGGTACAAAGCTGTATTCTCTTTTTTCCTCTCATTTGGTGATTATAAATGGCACTCAAAGAAGTAGAAAGGAGGTGGGCTGACACTGAGAGAGACCCCACACAATCCCGCTGTTTACTACCCTAGGAGATGTTTGCTTGAAAATTTAATGCTAATCTTCAGTGTGCTCAGATCTGAAAAAGCAAAGTATTTTCTTCCTTGCATGGGATGGACCTTCCATGGCAGCTAGGGACAAAACTGGCTTCTTTACCTGCAGGAGCATAAATTACTGCTTGCTCCTGCAGGTAAAATTACTGCTTGCTCCACTGCAGATAAAGCTATCTGGGTTTAGGTTAAACACAGGAATGTACGTACTTTGACAGCAGATTCAAAACTGGAGCAGTCAACAAATCCTTGATAGAAAATGGTGGACAGCCGTCGATCCAAATCCTGAATTTTAATCTGGAAGTCTGCAAAGTCTTCATCAAATTGCTTTCAATTATAATAATAACAATAAACAACAACAAAAAATGAGTTAGAACAATCATGTACCATATCTGTTGACTTTTAAAAGTTAATTAAACCAAAGTAGAAAATAAGCTAGGCCAACTACCTTGAAGAGAATACATTTGTTGCTATAGTACGGTAATTAGAGCACATTGGGATTTTGTCCCTTACAGTAAGCAAATAATTTATTCCATCTACATATGAATAAATTTCCCATATTGAAATTACTAACCTCATCTGCCGGATCTAAAGGATCATATTTGCACTCAACAAAGACTTTAACATATTCGAGAACCTCCTCATAAATTTGAACCACCAGCCTCCCTAAGATATTGCCTCTCACACCTCCCAGTTCAATTTTCTCCAGTTTGAGAAATTCAATTGAAGTCATGTATAGTTCCTAAAAAAAATACACAAACGAACAACAGTTATCTACTGCCTCCTTCTTTTGAATAAACTTTAAATGACTTGGTTTTGCTGCTAATCAGCTCTCTTTACATTCCTTAAACAGGAAACGCTTTTTTACAAGTGGCTTCAACACTGATTATTTTAAAAAATAACAAGGGTCACTAAAATTTACTTTGTCCAGTGTTATCACTTTTAAATATAGTTTTCTGAAAACAAAAATATGGTATGTCATTTTAAATATCATTACACACACACACACACACACACACACACACACACACATTTTTGGGGTCTGGGAAACTTTTAGCTATGGTTGTTTCTTATTCTAGACAGTTTAATTCTCACCTCTATTGTCTTCAGTCTGTGAAAAAATGAATTCATTCTAGTGAAAACTAGTGTAGAAGGGAACTCCCAGTACTGGGGTTCTTTGTCCTGCAAACAGAAATAAGAGAGTGTGACCAACTCTATATAGGCAGTGGCTGCATTTAGCTGCAACTCTAAGGCCCCATTTGCACTATATATATTTAAACTGGTATCATACAGTAGTATTATCTGTCTAAGGATGTGTAGGTCAGAGAAGCTGAATAAGAAATAGTTTTGTTAAAGGACAATGAACAACAGCTCTTCCCCCCTTAAGCTACTTTCTGACTCTGCTTTCAGCCCTGCTTCCTGCTTAGGCCTAACCTCCTAAACAAGATATGGGAGGTGCCCTTAAAGGTATATTCACATACCACTTGAAACTGCCATGCTTTCCCCCACAGGATCCTGGGAACTGTAGTTTATTAAGGATGCTGAGAGTCATTAGGAGGTTGCTATTCCCCTCACTTCCCAGTTCCCAGAGTTCCCTGGGAAAAGGGAGTGACTGTTAAAGCAGCCTGAAAATTGTAGCACTGTGCAATGGAAGAAACAGTACCTGTGGCCCTCAAAAGACCGTTTTGTCCCCGCAACTGCAAGGGGTGGGAGGAACCCCTAAGGGACTTGCTCAAAGCTCGTTGCAAATGGCTGCTCACTTAGTCCCCAGATACAAAGGACATGTGTTGTGTGCTGTTTGAATGGAGTTCTGTGGCCATTTTGCTCTGTGACCAAACAAATATCCCTTCCAGTCATAACTTTGCACATGAGCTGACAGAAAAAAAACAAGCAATGCACAGACCCTCACCATGATTTCTGGTGCTTTGTTTGTGCAGAGGTCTGGAAATCTGAGCATAGCACAAAGATGCCCCCTTGATAATAATAAAAATCTGTATGTGCATGCTCAACTCGGCTGCCATGGGTGGGCAGAGGAGGAGGAGGAGACAATAAGAAAAGCATGCTAGAAGCATGAATGGGGAAACACAGGTTTGCAGATGTTTTCCCCTGAATAAAACCCAGGCCAAATCTGAGACAAGAAGTCAGGTGGGAATGCAGAGCTCCAAACAAAATTGATAATGGGAAAACTAAGCCCAGACTTAACATAATTCGTGGATGGGCCCTCAGTGACCAGCCAACCTGAAGTTGAGGGAAAATTGCTTCCTAATATGAATTTTTCTGCAAGTAAAATTCTGAAATTGAACAACTGCATCTAGAAGCAGCCCTGACCAGGTAGAGCTGTTTAAAATAGTTTTCCACAAGAAAGAATGGGGAAAATTTATAATTTATTTAGGAGACCACTGTAAGCAGATGAAAACATTAGCAGCATTTTAATCTCACTTGTAATGTAACAAATACGATAGACAATATGGATAGATATAAAATATAGATTATGAAATAATATGCAGTTGAAAATGTTGACAATAAGACCCATGGAGAGGATGGGCGGGGGGCGGGGGGATTCTCCAGATTCAGAGAAATCTCTTTATATGGATATGTATGTAGTTTTGTTATAAATTTATATCTGTAAAGTCAAATAAAAATATTTTTTTAAAAAATAAATAAATAGTTTTCCACATTATTAAATGGAATAACTTATACGGAATGTGCTGCCCTGTGAAGTTCTGAGTAATGTTTTCTCTGAGAACCAAAGTCCACTGGTATCAGTAACCCACCTTAAAAAACTTGGGCATCATATCTGTGCAGCAAACGTCGTAAGTCTTATAGAGTTTCTCTATCACGGAGATACCCAGCTTGATCCCTCCTAGCACCTCTTCAATTTCACCTTGTAAGCCCTTGAGCACTTCCTCGGGACTCAGAAAATTACGTGTCTAAATAGAAAGCAGTGTAGTCAAAGATGACGCTTAGGTGAACAGGGCACATTAAAGCAAACTGGAAGTGGAACCCTGCAACAGTTTGGCAGTGCAAGGCAGTACATTGATGAATCAGCCCCTTCATGTAGTTGTTATATTGCTCATACTTTATCAGCACAAAGTGTGCTTGTTACAGCAGGAAATAATGGCTTTCATTGAGGCTGTGATTTAGGCTCCTCCACTGCCTCCTTATGCACATGCAAAGTGATAAGTCAAACTTTCTGCAAATCTCATCCAAATGGGAGGACAATCAATGGTTGGGACTCTGTGACAACAATACCACTGACCACCTATACTCCTGACTTTCCGCAGCACACCTAAGCATGTGTACCATTCATTTTTCCTTTGACTGTTGAAACACAAATGTGGGCGATCCTGAGCTCACAACCGGAATTGACCAACTTCTTACTTGTTTCAGTGGATCAGGTATGAACCACAAGATAGAAGCAAGAAGGGCAAGTCCTCCCAGTGCAACAATTTCTGCTGAAATTTTGCACTCGCTTTAGGCTCTTAACCAAACCTGCCCAGGCCCTGTTTCATTTTCTATTCCCCACCCCACCTTCCAGTTAACCAATTTCAGCATCTGCAAAATAAATTTGGCTGAAACTATATTTAATGGCTGCAGTCACCAAAACCTAAAACCAAATGGAAATTAGAAGAAACGAAGAAAAGAATATGGGAAAGGGGGGAACCCGCCCCCAATCAAGAACTTTATTTTCACAGAACAGTACCAATTCAATGAAGAGGTTACAGATCTCCTGCAATACGACAATGATCCGAGATGGAATGTTGTAGTATTCGGAATTGGCCCAGATCAAGCAAACGGTGTACATGACATTGCTGATGAATGGAGGAAGCTGTGTGGACATATTAAAAAAAGAGAAAGTAAAGGTTTCAAGCAACTAAATTCCACATGTTTAAGGCAAGGCGGTTTAATTTTAACTTGAGCTGTATGCAAATGGCCTCTAAAAATTCTCCACCTTATTTTTGGATGGACAAATTTACTTAATTTCTTCAAAGGGACGATAAATTCTTCAGCGATAAGTGACCCACTTGCATCACTTATTTACCCCAAGGAAAGGCAGAGAATCAACCCACGAGGCACAGTGCATGCCTGAAACCCAGGAATTCCTGCAGGGATACGGATTCCTGTGAGCAGCTGGGCATTATTCATCTCTATTTAAAATATTGGTGGGTAGGTGGGAAACTTGTAGGCAGTGGCAGAGCTTCATGCTCCGGCACCAGGGGGCGGCGAGCAGGCGGGGCGGGGCTGGTGCGCTGTGGGAGTGTGGCGCCCAGCGCAGGCAGGGGGGCAGCCACGATGGCACCCCACTGGGATTGTGCTGACGGGGGCGGTGCACTCCCCCCGCACTCCTCTTCCTCTGCCACTGCTGGTAGGAACATCACAACATCCACAGAACTCTAGTTACCAATCTCAGACTTCTGAATGTTGGCTCTTGTTCCTGGACCAAACTTATTGTTGCTGCTTCTTGTAAGATCACTTGGACTCGATTCTGCACTTTCCTAGCAACTAAAGACTGCTTAGGCTACCCTTAGATTGCATTATTAAATGTTCATTTCTTAACTTCTTTACTTGCAGGTAAGTACAACTCTGGTTGGTTGGGTGGAAGCCAGGACATAAGCTCCCGTTTCCTCTTCACGGAGGTGTTTGTAGGCCATTGAAAACAGCCTTTTTTTGAACTTTTTGGATAATGATGGACTTCTTGGAGATCATTCACCATAGTGCTACATAGAATATAACCCTCAGTAAAGTATCATGGAAGACAGACAAAATGTATACACCAAGCCTGCCCAAACTGTTGTCCTCCAGATATTTTTATACACCATTGTAGCAGTAAAAATGGCTAGCAATTCATTTTTTAAGAGGGTCTTAGCAGTGATGCCTAAGCAAGGTGGCCTATTTTAATTCTCAAATGTTATTTCCTCCCTTTAATATATATACCTGATGATATTCAGCTTGTTCCACTTCTTCCAATACAACTTTCAGTGGCTGCAAGTACAAGTTAATATCATCAGCTTCCTTCAGTCCTGTATAAAACAAAAATGACAGAGTAGGTAAATTAAGGAGGGGCTTGAAAGCCATTTGTTACATATGACCCAAAACAACTTGTTGGCAGTCATTTATTTTAAGAAAGGAGGTAGTACCTGCAGAGACGTCCTTGAAAACATTCCTGAGTGCTGGCCAGTAACAGCTCTTTGCCCTCTCCAAAATATCAGCAATCTTTTTCACCTGAGGGGCATACAGCTGGGACAAACAAAAACACAAAACCCCCAACTTTAGCAACATGTTTTCATGACCATATGGTGGTTTGCAGCCAGGTCTCATGAAGTGCCCATAAACTCCCACCTACCTGTTCATTTATGCACTGCAGGTTAACCTGCCGGCTGTGCCAGAAATCAAATTCCACTCTGGGCAATGGGTTCAAGCCATCCAGAAGAGGCTGTGCTGAGTCTTTGCTCAGGATATCTCGTATCTGATGAGACCAGTCAATGATGATGGTTTCAATGGAGTGTAACAGTGTACTGTCAACAGCTCTGGGAAGCCTGAAAGAACCCACAAAGGACAGTATGGTAAAAACAGTTTTAACTTCTGAGCCAGAAACAACTTGCATAGCGGTTATTAACCTCTTTGGGGTCACAGGCCCCTTTGAAAATCTGAGGAAACCTATGGAATCCCTTCCAATGCACATAAACACATACACAATTTTGCATGCTATTTATTTCATTGTTTGGGGGTTTTTTGCACTTGGTTCACAGACCCCTTAAAAGTGGACCTCCTAGGTGCCATGGGCCACAAGTTAAGAACCTCTGAACTAAAAGTTAATAAAGGGAGCTCCATTCAGTTACTAGCCAGCCCGGCTATAATATAAAACTCAGTAAATTGTTCCAGGATCTCTTTAGCTGCAGGAGCACTGCCTAATAGTCCTTGGATTCCCTCCTGGGTGCCTGTGCCTTTACAACCAGGAACGTTTGTATTTCCCTTTGTTTGGGCCATCACTCTTCCTTGGTGGTGGGCATCTCTGAGGATCACAGCATGGAGGCATGCCAAATACATGCCCCTTAGGGATGAGAGTAGCCTTTTAAAAAATAAATAAATGAAAATAATGGGTTCTGTATATGCTGCAGATACACAATGTACAAGACAACAAGAAGTATAGACATTGGCAGACATTATTTTAGGGCACCCACGTGTCAAACATATCCACTGAACTCTCCAAGGTATCTATGTGGTCTGGCAAAGGAAGCAGTGTTTTCCCTTTGATCTTTCCTCCCATCACAAACATCTCATTCTTCAGTCTGTGGGCTGCCCGTATAACATCATCAGCCACCACTTGAGGCCATCCAGCAAGGTTTTCGTGCTTCATAAATAAGGAATAGACCACCTAGAGGGAAATAATTGCTCTGTTTCAAACATTGCTGATCACAACACTGTATCGAATTATTTTTAATAAAATCTAAAAGTTTTCTGGAAAAGTCCAGCCTCCTTTTTTAAACATCCCAGTAGCTGGAACTTCTTTTTGGAAGTCATGGTCCTATGATTCTGACAGCCACCACACCACCGCAATGCCATCATAACATCAGTATTACATTACACTGGTGCAATGCTAATGCACCATTTCAATGTATTGCCTTTCACCAGTGCAGGAACATGGCAGTGAGCCTAACCTTGCCCAGCTGGAATAACTTGAGGACAGAATTGCATTGTTAGGCTTTGTCAGGCAGCCCAGCATGCAGAAGCTGTTATTTAGGAAAGGGATATTTAGGAAAGGGATATTTAGGAAAGGGATCCAAAACAAAACTGCCAATATTGCAATGCCTTTCAACAAATCTGTGGTGTGACCACATTTGGAATACTGGGTGAAGTTATGTTTGCCACATCTCAACGGCGATATTGTTGAACTAAAGAAAGTGCTGAAAAGGGCAACAAACTCCATACCTGTGTACCTCCCCCCCTTTTAAAGTTTTTGTTGAGTTGGCTGCTTTGTAAATATCAAGTTTTACAAAGATGGGCAAACCCTCACTGCCACAGTCCCAAAACATTGCAGTGCTCAAACATGCTCAGGAATCACTCTTTGATAGTAGGTTGTGGCAAGTCTGGGACCACGAGAAGCTGATGGCAGGGAAAACCTAGAGGCCCCAACCTGGCCACAGTGAGCCATGCGACGGTCACCTCCAGGCTTGACTACTGTAATTCGCTCTACGCGGAGCTGCCCTTGAAGCTGTCCCAGAAACTCCAGCGGGTGCAGAATGCTGCAGCGAGGCTCCTCACGGGGTCTCTGCCATGGGAGCATATTCACCCAGTGCTTTTCCAGCTGCACTGGCTCCCAGTGGAGTACAGGATCAGATTTAAGGTGCTGGTTTTGACTTTTAAAGCCCTTCACGGCCTAGGACCCTTGTACCTACGGGATCGCCTCTCCTGGTATGCCCCACGGAGGACCTTAAGGTCCATATATAGCAACACCCTAGAGGTCCTGGGCCCTAAGGAAGTTAGATTAGCCTCAACCAGAGCCAGGGCCTTCTCAACACTGGCTCCGGCCTGGTGGAACATTCTGTCTCATGAGACCAGGGCCGTGCGGGATCTGATTTCTTTCCTCAGGGCCTGTCAGACAGAGTTGTTCCACCTGGCCTTTGGCTTAGAATCAGTTTGATTCCCTCCCCCTCTTTCTTTTTCATTTCTCCTCCTGTGCATCCTAATGTTTCAAAGTTGTATTTTAATCTTGTTTTTTAATTTGTATTTTAATCAACTTGTTTTTATTATTGGTTGTTAGCCGCCCTGAGCCCGGTCTTGGCTGGGGAGGGCGGGGTATAAATAAAATTTATTATTATTATTAGTGACCACGTTAGCGCTGTTTGCTGCGATTCTTCTGTGTTTGTGTCTTTGTCTTGCGTCATCATATGTTCCTGTGATGCTTTTTGGGTTACTCACATTCAGTTCCTTGTGTCTCCAGTAAAAGCAATCCCAGGCAGCAGGTGATGTGATGTCTGCCTGGACAGCTGCTGCCAGTCAGAGCAGGCATTGCTGTGGCTAGGTGGGAAGCAGTTCTTAGCTGGTGGAAGACAGCTTCCTATATAGCTTAACATGTGCAAAGAAAAGCAAGGGGCTGGGTTTGAGCATTTACAAAGAGGATAATAAACTTGCCAGTGACTATGTTAATCATGTCCTCTGTCCCAAAGCGCTGGAAAATATTAGTGCCTCTGGATCCTGAGTAACACTCTGCCACACCAACAAGAGGCAGAACCATAATTAGAGAGAATATCAGGGAATTTGTGCAGACTGAACCAGTTGTTCAGACAAGTCCAGGAAAGGCTCTGGCACAGACATACCCTAAATGTTTTTTAATGCACAATTTGAATGTGGTGAATTTAATCATCAACCAGTATTGCCAGGGTAATGTGGCAATGCAGCTTTTACACTTGGGGCATTTCCTAATGATCAGGAGCTGGTAGGCTTTATTTATTTATTACACTTCAAGCCTGCTGTTCCTCAAAGAAGCATCAGAGAAGGAATTCTACCCTCACAACAACTGTGTGAGGTAAATGTTTAAAATTTACATTATTGGAGTTGTAGGTGATATGATAGGTTTAAGGAGAGGGATCTCTCACTTCCAGACCCAAAGCCTGACTGGCTTTGTCCAACATTGGAAAAGGATAGGTCCATCACATCACAGCAGTTTTTTCTGCAACTTCATGAAATATTGAGAATCCTGTTGGAACCAAAATAAGGAGCTGTATTAACTATACATCCCATCCTCTGCCTCATGTCATTGTGTGGTTCTCTTATGACTACGCTCTCATATGTTTGTTTATAAAGAGATATCATTCAGTGAACCGCTAAGAGAAACTGGATGCCCACCTCTTCCACGACAGCCATCATCTGCTCTACAGGGGAAGGGCTGAGATCTCCAACAAGGAGTAAATCCAGAAAGTTCTCTTTGTTAACATTTTCACGCCTCTTTTTCACGAAATAAATTCCTTTGTTCTTCAGTGTTGCTGGGAAGCCAAGACAAGGAACTAGTTGTCCAGTGGGATTGAGGGTGATCACCAGTGCTGTCACATCATGCTTCTCATAGAACTCATTGAGCATGGAGTGGACTTCCTCACTGGTTGCAAACTTGGTCCATTTGTCAGGCTTAACATGGAGAAAGAGGGTGCAGTAATTCTCTATGAAGTCCAGTCGTTTGTCAGTCGCCATCTTGATTCCTCAGTTGCAAACCACCTGAAAGGAAAAAAAACTGACCAGGTAACCAACTGGAAAGTCTTTCTTTCCTGTCTTGAGAAGAAAACATCCTTGTCAACATGTTTCAGAATACCTATCCAACCTGTTGGGAACCATACTAAGCTTTCTAGCTTCCCCATACATATCTGCACTATGGAATTCATTGCAACTGAATGGGGGCAGGGAAGGATTATTTGGGTTTAATTGCAGATGACAGCTTAATTATAGGGCATGTAAAAACTCTTTGCATCTGATGCATCTGTGTATAATCAACAAAGGTTAGGTAGGAGCTGGATCACATCCGTAGCCCTCATCATCTAACGCCCCTCACCTTGTGATCCAAACCTCCATATATTTGAATACGGGGAGCCAGTTGGCATGGCCCCACCTACTGCCTGTCCATGTGTTGCTTATACGGAGATATTTTGCATGTACAGGGCTAAAGTCTTCATCCTAAATGACCATAGCAGTGCCATGCATGTGATGGGAAACATGATTTTAACATTGCTTATGGGGTTCTTAAAATTACAAATAGCAGCCAGAGACGATCCTCCTCAAATCCCAATAAGAACCACATATGGGAAGAGGGGACTACTTTTCTCCTGTGCTATTGCCCCAATTAAACCCTGCCCCTAAAGCTGATATTCGGTTGGGAGAGAAGGTTCTATTGGTGCCAGTGGAACTTCCCTTCTGGGCCAAATCGTAGCTTTTTGGGGGCGAGGGAGGACTCATTGAGACCACAGTACAGAGGGAAAGGGTTAAATTTCCCTTCCTTGAACGCTGCAGTCCTGACCCCGATCACCCATCCTTTTGCAAATACTGTTTGTCATTAAAATGCTCACAACGTACACACAATATTAAATCACATACTACATAAATGTCATATATTGTTTAGCTTTTGGCAGGTGCAGAGTCTGTGCACTTGCCAGTTTGTTAGTGATGTAGATCATATTTTGGAGCACCAAGAAAGGAAGACAATATGCAGACAGGCAGAGATGGTAGACAGAATGGTGTTGAAGATTCCTTCTAAAAAGTCCACATCAGAGGGAAACATAGAGTGAGAGCTTGCACTTCACTTTTTTGCCCCACTGTTTCCAGTCACAAGTCTGCAGTTAAAAGCTCTGTGCCCAAGTACCCCCTCTTTTTTCCCCTTCTTTCTTTTGCTCTGGAGCTTCCCTCAGGAAAGTCCTCTCTTTATCGCCCAATCAGAGTAAATGTCAACTGAGGTTTTCTGTGGGTTGCCATTTGCTCCAATTGAGATTTAAGGAGTGGGTTTTCACTAGAAAAGGTACAAAGAAAAAGAAAAGGCTCATTTCCTGGTCCAGCACCCAAGTAGCTAGTTAGGCACAGCCAAGGGCTTGGGCATTTTTAACCCTCCCCTTTGAACCTTAGACCCGCTCTTCCCCCACTGTATCACAACCTGATTTTAAAATTCCTTTACAGTTTAAGATATGTACACACAATATCTTTCCCCTGCAGGTGGCAAGGCAGTTGCAGGAGGGGAATTTTTTAGTGGGAAAATGGCCTGCAGGGAAACGGTTAAGCTCCTGTTTGTTTGAGGCCATAGTTTTGAGTTCCTCCCTTGTAGCTTTATAAATCACTTAATGTGTCAACACGAACAGAATTTATTAATATTGCAGTTGTTGTATAAGGGATTATTATTATGACCGGACTGTAACTGAAATTAATAAGATTCTGGAACACAGAAAAAAAGGAAAATCATCAAACTACCAAATCTAGCACACGGTGGGGAGGCACTTTATCTAAATAATATAATTCAGTATTTGAACGATTGGTATTAATAATTGCATTATAAATTGGTACTGTTATAAGGAGGCTATTATTGGACTGTAATGGAAAACGAATAAAAAAATTACTGTAAAAAATAGAAGATACTACAACCTTTTCTCTGACCAAAGTGTATGCTTTGACCAAACAGGTTTGGTGGCATCCAACTGAAAGTCACTCAACTGTCGAGGAACAATGACTCCCACAAGATTCTTGTGACATCAGCCCTCAACTGCCACACACTGGTAGAACCTGCTTCCATTAAGGTGTCAAAATAGAAAGTTATGGTGCTTGTATGACTACCTCATTGTCTTGTGTTTTGTACTCACCAAGGCATATCAGGTTTCAGTCATGAGATGGATACAATCCCTCTGATCCTCACATTAATGTCGCTGCAAAGCAGAAGTGAATCTCCAACTGTCCTTCTCTTGCTTAAGTTAGTTTTCAAACACTGTTTTAGGATGCTATGCCACCTTATCCATCGCATTTGTTAAATGTGTCCTAAAAGTAATTCACCCACAAACTGGTATTACATCATTGACAAATAAAGTGCTTCTTAGGTTGGATAAAGAAATAAAGTGTTGCTTAGCTTGGATTGAAATGTTTTGATGCATTTTTCATAAAGTAAGTGTCAGCATCAGGCTATGGAGACCTGTGTAAGAGTATGCATAGCAGATACAGTGGTACCTCGGGTTAAGTACTTAATTTGTCCTGGAGGTCCGTTCTTAACCTGAAACTGTTCTTAACCTGAAGCACCACTTTAGCTAATGGGGCCTCCTGCTGCCGCCGCGCCGCCACGGCGCAATTTCTGTTCTCATCCTGAAGCAAAGTTCTTAACCTGAGGTACTATTTCTGGGTTAGCAGAGTCTGTAACCTGAAGTGTATGTAACCTGAAGCGTATGTAACCCAAGGTACCACTGTATAGCACTGCTCACTTCCTGCCTTTCCGTATCTACAGGTGCCTCAGTTTAGCTAATATTAGGGCTGGCCCTGCTCATCCCACACTGGTGCAAATCTTCAGCCCTTCAGGTGAATGAACGGTGTGTACGAAGCCACAATGAGCAGGCCAGCCAAACTCACACACTATTCTCCCTCTCAGAAAAAGTTCTACTATATGCTGGTATTATTTAAATGGCCCACGGTTACTAATTTTCCTGAGAAGAGGTGTGTAGTCGTCTTAATAATATTAAAAATTATAGCTGGAGAGGGGATTTAATGTCACACTCTTCTACTTGTTCCGTCTGCAGAGGCACCACAGCTTGCCAGATGGAACAAGTATGTTTTCACATAAGAGGTTCACATCATCCCAGATACTTATCCATGCGCAGATTGCAAGGGAGAGGAGCAATGCTGTGCACCCTCCAGCTCTTGCTGCTGTAATCACCCCTGAGCCAGAGGAGGCATGAGAGGCACTCAGAAAAGCAGGCAGTACAAGGGGCGGATATAAAAATGCTTAAAACAAGCTAGGTGATGGGTTGAGCAAATGTGGGTGTGTGGGATTGGTGAGGATGCAAAGGAAGTCTCAGCACAGTGAGGCAAAGTGTTTGTAGAGAGAAAGAGAAGAAAGAATGGCATGGTAATATAAAATATTAAAAAGCAACAAAGCAAGGGAAGCAAAGTTATCTGTATTGATGGAGAAAAGGTAATCCCCAGGTTTTAGGATCATAGGAAAATTCTGTCTGTCTGTCTGTCTGTCTGTCTGTCTGTCTGTCTACCTATCTATCATCTATCTATCTATCTATCTATCTATCTATCATCTATCTATCTATCTATCATCTATCTATCTATCTATCTATCTATCATCATCTATCTATCTATCTATCTATCTATCTATCTATCTATCTATCTATCTGCCTTGCCTGAAACGCTGCACTGTTTAAATGTGAATCCTGAATGAGGCCCCCTCCATACAACCCTTTTGTTCATCCAGGTCACCATTCAAATCTCCACATTTGATAAAAATAACATGATTCCTGCCAGGCAGGTAGTCTTACAGGGTTTTGTTTTTTTAAAAAAACTTGGTGCCATTTCATTGTGTTTTGAAGTTGTATGTCAATCAAAGGAGAAAAATCTGAAGCATGTGGACCCCTCAGTTATGCAGTTATAAGGTTGGGACCAGGAAGGGCAAGGCTTCCAAAAATGTGGAATAATGTGTGGGAGTGGGAAGTGCATTTTCCAGGGGGTTGCCATGGGAAAGTGGCAGGGAGGTTGGTGAGGGGTAAATCGTGGGTGAAGGGTTTCCAGGGGTGGGTATATGTGGTGGGAGGGTGAGTAATGTGAGCAGGGGTGGCAGCTCCTAGATCATATATACAATCTCAACACCAAGGCACTTTGCCATTTTCTTATATATAGTGAATATATGGTGAATAAAGCTGGGAAGAATTTGGGAAAATCAGGAACCTGAAATCCCAGAATCTTGGGTATTGTGACAGTTTGTTCTGTGGTCTTGTCTTGGGTGGCACCAATAAAGATTTTGTGGGGGGGGGGGGGGAAGGTTTGTTAGGAAGCACTTCTGAGAAACATAGGGCTGCCAATGGTATAATCACCTTACAGTAAGGCCAAATTGCCTAACTAACAACTGAACAAGAATGCTGTTCAAGAAGAGGAAATTAGGGAAAGTTTCAGAAAACAACATTTAATGAAGTTATTTTATGCCCAGCACCTATCCTATTTCAGTCATCATGTCAGATTACAGCTAATTAAACCAAACCAAACCAAACCAAACCACAGGAGTCGTGGTTTATTTACAGTAACAACCAATCCATTTATCGTAACATCTCACAGGGTGTAAATGCAATTCTGTATTTTAAATTTGTCATGGCGCCTCATCAGCCAGGTGGAGCTGTTTGGTTCTGTCAAGAACATCTCACACTTCATAATTGAATATTTGTTTATTCTAGTAGATGCAAGACTGGGCTAACCAGCCTGTCTCAGGGCTACCTCTGATCAGGGCTGCCAACTCCTACGGGCCAAGCTCTTTTGCCTCCCCTTCCTCAACATTTTTGTTGGGGGGGAGGCCACCCTCCAGTGTTCCAAAAAATTGAGGGGGGGGGGAGGAAGCCAAGCATGGAGCTGAGTGTGGAGCAGCTTCACTGACCAGCTCCTTTTGCTCCACCCCTTCGCTGTGGCTCCACAGGGCAGCCTCAGGCACTGCCACCTGGAGGATGGAGTGGGAAGGATGTCAGCAGTGGTACGACTCCCAGATAGGGACACATGTGCCACCTTGCCTCCCTCCCCCCCCCCCGTTACTGAAGAGGTACAGGGGCCACGTGACGTCAATGTACCATGCACGTATGCCCCGCAGTATGTGCATACAGCTGTCACAGAAGTTGGGGGCCGGCACTCTGATTTGGATTTTTTTGGGGTCAGTACGCCTTTGAGCCGATGCCAATGACTGGGATCAACTTCTTCTGCCCCGACTGGGCTAGCGAACTAGAGAGCACATCCAGAGACCTTCCACTTCTGGAAAGCAGGTCTAAGTGCACTGGACCCATTGTGAGCACCAAATTCAGCAGAGTATGATTAACACGGGAGAAAGCTCTGAAGCATAACTCCTTTGTTGTCTAACAGCTACTGCAAACTAAAAACTAAAAGAGGCTACTGGACTGCATGAGTGTTACTGTTAAGTTGTGGGTGAACATATCAGATGACACAGCGATTCTTCAGATAGCTCTTGTTTATGCACAGGCCAGAACAGAACTGAATTGAAGGGTTCAGCCAACCTGCTTATATAGAGCTCAACTATAAAGCAACAGTAACAACTTTCTGTAACTATCCAATCACTGAATATCACTTTCAATTCCTTATTTGCATATGCGGACCTGAGTGAAAACTATCCACAGTATCCCCCTGCTGGCCCAGGGTGAAAACTTCAGTACATAACAGTTACAATTCTCACTCAGCCATCTAATCACTTACAGAGATAACGCTCAGACTCCAACAGAGTCAGGCAGGAGCGGAAGAAGCGAAAAGCAGTTTCCGCCCTCTCCTTTCTGAAAACATTGTCAGGAGATTCTTGCAATGGGAGGGGGTGAAAATATCCACACCCACGGCCCCCCATATTTGGCGCCCGTGGTCTTGGGGGGGGGGGGAGAGAAGCAACACAGCTAAGGATTCCTGCCCCCCCTTGCTACTGCTGTTTGTTATTGTCAACACTCTCTTCTGCTGTGGTGCATGCTGGGTAAGGCACAAGCTGGAGGACCTGGAACAGGAGGGGGAGGAACCACAGAGATGAGACAGTGGCTCAAGGGATAGAGCGGCACCGAAACTGCCTCCTTCGTTAAGAAGAGGGGACACATAAAGTCTCCCCATCTCAAATGCTGGAGAGGTCGGTTATGGAGAAGGAAATTGTCACCACTTCCCTCTCCCCCCCAAAAAAAGGAAATGGAAGGGGAAATTTACCAGAAGATGAATGGGAAGAAGCAGTGTCAAGATACCTATATTTCTTGTATCTCCTTTTATTTTATTAAAAATGTTCAGATTTTACAATGTTCAAAGCAACTCTCCCACACATAGGAGCTAACTCCTAGAGGCTGAGGTCCCTTTGGCCTTCCCACGGTGTCAGCAGCTGCAGGAGGAGGCCAGATATCTCCTCTCAGTCTCTTCTTTTCCAGGCTAAACATACCCAACTTCATCAACTATTCCTCACATGGCTTGGTTTCTAGACCATGATAATCTTGGTCGCTTTCCTCTGCACACGTTTCAGCTTGTCAATACAGTGGTACCTCAGGTTAAGTACTTAATTCATTCCAGGGCCGTACTTAACCTGAAACTGTTCTTAACCTGAAGCACCACTTTAGCTAATGGGGCCTCCTGCTGCCGCTGCGCCACCGGAGCACGATTTCTGTTTTCATCCTGAAGCAAAGTTCTTAACCTGAAGCACTATTTCTGGGTTAGCGGAGTCTGTAACCTGAAGCGTATGTAACCTGAGGTACCACTGTATCCTTCTTAAATTGTGGCACCCAGAAATGGACACAGTCTGGCATGGTCTGACCAAGGCAGAATAGAGTGGTACTATTACTACTTTTGATCAGGATCCCATACTTCTGCCGAGTAACACTAGCTTTTTCTGCAGCTGCATTACGCTGTTGACTCATGTTAAGCTTGTAGTCTACTAAGACTTCTAGATTCTTTTCACATGTACTATTGGCAAGACCGGTACAACTGGTTCTTTCTATATAAATGCAGAACCTTAGATTTGCCCCATTTAAATTCATTTTATTAGTTTCGGCCCAGTTCTCCAATCTGTCATCTTGAATCCCGATTCTGTCTTCTGCAGCATTAGCAACCCTCCCAGTAGGTGCCATCTGCAAATTTGAACAACAACGAGCCTAGGACAGAACCTTATGGCCCTCCACTTGTCACCCTTTTCCACGATGACGAGGAAAAATTAGTGAGCACTCTTTGGGTTCAGTCAGTAAACCAGCCCACATTATACCAGCTTCTCCACTGAGATCTACTGAGCAGATCAAGTAAGTAAAGGGAGACTGGACTACCACCACTTCAGGCAAGGAGGAGCATTTGCTGCTAATTAGTTTCTCAAAACATCTTCCACTCGGTTCTAAAAAGCAAGCTGTGAGTTGTTAACTGGAAGATGTCATTTTACCATTTCGAAAGCTCTTTTTCAAAAAATGCAAAGGGAAGATGAACCAATGTCCCATATGAAACTGTAGAAGTTTGGCTACAGGCCTGAACTGATAAGTGGGAGGGTGCTTTGTGACTGGAAGTCAATGAAGAATAACTGGCAGAATTACTTCCTGCGTTCATTAGATCAATCTGCATAAATACTGTCTTGGCCATGTGATTCAGGGCCCTCCCTGCTACGAGACTTGTATAAATACTGGAGAAAGTTGTGACATTCATGGAAAGAACAGCTCTAGATGAAAGCTTTGGCATACACCACCAAGCCTTGTGGAGCTTTCCTGCTGGGAGCAACTGTGATCTGAAGTGGGAGAACTGCTGCTGAACAAAGTCAGGTACCTCTTTCAAGGCAACTATACCTGCTTGACCATGTATGCTGCTTTCTCTCTTCTCCTCCTGGCAGCCTGCCTGCCCTCTGGATGGGCACAGACGGCCCTGGATGACTACGTCAAGCAGTATGACCCTCACTACAACTACACTGTCACAAAGAAGGAAGATAGGCCTGATGTGACCATCTATACCCTCAACATGACCTCCTTGAAGTGGCTGAATGGTGAGAGCAGCAGTTTTGAAATACAGAGGAAGACATTTCCACAGGGAGCCTAATCCGGGAAGGTGGCTGCTGGGTGGGTGTGATCTGCATTGTGGGATGTAAGGATGTTGCAGAGTAGCAATATGTAGCAGCTAGGAAGCTAAAACATATGTAAGACTGACTCCCATATAGTCATATCTCATGTTGCGTCTGCTTCAGGTTACGTGTTTTCATGTCGCGTCCCGCGGCAACCCGGAAGTACTGGAATAGGTTACTCCGGGTTTTACCACTCGCACATGTGCAGAACTGCTAAATCGTGCTTTCCGCATGAGCAGAAGCACTAAATTGCGGCACGCGTGTGCGCAGACATGGCGCTTTGGCTTGCGTCAGTTCTATGTTACCGACGGGTCTCCAGAACAGATCCCATCCGTAACACAGGGTTCTACTGTAAAGTATGGTCAATACATTCCTTAAATATTCAAAAGCTTTTACCTGAAGAACAGAGGATAAAAGAATGTGCACACACACACACACACATTCACAAAACATATGCTAATCCAAGCATAGTCTCAGCTTCACTTAGAAAAATGCAGCTTCTTGCTTTAAATCAAATCGTGTATCTTTCGCACTTCCAGTTTTGTAATCAGCTTGTACTATGAAATACTGGGCCATGCCTGTTTCTCATTCAGTCTTGCAATCTGTTCTTCCATTCAGAGAGCCCATTTACTGCTGCACTGCTTTCCGTCGAGACTTCTATGTCTTCTTCATTCAGAGAGAAAAAAACCATTAATACTGTCCTCCTCACAGCTTACTAACATAGCCCGCTTCCTGAGCCATGTCATCACAGTGAAACTCACTCACACATGTAAGATGGAATGATGATATAAACAAGGGAGATACCAAACACTATCTTACACTGTTTCCATTTTGTTACTTTTCTACTACTACGTAGATAAATAAATATAAATAAATAAATACGCCTCCTGGGTGGGAAATGTATTTCAAAGGGGAAATGGAGGCCAAATCCCCCAATGAATAGATTCTGTGTATCTCTTTTCAGAGTCTGAATTGTCTAACCCAATTTGGTGGCATGAGCTGATCATCGTTGTGTCAAAGGAACGAAAAATGAATAACTCGTGTTTCCTGATGCTTGGGATAGGAAGAAATGATGAACCGTCTAGTAAACGAGATTTGAGTGTTGAGGACCTTGTCAATATAGCAAAATCATCTGGGTCGTAAGTAATTGGAGGGACCTCTGAGCAATGAATATGGCACCATCTCTGCTGTGCTGTGTTAAGACTGTTAAGGGAATTAGCAACCCTACAAGAATAGAGAACTGCAAGGCAGACATACTTGGAGAAACTACTTTTCCTGGTGGGGAATGAGGGTTGCACATCAAACTTGGACAACCTTCCAGCTGAGGAGGAATACCTCAGAATGATTTGGGGCTTCTCTGAAGCAAAGCAGGATTTGTATGAGGCAGCTATATAGTGGTTCCTAAATTATTGGTATAGGAACTCAGGAGTGGCTGACGAGAGTGATGTAGTCCAAGCTGGAGCAACCAGTTTACACCTCTTCACACATTGAGGTTCTCAGGTAGACTGGGGGAGAACAAAGCCTTGAATACTTAGTTCCTCCCATGGTGAGTGGAAGTGGCAGAACAATTTGCTCTGTGGTATTTACCCCTTCATGAATTAATCAGACTTAAATATGTTGGTTATCCCACATACATTAATAAATTCTGTATTTTGCAACCTGTGAGTGTTTTTGCAGGAGAAAAACAAGTTCTAGCTAATGAAACAGCCAGAAACAAAAATTGACTGAAGATAACTAATCCAGCTCACTGTATTCAAGACAGTTTCTCTATGTTCCAGAGATATATCCTAGTTCATCTTTTCCCCAGCCCCCTAATAAATATGTATAAATTAAAACAAGATCGGATATATTGCCTGAATTCTGTCTTTGCCTTGATTTTAGTGTTAAAATCATAGTTGTGATTCTTCCAAAGCTACCCAGAGCTATTGACTCTGGTCTCTTTGGCATCATTGTCTGTTGATCCCACACGGCATTTACTGCTGTTGACTAATATTTTGTTTTGTCTCTGAAGCTGTGCGGCACTTTGGGGGCAGATTGGAAACCAGCCAATCACCTACAAGGTAAGTGCTCTAGGATCTTAGCCATGCTGGGAACTTCCCACACTGACTTTCAAACCCATGTAGGAGTCAGGAGTCAGTTGGTTGGGTGGAAATGGGGAAACAGGTGTGGCTGTCACATTTTCCCATTGGAAACGTCTACTACAGATTTTATTTCCCCAATTTCACTCTGAGGGAAGTCTCAGAGCAAAATTGAGCAGAAATATGCAGTGTGTCCAATAACCTTTCTTTATAAGCTAATTATACTTCATAATATGTGAAGAATTAACCATCTTTTTCATAGATGTCGTTCAAAATACTAGAATTAAAATGTGGGACTCACCTCCTTAGTCATGTGGGGCTCACCTCCTTAGAGAAGGTGAAGGTGAGAGCAGCAGGAGCATGTTCCCCAGATACATACTGGAGCCATAGATTCCCACTGCATTCCCAGCGGGTTGTACATGGGGCAACTGTGCCTCCTTTTCACTAGGAGTTTAACAATCCTGGCCTGTGGATGGCAGAGCCTGGTTGGACGAGGAGGAGAGCTGGTAGCCACCCGCCCAAGAGTCCTCCAGGGAGGGCTCTGCAGATTATGCCTTAGGGGGCAGAGACTGGTGGTGGGACACCGAGAAGCAGCCAGCAGAAGGGATGAGCTGGGAGCTGAAAGAAGCAGGAGACTTGAGCAATCAAGGGGGAGGGGTCAGGAGAAGGAGGCCATTCCAGGACAGGATTAGAGGCTGAGAGTCACAGTGTGCATGCACAGTCCCAGTCCTGTTGATTCTTCTCCCCCGCCCGCAGGAGGAGTGTCATACACAATGCTGAGCAATGGGCCAGACAGGCCCAGAGGAGGAGCTTATCCCTTCAACACCACCTTTATCTCCTTGGGTGTGATCCAGATTAAAAGCCAGAAGGGGGAGGGCATGCCTAGAGCTTTGTTTCATCACCTCCACTGAGCTAAGATGAACCAGGAACGTTGCTGTGTTGTCATTTTCTGCTAATAAAAAGCTGATTGCCTTCCATGTCTGTGTCTGCCCTGTGAATGACCTGGCTTGTTGATAGCCACTTGACACTGCCTTACCAGGACCTCTGTTCCTAAAGGTTGTGTTTGGTGCCTCTTCAGTTTGCAGTCATGGTTACTGAGGACTGTTTAGCCCAAATATATGTGTAAATGAAAGAAATGCAGGATTTTTTGTGGGGGTAGGGGAGATATCTTCTGTTGGACAGGTTTGGCAACATTAAACAGAACAACCCATCCATCAACAGAACTGAACTTACGTTGTCCAAGTGATAGCTAATTCCCTTCCTATTTCACCTGGTGCCCCTCTCTGTGAACTAAGTCAGACCTCTCAGGCTGTACTAGGGGTCCAGACAGGATGCCTCACCCAAAAACATACTCATCTTTCTCTTATTTTGCTTCTAGACAATCCCTTTGCAAATGTGCAAGAACAGCATTGAAAATGCTGCACTTGTTTGTTCGTGGTGGAAGTTCATGAACAACGAGAGTGAGCTGCCACACGTGCTGATTCAGTTTCCAATGGTGAAGGTAACTTTGGCTTTCTGTATTGGCTGGCAGGCACATGCTGCCATCATTCTGGGAAATGTTCTTTAACTCTGGCAGAGTTACTGTAACATTTGCAGAGCACATATCTTTCACTTTTTAAAACCAGCTTGCACATCGCAGAATCCAGCAGAGCTGGTCCGCCCATGAAGCGAGGTGAGATGGCGGCCTCAGGCCACAGGTTTGGACGCAAAGACTATGCCATTGGTGTCTCTGGCATGGCCGTGCCTTCTCCTCTGCAGGTGCACCTCACCTCCTGTGCTCCAGGTGCACTGCTCCCACATGCCCATGACCTCTGCAGTGGTGGTGGTTGTGTGTGTGTGTGTGTGTGTGTGTCCACTTGCCCATGCAGGGGTGCACCTGTGGTGGTTGCCTAGAGGAGGCATGGCAGAGGATGTATGGGCCCATGGAGGAGAATGTTAGAGCAGGGGCATGGCGGCATTTGAATGTATTTGGATTAAGGATACCTCCTTGAGGTTTTCACCTTTACAGAATGGCTAAGTAAATTCTAGTTATCTTTTAAGGTAAAGGGACCCCTGACCATTAGGTCCAGTCGTGACCGACTCTGGGGTTGCGGCGCTCATCTTGCTTTATTGGCTGAGGGAGCCGGCGTACAGCTTCCGGGTCACGTGGCCAGCATGACTAAGCCGCTTCTGGTGAACCAGAGCAGCGCACGGAAACACCGTTTACCTTCCCGCCGGACGAGTACCTATTTATCTACTTGCACTTTGACATGCTTTCGAACTGCTAGGTTGGCAGGAGCAGGGACTGAGCAATGGGAGCTCACCCCGTGGCGGGGATTCAAACCGCCGACCTTCTGATCGGCAAGTCCTAGGCTCTGTGGCGCCTTCACTACAGGTGCCAGGCAAAAGCTTTCCTCTATAACCAGGCCTTTGGCCTTAAACTATCCGGGGCCTTTTAGAAGTGGGTGGGATGTTTTTAATGTATTTCTCTTTCCTCTTGTATCTATGTGGGGTTTATTGTCTGTTTGTTTTTAAGTCGTTGCTCTGGGCAAGATAAAGCAGCGAACAAATTTAATAAATAATCATAATGAATATTAAAGTCATGAAGATGAAACACCTTTTGAGGGCACTTAAATTATGCCATGCTGATAGAATGATATAGTCAAACCCAATGCAAGCATCTCCTTCAAATTCATATATATATAAAATATACATACATACATACATACATACATACATATACATCAAATCTACAAAAAATTAGAGAAAGGAAAATTAGAGAAAGGAAAAAAAGAGGGAAAGAAAAAGCATACCAACAATAAAAAAGTAGAAAAAGACAAAGAAAAATGCCCCAAAAGGCATCTCCGTCAAATTCTAGAGACTATGATCCACTTCTCTTGTGTGCAGGCAGCTGTGCGTGGCATGGACACTGTAGCAGATTTTCTGCTGAAAGAATCCGGTGGAATGATGAATATCACAAAGTTCACAGTGGCTGGTCTTTCCAAGGTAGGTATGAACTGCAGGTCTGTGCTGTATTGGATTTCCGGCACACCAGAATTAGCCCTATGCATGCTAATCCCCATTTCCCCTGTACATGCCATGTTTGGGCTCTCCAGTGGGAACTGAATACCTCTGCATCTTTTTGCTTTATGTCTTTATTGCAGCGTGGCTGGGCCACCTGGCTTGTAGCAGCTGTGGACAAGAGAGTTGAGTCATTTATTCCAATTATCTATGATCTTTTGAATATTGTTAAGGTGAGTATCTGTTCAAAGGATGGTGTACTAGCTGTGTGTACTTAGTCTTGAGTCTTCTTCATAGTTCCTTCATAGTACTCTGGACAAATAAGTATACGTTGGCCATTTGCAGGAAGGCCACAAGTGTGAGAGCCAGTGAAACTTCTGAGGAAGGGCACTCCAGAGCCTCAGCACCACTGCTGCAAAGACCTTGTCCTGTGTCCTAATCAGCCATGCTTTTGAAGGCAAGGGTCAGTGAGGAATCCCTCCAATGACTGTAAGGGGGAGGGGGGCAAATCTGTGGAGGGAAAATGGTCCTTAAAATATCCTGGTCCCAAATATTGGTTGGTTAACAGCTGTTTGGTTATGAGGCTGGGGAGGGACAAAGTGTAGAATATTTAAAATGGAGTCAAATCAATAATTAATGTTTTGCTAGATATGCTGAAATTCACAGAATTTTCCTGTAAACTTACCAGAGAGAACTCTGTGAGAGATACCCCCACTGTGCCCTGACATGGGGAGGGCATAGTTATATATTCTCCGACTTGCCTGGGCACACCCTACTCTCCATTTCTTTCCATTCTGCCAGCAATGTGAAAACATCTGTTTAGTCTGAGCTCCAAGATCAGACTAAATTTAAGCTAGACATTAAGTATGTCTTAGTAACTGAATTACCATTTTAAGCCTGCCTGAACAAAGCTGCTGTATCTGATACTCTTCAGCAAGTATTCTGAGTGAATGTTATTTTTACATTTTACAATACTGTTTATGTGATTGTTGTCTTAAGGGGGATAAAATGGGGAAATAGCAGGAACATCTAGTCTGCCTTAAAACATTCTGGATTACTTAAACTAAAAGGCTAAAACTAGCCTATCTAAGCTTCCCCTCAAGCTGCAAAGCTGAACTCACAAATGTGATGTTGAAACCCAAGTAAATAACCAAAAAAGCCATAAGTACTGACTGTTGGCAGTATGATAGGGATAACTTATTGGCATGTTTTGTTTTGTGTTTATCATCTTAGTCAGAAGTGTACCTAGGGGTAGGTGAAACCAAACTCTGCCCAACTAGGGATGGGGTGCAAGAATAACCTATCAGGTGTTGGAGTCCTCCCACAACACCTGGAACGCCCCACACCTGGAGTGGCTTCCAGGCAGAGAGCAGGGCAGGTGCCCTGTCTAGTCCTAAGAAGGCACCTTCCTCCTATCCAGGCAACCTTGCCTGCTTCTGAGATTTTTTGGGGGGGAGGCACCAATATAGCTCCTTGACAAGGGCACAAGGGACTCTAGGTATGCCTCTGAGCCTGGCCCTGCTATAAAGAGTTGAATAGATCTTGTCCTCCATACCATAGAACTTCAGGTTCTTAATATATGACACTTGCTATGTGCACATAGAATTCATTTGTGACTTCTTTGCTACAGAACTGGCATCATGAATACCGATCATACTGTGGCTGGGGCATTGCATTGTATCATTTCTATGTCATGAATCTAACTCGGCAGTTGGACACCCCACGGTTCCAGGAATTAACTTCACATGTTGATCCGTTTGGTGAGCAATTCCTACCATCTCAGATATCTCTGGTGAATCAGATGGTAGCAGAAGAAAGGATTGGATAAGTGGGAAAGGGCAGCCCCGGGGAATTTTGGTGGCACTATAATGCATGTGGGACGCGGGTGGCGCTGTGGGTTAAACCACAGAGCCTAGGGCTTGCCGATCAGAAGGTCGGCGGTTTGAATCCCCGCGATGGGGTGAGCTCCCGTTGCTCGGTCCCTGCTCCTGCCAACCTAGCAGTTCGAAAGCACGTCAAAGTGCAAGTAGATAAATAGGTACCGCTCCGGCGGGAAGGTAAACGGCGTTTCCGTGCGCTGCTCTGGTTCGCCAGAAGTGGCTTAGTCATGCTGGCCACATGACCTGGAAGCTGTACGCCGGCTCCCTCGGCCAATAAAGCGAGATGAGCGCCGCAACCCCAGAGTCAGTCACGACTGGACCTAATGGTCAGGGGTCCCTTTACCTTTACCTTATAATGCATGTAAGATACGTTGAAGAGCATGGCATCCATTTACGGTAATTAAAGGGCCATTTGGTGCTCCTATGGAGTGAGGATTAGGGGGTTGTTGAATAGTGATTGTTGTTTCTTGTAAAAATATGTGAAAACGTTGAAATATTTGCAGAGGCAGAACACTGAAAATATGCCGGCGTGCAGTGGGATAAGAAATGGGTCAACCAGATCAAGTCCTCTCCCCTTTTCCATTTCCTTTTGGAAACCTTTCCTCAATCCTGTAAACTAGAACCTTCCTCATCTGAGGCATAGAGGCAAGCTGTGAAATCCTGGCTGAAGACTATGAGTTTGTGACATAGGAGCCAGCTCCTAGGGGCCATGGGCCCCCATAATAAAATAGCATGGGCTTAGTTTGCCACAATAAGGCTTTTAAACATGTTTTCCAGTTCTATTTTTGTTCCCACCTGTCCAAAGAATGTTTACAGCTCTTTAGGGATTTGTGATCTTTACTTCATTTCTCTTGTTTTCCAATCTTACCAGCCTTTGATGATGTGAATAAGCAGCAGCAACTTGAGAACTGCGTGTGTTGCCCATTAAAATAACATTAAATTTTCCCATCCTCAGAATATAAAGAACGATACCAAAATAGGACCCTGCTCATGATCTTATCAACAGGAGATGACTTCTTCCTGCCTGATGATTCGTACTATTTCTTTGATGAGCTACCAGGAAAGAAATATATCCGGTGAGTTCATGCTGCAAAAGATTACCAGACTGTCCTTTTCGAGGCAATGAGATCATTCCTCTGGTTACAGGCAATGACCAGATGGCTTGAGCCCCAGATGAGAGACAATACTGAGAAAGCACAGCAGATCCTCAGCTGTTGTGTGAACCCACTTGTGTAATATGAACAATAGTACCAGTGAAGAAAGCTGCAGAGCTTTGCTGCACAATTCACATAGGCTTTGAATGATGGTGCAATGATTTTTTCTTTGTATATTTCTATGTGTGCATTCTTTCCAAGGAGGAAAAACTCTGAAAAGTCAAATTTCTGTGATTAGAAGAAACATGTCATTGCTTTACCTTAGACTATTGCAAGGAAGGTATTTTTGTAAAAACCTCTCTATTGCACTGCAGATTCATCCCGAACACTAATCACCATATAACATTATTACCATGGAATAGAGCATCTATCCTTGAATCGTGTAGAGCCTTTTATCTCAGCACCATGCAGAATTTGACCATGCCTCAAATTTCTTGGAACAGGTCTGAGGTGAGGAATACATGTCTTCTTTTATGTACCAATTGACAAGAATAATTCAGTCGTGAAGTTTGTTCTGTAATTTAGACCAAGCCATGAATGCATGTTGTCCCTAAGAGATGGAAATTAAGTGTGGTCCTTACTAAGGATACTCGGTTGAGCTCAAGATTCCTAAGAAGCTATCAGAATTTTAAAGTTCATTTGGCTGCAATCTTGGTTATAAACATCAAGGATGGGTGAACAGGAAGTCCTTAATATTGTAGAATAGGATTACAACTGTTGGGTGACAAAATGTAACTTTGAATTTTGAAATAAAATAAAATACGAACGATAAAGAAATACTGAAAGCAGGAAAGTTGTTATGATTATATGCAAACAGGCCTTGCTTAATATTGTCTTTTACCAGTAAATGATGAGAACAATCTTCTTTGGCGATCACTCGTAGCTGAGTAAGATTGTCTTCCATAAACACGGTTTTAACAATGAGTCCGTAAGTGACTGTGGAGGCCAATTCTGGATCCACACATCCTTCCACAGTGGGGACATTGGTTTCCAGGTGGGAGTTGATCATGGTGTGGATGTGCCAAGCGTGCTTTCCTCTTAGCACGTTTCTCCCTTGTGTCCTGAGTTTGAGTGTCTTCAAAGCCCATGACACTTTTGGTAAAGTCTGTTCTCCAACTGGAGTGCTCACAGGCCAGTGTTTCCACTACATTTTTTAAAGATTTGCCTCGAGACAGTCTTTAAACCTGTTTTGTTGACCACCAGCATTACACTTTCCATTTTTAAATTCAGAATAGACTAGTTGTTTTGGAAGACGATCATCAGGCAACAATAACTGTATGTGGGATAATAACTGTATGCTTTTCAATAAGCAGTTTTGAAAGAGATTTTCATTGTGGAAATCGTGCGATGGGAACAATAACTGGGATAGCTCAGCTGGTAGAGCATCTTCCTTCAAGAAGACTGAGGGGAGTGTAGATCTTCCAGCATTTATCCTTACAACAGCTCGGTGAGATACATTTGGATGATGGGCAAAGAGAAAACTGTGGGAGGATCTCGCTTTGTGTATTTCTTGTATGTGGGCATTGTTGCCGTTGAGAAGAGGTAAACACAACTGTGCAGTGGAATGGATTTCATTTTTTTTCTTTTTTTAAATATTTTTTATTAAACAGTTTTTATAATCACACAAACATAACATAAAAACAACAAATACATAACCACACAAAAACAAAAACGAAACAAAAAACAAGTACCATTTCATATCCTAATTTCTTAAACCTTTCTTCCTCGACTTCCTCATGCCTCCCTTTTCTGTATTCCAAATTCTAATCAATTGCTCAGCAAATCTTCCCTTATTTTACTTTAAATTTAAGCTAATCTTCCTTATTCTCCTTGTCTTAACCATTGCTAATAGTAACCGTTTACTTTCCAGTCCAACATCATTCTAACTTTCATTAATTTTGTAGTATTTCTTTAAATAGTCCTTAAACTTTTTCCATTCTTCTTCCGCTGCTTCTCTTCCCTGATTTCGGATTCTGCTCGTTATTTCTGCCAAGCCCATATAGTCCATCACCTTCATCTGCCATTCTTCCAGTGTGGGTAGATCCTGTGTCTTCCAGTACTTTGCGATAAGTATTCTAGCTGCTGTTGTAGCATACATAAAGAAAGTTATATCCGTCTTTAACACCCCTTGGCCGACAATGCCCAAGAGAAAAGCCTCTGGTTTCTTAGTGAAGGTATATTTAAATACCTTTTTAAGTTCATTATAGATCATTTCCCAGAATGCCTTAATCTTCGGGCACGTCCACCAAAGGTGAAAAAAAGTACCTTCCTTTTCTTTACATTTCCAACATTTATCATCAGGCAAATGGTAAATCTTTGCAAGCTTGACTGGGGTTATGTACCACCTATAGATCATTTTCATAATATTTTCTCTTAAGGCATTACATGCCGTAAATTTCATCCCGGTGGTCCACAACTTTTCCCAGTCAGCAAACAAAATATTATGACCAATGTCCTGAGCCCATTTAATCATAGTTGATTTAACCGTTTCATCTTGTGTATTCCATTTCAGCAGCAAATTGTACATTTTTGACAAATTCTTAGTACTGGATTCTAACAATTCAGTCTCCAATTTTGATTTTTCCACCTGGAAACCAATTTTACTGTCCAATTTAAACACTTCATTTATTTGGTGATAGTGCAACCAATCTCTCACCTTCCCTTTTAATTTCTCAAAACTCTGCAATCTCAGTTTGTCCCCTTCCTTTTCCAAAATTTCCCAATATCTTGGCCACTTCGACTCCATATTTAACTTTTTAACTGCCTTCGCTTCCATTGGCGACAGCCACCTTGGGGTTTTGTTTTCCAGCAAATCTTTATATCTGACCCAGACATTTAATAGTGCTTTTCTAACAATATGGTTTTTAAAACTTTTATGTGCTTTAACCTTGTCATACCACAAATATGCATGCCACCCAAAAATATTGTTAAAACCTTCCAAGTCCAAAATGTCTGTGTTTTCAAGAAGCAGCCAATCTTTTAGCCAGCAGAAAGCTGCCGCTTCATAGTACAGTTTAAAGTCTGGCAGGGCAAACCCCCCTCTTTCCTTTGAATCCGTTAATATCTTAAATTTAATTCTGGGCTTCTTGCCCTGCCAGACAAATTTAGATATGTCTTTCTGCCACTTCTTGAAACAGTCCATTTTATCCATTATTTGTAATGCTTGGAACAAGAACAACATTCTTGGCAATACATTCATTTTTATAACTGCAATTCGGCCTAACAAGGAAAGCTTCAAGTTTGACCAAATCTCCAAATCTTTTTTCACTTCTGTCCAAGTTTTTTCATAATTGTCTTTAAATAGATTCACATTCTTAGCTGTCATATTTATACCCAAGTATTTCACTTTTTTAACCACAGTCAACCCCGTCTCATTCTGAAACCTTTCTTTTTCAACCTGTGTTAAATTTTTCTCCAAAACCTTAGTCTTTAACTTATTCAATTTAAATCCTGCCATTTGACCAAACTCTTGAATTATTTCCAAAACTCTTTTCGTACTAGCTTCTGGCTCTTGTAATGTAAGTACTAAGTCATCTGCAAATGCTCTCAATTTGTATTGTTTAGCTCCGACCTGAATCCCTTTAACCAGCTGGTCCCTCCTGATCATATTAAGCAAAACCTCCAGGACTGATATAAAAAGTAGTGGGGAGATAGGACATCCCTGACGTGTCCCTTTTTCAATCTTGAACCCTTCTGTAACCACATTATTTACAATTAATTTTGCTTTCTGTTCAGAGTATATTGCACCTATACCATTTTCAAACCCTTGGCCTACCCCCATCCCCCGGAGGTTCTTCAACATGAAACTCCAAGATATATTGTCAAAGGCTTTCTCAGCGTCCACAAATATCAAAACAGCCTTGGTATTTATGTTCACTTCCAGCTTCTCCAAAATGTCTATTATGTTCCTTACGTTGTCCGACAAATGCCTTTTAGGGAGAAAGCCCGCTTGGTCCCCATGAATCTCCTCCATCAAAACTCTTTTCAATCTCTTTGCTAAAATATCAGCAAAGATTTTGTAATCCACATTTAGTAGCGAGATGGGTCGGTAGTTCTTAAGTTGGGTCTTTTCAGTCTCTGTCTTTGGTATAAGTGTAATGTAGGCCTCCCTCCACGTATCGGGTGCTTTCCTCCCCTCCATGATCTCGTTGCAGACTTCCTTCAAAGGTTGTATCAACCCTTCCTTCAAAACTTTGTAGTATTTGGAAGTCAGTCCATCAGGTCCAGGTGATTTGCCCAACGTCATGCTTTGAATGGCATCTTCTATTTCCTGTGCTGATATCTCCTGGTTCAAAATTGTCTTGCTTTCCTGCGAAATCTTTTTCAGCCCATTTTTCTCGAGGAATTGTATGTCCATTTCTTTCTGCGGCCCTTGTGTATACAGTTGTCTAAAGTAGCTCTGAAAACAATTCCTAATTTCCACTGGGTTACATATGTTCTTTCCTTCCACTTCTAAGTTTGTTACCGTGTTGAGTTTTTGTCTCTTCTTTATTTGCCAAGCCAATAACTTGCCACATTTATCTGCAGATTCAAAAGTCTTTTGTCTCATTTGTTTAATTTTCCATTCTATTTCTTGGTTCATCAGTTCCATATATTGTATTTGATGCAATTTAATTTCTCTTAAAATCTCTTGCGATTTTGGCTTCAATCTTAGTTTCCTTTCCCCTTCTTTTATCTTTTCCAAGATTTTCTCTTTCCTCTCATTTTGCTTTCTTTTCTTTAATGAATTTTGTTGTATCAAAAACCCTCTCATCACGGCTTTA
This sequence comes from Podarcis raffonei, assembly GCF_027172205.1. Lineage (NCBI taxonomy): Eukaryota > Metazoa > Chordata > Lepidosauria > Squamata > Lacertidae > Podarcis > Podarcis raffonei. Next base: position 31,674,117 of record NC_070603.1, on the reverse strand, counting down.
CTTGCGTCCCATACTATTCTTTTTTCTACTTTAGTCCTTAAGTTGATTTCAAAATAATCTTTCAAAGTTTTTTGGGCCTTCTTGCAAATCTCCTCGTCTCTAAATAAGGTGTCATTCATTCTCCATCTGAAGGAGCCAGTTGTTGTTTGCTTCATCACCATCTTTACTGCGTTATGGTCGGAGAAGGTTTTTGGGCAGATTTCCACTTTCTTTATGTTCGACGCCATACTGCTAGTCACCCAAATTTGGTCAATCCGTGTCCATGTCATTTTGGCTTCAGAAAAGAAGGTTCCCTCTCTTTCTAATGGGTGTTTTATTCTCCAGATGTCAATCAAGTCCATATTGTCAGTCATTTCAAAAAAAGTTTTTGGTAGTCTTCCGTCTTTTGTGATTACCTGTCTTTGTGCTTTGTCCATATTTGTTGAAACTACTCCATTCATGTCACCCATCATGATTAGATTGTAATCCATATGGTCCATCAAAATCTCATGCAACTTCTTAAAGAATTCTGCTTTCCCTTCATTTGGTGCATATATTCCCACTATCAAAAAATTTTCTCCTTGAAATTGAATTTCAATTGCCAAATATCTTCCTTGGTCATCTTTGAAGATTTGTTTCGGTTGCAAATTTTCCTTTGCGTAGATCACCACTCCTCTCTTTTTTACTCTGTCTGAAGATATAAATTCTTGTCCCAATCTCTTGTTTATTAATAATTTTCTATGTGCTCTTGTCACATGAGTCTCTTGTAAACAAATCAAGTCCAATTGGTCTTTCTTTAAAGCATGAAATATATTTTTTCTTTTTCTGGGATTATTCAAACCGTTACAATTCCAGGTTAGAAGTTGCAAGGCCATGATGGGGTTATTTACTTCCTCCTACAGCTCCCAGTTGTTGTTCGTCTTTTGTCGGTGGTTCCGTGTCCGTATCTAATGGTCCCTTACTTGAAGGGTGTCCTTGTCCTGGAAACGTCTCTTTCTGTAGGTCTTCTTCGTGTTCTCCCAAGAACTTGTCTTTATCACTCACTGTCTTTATTCTTCTTTTCTTCCCCTTGTATTTAAAAGACAAGCCTTGGGGAAACTCCCACCTGAATAGTATGTAGTTCCTTTTCAGCAGTGTCACCAAGTCCTTGTAAGGGCCTCTTGCATCCAAAATACTTTTAGGAATGTCTTTAAAAATCTCAATGTGGAAATCTTCAATTCGAAGGGTTGTTTGATAGTGCAGGTTCAGTATTTTGTCTCTCTCCTCCTTTGATCTTAAAGTTATCAAGCAATCTCTGGGTCTGTTCTTCCTCTGCCTTATTCCCAGTCTAAATGCACTCTCTATCTTAAATTCTTCCTTATTCAACTCCTGCTTCCAAAAGTCAGAAAATTCTTTTGTCAAATAATCCACCAAGTTATCTCCTTCCTTTTCCGGCACAAGTCTGATCCTTAGATTTTTCTCCTTGCGTTGCATATCCTGCATAGAGAGTGCCAGCTCATAGTCATCTAATTTCCTGTACACCGGTGGAAATTTTTCCTCAGCAGCAGTTGCAATTTCCTTAGCTTCCTCAGCTATCTTTCGTGTTGTGGATGAATCCTCCAGTAATTTCCCAATTGCTTCTGCATTAGAGTTCACTTTGTTCCCGAGGTCAGTTATACTTTTGGTATTTAAATCAATTTTTCCCGAGATTTCTTCTATTTTCTTGTTTGTTTCAGCACCTTGCTTCTTTAGTTCCTCCAGAGAGTCGTTTATTTTCCCCAATGCCTTTGCAAATGCTTCTTCTGAAGACATTATTTTCACTTTTGCCTTTGTGACAGCTGCAGTTCCAGAAGCCCCTGATACAGAGGCCCTTCTTTGCATAGAAAGATCGACTTTGTATTGTCTACCGGATCTCAAAGTTGTTTCTTGTGAGTCCTCTTTCTGTTTACCATCTGCCATAACAAAGTCTTTCACTCAAGGTCATTCCCACACTCTTAAGCTGTCAAAAAGAAAAGTTCTCAGGTTTTAAACTCCACTTATTGCTGAAACTATTCACAAGTCCTCTAGAGGGCGTAAATTCAGTTCTTTAACTTCAATTTGTTCCCACACCTTCCAAAAAACAAAAGCCCTCCTAGTCCCTTTCAGTTATTCTTTTTTCTTTGTAAAAGATCCAAATCAATAGTATCCTGCAGATAACTTACTGTGCAACAAAATAGGATGTTTCAAGTTGAGAGTAACCAAAGTCGGTATTACAGTTACTTTTTAACCTTCTTGTAGCGACAGTCCTTAGCCGGTTCCTTTTCTCCAGCAGTCCGACCCCCAGGTAAAGAAGCAGCGGTAAACAGTTCAATTTCTTTTAAAACAAGCAGGAAATCACTTTAAAGTCTTCTCCCCCCCCCCTCCTGCCTTCGGGGGAGGGAGTTCTTTGCTTGGTGGTGGATTTCTTAGTTCGCAAATCTCTCCTGTCAGAAAGTTACAGCTTAAATGCCTTTCGCTTTGGTCTTGCTACAGAACGGAAAGCAGACTTCCTTTTTGATGCTTATCCGTCTCGGTGCCCAATTTCTTTAATTTTAACGTCCAATTATGTTTTAAAGCTCAATCCTACTCACGGAAAGTTGCTCTTTTTGATCCAAATTCACCGGAAGAAGTCAGCGCTCTCCGCTAATGGCGACGCGGCTTCGCTTCGCAGGCTAGGTGAAAGCGACTCTCAGCACCGCTCCATACACCCTCCGCTGATCCGTAGCCTTTAAAAAGGCTATTTCACAACGTCGGGGGGGCGCAAAGGTGCCCGCCGAGTCTCCAGTTCACAGGCTACGCGCCTGTGATTTTTTGAGGGTCCTCGCTCCGCCGTAGCTGCAGGACCCGAACCTACGAAGCAGATCTCTCCCGGAGCTCCGGGAGAAATCCGCCATTAAGCGCTGGCGCTAACCGGAAGTCCCAGTGGAATGGATTTCAATGGGTGTTGTGATGCTCTGCGCCGGGCAGCTAAATCATTTCTCACCAGGCTGTTCTCATGAATGGAAATCACACTAGCCCATCTGCTTTTAAGCCCCACAGGTGCAGGACATCTGAATGTTTGCTTTTCAATAAGCAGTTTTCAAAGAGATTTTCATTGTGGAAATCGTGCGACGGGAACGTGTTGGCTTAACATCCATTAACACATTTTTTAAAAAATTGCTTCCCCTTCCAGGCTGCATTTATCTTTTTTTTTTAAATGAGAAATCTGAGCACAGATCTCCCCACAAGAAAGCGGGAGAGGAAGCGAGGAGGGAGAGACAGAATGGCTCGAGATCACTAAGGGGTCCCTGTGCCCAATTTTAGAGAAGGCAGTCCTACGTTTGGTTTTCTGGTGTCCTCTATCTGAAGAGCTTGGGTCAAGTGCCATTTTAAGATAAAGAAGAAACGCAAGAAGAAAGGGTTGGGGGCCTTGAATCACCCACTTACATTTAAAACCCAAATAACAGGCTGAGCAGGCACACAGGTTCCCCCTATATGTATAGATTAGTGTGCATAAATGTGATCGAGATCTGTTTGCTCCTTTTGAGAGGCAGAGATGGTGTGTAATTAAGGGGCCAACCTAAATCTCATTCCTTAAACAGGGCAGGAATTTGGAAGTGTATCTTCCTGATTTAAATCTAGCAATCTGGCCACGATGTGATACTGGCTCTCAATTTGTAATAAGTACTACATTCCAAACATTCTCCAGATATTGAACCATAATACAGACAAAAAGAAGGAGATGCTGATCACTCTAGTTTTTAAAAGTGTATCCACTCTTTAAAATATTAAATTTAGTCATAGTGATTTAACACAGACATAGTGGTTCAGTGCCAGGTGAGAGGCCAGGTGAGAATGGTACTGATAAGTATTGGTGCATTTGTGTGATGTTTGTGATTAATTTTTTCTCAGTTTGCAAGGAATAAACACTTCACATGCAGCTGCACTTACTCCTGGCCCTGATGAGTATACATGCATAATACACACATTTGTCTCATTCCAGCATTGCATTTTAATAATAATAATAATAATAATAATTTTTATTATATGCTTTTTAGTCATATGATTGAAGAAATATTCACTGTACACCTAAAAACGTAGGGTGAATATGCCCGTAGCCTGAAAACACAAGCAAAACTTCAAGGTTCTCCATTTCCTTTATGTATGTGGCAACTATTTGGGTTGACCTCACATATGGTATTGCATGACACAGCCAGTTAAAGCAATGATTGCTGTTGAATTAAATATGCTGTGGAAACAAATTTGTTTTCTGCACCTCCTGTTTGGGAGGATAATAGGAATGGGTGATAACTGGAGGAAGACTTGATAATTCTGTGCTATTCTCTCTTTTTCTAGGCAAATGGCAAAGGCATCATCTCTCTCTCCACAGATCAGGAGCCTTTAAAAACTAGATGTTTCTTTGCTGACACATGGCTCACCAACAAGTAGGCTTCTTTCAGAAATATCTTAAATAATTCATTAATATATGGAATAATATACAAAGTCAACGTTGCATACAAAAAAAGTTCCTGAGGTGGTGTCTTTCTTAAAGCTTACCAAATTTTCCTGAAAGCAAGCAAGCAAGCCAGCCAACCACTGGCTTCTATGAGTCAGCAGAGAGCTGCTCCACAAACTTCTAGATCTCATCTGTGCTGCACATTAAAAACAGCATCATACCAATTTAAACAGTATAGTGGTACCTTGGGTTACAAACTTAATTCGTTCCGGAGGTCCATTCTTAACCTGAAACTGTTCTTAACCTGAGGTACCACTTTAGCTAATGGGGCCTCCGGATGCCGTCGCGCCATCGCCACACGATTTCTGTTCTCATCCTGAGGCAAAGTTCTTAACCCGAGGGACTACTTCCTGGTTAGCAGAGTTTGTAACCCGAAGTGTTTGTAACCCATGGTACCACTGTAATGGCTCCACACACAGCCCAGGCAAAGAATCCTGGGGATTGTAGTTTGTTTAATGTCCTAGGAGTTGTTAGGAGATCCATATTCCCTTCACAGAGTTACAATTCCCAGAATTTCCCGGAAAAGAGACCGATGGTTAAAGCACTTTGAAAAGTCTAGCTCTGTGAGGGCAGTGGGGATCTCTTAACAAATTATGGCCCCCAGGGTTATTGCAGGAGAGAGCATTGGTGTTTAAAGTGGTATGGTACTGCTTTATATTTAAAGTGCAGGCGGAGCCCTGTACTTCCCCCCCAGAAATCCTACTAACAAAGATTCAAAAGGAATCACTGAGTCGGTTATTATGGATACTCTGGAACCTTTTGGATCAGGTTGACTATATTAGAGAACCATCCTGATGGGTGGGTAACCTTGTATATTAAACAGTATCTTTAATTTCCATAAATAACATGATTACTTGTGCCGCAAACAGTGAACTAAAAAAATAATATATTGTTGATAGAACTTTTCTCCACAAAACAATTTATTCTGTGCTCATGCCACATCTCTTCTTTCCCTTCTCATTCTCAGGCGAGACTTCAGGCAAATTAGGCTTTCCTTGATTATTGTGAATCCTGCACTTTGGATTGATTGCAATGTTGTTAAAGTGGTAAGAGGATTAGAATTTCCATAGTTTCTTCACAAAGCTGAGGATGTCAAGGGTCCTAAAGATACAGACAAACACGAAAGCCGTTCATGGGAAATAAATGTCTTCCTATAAAGTTGGACTTCTGTTGCAGATATTGAATATTTGCAGATTTGCAAATCAGCACATTCATTTAGGCTTTCTGTGTGGTGTGTGTCACAGAAACCTGTTAGCTGCGAAGGGTGATGACAACAGGCACCAGAAAGGCCACAGCTGGTACTTCATTTTGGATGAGCAGAACCTAATGTTCACCAGTAAGCATGTGGACAGAAGGGCCATTCTGGAGAGTCCCTGAGCTCCTTTAGGAGGAAGGGTGGGACCATTAATTGAATGAATCGGTAAAAAATCAATCAAACCAATAAATAAAATGGGATTCCTTCAATGTCTGAGTTACCCAAACCATTCCTCTGCACCTAGCAGAAGAACATTGTCTTTATGTTGCAGTTGTAAAATCACCCATGCTAGGGAGTAGGGCTCCCTAATGTAGTGGGGGTATGTCTCTACATGCGTAGTAGGGGTGAGGAACCTCTTTCTGACCAAAAGCCACGTTCTCTTCTGCACAACTTTGTGGAGGCCAGGGTCAGAGGCAAAAGTCAACAGAGCAATCAATGTGAATTCTACCACTGTGCAGTAGCCTAGTTTCTTCACACTCACACATCTTTCTCTATCCTCCATCTAAGCAAGCAAGAAGCATTATCAGAATTCAAGGACACATTCCAGTCAGGGGAAAACATTCCAAGTGGGGAGGAAAGCACAGCTGGTGAGGGGTGTGGTTTTTTGGGGGGTGTCCTGGAGATAATCCCAAGGGCCAGCTAGAGAGAGCTGACTTATCTAAGGCAGGAGTGAGAACCTGTTCTACTCTATGTAACAAAGCAGGTTGGATGTCAGAGCCATTGGAAATATGTAGAGTGGTTTAAGGTCACCTGGAAAGAAGGGCTATGTCATCTGTGGTCATCCTCCACCATTGCTCCCTCTTCCTTATCCTTGGAAGACACAAACCAGAAACCTCAGCTCACTCTTCTTCAAATTCACACTAACGAACATTCTATAATTTCTTAATATGACACGTTCGCTTCTCAGCACTTTCTTCTGTCTTATCTCTTTGCAGGGAACAGGTGTTTATAAAGCAGAATTGTCAAAGCCATTACTTGGGTGGAAGGGTTTCTTCATTGAGGTAAATATAATTTCTAGTCGAGTATTTGACTCATTCTTGCACAGCTTTTTCATTAGCTTAATAGCAGTGTAGGGGGAGGCAATTTCCATTGGAATAGTGGAAGAGGATGGGGAGGTATAAAACGTTCCTTTCCCTGCAACCACCTCCTGCTGCTCAGCTGACTGGGAAACAAGTGTGAATGGTGAAAAGTGAAATGGCAAGCAGAAACAAATAATCTTTATCTGGACTCCCTTGCCCTCTTTCTGCTGATCAGTGGGAGGGTTTTTTGTGCGCCATATAAGATTAGACAGCCGATAGAGCAGTTGGGAATTACACACAGATTACACACTGAACAAGAGAGAGAAAACATGCATGTTTTTGGAGAGTGTACATACAAATGGGAGAATATGCATATTGGCCAGAGAATGTACAACATTAAAGTATGACATGCACATTCCCCAAAGCCTGTTGGGAAGCATAATGGCTAACAATGTACAGAATTCAGACGCTATAGGCAGGTTTCCCAAGCTTTATTAGAGAATATGCATATTGACCGAGAAATGTTCACAATTTCTTCTTCATAGAAACATGGGCTGCACATTTTCCATGAAGGCTGCTGAATGTGCACAATGTTGGGTTTTATGTACATTAACTGTTGAACTTACATTCCCTTTAATATACATTTATTAACTGAAACTAAGTGCTCCAAGACTGTTGTGCAACTGTATAAATAGGCACGACGTATTCTGCGATTAGGCACTGCTTCTAAAATCTGCAGTAAGATGCATCCATCATTTCTTTGATATCTCTGTGCTATAAGCTCCTAATCCTGCTCCATTCAGCTCTCTGCAAAGGAACATACAGTGGTACCTCGGGTTAAGTACTTCTTGACCTGAAACTGTTCTTAACCTGAAGTACCACTTTAGCTAATGTGGCCTCCTGCTGCTGCTGCGCCGCCAGAGCACGATTTCTGTTCTCATCCTGAAGCAAAGTTCTTAACCCGAAGTACTATTTCTGGGTTAGCGGAGTCTGTAACCTGAAGCGTATGTAACCCAAGGTACCACTGTATTGAGCAGAACTCCAATTTCTTTTCCAGGTAACTTTCAAAGGACCTGAGAACGATAAGCATGTTTTCACCTCAGAGGTTCAAATCATCCCAGACACTTTTCCATGTGCAGACTGCAAGGGAGAAGGATGCTATGGGACGCTGGTGTGAAACCCTGCAGAGAAAATGTGGCTCCTGTTGCTGAGGGGAGGCATGAGGGAAGACATAAGAGGCATTGGAAAACCATGCGGTGAAGTGGGTGGACAGAGAAGGAACCTCATGCAGAGAAAGCAGACAGGTCCCACTTAAACTAAAATAAAATAGGTGCAGGGGTGTCACTCAGGATCAGGAGACCTAAACAAGGACCAGATGCTGTGGCAATGGGGAATGGGGAATGTGTAGGGTGGATGTGTGAAGAATATCAGACATGAGAGGAAGGGGCTCGTTCTATAGAATGATGAACAAGTAAATATGACACAGGAAAGTGTGCCTTTTTGATTCCCATTGCCCTGGATCATAATAAAGAATATAGCTATGCTTTACAAGTCTTCATTGAAACTCTGTACTAGTTTTTGATCATTTTATGCAGACAGTACAATTCCTTATCTTACTTTTAAGACAGTTTAACCTCATAATGGGATTAAATATTCTCTAATCTAAGTAATTAATTACCACTGTCATGTAAAGTATTTGAGTTCAAATTCTGCACAAGGCACAGGCCAACAGCTTAACTTCTTTGGCTAGCTATTATCACCTGCCTTTAGAATCCATTCTGGGATACAGTACTAAAAACATGAATATGCCTTAATATCACCTGCAGGGGTTTCCATTGTCCTATTCCCATCTTGCTGTTTTCCCTCCATTATCAAATATAGCTTGTTTCTGGCATTTGTCCATTTGGTGACATTTTCTTGTGTTTTGAAGGCATATGTGTATTGCAAGGAGGAAATTCAATATGATATGAGATTCTCAAATGAGTGAAAATCACATTGAGTCTCAGGAAAACAGTAAAACTCTGGCAAAAGCAGAACACTTCAGATTTTTTTGTGCATGACTAATTGCTAGCCCAAACAATCAGGCATACCAAAAGTTTGCCACCCAGGTATACCATCACATAACATACAGTCTCCCACTGATTTTTGGAGGAGTGTCCTTGCCCATCTGTACTTCACACCCTTCCTCTCCCAGCCCTCTTTCCCCTTCCTCCAATCCCAATGTTGATTCACCTCAAGCTTTTCCCCAAGCTTAATTTCTGCTGGGATGCTGGTGGGGGTGGGTGTTCATCAGCTGAGCGGGTATGTTGTGGCCCATGTGAGATTTGCAGATTGCATATTTCTGCACTAGAAACAGAGCTTGTTTCTTGGAAGCTATGCATACTGACTGGAGAATGTGCATATTAGCTTGAGAGTTTACTATATGCAGTTGAGCTGTACCTGCCAAAAGACATAGGCTCCTAGGGGCTGAGCTCCCTTTGGCTCCCCAACAAAATATTTGAGGAGCTGAGTTCCCCCCAAAGTGTATGCATATCCCTTCTTTAACGCTGTTCCCTTCTTTATATGCAGACAGGGAAGACATATGAAAAGAAATTAGTTTGTCCTCACCATGTCTAGTTGGGCACTCCTAAACAAGGAGATATGACTCAGGACTGTGTCATTGTGATATCTCCCACCACAGAAGGTTTTTTCTCCATTGGAATGGTTTAAAAAAGCATGTATAATAGGGAACACTTCTCACAAATACGTAAGGCATACAGAAGTTTCTCCACTAAGAATCTAAATGGCTCAGAGCAATCATCATCATCATCCCCAGCCCATCTGACTGCCAGAAGATCCTTAGAGGAAGACCTCACAGGTATACTGGGCTGAGGCTGTTTAGGGCTTTGAAGGTCAGCACCAACACTTTGAATTGTGCTCAGAGATGTACTGGGAGCCAGTGAAGATCATTTAGGACCAGTGTTATATGGTCCCAGCGGCCACTCCCAGTCACCAGTCTAGCTGCCACCTTCTGGATTAGTTGTAGTTTCTGAGTCATCTTCAAAGGTAGCCGCACGTAGAGCGCATTGCTATAGTCCAAGTGGGAGACAACCAGAGCATGCAACGCTCTGGCAAGACAGTCTGTGGGTAAGTAGGGTCTCAGCCAGTGTACCAGGTGGAGGTGGTAGACAGCTGCCTTGGACACAGAATTGACCTGTGCCTCCATGGACAGCTGTGAGTTCAAAATGACTCCTAGGTTGCACACCTGGTCCTTCAGGGGCACAGTTACCCCATTCAGGACCAGGGAGCCCCCCACACCCATCCACCCCTGCCCTCCCCCCAAACAGTACTTCTGTCTTGTCGGGATTCAACCTCAATCTGTTAGCTGCCATCCATTCTGCAACCACCTCCAGACACTCACACAGGACTTTCACCGCCTTCACTGGTTCTGATTTAAAAGAGAGGTAGAGCTGAGTATCATCCGCATGCTGGTGAACATCCAGTCTTAACCCCCCTGATGATCTCTCTTAGTGGCTTCCACTGGGATGATCTCTCCCAGCTGCTTCCAATATAGAAGTTGGAAAGCATGAGGGAAAGGTGGAGCTATGAGACACCCCACAAGTGAGAGCCCAGGGGTCTGAACACTCACCACCCAACACCACTCTTTGGACATGGCCCAGGAGGAAGGAGCAGAACCACTGCATAAAATTGGCCCCAGCTCCCAACTCCTCTAGACGGTCCAGAAGGATGGTCAATGGAATCAAAAGCCGCTGAGATATCCAGCAGAACCAGGAAACAGCATTCACCTTTGTCCCTAGCCTGCCAGAGATCATTGACCAGTACGACCAAGGCAGTTTCAGTCCCATAATGGTGCCTGAATCTCAATTGGAAGGGATCCAAATGATCCACATTTTCCAGGTGTGCCTGGAGTTGTTCAGCGACCACCTGCTCAGCCAGCTTCCCCAAGAATGGAAGATTTGAGACCAGGCAATAGTTGGCCATAGTGGCCAGGTCCAAATATGTTTTTTCAAAGAAACAGTTTGATGACTGCTTCTTTAAGCAGGTCTGAGAAGACTCCCAAATAGAGGGAAGCATTCACCACACTGCGGAGCCCATCACCCAGCCCTTCCCGGCTCGCTTTTATGAGCCAGGATAGGCAAGGCTCAAGTAGACAGGTGGCCGGTTTCACTCGTCCAAGCAGCCTGTCCATATCCTCAGAGGTAACAGATTGGAATTGATCCCATGCAACTTGACTAGACAGGGCTCTAGCCCTCTCTTGCCCCGGTGCTGCTCCCATGGTAGAGTCTACCTCTTTCCGTATCTGAGTGCAAAAAACAAAATTATTGCAGGAGATCTTGCAGTCCTCATCAGGCCCCAATGGTGACAGTGGTTTGGTTAGGATTACGAACCACCTGAAAGAGTCTCCTGGTGCTGTTTTCTGCAGATGCAATAGAGGCAGTGAAGAAGGTCCTCTTTGCTGCCACTATCACCACTTGGTAGGCTCGACATTGAGCTCTAACCCGTTTTTGGTCTGATTCAGAATGAGTTATCCTCCACTGGCGCTCTAGCTGTCTCAGCGATTGTTTCATTGCCCTCAGCTCTGGGGTAAACCATGGGGCATCCAGGCTCCATGTAATTGGAGAGGGCGCTTCGGAGCCAGACAGTCGATAGCCCTGGTTAACCTGCATTCTAGCAGGCCACCAGGGAATCAGCTGAGAGCCATCGACATGGGATAGGACAGCCCCTACCACCCTCTGGAAACCATTTGAATCCATTACGTGGCAGGGGTGGATCATCTGAATCGGTCCCACCTCCCTGCAGAGAGGAAGGATCGCGGAGAAGTCCAGTTGCACCAGAAAGTGATTCGACCATGGCACTTCTTTTGTTTCGCTTTTACTTAGTGTCAAATCACCCACAACCATAGAGGTGAACACCAGGTCTAACGTATGTCCGCCACTATGAGTTGCGCCAAATTTATTCAGGGACAGCACCATGGAGGCCATGCTTTCCAGGAAGTCCAGAGCGGCCCCTTGTAAGGTTGTATCAGCATGGATGTTAAAATCCCCTAGGACAACCAAGCTAGGTGTCTCCAGGAGAACATCCACCATGACCTGAAGCAGCTCAGGCAGGGAATCCTTGGTGCAGGGGGAAGGTTGGTACTGCTGCTGCACCAAGGATGCAGGAATCCTGTACTGCCCTATTGCCCAATTTCCAGAACGTGCACTCAGAAAACTGCCTCTCCCCAATAGGATGCCTGGTGCAAGCTAATGACCTCCTAAAAATCACTGCAACAGCCTCCCCGCCCACATGACCTGGGTTGCTGTGTGTAAGAGATACCTGGCAGACAAGCTATGGCAAGAACATGCTGATCTGCCATGTCCAACCAAGTCTCTGTTACACATTAGCAATGCAGCACAACAAAAGCAATTGAGGTAATTGTTACAAGTTTGTTGGGAAGTGTTAACACTCACACAAGTACTTCAAATGCAGCCCGTGTCTCAAAAACATTTCAATACTTGTTTTTTGTTCCAACTGGCCTTTGGGCCAACAGACCTTTGGCAGGGTTTCTGAGGGTACTCCCCCCCTTTTCTACTGCATTTTTAAATTCTTTTAAGATTTTTAATGATGCTCTTAATAGGGTTAATTATTAAAACTAGTTTTTAATAATGTTGGAAGGGTTGGAGAGTTGGAAGGGATCCTGAGGGTCTTCAATCCCCTACAATACAGGAATCTTTCGCCCAACATGGGGCTCAAACCCTTGACCCTGAGATTAAGAGTCTTCTGCTCTGCCAACTGAGCTAGGTTGCAGCTTCAGCTCCCGTCAGTTCCAGCAGGGCCAAGAGTGAAGGATGATGCAAGATGTAGTCCAGTGACATCTAGAGGCCCACAGTTATCCCACCAACGCATTGCATGGATGTGTGCTCATTGCACACTTCCTTCAGGCAAGCACGAAGTTATCACAGTGCAAGGACACATTCTGGACAGGCAAAATGACTCACGGAGGGTGCACAGCAGGGCCTTTGTGAGGTGAGGCCTGGAGAAGATGCAGAGGTTACAAAGAATCCTGAGGGGTTTGTCCACATTTGACCCCTAGGCTTGAGGGTCCAGAGCAGTTTCACAGATCAATGAAAAACAACCAAAAGTAGATGACATACAGTGGTACTTTGGGTTAAGTACTTAATTTGTTCCGGAGGTCCGTACTTAACCTAAAACTGTTCTTAACCTGAAGCACCAACTTTACCTAATGGGGCCTCCTGCTGCTGCTGCGCCGCCGGAGCATGATTTCTGTTCTCATCCTGAAGCAAAGTTCTTAACCTGAAGCACTATTTCTGGGTTAGCGGAGTCTGTAACCTGAAGCGTCTGTAACCTGAAGCGTATGTAACCCGAGGTACCACTGTAAAAGGGAAAGGGAAAAGGAAGGAAGGAGGAAATGAACAAGCTCAGGTACTAGTTCTTAAAGTTATAATGGCCAGTTGGGAACTGGGCATATTTTAACGCAACAGCTCCCAGGTCTGCCACTTGGGACCTCCAGTCTGAAAAACATCCTGTAGGACAGGGCTGAACTGGGAGGAGTCACTCTTGACCCAACAATTTGGAAAGCTGCTGCTAGTCAAAATGGAGAGAATGAGCTGAGATAGACCAGTGCCACAACTCAGAATAAGCCAGCTGCATCTGTTGGTTTGCAGTCAGGGAATTATGGCAGGCCAGTATCCTGGGCCTTCATCCTGGAGCTCTTTCTGCCTCAGCCAGGAATGCCTTCCTTTTTTTTTACATGAACTTACACCTACAGCTTGGCAGCCGCTTTGAACTACCAGATTTTGCCCATGGTGCTGTTTACATTCTAGTTCTTCACCCCTTCCTGGCAAAGGTAGAAGCTCTTCCCGGCATCGCTGCAAATCTCTTCCTCAAGTAATTACATATTCATTTCCAAATAACAGCAATAGCAACATTCACTGGCATCTCTGTCAGCCTGAGGCAACGCCTGTGTATAGAAAGAATCTGGCAAGGCAAACATTTCATATGAAACATCTTAATTGGCGCAATCTTTTTTCGGGACCAGAATGAGGACAGAAAGCTCACACTGGGAAAGAACCTGAAGCTCCTTGTCTTCTGGGGGAACTGCAGGGCAGTTGGCGATTGGATTGGAAATGCTTGTAAAAGTTTGAGTTGGGTACATCCAATTATGAAAAATCCTAACATGATATGGTAATATAGGGGTTCCCGGCTCCTAAAAAAGATGTTAGTGGAACTGAGAATACGGTATGTTGTGTCAGCTGGGGCAAAAGGCAGTGGGCTCTGTAGGAAAGTATGCTGTAGAGTAGAAAGAGATGGTTGCAGATTGCGCACTCCTGAACAAGAGATAGATATTCCACACACAGTTTTCTATATCATAGAAACTAGTTCTCAGTTAAGAACTAGCCTCAAGAGAGGACTCTACTCCATTTTTACTTTTTGTAGCTGTCCTTTCTTCATGGATCACTCACTTTTGCATTCTCCACAAGGCTTTTTATACTCAATTTACACTCCCCTTAACATATATGTTTGAAATGGCAGAATCAAAAAGAAAGAGATCTTAAAGCTGCGGTAAACAACTGTTAAGAACTACCCTTAAGATAGCACTCCATACTCATTTTTAAAAACTTTTTGTAGCTGTTTTTATATTTTATTTACATTTTTATATTTTATTTACATTTGTTTTCTATATCTTACTGTAGAAAATCGTGAACAAATTAATAAACATCTTAATGAGGGAAAAAACACCTCAGTTAAAATATTGACTAGATCTGTTGTAGCTGTTAAAGAAGTGAATTCTATGGCAAGGATTGTTATGAAAGGGATCAAAACTGAAATTGATCATAGTCCCGTACAAATCTAGACAGTTTTGGTCACTCACCACACCTCAAAAAGACATACATAGATTGTGGATGGTGTGAAGATGGCTTTGCAAAGGAATTAGTCAAATCCCTGAGTAATCCTTGACTGTCCAGGGCTCCTAGTCATGCTGGCTGTGTACAGGCTATGAGGCAACATGTGTCTGGTCTACTGGAAAACCATGGGAGAGGGAGATTGCACTCTTGTTCTGTACTGCAACTGCAGAGGGCAGGAAGCACTTGCTGCCAAATAAAGTTTGAAAACATTTCCTGTTCCATCCAAAAAGCCAGCTTTGAATTGTGAAATGGGAGCTGCCATGCTACAATGCCGAAATGCTCCCCCCCCGAAATGTGCTTAGGTGGGGGGCAAACACATGGTGCAAGTGGAACAGAGCACCCACTGGCTCCAACCTGAATGGATGAGTTGGAGGGTGCTTTGCGGCAAGAGACCAGTGAAGAGTACAGTAACTAGCACACTTCCTCCTCTGCATGATTTGAATCAGTCTGCTTAAATGCTACCTCACCCATCTTAACCAGGACCCTCCCTGATAAGGGATCATTATAAATAAGGAGGAAACATCTTACGATGTTTATGGAGTGAACTGCTCTAGAGGAAAGCAGGGTTTTTCCACCCGCTGGTAGCAACTGTGATCTGAAGCAGGACAACTCCTGCCACTTGGACACAGTCACACACCTCTTTCAAGGCCAAGGTACCTGCTTGACTATGTATGCTGCTCTCCTTCTCTTGGCAGCCTGCTTGCCCTCTGGATGGATGGTGGAACAGAAGGCCCTGGATGTCTACGTGAAGCAGTATGACCCTCACTATAGATACACCCTGATGAAGAAGGAGGATAAGTGGGGTGCAACTGTCTATACGCTCAACATGACCTCCCTGAAGTGGCTGAATGGTGAGAGTAGAATCAATCTCCTCACTGCTCTTTTCCTTTGAGGGGGTGCAGCGGTGGGAGGGAGGAAGGCTAGGCCGTTGAGGAGGCTGCTGGGTGGGTGTGATTCCCTCTGTGGGAAGTGAAGAAACATGAGGGGCAGTAAGTACTAGTCCTGTGGTCTGCCATGGCTAGTTATGAAAGGGATCCAAACCACTGCTTCTTCCTACCTTCTGGGGGAAACTGAATCAGTATGGAGCAAAAAAAAGCAAGGCCATGTGTCCAAACAGAAAATGCATAAACAGTATTGTATGTTTAATCCTCCTTTTTACTCTCAAGAACTGAAAAGTTACCATAAATAGTTGGGGGAGATGCTGTTTCTTCATGTGCACTTGAGACAAAGGTGAGGAATGTTTATGACAGGGGAAGGGATGTAATTTTTGTGGTGGCTACGTGAACATGCCTCTTTGCAGCTGTCTCTATAGACAGAGTGATCCTTACATTAGTTTGCATAGATGAAAAAGGCTGGATCCCTAGAAACAGCGGGGGAAGTAACACACTCAGTGTTACCCCAAGGGGCCATTTATGGGAGGATTCTTCCTCCACTCAACAACATGGTGGACGCAGCCTTATCTTTCTCCCAATGTAAGTCGATGGAAAACTTGAATGGGTGTGAAGGAGAGCCTGAATACCCAGAACAACTAGCAGAGGTGGTGATGGGGCGGAATGCCATTTACCCACCAAGGAATCTAGGGGGTATCAAGGTCCTTGCTGTGAAGGTGACACCCCACCCCAACTGCTCCCCCATCAACAGGGCTGGGTGATATCAGGGTTTCAACAACACAATATATCACCAATATATCACAATGTCTGAAATAAGGCTGGAACGATGTGGAGGCAAACAGGGTAATGTCCTGGCAACTGCTACTAGGGGTCCAAAACTGATAAATGATGTTTTCATCGTTTTCATCAGCAGGGAAGCCAAAATGCACCCAAAGAGAAGTTTTGGTTTGGGGCATGGCTACCAAATGGTGGTGTTCAGGACAATCCAAAGTACAGTGATGATTCATAGTGAATACAAATAAACTGGGAAAATATTGAACAAAAAATATTTTTCTAAATGTGATGCGTATGAAAATTAACTCAGTGATAGCATGCTTCAACTAAACCATTAAAGATTTCTGGATAATATATCAATGTTCTTATGCAGTTTTAGGGGCAAATTTAAAATTTAAGAAAATAGATGATTTAGTAAAATTTTTAATTAAACTTGAATGTGGTTAACAATTTAATCTATTTTCAACTAATTAAAGAGGAGTTTAAGCAATTTCCTAGTGTCAAGTCACATCTGCTTCCCCTCTCAGAGGGCCAAGTGCAATACTGCAATTCTATGCACTCAGTTCAACTACACTTCTACTTTCCTGGGAGTAAGCCCCATTGAATTCAGTTACCAAGAATCACCTTCCCCATCATTCTCACCTCACAACAACTACCCAGTCTCCCATTTCAGTATATAAGGCAGCCACTGTTAAATCTCCCTCCTCCATTTCCCTCTATTGCAACACAGACAGCTCTCTCCCAAAAGCCCCCATCCCACCAATCTCTCCCTTTTTATCAAAGGGAGGAAGGGAAGGCAAGGAAGCGCAAAGATAGCATCCTTTAAATTAACCCAAAAAGCCATTTTTTATATGAGAGAAGCTATTTAAGGTGAACCAACAACGCCTTACTTTACATGGGGGAAAGGGCTCTTTCTCAACAAGAAGCCCAGAGCCAGTCTCAGATGGGCAGTAAAGGCACACCGGGAAGGGAAGACAAATGTGTCACATACATGCCGAAGGGGAAAAAGAGTAAAGAGGCCTAAACAAGAAATCTTTAATAAAAATGTATTAAAAACAAAACAAAACAAAAAACAGGGAAAGGTTTTTTGTTTGTGGTTCTTTGAAGAAAACAACCCCAGGTTTTTTTCATGGGAGCAAGGAGTGGGGAAAGGGGTTCCCAGCAAGAAGCCTGGAGCCAGCTCAGACCAGCATTTCCGTACACCACACCTACCAGCCTGGCAGGATGGCTACTAACCTACTTAAGCAAGAAGCACCTTGTGGCATCTGATAAATTTCTGCTGGCTTGCTGTTTTCGTCACCTGCACTTGCGATTCACTGCAACAGAGCTCAGCCCGGGCTCGCTGCAGAATCAAAAGAAGCACATGGTGAAGTGATTTTTGTTGGCTGCTCCACCTGCTCTTGTGAGTCACTTGCTGCTGCTGAAGAAGGCAGCAGAAGCACTAAGAAGGCTGTGAATCTCTTTTCAGAGTCTGAATTGACTAACCCAATTTGGTGGCATGAGCTGATCATTGCTGTGTCAAAGGAACAAAAACTGAAGGATTCATGTTTGCTGATGATTGGGAAAGGCAGAAATGATGCATCTAATACTTCCACAGATTTGAGTGTTGATGAGCTCGTCAATCTAGCAAAATCCACTGGGTCGTAAGTAATTGGCTGGATCTCTGAGCAATGAATATGGCACCAGCTCTGCTCTGTTAAAACTGTTAAAGGAATTAGCCCTACAAGGATAGAGAACAGTGAGGTAGACATACTTAATGGAGGGAGGTCATGTAGAAAATACTTTTCCTGGTGGGGAATGAGGGTTAGAATTAGGGTTGCACGTCATTTTTGGCCAACGCTTGAGCTGAGGTGGAATGCCTCAGAATGATTTGGGGCTTATCTGAAGCAAAGCAGGATTTGTATGGGCATGGGCACCTCCTGAGGTGCTTTGCAGTGTCCTGCAAATCAAGACGTAAAACAAGTGTTTTTCTTTAAAAAGTTTAGGGATGCTCTCATTTTCCTGCTCATATTGAAATACTGCCCCTCAATGAGGCCAAAATGTTTAGGGGTATGCATCCCCCTGCGTCCCCCCAGAAAAAAGCACTGGGTATAGGAACCCAAGAGTGGCTGATGAGAGCTGTGTTGTCTGAGCTTGAGCAACCAGCTCAAACCTCTTCACATGCTGAGTTTCTGAGGTAGCCTTGAATACCTACTTCCTCCCAAGGTGAAGTGAGCATAGCTAAGCCTGCCAGGGAGATTGCTCTATGGTATTAACCCCTTCATTCATTAATTAGACTTAAATATGTTCGCTATCCCACATGTACTAGAGGTGTTGTATATTTGCAACCTGTGAGTGTTATTGGAGGAGGAAATACTGTACTGAGTTCTCACTAATAAAGCAGCCAGAAACAAAAATGGTCTGAAGGCCAGGTTCTCTACGTGCCAGAGTGACATCTTAGTTCATCTTCCTCTCAGCCCCCCCCCCCCAATAAGTAACAAGAAAGGTAATATTTCTTGAATTCCCTGTCTCTTCCTTGATTTTAGTAAATCTTATGAATGCTCCAAAGCTGCCCAGAGCTATTGACTCTGGTCTCTTTGACCTCATTGCCTGTTGATCACAAATGATGTTTACTCCTGTTGACTAATATTTTGTTTTGTCTCCGAAGCTGTGCAGCTCTTTTGGGGCAGATTCCAAACCAGCCAATCACCTACAAGGTAATCTTAGCCATGCTGGGAACTTCCCACAATCATTTTAAAACTCGTGTAGGAGTCAGGAGTCAGTTGGGTGGGTGGAACTGGGGAAACAGGTGTGGCTGTCACAGTTTCTCACTGGAAACTTCCATTACAGATTCTCTTCCCCCAATTTCACTCTAATGAGGGAAGTGTTTACTTTCTCAGAGCAAAATCTAGCAGAAATCTGCAGAGTGTCTGATAACCTTTCTTCATAAGTAAATTACATTTCATAATCGTGAAGAATTAACCATCTCTTTCGTAGAAGTGGTTCAAAATACTAGAATTAAAATGTGGGAGCCAAGTCATGAGGTGCTCATCTCCTTAGAGAAGGTGAAGGTGAGAGCAGCAGGAGCCTGTTCCCCAGATACTTACTGGAGCCATGGACTCCTACTGCATTCCCAGTGGGTTGTACATGGGGCAACTGTGCCTCTTTATCTCTACGAGTTGAACAATCCTGGCCTGCCTTACCAGGACTTCTGTTCTTAAATGTTGTAGGGACGCGGGTGGCGTTGTGGTCTAAACCACTGCGCCTCTTGGACTTGCTTATCAGAAGGTCAGCGGTTCAAATCTGTGTGGTGGGGTGAGCTCCCGTTGCTCTGTCCCAGCTTCTGCCAACCTAGCAGTTCGAAAGCACGCCAATGCAAGTAGATAAATAGGGACCGCTGTGGCTGGAAGGTAAACGGCGTTTCCATGTGCTCTGGTTTCTATCATGGTGTTCTGTTGCACCAGAAACAGTTTAGTCATGCTGGCCACATGACCCGGAAAACTGTCTGTGGATAAATGCCTGCTCCCTCTGCCTGAAAGCGAGATGAGCGCCGCATACCTTTTCTTAAATGTTGTGTTTGGTGGCTCAACAATTTGCAATCATGGTTACTGTAGGCAGTTTAGCCCAAATGTGTGTGTAAATGAAAGACATGCAGGATTTTGTTGGTATTTGCAGCGGAGAGAGGGGAGAGGATTTCTGTTGGATAGGTTTGGCAATATATTTGGCATACTGATCCCTGCTCCGTTAAGCAGAACAACCCATCCATCAACTAACCTAAACAGATGCCTTGCCTTGCTGGAGTGATAGCTAATTCCCTTCCTATTTCACCTGGTGCCCCTATCTGTGAACTAAGGCTGACCTGTCAGGCTGTTCTAGGGGTCCAGATGGGATGCTTCAACCAAAAACACATTCATCTTTCTTTTATTTTGCTTCCAGACAATCCCTTTGCAAATGTGCAAGAACAGCTTTGAAAATGCTGCGGTTTATTGTACATGGTGGAAATTCATGAGTGACAAGAGTGAGCAACCTCACGGGCTAATTCAGTTTCCAATGGTCAAGGTAACTCTGGCTTTCTGCACATGCTGCTATCATTCTGGAAAAATGTTCTTTGTTGTTTCCAGAAACCCCTTAAAGCTGGCAGAACTACTGTAAGTTTTGCAAACCACATACCCCTTATATACGTATACATATATACATACAAACACACACACACACACACACACACACACCTATAAGCTTGCAAATCACAGAACCTAGAAGCAGGTGAGGTGGTGGCCTCAGGTGATAGATTGGAGTGCAAAGTGTACACTGCTTGCTGCCACCTCCAACGTGGATGCCCCCTGCAGTAGTAGTAGTATGTGTGTGCCCACGCCTGTGGAGAGGTACGCCTGTGGCAGAGGTGGCAGTTGCATATAGGGGACATGGCATGAAGGCAGGGGCATGGCAGCAGAAGAATGGGTCCATGGAAGAGGAGGCTGGAGCTGGGGCCTGATGGCATTTGAATGTATTTGGATTAAGGATATCTCCTTGAGGTTTTCACCTACTTTTTGGAGCAGGTAAATTAGTTGTTTTCTGTTCCTGGTACACGGTCTGTATGGACAAATATTGTTTCCCATTAAGATATTCTGGAACAAGAACAAAATACAAGATGAGATGAATTGTAATGCATTCCTATATATGTTTGCACAGAAGTAAGATACATGGAGTTCAATGGACTTACTCCCAGGTAGGCATATCTAGGATTGCAGCCTTAGAAAGGAAATTTGAAACTATCACAGTGGTTTCAATTTATGAAGATAGATTTTGTTAGTAATGATATTAGAAAGATGAATCTTGGTTGCCAAATCTCCTGTTTGAGATAAGCGTATTCAGGGATCAACTCCAGAGACTACAATCCTCTTCTGTTGTGTGCAGGCAGCTGTGCGAGGCATGGACACAATAACAGATTTCCTGCTGAAAGAATCTGGTGGAACAGTGAAGATCACAAAGTTCACATTGACTGGTATTTCCAAGGTAGATATGAACTGCAGGTCTGTGCTGTATTGGATTTTCGGTACACCAGAATTAACCCTATGCATGCTCATCCCCATTTCACCTGTATATGCCATGTTTTGGCTCTCCAGTGGGAACTGAATACCTCTGCATCTTTATGCTTTATCTCTTTGTTTTAGCGTGGCTGGGCCACCTGGCTGACAGCAGCTGTGGACAAGAGAGTTGTGTCATTTATTCCAATTGTCTATGATCTTTTGAATTTCGTTAAGGTGAGTATCTGTTCAAAGGATGGTGCACTAGCTATGTGTTCTTAGGCTTGAGTCTTCTTCATAGTTCCTTCATAGTACTCTGGACAAATAAGAATACATTGGCCATTTGCAGGAAGGCCACAAGTGTGAGAGCCAGTGAAACTGCTGAGGAAGGGCACTCCACAGTCTCAGCACCACTGCTGCAAAGACCCTGTCCTGTGTCCTAATCAGCCATACTTTTGAAGGCAAGGGACGGTGAGGAATCCTTCCAATGATTGTAAGGGAGGAGAGGCAAATTTGTGGAGGGAAAATGGTCCTTCAAATATCCTGGCCCCAAATATTGGTTCATTAACTGTTGGCTTCTATGTTTGGGGAGGAACAAAGCTTTGCAAGCATATTTCTTTTCCCACAATCCTGGCAATTATGGAGGGTGAATTGGATGATTTCATGAAGTGGTGTCATAGACATTACATGTAACATTTGGTTCCTCTTAACTGGCATTCTCAACAAAACATAACGGAACACACACACCAAAGGGAGGGGCTGATTCCGGAGCAAAACACACAAGCCCCACCCACCAGATACCAAGCACTCTA
Organism: Podarcis raffonei; assembly: GCF_027172205.1. Classification (NCBI taxonomy): domain Eukaryota; kingdom Metazoa; phylum Chordata; class Lepidosauria; order Squamata; family Lacertidae; genus Podarcis; species Podarcis raffonei. The sequence continues at coordinate 31,651,986 of NC_070603.1, read as the reverse complement.
CTATTCAAATTAGGCCCCAGTGTTTTTCTTACAAACACAATACAAGTAAATAGCAACAGCAACAAAAAACCCCCCATGAGAGCCATAGGCACTGACTGTTGACCCTAACTTATTGGCATGTCCTGTTTTGTGTCCATCAGCTTAGCCAGAAGTGTACCTAGGGCTTGGCAAAACTGATTGCTGCCCAAGGGGTGGGGCGCTAAAATCACCTGTTGGATGTTGGAGTCCTCCCACGACACTTGGGGTACTCCCCACCACTCAGCACTCCAACACCTGCTATGCCACAGAAGGAATCCACCAGGATCTCCAGGAGAAAAGGGCTGCTGCTGCTATTGCTATAGGAGAGAGCAGGAAGGGGTCCTTGGAGTGGCTTCCAGGCATAGAGCAGTGCAGCTGCCCTGTCCAGCCCTGAGGATGCAAATTCCTCCTGTCCAGGCAAGCTCACCTGCTTCTAAAAAATTGGGGGCACCAATACAGCTCCAAGGGACCCTAGATATGCCTCTGAGCTTAGCCCTGCTAAAGAGCTGAATAAATATTATGGTTTTAGCATTTGACTCTCCTCCATACTGTAGGACTTCAGGTTCTTAATATATGGCAGAGTCATATATTACCCTCCATCATTTCTCAGTGAAGTGATGGACATGAGGCAGCAGTTGATAATGCAGGTGAGCTGCGCACAGGTGAGCTGCATGCAAGCTGCCGGCCAGCCCTGTGGAGCCTCCTTTTATTGACACGAATATGCAAACCCAGGCAGATACATTTTGGGCTTTACACATCTTCCAGTCCCGAGATCGTGGGGTGGTACAAAGCTATTTTGGCACCTGTTTCCACCGCATCATTTCCCCCTTGCACAGTGTATGACAAAGGAGTCAAAAGGTCTCAGAGACAAAGGTTACAGATAGGGCACCGCAGACTACTGAGACCGCAAAGGATTAGACAGCGGGCACGATGTTCAGACAGCTGTGGCTTTATCTGTGAGGGGGAGTGTGCCCCGCACCCCAAGGTCACGCTTGCAGGCAGACTGAGGCAGCCTGCGGGTGGGGAATGTTCTCCCTCTGGACCCCGCGATCATCCCTACATCTCAGAAAATAGGGACATTCTACTAATGTAGAATGGAATGTTCTTATTTGATGTGCACTTAGAATTCTTTTCTTCTACTCTGCCACAGAACAGGCATCATCAATACCGAGCATACTGTGGCTGGGGAAAGTCATTGAAAGTCTTCTATCAGCTGAACCTAACTCGGCAATTGGACTCTCCACGGTTAAGGAATTAACTTCATATGTTGATCCATTTCGTGAGTAATTTTTATCACCTCAGATTTCTCTGACAAATGAAATGGTAGCAGAATAGCAGAACAAAGGGTTGAATTGGTGGGAAAGGGCAGCCCTGGGGAATTGTGGTGGCACTTAAAAATAGCTCAAAAACATTTTTTTGTGATTTTGCCAAAAAATCTCAATGACTTTTATGCCTGATTTTCACTTTTTAAAATATGGCAACCCTAAATTAAACGTAAGATAAAATATGGCATGTGGCTACTTTGTGGAAAGTTTTAAGAGAATCCCCCAAGGCCATGATCCTTCAAATCAAAGGGGCAGAGAAGTTATATTTGGATCTAGTACTAGATATTCGGGTTACAGGAAGTAAGTCTTTCAAAATTACAGTTTGTTTTAACAATAGCAACAGCAAACATATACGGGTTTTCCTTCTAAAAATCAGGCTGCTGAGATGAAGAAAGCTCAAAAGAACCTTCAGAAACTTCAGCTGGCTCCAAATGCAGCACTGGGGGTCTTGATAGGAACTTGCCCGTGGGATCTCAGGACATCTATTTTTTCATTAGACACACTGACTTCCAATATGTTTCCAGGAATAATTCAGTGCAGTAGCATCACCTTTAAAACCCTGGCTGGTTTGGGCCGAGATTATCAAAAAGGGCCATCTCCTCCCATATGAGAAAGCTCATTTCTTATGATCCGCAGGGGTAGCTTTTATAAGCATCCCACCATGGAGAGAGGTACTGTTTGTTGGGAATGGCGACTGTGGAACTTCCTGCCACAAGGCGTTAACTGGGTCCCCTCTGTGCTGCCTTTTAGTTGGCTGGCTTCTGTTCCATGTTGTGTTGGATGCTTTTATCCATGGTGCTTGTTCCAATTCCATGTCTCGATTTCTGTCAGAAATGTATGAAAGTACCCAAGGAGTCCTTTTTTAAAGTAACAAAGTAGACCCTCTATTTTCCAGGGATGTCCCTGATTTAGAAAAGCTGTCAGGGTTTCTGATTTGATCCCAGAATGTCCCACTTTTCCTTAGGATGTTCCTATTTTCATTGGAGAAATGTTGGAGGGTATGGAGTTATCCGACCCCTGAGCCTGCATAGGGAAGTTTTTAAAATATTTAATGTTTTAGTATGTTTTTATATTTGTTGGAAGCTGCCCAGAGTGGCTGAGGCAACCCAGTAAGATGTGTGGGGTATAAATAGTAAAATTATCATTATGGAATGGGACGTCCCTATTTTCATAGGAGAAATGTTGGAGGGTATGATCTGGTTTCTAAGCAAGCCGAATTGATAATAAACATGTAGTTATAGTCTAGGTTCTCAGAACTAGCCCAGCCTTAGGCCGAGATGCCAGAGGACAGCAACAGCAGACCCCCTCACAGCTGTTTCTTTTGAGTCTGCCAATATTCTAATGCCATTACAGTGGTACCTCGGGTTACAGACGCTTCAGGTTTCAGACTTCGCTAACCCAGAAATAGTACCTCAGGTTAAGAACTTTGCTTCAGGATGAGAACAGAAATCATGCAGCAATGGCGTGGCGGCAGTGGGAGGCTCCATTAGCTAAAGTGGTGCTTCAGGTTAAGAATAGTTTCAGGTTAAGAACGGACCTCCAGAACAAATTAAGTTCTTAACCCGAGGTACCACTGTATAATAACCTAAGCTGTGACTGCATTTGGAATACTGTGTAGCGTTTGGTTCGTCACACCTCCGAAAGGTTATCGTAGAGCAGGAAAAGGTTCAGAAAAGAACAGCCAAAATTATCAAGGAGGTGGAGTGATTCCCCTTTGAGGAAAGATTGCAGCATTTGGGCCTTCTTAGTTTAGAGAAAAGGCAAGTAACTGAAGACAAAGTGACTTACTGGCAGCTGAAGGAAGGAAGAGTGCTGGTATGCTCAGGTCCTGCTTGCAAGTTTCCCACAGATATGTGGCTGGCCACTTTGAGAACAGAGTGCAGGTCTAGGTGGACCACTGGTCTGCTCTGAGAGGATCTCCTTGTGTACCTGTGATGCCGCATGGCCAGTTCTACCAATCCAATTAGCTTCTTCACCAGGAGCAATAAGGGTGTGCCATCCTGTCCTCTGTCTTGTGCAAAAATTATTTTGGGCCAGGCCTACCTGTTGAAGATGAAGGTGGGATATAAATTATCCTAATAAATAAATAATGCATCCTGAGGCATCTCATATTGGTTTCTTGATGACCTAGAGAACCTACTATCAAACTTTTTTCAAAGACCCAAACAGCATATATGCTATAGAAAGACTCCCTTTTCAACATTGCATCACCAACATTTGCTATCTAGACTTTGATCCATGGTGCTAGTTTGCCACAATAAGGCTGATTTACATATTTTTCAATTATATTTTTGTTCCCACCTGCCCAATGAATGTCTCTTGTTTTCCATTGCTCCTGTCCAATCTTATCAGCCTTTGATGATGGAAATAAGTAGTAGCAACTTGAGAACTGCATGTGTTGACCAATACAGTAACATTTAATTTTTCAATCCTCAGAATATAATGAGCGATATCAAAATAAGCCCAAGTGCCTAATCTGTGGAACAGGAGATGGAATAAACCCGCCTGATGACTCTCACTATTTCTTTGATCAACTAGCAGGAGAGAAATATATCCGGTGAGTTCATGCTGCAAAAAATTATCCTTTTCGAGGCAATGAAATCATCCCTCTGGTTAAAGACAGTGACCGGATGGCTTGAGACCCAAATGAGAGACAATACTGTAATTTGAACTGAGAATGCACAGGTCCCTTAGTGTTGAGCGAACCCCCTGTGTAGTCTGAATGATAGTACCAATGAACAAGACTGCTGATCTTTGCTGCACAATTCACATAGGCTTTGAATGATGATGCAATGTTTTTTCCTTGTATATTTCTATATATGTGTGCATTCTTTCTAAGGAGGGAAAACTGCGGAAAGTCAAATTTCTGTGGTTAGAAGAAACACATCGTTGCTATATCTTTCTCTATTACAAGGAAGCTATTTTTGCAAAAAATCTCTCTTGTTGCCTGCAGGTTCCTCCCAAACACCACACACTTTGTGGCATCGCGCCCTGGGGATAAAGCATCCATCTTGGAGACATGTAGAACCATTTATCTCAGCACCATGCAGAATTTGAACATGCCTCAAATTTCTTGGGAAAGGGTGGAGGTGAGGAAAACTGACGTTGCCGATGATGTCAAGAAGCATGTTTTCTAATTCACCCCAAGTAATGGGTGCATGTTGTCTCTAACAGATCGAGTCTCCTTTACAGTACTAAGGAGATGGAGTCGAGCTCAAGATTCCTAAAAAGTTATCACAAATATTGAAAACAGGAAGGTTGTTATGATGATATGCAAACCTTGGTTAATGTTGTCTTTTACCAGTAAATAGGGTTGCCACCTTTGTTTGGGCAAAATGCAGGACAGGGCAGTTGTGGGGTGGTTTTTTAAAAAAAAACTGGAGCTGAATTGACTTCAAAGCAATCCATTACAATCTGCTGCAGCCTAACAGGATGGCCCCTCTGGAATTTGTCAAATGCATGCGCGCACACACATAAACATGAATTTGTAAATTTGTCTGTGCTTGGCTACTCAGAGCTTAAATGACATTTCACACACGCTTTCAAACACATACATTTGGAGAGGATCCCTAATTTGGGGGGGAGAGAGAGAGGGAGAGAGAGGGAGAGAGAGAGAAGACCTGAAATACAGGACAAATACATGAAGTAACATTTTACATTGAAATATGGGACAATCCTGTATTATACAGGACAGATGGCACCCTACCAGTAAATGATGGCAACAATAGCTTGCATAACTCAGTTGATAGAGCACAAGACTCTTAATCTCTGGGTTGTGGGTTCAAGCCTCTCATTGGGTAAAAGAGTCCTGCACTGCAGAGGGTTTGACTACATTACCCTTATGACCTAATTCTACAATTCTTTGATTATAGCATTTGGTCATTCTCTGAGGGCACCCTTGGTTAGCCTTGAGTGTTCTAGTAAACATCAAAATATTGCCACATTTCTCATTGGCCTCCTAAGACCTTGGGTGTTCTCTGTATTTACTGTATCAGAATATAGGATTCAGTTTCTTTTTCAATCACAGAGAAAGTGTCCTGAAGTGATCCAGAACAGGCTCAGAAAGTTGGTTGTGTATTCAAGTCCAATAGAAGAGCAAAAGACTGCTAGACCAGTTTACTTCAGTAGTATAAATATACTATTGGTTGTGGCTTTCATCTTCCTTCAGAAAGACTGAGAGGTGTGTAGATCTTCTAGTATTTATCTTTACAACAGCCTTGTGGGATACGTTGGGGTGGCCAAAGTGAGAACTGTGATAGGATCGCCTTTTCTTCTTCTTCTTTTGTTTGTTGTCACTGTTGCTGCTGAGAAAAGGTACGTAAATGCAAGTATGGATAGATTTGGATAGGTGATGTGATGATCTGGGGAGGCAGCTGCTAAATCATTTCTCACCAGGCTGTTTTCATGAGTGAAAATCACATTAGCTTCTGTGACCCACATCTGACTGTTTCCTCTTGAAGAATCAGTTTTGGAGGAGGAGATTTTCATTGTGGAAATGGTGTTAAGGGAAAGTGCTGGCCCTACAGCCATTAACACAAATACATTCTTCTAAACTGCTGCATTTATCTTAAAAATATAGTATGAGAAATCTGAGCACAGATCTCCCCACAAGAAAAAAAAGGGGGGGAGGAAGTGGAGAGAGAGAGAATGGCTCAAGATCACTAGGGGGTCCCTGCGCCCTACTTTAGAGAAGGCAGACCTACACCTGCATGACTAGAAAATGTTGTTTGCTGGAGTCCTCTATTTGAAGAGCTGCCTGGTTCAAGTGCAGTTTAAAGATAAAGAAGAACCCCAAGAAAAGAGAGTTGGGGGCCTTGAATCACCAGCTGACACTGAGCAGGTCACTTAATCACAATCTTCCCCACCACCGTATTGTATTTCTATTTAAAATGTAGTAATATTTCTAATTGTCACCCTATATGTATAGATTAGTGTGTGTAAATGTGATGGAGATCTGTGTGCTCCTTTTGGGAGGCAGTGATGATATGTAATTTAAGTGGCCAGCCTAAATCTCACTCCTTAAGCAGGGCAAGGGTTTGGAAGTGTGTCTCCCTGATTTAAGTCCAGCAACCTGGCCACTATGTGATACTGGCTCTCAACTGTAGTAAGTGATGCATTAATTATTATCCCCCAACCCAAACTTTCTCCAAATATTGAATCATCATACAGATAAAAAGAAAGAGATGTTAATCATTCTAGTTTTTAAAAGTGTATCAACTCCTTAAAATATTAAATTTAGCTATAGTGATTCAGCACAGACATAGTGGTTCAATGCAGCCTTTTTTGTCAGTTGTGAATTGTACTGATATGTATTGGTGCTTTCATGTGATGTTTTTGAGTATTTTTTTTCTCAATTTGCAAGTGCTTCATGTGCAGCTGCAGCTACTCCTGACACTGACGTTGCATTTTTAGTTGTATGCTGAAGGGAGACAATTTTTCTGTGATATTCTCTCTCTTTCTAGACAAATTCCAAAGGCATTATCCATCTCCGTACAGATCAGGAACCTTCAGCAACTAAATGTTTCTTTGCTAACACTCTGAACTCTAAAAGGTAGGATTCTTTCAGCAAAATTTTATATAATTCATTAGTATATAGAATAACATACAAAGTCAACATACAAAAAAGCCCCTGAGGTCTTCTCTTTCTTAAAGCTTACTAAATTTTCCTGAGAGGAAGCAAGAAAGCCACTGGCCTTCTTTCAGTCAGCAGTGAGCAGCTCTGCAAACTTTTAGGTCTCATCTGCACTGTACATTTAAAACAGTATCATACCAATTTAAACAGTACAGTAATGGCTCCACACACAGCACAGCCACACAATCATGGGGATTGTAGTTTGCTAAGGGTGCTGGGAGTCACAATTCCCAGAGTTCCTTGGAAAAGATATCAATTGTTAAACCACTTTGAAAATTCTAGCTCTGGGAGGGCAGTGGGGGTCTCTTAACAAACAGTGCTTCCCAGGTTTCTTGCAGGCATTAGTGTATAAAGCGGCATGATACTGCTTTAAATGTACAGTGCAGATAGATCCCTGTACTCTTCATTTACCCCCCAGAAATCCTTGGCAGAGTCTTATTTAAGGGAGCACAAGCGGTTCACCCACACTGGGTACTGCAACAATCACATAGAACAGAAGCTGTAAGGCAAGGGGAACTTAAGTTTTGGCATTGCACAGGATGCCACTGAAATTTGAAAGTTCAATGTCCGCCAATGTCTTTTGTATGTGTTAAAACCTACTATCAAAGATTCAAAAGGGACCACTGAGTAGGTTATTAAGGATGCTCTTGAACATTTTGGATCAGGTTGACAGCATTAGAGATCCATCATAATGGGTGGGTAATCTTGTAAACATTATCTTAAATTTCCATAAATATGAGTACTTGTGTTGCGATGTGAATTAAGACATATTGTATTGTTGATGGTACTTTTCTTCAAAAAGCAGCTCATCCTGTACCTCCTCTTTCCCTTCTCATTCTTAGGCGAGACTTCAGGCGATTTCGGGGTCATCGTGTATCTTGGTTTCCATGCAAGGTTGAGAAAGTGGTAAGAGGATTTTAGATTTAGAATTTCTTTAGAGTTTCTTCACAAAGCTGAGGATGTCAAGGGGTTCCAAAGACACAGACAGACACAAAAGCAGTTCTTGGGAAACAGATGCCTCCCCGTAAAGTTGGGAAGAGACATTGAATTTGCTCGATGTTTGCAGATTTCCACAATGTGATACTTTGCACAGCACATTCATTTAGGATTTCTGTGTGGTGTGTGTCACAGACATCTGTTGGTTTCCATTTGTGATGTGAAGAGTGATAAGAACAAACAAGGAAAGCCCACTGCTGGCATGTCTACTTTGGATGACCAGAACCCTAATGTGCCACAGCAAGCATGTGGACAGAAGGCCCATCCTGTAAAGTCCCTGAACTCCTTCAGGAGGAAGGGTGGGGCATAAATTGAAGAAGGAAGCCATCAAACCAATAAATGAAATGGGATTCCTTCACTGTCTGAGTTGCCTGGAACATTGTCTTTCCCATGGGGGAGTCCATAGGATGGTTTTATTTCAAAGCCCAGCAGAGCCTATTTCCATCTAGCATTGCCCAGGCATGTGTGAGCAGAAGAATGTTGTCTTTATGCTGCAGTCATAAAAACATCTATGCAAGAGAAAAAGGCCTGCTAACAAAGTGGGGCTGATGAGTATACATGTAGAATAGGGATGGGGAATCTCTTTCAGACAGAGGACCACATTCCCTTCTGCACAATCAAGGTGAATTCTACCCTTGTGCAGTAGCCTAGTTTCTTCACACTCACACATCCTTCTCTATCCTCCATCCATCCAAGCAAGCAAGCAAGCAAGCAAACAAACAGCATCAGAGTTCAAAGACACGTTCCAGCCAGACCAAAACATTCCAGGAGGGAGGAAAGCACAGTTGGTGAGGGATGTGGTTGGGAGAGTGCGGGGCTTGTTGAGAATCCCAAAGGCAGGGTAGAGCAGACTGGATGGCCACATTTCCCCCTGGGCCCAAGGTGCCCCCTCGGGCACAGGATTGTGCGGATAGTGACTTTCTGTAATGCTGGTGTGAGAACCTGATCTGTGTAACAAAATGGGATAGGTTTACATCCATTGGAAATAAGTGGTGTGGTTTAGGGTCACCTGGAAAGAAGTGGGATGTCATCCTCTCCCATCCTGCCCCACTTTGAGCCATAGTTGTTCCTAGTGCTTTTTTTCTGGGGGGATGCATACCCCCAAACATTTTGTGAATCTAAGTTTGGCCTCATTGAGGGGCAGTATTTCAATATGAGTAGAAAAATGAGAGTACCCCTAAACATTTTTTTAGAAAAAAGCACTGGTTATTCCCCTCTTCCCTATTAAACCTCACCTCACTCTTCCCCACATTCATGCTAATGAACATTTGAGACTTCGTGAAGCTCAATATTATACAAGACACCATGATAGGTCTCAGTGCCTTCTTCTGTTTTATCTCTTTGCAGAAAACGGGTGTCTATAAGGCAGAAATGACAAAGCCAGATATAGGATGGAGAGCCTTCTTTATTGAGGTAACACACACATCCCTATACACATGCATAAGGATTCACCGAGCATCAGGACTGATGGGGATTCACCCTGATCAGTCTTCCTGGAAACAGCATGTTCTTTCAGGAGTGTCATATAATGATATGAGTATTGGGACATTAAACAGTAAAGCAGGCCAAACATTGTTGGTCTACCTTTCTCAGGTCACAAAACGGCTCATAAGCATCCACCCCATTCCAGTACTATGTCCTCATTGCCACCCAGAAATAAAAACCAGTGTTTGTGGGATTTTCATGAAGTGTGCTTGGGACAGGTTATGGCTTAGATCAGGGGTTGGCAAAAATTTTTTAGCTGCGGGCCGGTCCACTGTCCCTCAGACCTTGTGGCGGGCTGGAGAAGCAGCAACGGGGGGGGGGGGGGCTGGAAAAAGAGGCGAGGGGGCAAGTAATCCTCCTCCCCAGCCCCCAGCCCCAGCCACTGCACTTACCTTCCCAGGGGCTGCCACCGCCGCTGCCACTGTTGCTGCTTCTCGTGGGTAGGCAGAGGGAGCTTGTCCGCTCCATTCTCTGGCTCACAGGAGCACCAGGGCGGCAGTGGTGGCGGCAGCGGAGGGAAGATGAGCGGCAGGAAAGGGCTGGCTCTGGAGAGGGGCTGCTTAAAATGGCGCTCAGCCAGCTCAGCCCAGCCCCCTTCCCCATCTAGGCAGGGTGGGGAGAAGCCAGGAGGAGGGAGGGAGGAGGCGCCACCGTGGCATGTGTGAGGGAGAGGGCAGGGGAATGGAATGGAGCAGGGGGGAAATGGCGCAGCCCAAACGAACAGAATCCCCATGCCAATCCACGGACAATCCGCAGGCCGGATCCTGAAGGCAATTGGGCCAGATCCGGCCCGCGGACCTTAGTTTGCCGACCCCTGGCTTAGATGAAGTGCTCCTAAAGTGGAGTGATTAACAGGAAGAGATATGAGCTGGGTACAGTGGTACCTCGGGTTACATACACTTCAGGTTATATACACTTCAGGCTGCAGACTCCGCTAACCCAGAAATAGTACCTTCAGGATGAGAACAGAAATCGTGCTCCGGCGGCGTGGCGGCAGCAGGAGGCCCCATTAGCTAAAGTGGTGCTTCAGGTTAAGAGCAGTTTCAGGTTAAGAACGGACCTCCGGAGCGAATTAAGTACTTACCCGAGGTACCACTGTATTGCCATTCCAAATCCCAGCTCTGGTATTAACTCAGGATGGTGTAATTATGGAATGGTGCTTCTTCCTTCACTGCCCCTCTGCACACATTTCTTATAAGATGGCAAAAATGATACTGACCTACATAACATGGTTGGGCAAATATTAGTAACCACTTATATTACTTCACTTCTGGTGTGCCTCTCCAGATGTGCTTGTTATTGAGCATTCATGAGATATACTCGCAATGGTATTGGGTCAGTTATAGGCAATCTCACTTTCAATACTGTTTGCACCTAGGAAAGTTTTGAGGTGGAACATATGGCTTCGTTTCCAGTTGGTTCATGTCCTGTAACATCCTACTGAAACCTCTAAAGTTTTATGTCACAAATGTCCCGGTTTAGGTTTTGCCCTGTTTTTGTTGCACATAGTACATGAGTGCTCCTCCAGATGGCAATAATGCCACTGGGGAAACATTGCAGAACAACTAATGTGTGGCCAGTCTGGTGTAAAACCATCAATAACACACTTCTGTTGCATTCATGACATGTTGTAAAATACACTTACCAAAAAAACCAGTCTTTTTTGTTTGTTTCTACTTTTGATCTTAAATTTAATAATAATGACTACCATAAATAATATAAATATCCATCTTGGAGGGGCCCTATGCCTTCCAGGAATGATGAAGCAACTTCTAACTGCTGTACATGAAAGCTGTGGTGTTGTGGTCTAAACCACTGAGCCTCTTGAGCATGCCGATCAGAAGGTCAGCAGTTCGAATCCCCACAATGGAGTGAGTTCCCATTGCTCTGTCCCAGCCCCTGCCAACCTAGTATATTAACTGAAACCAAGTGACCCAAAGCTGCTTTTGCACAGTATTTTGCCATAGGGCACTACTCTTAAAATATGCAGTAAGACGTAACAATTATATTTTAGAAATTTCTGTGCTATATGCTCCCAATGCAGCCTGTTTTCCACTCTTTGTAAGGTAATGTACTGAGCAGAACTGCAATGTTGTTTGTAGGTAACTTTCCTGGAATCTGAGAAAAAGAAGTACGTTTTCACCTCAGAGGTTCACATCATCCCAGACACTTTTCCATGTGCAGACTGCAAGGGTGAGGAATGCTATGGGGAGCTGGTGTGACATCCATCACAGACGTTCTGGTTCCTGCTGCTGAAATAATCCATGAGGGAAGACACGTGGCACTGAGGAAACCATGCAGAGGAACAGATGGGCAGAGAAATAACCAAGCCTAGAGAATGTACAGCTCTCACTATCACTAAAATGTGGGGAATTTGGTGTCATGGGTCGGTGACAGAAAGGTGGGAAATGGGTAGCATGAAAATTATTGGGCATGGCTGGGAGGGCCCGGCTATATAGAATTATGAACAAATAACACAACAAAAGAAAGTGCGCCTTTGTAATTCCTGGATCTCTGCATAATAAGAAATAAAAGTGTTATCTTCACTGAAATTCTGTGCCAGTTCATGACCATACCTACATACATCTATTGCAGCAGAACAGTGCATTGTGGGGGAGGGAAGATGGTTCCCTCAGGCAAGCAGCAATCCTTGCACTGATGGGACGATTACCTTTGCATGGTGCTGAAGTCCACCTCAGTCTCCTTATTTCACATCAGGGGCTTATCATTCCTCTGTTCAGTAGATTCTTGTTTTAGAGCACTCTGCAGAAATATAGGGTTGTCTCCAACTAAGCGCTCCTCAAGGTAGGCATAGCAAAAACAGTGGGCCTAAGTTAACCATGTCCATTAATTTCAATGGTTCAGCTTTGAGTATTACACTGGTGTGGAGAAATGTTATATGTGTGTCTGTTTGTGTTTTGATGGAAAAAATATGTGTTCTCAAAGTTCAAGGCCTTATACTGTTACCACGTTGCAAGCCTCTTTAGCTGTAGCTGTTTGTGTGTGAGAGAGAAAGTGAAAGAGAAAGAGAAAGAGAAAGAGAAAGAGAGACTATTGCTTTGAAAATGTATTAGCTGGGCTTGGCTCAGGTAAATTCATTTTGATTGGTCTGGGTGACAGCAGTCTGCCAGAGATTCTCAGCAGTTGGGAGTTACCTGTCAGAGAGAGACAGCTGAGGAGATGAAGGGGAAATTAGTTGCCAAGGAAAGGTGTGAGGAAAAGACTAGAGAAAAACTGAGGCCTGAATATAAATTCCCAGTGTGTTATTAGTAGTTGCCTTGTGAGGCTCAGGAGAAGGGAGCCAGTGGCTGAGTTAGTCAGAGAGGCTGCCCTATATAAAGGTCAGTGCCAGCCTGTCCATGAGGCAAGGTGAGGCAGCTGCCTCCAGACAGAGGTGGCAGATTTAGCCTCCATGGAGCCCACCAGGGTGGCAGCAGCTGTGGAAGAGGTGGCAGTGGTAGGTGGCTGCCATGGCATACTCCTTGGAGACCAGATTTGCTGCCACCTCCTCCTTGTCTGCAGTGTGTAGGTGCAACAGCAGTATGTTGACCAGCCCAGAGCATCACCAATGGCAGGACACTTACTTGTGCTGTGAAGAGGAGAGTTATGGGGAGAGGGGATGGGATGGTGTGCTGGTGTGCCTGTACACTGTGGACAAGGAGGAGGTGGTGACAGATGATTGCAATGGCTGCCTGTTGTGGCTGCAGAGGGGAAGGCCATGGTGCCGGAAGACAGCACTTTCAGTTCTGCTGCAGGTGGCAAAACGTCCCAGCTGTCAGGGAGAGGCAAATGGGAAAAGATGAAAGGACAGAAACCAGCAGTTATAGAGAGCCTAAAGAGATTATCAGCAGCTTGTCGTCTGAAAGTGGGTCTGACGTAGAGGGGGAGGAGGATGAGCCTGGCACAAGTCAGTCAGTACACAGAGGAAGTAAGGGGAGGAGTTTTCGCAGACTTGCATGCTGGATGCGGAAAAGGAAGAAGAAAGATTAGAGGCAGCAACTGCGCACAAGGGGAAGGACGCTAATTGAAATGCTGGAGATGTACGTTTGAACTTTGTCAAATAAATCAAATTGTTTGGAACTGGCTGGGAGCCCAGAGTCTTATCTATGGCCAGCTGGACAGCATTAAGCCTCTGACACCAGCCTGGACCTGGCCTCCATCCATGGGCATACCAGGATTTATGTTGGGCGGGGAGAGGGAGAACCGAGCTATCTATGATGCAATTGGTCCATTAGTTAAGAAATTTTATTTATTTACTTGATTATGCACCCCTTGGTTATGCCAAGGCCCCCATCCATCTCAATACTGCCTTCAGAGACTGGTTCAGATGAAATGCAGAGTGTGTCATCAGTATACTTCAAACCTCCAGATGTGCTTCAAATCTCCAGATGACAGCTCCCAATGGCTTCATACAGATATAAGTTAGCATGGGGGACAGAATAGCCCCCATCAAGGTAAATGCCATTGGCCAAAACAGTAGTTAACATTTAGTCCTCCAGGGCTTTACAAACTGTGTGTCGCCACATTAGTGTGCCGGCTGCAGTGTGTAGGTGAGTCACATGAATGCTCCCCACTCTCCTCCCGGGGCTGGAAAGGGGTTTGTTTAACCCATGGGTAGGCAAACTAAGGCCCGGGGGCTGGATCTGGCCCAATCGCCTTCTAAATCTGGTCCGCAGTCTGGGAATCAGCGTGTTTTTACATGAGTAGAATGTGTGCTTTTATTTAAAATGCATCTCTGGGTTATTTGTGGAATCTAGGAATTCGTTCTTTTTTCAAAATATAGTCCAGCCCCCCCCCCCAAGTTTGAGGGACAGTGGACCGGCCCCCTGCTGAAAAAGTTTGCTGATCCCTGGTTTAACCTTTGGTTTGCTAGTAAAACTGAATTACTGTGTCATGAAATGATGCATATCTAAAACGTGTGTCACCAACATGAAAAGTTTGGAAAGCTCTGCTCTAGTAACTATGCTGATAGTAGGAGAATGGCAAAGGCATTTTTCATTGTGACAGCTATTTTGATTGCCCCAGAATGCATCTCAAAATCAAAAACCCAGACACATATACTGTTGAAGTCTTTGCCCATCAAAATCATTTATCCTCTCCTAAAAGAAAATGGAGACTTCAGTGTGCCCATTGTGTGGTGGGTGTTACATTTCTAAATTCTTCTTTGTCATTTTTGGATAGCATAGCATTCACTTAACAGGGACAAGTTGAGTACAGAACCAATATATTGGACATAGGTGCCTCATTTTATGAAAGATCTATTGCTGGCTGCATATCAAAAGAGATGCAGAGCAAAGGAGTCTCATCTAAACCATTTCATGTTTATTCATTGGCATTGTGACAGTTTGTCCTGTACTGAACTCTTGTCTTTGGTGGTGGTGCAACACACTTTGAAGAAACAAAGAGTGGAAATAACCCCAGTTAAGCTTGCAAAAATTTATCACCTGCCTGACAACAAGTGTTGGAAATGTAAAGAAGCTGAGGGGACATTCTTTCATCTTTGGTGGACGTGCCCAAAGGTTAAGGCTTACTGGGAAATGATATATAATGAACTGAAGAAGGTATTTAAATTTACCTTTCCTAAGAAACCAGAGGCCTTCCTTCTGGGCATAGTCGGCCAATTGGTGCCAAAGAAAGACAGAACATTTTTTATGTACGCAACAACAGCAGCAAGAATACTTCTCGCTAAGTATTGGAAGACACAAGATTTACCCACCGTGGAAGAGTGACAGATGCAAGTGATTGACTACATGGAGATGGCAGAAATGACCGGCAGAATCCGTGACCAGGGAGAAGAATTGATGGAAGAGGATTGGAAAAAGTTCAAGGACTATCTACAAAAATATTGTAAAGTGTTTGAGTGTTAAAATGATGTGGGATGTGAAGGTGGTATGGCATTTGGGATATGGTTAAAAGAGCTATGAAAAGAAGAATTTTAAAAAGGAGAAGGGGGGTATGACTAGAATAATATTATGTCAAAGTACATAAGGTGGAGTAAAGGACCAAGATAAGGGAAATTAGAGACATAATAAGTGGAAACATATAATTATAAACGAGGTTTGGAAGAGGGCTAGAATTTGCTGAATTTGACGGAATAAAGAGGAACACAAAAAAGGGAGATGTGAGGAGGTCAGGAAAGAGGGATATGGAATCTTGAAATTTAAAAGTGGACTTTTCTTTTTTCTTTTTTCTTTTCCTTGTTAAGTGTGTATTTTTTTGTTTGCTGTTTTTGTTTTGTTATATGTGATGTGATTCTATGTTTTTTATGTTTTGTAAAACTTTAATAAACATTTATTTTTTAAAAAAAGAAACAAAGAGTGGAAATGGTATAATTTGCTACCAAAAAGAACAATCCTGTTCAAGAAGAGGAAATTAGGAAAAGTTTCAGGAGACAAAAAATTATTCTGCCTAATAAAACCGGCATCTTTTCAGTCATCATATCACATTAGTGCTATTGTAATGCAAAAAACAAAAACAAAAAAAACCCACTGGGGTTTCAATTCATTTACAAGAACAACTAATCCCTTTACAGGAAACACTTCACAGAGTTTACATGCATTTAATTCATTTAAAATAATATTTCATTGTTTGATGAGATATCAGGAGGAAGCGTTTGCATTTGTTATGCACAGGGAAACATTCTGGGGCATACAAGACATTCAGGGTCTGATCAAAAGGGACAGAGGAAGAGGTGACATTATAAAGTTTATAGAATTATGGAAATGTAAAAAGCTGAACTTAAAACAGGAAAACGAGAAACTGGGAAAACTGGATGTGGCATAGTCATCCATCACTACTTGCAAATGACCAGTTTTTTGAGCATTCATCCTGATTGATCCTCCAAGGTGGTTAGATGATGTCAGCTATATTTTGAGCATTATCTCTGATTTGTTTGTTTTACAAGCTTTACTAAAAATAGCTTTAAAAAAAACAAAGAAAAAATATACATGTCAACATCAAATATCAAGCATTTTTAATATAAAATCTAAAAGAAAGAAAGAAAAAAGAAAAGACTTCAAATCTCCGTATATCAGCTTAAAAAACTTCTGCAAAACTCTTACTCCATAATAATATGAAACTCTTCTACTTTCTATAAACCAACCTTTTTTCAGTCTTCAAACCCAGATATGAAAAGCTCATTTTCCTTTTTCTGCAGAAAGTCCAATAAGGGGTTTCTAATCAATAAATGTCGTCAATGATTTTTCTCTGATTAAGCATGTCAGCTTTGCCATCTTAGCAAAATTCATTAATTTCAATAATCATCCTTCCATTGTAGGCAATAATAAGTCCTTCTATCTTTGTGCATATAACAATCTGAAAGGCTGGTAGCAGCAGCTGAGGCTGCAGTTTCTCTGTGTGTCTTTTCCTGCCTCTTTGTGTTGTGTTTCCCACGGACGCCTGCCTGCCCCCCATCCTGCTGGCCACGATGATGTCCCTCAACAGCAAGCAGCCCTTTGGCATGGCATACTCCTGCTGCCCTGGCCTTCCCTCTCTGCCAGACTGAGACTCTATTACACTCTCTCTTCCTCTCCCCACTTCTCTCTCTCTCACACACCCCTGCAATACTGTAATCACTTAATAGTTTATGGGGCGCAATACTTGCTTTTTCCCGGGTGCTGGCCACCCATGTTACACCACTGCTTGTTACCATTATCTGCCTCAGTTCCTCAGACTCTCCTCCTGAAAATGTTAGTTCAGGCACAGGGATGTGCCTTATAGCTTCCTTTGGGAAGACAGATACAAAAAACCAACAAAAACCAACAACCATTCACCTCTGCTGTCTCCTTATCTTCCTTTAGTACACATTTGACCCCCTTATCTTGCAGGGGACCAACTGCATACCCTCCAACAGTTCTCTGATGAAAATAGGGACATCCTATTCCATAACAACAACAACAACAGCCCCTGCTGGAGGCTGCATTCACACAGAGAAAACATTTTCTCCCTCATAACACTAGAGCTCGTGGAGATCCAAGGCAGCTGAATGTTGGGATATTTGAGATAGATAAAAAGGAAGTGCTCCTTCACACAATTTGATTGTCCACTTACAATATCCCCACCCCTAAACTGTCGTTCCATGCTGCCTTCACATTCCTTTCTCACTGGTCTTTGAGTGCCATACTCCAAAAGGGCTTGACCCACATCACGTCCAAACACAAACTCCAACCACGGTTCATTATGCAATGCTAATCAGATCATCTCATTCCTGTTTCTCACTTGATGCAGACCATACTCAAATTATTTAATTAGGAATGCAATGCAACCAATCTAATTCCAATTACAATTGCAAAAATTAGTGTGACATATGTGCTCATTATATTAAGAGATGCCTGATAAATGAGTGTTCCTGTCATTGCATGAAAAGTGGGACTGATGGGAAGCAGGGTTCATTCTACCAGCTTTGCAGAAAGCACAGCTCCATCAGATACCTCCTGTCTGCCCCTGAGCTGTTTCTGTGCTTTCTAGTCATCAGAAGTATTATACTTTATATAAGAATTGGCACCTGAGTTTGTTTTCTCCCTTGATCCTTTTCACTTCTGTGTTAAGTTTCTAGACTGCTAGCCTTGGGCAAAGGACTGTCTTGTTTTAGTTGAGTGCATGTAATGTGCTCTAGGAGTCTTTTTTGGCTGAACAGCAGGATACAAAGGCTCCAAATCAATCAACCAACCTCTTTAACAATCTCATGATTCTTTTCAGAGGCAAAGTACAAATTTATTTCGTACTGTTTCCTAAACTCATATGAACTGCAAATGTTTAATGGTATAGTACCGTACCTATATTCTAATCTTTATCACGAGTAGATGAAGAATTTGGGAATCCATTGTGTTCAGTTAAGCATGGATACACCAAGGTGCAAGTAATCCTGTTACATGACTATACCTACCTGGACTTAAATACGCAATGAGGTAGTGACCTCAGTCTTAAATTTAGGTGTACGCATGAGACCCTGTTCTAGCTTTTGTGCACTTAAGAGTGCTTCCAGACTGTTGATGCTTTTGGCTTGAGATTCAATCACATACCAGCAAATTCAGGTTGTACAATTACAGCTGATTTGGTGGTGCTGTGCGACCGCTTAGAGTTTTTTATTAAAATTCCACCCTTTGTGATAAGGTAAGTGATTGGGACTGCACGGGGAATTGTAGGATATCATTTGATTCATGCAATGTCATTTAATCTCCCTGCAGACAAATCAGAAATTTGAAATGGAAGAGGAACGAGATAAAGAATGCATTATTAAATTGACAAAAAATGGGTTATAGTATACAGATCGAACAGTGGGAGCATATGTGGACTGAAGGGTTAAAATACACATTGTGTTATGATTTAAAAGAGAATTTTTTACAAAATGACATACTGTTGGTATCTAACTCCTGAGAAGTTATTTAGAATGTATAAAAATGTTCCAAGTGTACAGTATGTTGGAAATGTCAAGAACATGAAGGTGGATCTGTAGAAAAAGCTTTAAAAAAAGGATAAAAATACATACATTGATACAGAAGATTTTGAAGGTTAATGTTCAACTGAAACCAGAGCTCTTCCTGTTGGGACTAATAAATATGCAACTAGAAAGAGAATCAGGAAGATAATCACAATATATGGAGGGTATGGAGTTATGCAACCCCTGAGCCAAGGAAATACGGTAAGTTGCGTGGCAAGGTCCCAAACCCTCCAGGAAGTGGAATAAAGACACACGAAACAGTATTTTAGGTTAATGGTTACAGAATGTGAGTGGTATTGGCTTAGGCATTGGAACTGACGGAGCAAGGAGAAAAGGAACATGTCCTCGGCCGTGGGAAGTTTAAATAGCCTGCGTCATGCCCCTGGACCGTCCGGATTGGACAGCCTTGGGATGACGTGGCAGAGGACCAACCAATGGCGCAGGGGCTATCCTAGAGTGGCTGGGGCAACCCAGTCAAATGGGCAGGGTATAACAACAACTGTTGTTGTTGTTGCTGACATGGAATAGGATGCCCCTATTTTCATCAGAAACTAGGGACATCCTATTTTGTACAGTTATTCCTCCTCACGAAGAAGTGGGAGGAGAGAAGGCCAAAAATTAGACATGTGCATATGGGAATTGCCTTAAATATATCATTGAAAGGGCATTTGTGAATACAGAAAAGAGCAAGCAAAATGATCAGGGCACCGGAGCCCTTCTGACATTTGGGGCTTCGTAGTTTATAGTAGAATAAAGGGGGCATGAGAGGCATGTATACATTATGACAGGTGTGGTGATGGCTTTAAAAGGTGATTAGACAAATGGCTATCAATGGCTGCTAGTCATGATGCAGGCAAACAACAGTTCACGTCCTGCTTGTGTGGGCTTCCCCTCTGGTTGGCTACTGTGAAAAATAGGCCACTGCACTTGATAGATCTTTGGTCTGATCCACCAGGACTCTTCTCATGGTCATAATAATTCATGGATATTTTAAAAAATTATGGTAAGGGTCTTAAAACATGCTGAGAAAACAAGTAATTAAAGGGAGACGGGACTACCACCACTTCAGATGAAGTTGAGCATTTGCTACTAATTAGTTCCTCAAAACATTTCCCCTTCCATTCTTTTTTTTTTTGAAAAGTTTTTATTATTAAAATAATTCAGCATTAATACACACATATTACGAATATACAAACATACATTTCATACATCCTTAAAAATGTTCAAACATACCCACACTCAATCCCACAGATACTTCCTTTTCCCATCACCATCCCTCACCCCTCACCCCACCTTTGTGTTAGACTTCCAGTCTACTCAATTGCAATTTCTTTCCACTTCTATTACTTTCTTTCACACACCTTTAACCCAATTTTGTGCTTCTTTTTCTATTACACATTGTTATCCATCTTATTTAGTATTTCAGTATTTAAAACGGAACTTGTTTATTCTAATCGGAGTTCTGATTTTTCAATATGGTTTTGCAAGTATCCTTTAAACACCTTCCAGACACTGTCTATCTTCTCTTTTGAGATCCTTCCAATTTCTCCCATTGTTTTGGATATATTGTAATACTCCAATAATTTGGCAAGCCACTCTGTTTTTGTCAGTATAATACCACTTTTCCAATTTTTCACAATCAATAACCTTGCGGCTACTGTTGCGTATAAATATAATGTCTTGTCTTCTTCCTTTAGACTTCCTACCAGGAAGTCCCCCTCCATTCTAGAAGGAAGCTGTGAGTTGTTAACTGAGAGATGTCATTCTGCCATTTTGAAATGCTCTTTTTCAAAAAGTGCATAGGGGAGGTGAACCAATGTTGCAAGTGACACAGAGCAGATACAGGCCTCAGTTTGGCTACAGGCCTGAACTGATAAGTGGGAGGGTGCTTTGTGACTGGAAGTCAATAAAGAATAACTGGCAGAATTATTTCCTGCACTCATTAGATAAATCTGCATAAATGCTGTCTTGGCCATGTGATTCAGGGCCCTCCCTGCTACAAGACTTATATAAATACTGGAGAAAGTTGTTGTGACATTCATGGAAAGAACAGCTCTAGATGAAAGCTTTGGCACACACCACCAAGCCTTGTGGAACTTTCCTGCTGGGAGCAACTGTGATCTGAAGTGGGAGAACTGCTGCTGAACAAAGGCAGGTACCTCTTTCAAGGCAACTATACCTGCTTGACCATGTATGCTGCTTTATCTCTCCTCCTCCTGGCAGCCTGCCTGCCCTCTGGATGGATGCAGACAGCCCTGGATGACTACGTCAAGCAATATGACCCTCACTACAACTACACTGTCACAAAGAAGGAAGACAGGCCTGGCGTGACCGTCTATACCGTCAACATGACCTCCCTGAAGTGGCAGAATGGTGAGAGCAGCAGTTTTGAAATATGGAGGAAGGCATTTCCGCTGTGCCCTTTTTCTTTGTGGAGGATGAGAGGGAACCTAAACCAGGGAGGTGGCTGCTGGGTGGGTGTGATCCGCTCTGTGGGTGGTAAGGAAACATGAACCAGGATAACTCAGTCGGTTAGAGTGTGTTGCAGATAACGCCAAGGTTGCAGGTTTGATCCCCATACAGGACAGCTGCATATTCCAACATTGCAGGGAGTTGGTCTAGATTATCCTCAGGGCCCCTTCCATCTCTGCAATTCTATGATTCCATGAGCAGCAGTAGGTAATCGTTGGGTCTCCCTGTGGCTGGCTATGGAAGGGGAAACTGAATCATTTTTGAGACCCTAACAGGAATCCAATATATGAGTTTTAAACAGCCATAAATATTGGAGAGTTCTTGCAAAGTAAGGAGAAAGTCTCGTCTTTCCAGTCTGCTCTCAGCTTGCTTAGGGAAGGTGGCCAGAGGTAACACAGCTTAGGGTAGATGGAAGTTGTTCTCCTGATGGTCATCCTAGCTTGCGTACAGTCTTTTCTCAAAGCTGCCCTCTCTTCAGTCTTCTTTGCTAAATGGCCCAACTCCTCTGCGAGATCCTTCAACTCATTCATTTCCAAAAAGGGCACGTGAAAGCATCCTTAACATTCAGTGAATTCTCTGTCAAAGAACACATGCATCTGTAATAAATTAGGCAAAACGGGAGCAAAAATAATATACTGCTAATTGAAAACAAAAACAAAAACACACCCTTCAAGAACTTTACAAAACAAAAACAAATAACAACCAATACAAACCACCCCATTGAATCCTAGGAAGTGTAGATTATTAAGGGTGCTGGGAATTGTACTTCTTTAAGGGGTAAACTATAGTTCCCAGGACTCTTTGAAGGAGAAAAATTAAGATTTCATTGTGCTTTAAATGTATGGTGTGAATACAGCCCTCAGCAGGGCGCAGCAAGAGTGGCAATTACAAACTGGGGGGGAAATTCAGTAGTTGTCTCACAAATGAAAGGAGTTCCAGTGTGAATTCCAACCTGGGAGTAAGGGACGATGGCAGAAGTAACCGCGTCTTGAATGGGAAGATGGTGACCCTAATTTAAGGGTGGAAAACCTGTGACCATCCAGATGTTGCTGAATAACAACTCCTGTCATTCCTGACCATTGGCTACAACTGCTGGGACTCATAGAAGTTGGAGTCCAACAACATCCGTGCCCTAATGAACTTTATCATTGTCAGGGGGAGTCTAGTGCCCTTGCTTTAGTTTCTTCTTGGCTAACTCTCTCTTTCCTTTGTATTAACTAAATATCAGTTCTGTGTATCTGTTTTCAGATTCTGAAGTGGACCGATCAATCTGGTGGCATACGATGACCATTGCTGTGTCAAAGAACCAAAGGATAAAGGACTCGTGTTTGCTGATGATTGGGAATGGAAGAAATGATATTGCTCTTGATATCCCGGACTTAACTCCTGGTGATGCCATTAATGCGGCAACATCTACTGGGTCGTAAGTAAAGTGAAGGGTCACTGCGCATATCATTATTTCTACTGTGTTCAGTTCAGACTATTAAGGGAATTCGTAGTCCTACTAGGATAGAGAACTGAGCCAGTTGTACGTGCTGGAGGACTGTACCTTAGAACAAACTTTTCTGGGGTGTGGGGTGATGAAGGGAATTAGAGGCATGCATCAGATTCAGAGAAATCCTGATTCCAGGAAGGATGTCTCAGGAAGATACTGGGTTTGTCTGAAGTGAAACTGGACATATGTGAGGTGCAAATGTCAACAGTAGGATCCCTGAATTGCCTCATAGTGTCTTGGCAATTCAGACATACAAAGACAGAGCACTGCAGGAAAGTGTCTACTAAAGGCTAAACTAAATGTCTCTGAGTTTATCATATAAATAATAACACCAGTGTGAGTTGAAAGCAAAGGCAGAGCTCTGTTGTAACGGAAAGATCAATGTTTAAAGGTGCCTAGCATAGAAACATCCCTGGATCTATTTCTCAGATATTTGGCTGGTATCTTACCCAGAGATACCTCTTCCATTGCAATTTGTAGACTAACTGTCCACAAAACACTAGTTGGATGAAGTGATTCCTTTTTTTACCCACCCCAAAAACAACAACAGCTGCCATGTGGGAAAGCCAATGTACCTATTCTCCTTAAATGTGGTAGTGTTGGTGCCCTCAGAAGTGGTGACCTTGCCAGCAAATTTCATCTAATTCTGTTGACAAATTAAAAAATTATAGAACCCCCCCCTTTTTTTTTGCGTGGACAGGTGGAGTTCCCCCAACCCCAGGCGACCCCCTAGCAGAATAATGACTCAAGACAACGTGCTGTGGGATTAAAATTGCCCACAACTTTATTAAGTTTCAGATGTAGGGAGAACTTGGCTCAGGCATTGGGCGTTTATCCTTCCCAGTCCCCAGCCGGGGCTCTGGGGGACATCAGGGTTATCTAGAATGTGTAGGGATTGGGCTGGCTCTGGAGAACATATGTTCAAGCAGAGAGCCCGCCCCCGGTTTCGCCACCATCGCAGGGGAAAGCAATGACAACCTCTCGGCGTATGGCCAATGCCTCAAGACCCCTTTAATGGGGAACCCTGGGATCACCGCCACAAGGGGGGCGTGGGTCACCGCTTCACACACCCCCATTTAGGAAGATAGACTAAACGATTCTGCCCAAGGCCTGAAACCGCCAAAGTTGTGACGTTTTGCTATGGGAAAGGCAAAACCTGCCAATGCAGGCCCTTCAACAGCGACCATGACGTAGCAGCGCCCACGTACCTGTGGAGAAGAGGTTAACCTGCAAAAGAAGACTTAACTGAGGGAGGGCAGGGTGGGAGAAGCTCTGGAGCCAACTGACGCTTCACAGGTAAGATTCACCTTCTGCTGTGTGGGCAAGGCAGTCCCTCCCCTTACCTGGCTGATCCCCTGGCAATGCTTCCCCAGGCGGGATTGGGCGATTGGCTGAGGTAGGCGGAGACCTCCAGGTATCCAGCCTGGGGAGCGTGAAGCCAGCCCAAACTACCGGGAGCCGCAATGGGATCCAGGGGGCTGCGCGCGACCACATTTGATGTGTGGAGCGGTCATTTTTTAAAAGTCACACTTTGGAGGGGCTTTTATTCCTGCAAATTTCTGTCAAAAGAATAAAAGTTATACCTATTTAAAAAATTTCTCGGTTGGGAAAAGTGACAGGGAGAGCAAACAAACTGGAACTAGATGGGCCCTGAGCTAAATTAGGCAGCTTAAGAAATGCTTTGGATTGCAGTGGGCAGTTTTCTGAAGAACTAGATCAAGATATGAGCCAAATGTTGCAGTTGGTGCCATCCCTACTGAGAACTGGACAGAAGCACAATACAAATGTCTGAAAGCATCTCTGAGGGTGTTTTTGTAGCAAACATTTCCTTTGGTGATGAAACCATACAGAGGTGTTTTATTGTCTGCCTGCGTACGTCACAATGTCTCCTGAATTACTGCTGTGAGGAGGAGAAAGTAGCATCTTAAGTGTGAAGTAATGGAGTTACATTGGCAATGCATTATGAATAGTACGCCTAAATTTTTATGTGCATGTTGACAGAGAGACAAGGGCACAGCAAACAGCAATGCAGGCTTGTAAGTTAATGTCGTAACAAGATATATTTTAAATATCCCTACCATTAAAGACAAATATGCTTGAGGTGTGATATGTTTGCAGCCTGTGAGTGCAACTGGAGGAGATAATATTGAGTGCTAAATGGCTAGATAATAAAAATAAAGTTAATAGTCTAAAGGTGATCTAACCCAATTCACTGTATTCAAGAAAGTTTCTCTATGTTCATTCTCTCACATTAAAATCCTTTAAGAAACTATGATGACCATGATTTACTGTCAATTAAAACAGCGCCAACATAACAGCATATTCATATAATCTCTGCGTCCTCTGTGCAGAGTGTAATATAGAGTGCGCCTTGATTTCATGACTAGGCCATAAGCTGCCTGGAACTGCTGACTCTGGTACCTTTGACATCACGTCTGTAGACTGTAGAGGCATTTGCTTGGGTTGATGTTCTTTTTCAAGAAGCATGAATCACTTTCACTGCCTTTGTAGAACTGAAACTGTTGACTAATACTTTGCTTTGTCTCTGAAGTTGTGCAGCTCTTGTGCAGCAGATCCCAAACCAGCCAATCACCTATCGTGTAAGTCCTGTTTGATTCCCCCCCCCATACTGGGAACTCCCCAAACCCTTTTCTAAATTCTCATCTAAGAGTTTCACAGAATGAATTTGTTGGGTGAAAGGGGAGGACAAATCTTTGAATTGTGGTTTCTCTCCGTTTTTCATTTTATCTTAAATTCGTTTTTCCACGTCATTTTGTGGTTTAGTTGTTATAAAAAATATATATGCTAAAAACAGTTTAAAACAATACAGAGAACAGCAGACGCATTTAAACACAGAATCCAATCCAAAATAATGTCTTTGTTTCCAAAAAGTACAGACAGTGAGTGTCTGTCATCTTGCACACAATTCAGAAAAGTGAGAATTTTGATGGATAGCAGTGTTTTGGTTTTTGTGTAGCTGGGGAAAGACTTGGCTGGCACACTGTTCTACCAGAGGCTTCCATGACAGATTTTTTTTCTCATAATACACTCTATTGAGGAGGGCATTTACTTTCACAGAGCAAAATCCAATAGAAGTCTACAGTTTGTTCAAGAACTATTCTTTATAACAAAGTGTAAATTTCTGAGAAGAAATTGCCATTCCATTTGCAAAAGTGTTCAAAATACTAGAATTAAAATAAATTGTCCCTAGCAATGTATCTCAAAGATGTGTGTAAATCAAAGAAATACAGATCATTTAAAGGGTGGGTAACATGTTTGGGAATGCTGGGCTCAATAAAAAAACCATTAATGTTTCATCCACTTTGCCTCTAGAAATACCCCATCGAAAGATGCAAGAACAGCTTGGAAAATGATGAACTGTTTTGCTCATGGTGGAAGTTCATGAACGATGAGACTGCAGGGCCAGATGTGCTGATTTTGTTCCCAATGGTCAAGGTAACTCTGGCTTCTTTGTCCTTCCTGGATTGGCTAGCAAACAGACACTTTCATCATTATAGAGCATGTTCTTTGTTGTTTCCGGCCATCAGTGCTATCATCTGGATGGGGTGGTAGCGCAAAATTTCTACTTCATGGTTTTCACAGCAATTCTACCAGCTTGACTGCCAGGGCTTATACCAATACAGTGGTACCTTGGTTTAAGAACAGCTTAGTTTATGAACAACTTGGATGAAGAACGCTGCAAACCCAGAAGTAGGTGTTTTGGTTTGTGAACTTTGCCTTGGAAGCAGAACATGTTCCGCTTCCTGTTGAGTGTGTTCCATTTGTAAATTGAGTCCTCCACTGCTATGGGAAAGCACATCTTGGTTTAAGAACGCTTTGGTTTAAGAAAGAACTTCCGAAACAGATTAAGTTCGTAAACCAAGGTACCACTGTATTTTAAAGTGAGCTTTTTCTGTTAGTATAAAAAGCCCCCCTTAAAATTTCTTTCAGTTTCATTGAATGATAATATTTTAGAATGGCTGAAGAAAGTCTAGATTTCTTTTCAGAACATGTAAATTAAATTATTTTCTATAACTTGAGTAGATTGTTTGTGGACAAGAATCCTGAGCTATTGACATACAGTATTATGGAACATGAGCACTGTATACAATGCCATGAATTGCAGTTGATTTCAATACCTGTCTAGTCAGAGGTAAGATCCATAGAGTTCAAACAAAGGAAGAAACTTTCTCCAAAAAACCTTTGTTGTGTGTGTTAAGGGATGTGGCTATTAAAACCTGTCCATTCCTAACTATAAAAAACCCCAGAAACAGAACAGAAGATAAAACTAAACAGTGACTATTATTATTATTATTATTATTATTATTATTATTATTATTATTGCTGTCCATCTGACTGGGTTGCTCCAGCCACTATGGTTGGCTTCCAACAAGTTATAAAACCACAGTAAAATATCAGACATTAAAAACTCCCCTGTACACCTTTCAGATATCTTCTAAAAGTCAGATAGATGTTTATTTTCTTGACATCTAATGGGAGGACATTCCACAGGATGGGTCCGGCTACCAAGAAGGCCTTCTGTCTGGTTCCCTGTAACTTCACTTCTTGCAACGAGGGAACCACCAGAAGTTGGATCTTAGTGTCTGGGCTGAATGATGGGGGATATATAGGGCCGAAGCTGTTTAAAGGCCAGCGTGAACACTTTGAATTGTGCTTTGAAATGTACTGGAAGCCAACACAGATCTTTTACGATGGCCGTTATATGGTCCTGGTGGCCCCTCCCACTCACCAGTCTGGAAGCCACATTCTGGGTTAGTTGTAGTTTCCAAGTTACCAATCAGTGAGATTTATTCATTCTGTTTTTAGAATTACTCATCAGTTGGTGGTGAGTACTGTTTCTCACATTAATACACTGTGTGCACCCTCAGTATTACTTTTGCAGATTAGCATGGGGCTCCATTAAGGCTCTGAAGACAAACCTTCTGGTGATGGCATTGTCATTATGCCATGCCAACAAGTAACTCCTTTGAATTCCAGAGGATGTAATCCTTTTCTCTTGTGTACAGGCTGCTGTACGGGCCATGGACACTGTAACAGATTTACTACTGAAAGAATCTGGTGGGATGATGAACATCACAAAGTTCTCTTTGATAGGTGCTTCTAAGGTATGTATGAAGTGCAGGTCTGTGCTCCTTTGACATTTCCTGTACATTGTTTTCTTTTTGCTTCTTCTGCGCTTGCCATTCTCCGGCTCCCAGTGCACCTTTGCAACCTCATTCTTTTCTCTCCTTATGGCAGCGTGGCTGGACTGCCTGGCTTGTGGCAGCCGTGGATGGAAGAGTTGTGTCCTTTACTCCACTTGTATTTGATCTTTTGAATATCATTAAGGTGAGAATCCAGTTTCTTCACAGTAGGGAAGAGTAGAGAACTGCATAGTTCTTCCCAATAACATGCCAATAGTATTGACTTCAGATGCAGAGATTATGCTACCCTGGGCAACTTCACTGTTCGTTCATGTATATACCACCTTTTCAATAAAATGTTCTGTGGGGGGAATGGGGGTCTCCTGAAAAGAAAAATAAATAAAATGTCCAAGGATGCTCACAAAGCAGCATTAAAACACAAGAAAAATCAATGCAGTCCCTTACATTTGATACGCTGTGCAGGATACCCTTCACAACCTCTAACTCAGCTGCAGGCTGAAGCTTATAGAGATCTTGAAGACTACACACACACACACACACACACACACACACACACTATTTATAAGGTGTACCCTACCTGTCTAATAAAAAGCCCCTAATGTGGCCCTGAACTAGATTTATAGATAAGTATAAATATAGATAAATACAAGACAATCAGAATATTTTCCCAAAGAACTGGGGGTTCAAAAACAGCAAAATGCAGCTTTCTCTCAAATCTGGAAAATTAAAATATATTTACTAGAAGGCTAAGAGAGAGAGAGAGAGAGAGAGAGAGAGAGAGAGAGAGAGAGAGAGAGAGAGAGAGAGAACCATACACATGAGGAAGGGTACTCCACATTCTCAGCACGGTGCATCACTATTGAAAAGGCCCTGTCCTGTGTCCTCATAAACCACACTGCTGAAGACAAAGGGACAGCAAGTAAGGCCTTCAATAATTTTAGGAGATGGGCAGACTCATGAGTGAAGACTGTCCCTCAAATCATCTGACCCCAAACATTGCTTCATGAACTCAGACATCAGGTTACTGAGCAAGGGGAGGAAGAAAACTTTCCACAATAGCCACGATTGTGGAATTAGAAAATTAAATTCCACAATCCTGGCTATTATGCAGGGTGACCTGGGTGGTTTCAAGAATTAGAGCAACAGGGATTGTGTACAATCCAACAATAGTAAGAATGGCTACACAATAAATGTAAGGGAGATGCCATGTAGACAAAGCTGAGTACGATGACCAGCAGGTTAGGTACAAACAGTGCTATTTTTCTAGAAAAAGAGATGCTGAAATTCACCATGAATGCCTCCTTTGGTCTCTTAAAATGGCAATGGCATCCACTTGAGAGCCCTGGGTACAAATATCCATATTAAGATGTCATACTGAAATTTTCTGAATATTCTGGCCTATCAGTGGGATGGAAAGAGGTAGTTGTCAACTTAACCCAAATAAATAACCAGAAAGCCATGAGATAAACTAATATAGAGATTTGTTGGGGCTCATCCAGACTTCCTTTTGTGCCATTTTTCTAGGTACAGGTGCAGTCTTTAAAGCACCATGTCCAAGCACTTTTCTTCCTTCTTTTTTTGCCCCAAACTTCCCTGGGAAAACCCTTTTTTTAACTACTGAATTGAAGCAAACGCCAATCCACAGAAAACCCAAATTGCTGTTTGTCCTGATTCAGCATTAAAGAGTGGGTTTTCGTGGGGGGGCGGGGCGGGGGAAGTGCTCAGGCACTGCGCTTTATAGCATGGACCTATGACTAGAAAGCACAAGGCAAAAGGTAAGTGTGGATGAGCTCTTGGTCACTAGATACATAAAAAGTCTCCGAGCCATTTGTAGCATATTTAAAAGCGTACGTAAAATACATTAAAATATAAACACGTTTACACAAAAACATAAAATGCATAAAATATACATGGAACAACCCCTCCATAACAGTGATAGAAATGTTAGGGAGCCCACATACAGCAAACAAAATTTTAGTACACTAAAAGAGGGTAAGCTTTTACATAGCACCTCAAAGATATCAGTAGAAGTATCAGGTAGACCTCATAATGAATGTTGCTGCTATAATGTAATTGCATGTCTTGTTTGGAATTTTATCAGCTTGGCCCTGCTAGATCTCGTGACTGTCCTCCATTTGATAGGACTTCAAGTTCTTAAGATATAACATGTGCTATGTGTGAAGTCATAGGTGTACACAGAATTCACTTCTGTCTGTTTTGCTGTAGAACTTGCACCATCAATACCGAGCATACTGTGGCTGGTCATATACCATGGAGCCTGAATATGAGCTGAATTTAACTCGACAGATAGACACTACACGGTTCGAGAATCTAAATTCATATGTTGATCCTTATGGTGAGCAGTTCTTACCTTCTCAGACTTTTCTGATAAATGAAGCGCTAGGAGAAGAATCGCTACTCATTGGTGGGGAAAACATCCCCAGGGAAAAGGAGGTCATTATGCAGGGAGTTAAGGAGCAGATTTTTTTTTTATTTCTTTTTTTTATTATTAAATATTTATTAGCATTTTCAAATAACACACAACAAACAAAAACAAAAAATAAACAAAACAAAAAACACAAAAATACATAACATTCAAAACTAAACAAAAAAAAAATAGAAAAAACACATAAAGTTTCTAATACTTATTATTCTTAACCTTATTTCTCAGACTTCCTCACACCTCCCCTTCTTGTATTCCAATTTAAATTGTCAGTTCAGCAAGTCCTTAACTTATTTCTTTACCTTAGCTTAAACATTTGTTCTAACATACTATTGCTTTACTTTACTTCTTTTTTCCATTTCTTCAATTTATTTTTAACAGCCTTATTTTCAATTAATTTAAAAAGAAAAGAAACCAATTTTACCTTATTAAAGTTACACATCAATACTTATACCTCATTAATTATTCTTAAACCTTTTTCCTAAAGTCGACCAAAATTTCCCTTCCACGATTTACCCAATTTCCTTACCACTAACAAAAAATATAAAAAGCAAATTATCCTTATGTACCCTTTGGATTCCCAACCTCCACCCACCCTTTTCCCGGTTCCAGTCCCCAACCAATATCCATCAGTCTTTATATTATTTATTTAGCCTGGAGATCTCACATCCGAGGCCCTTATATCTCTCTCAGTTCCTTTCTGCCGGTCTCTTTGATAGTCCTTGATGTTAAACCCCAAGTCTCGGAGGGGCTCCGGCCCAACAGAATCTATGTCGCTTCCAGCCAGTCCTCCATACTTAAAGGCAAAGCCTATGGGGTGCTCCAACTCTTGTTTCAAATTTCTTTCAAATCCAGATGTCCCCAAAGCTCCAGCTTTCACCAACAAATTTGTAATCCTCAGGTCTTCAGATCTCCTCCAAAAGGGATCTCTCCATTTTCCAGACTCCCATTCAGACCAGGCTTTCCACATCCAATTTTTATTATCCTTTTTTATCATCATGTCAGGCCTCATATTGTAACTCTCCTTTGACTCCTGCAAATCTCCTGCTCCTCCTTCATTTTCTTCAAAAACAACATATTGCTCCATCGTATCTACACTTTCAGTTTCATTCATTTGTTCAGTTGAATGGGCTTCCTGTTTCAAGTCCTTATCAGGCTCAAAACTGTTGTTTACTGTCCAGTGTAGTAGTGATACCTTTGTAGACAAAGCATTGTACTCATCTTGCAAGTTTCCCAAGAGAACGAGTGCTCTGTCCAATTCTGCTTGGATTTTACATACTCCAACCATTTTTGTGATGTAATGTCCCTATTACCCCTCTAGGGGGATTTTAGTTCCTTGATGTTCCTTTCAGCTCAAAACCAAAAGTCCAGTTATTTTGTA
The DNA here is from genome assembly GCF_027172205.1 of Podarcis raffonei. Lineage (NCBI taxonomy): Eukaryota > Metazoa > Chordata > Lepidosauria > Squamata > Lacertidae > Podarcis > Podarcis raffonei. The sequence continues at coordinate 31,620,135 of NC_070603.1, read as the reverse complement.
TCAGCCCTCCTTATTTTCAACAAGTTATACCAAGTAAACCAGCAAAAACAGCAGAAACAATGTTCTCTTTTTCCAGCTGACAACTAGCTGACTAGCAGCTCACTTGACAGCTGTCAAAATCTTCAATGCAACAGGCTTTCTCATAGGACATTCCCGGGTCTCGGGGGGGGGGGTGAAATTTCAGCTCCCAAAATTCTTTTTATCCTCCAGTAAATCTTCTTATAGTGTCAAAACCGTGAAGTCAGGATCTTTCATTAAAAAACAAAAAACAGATTCTCTCGACCTTAGCTGCCCAGTCCTTTGCTTTAGATTGTTTACAAAGAGGGGGGGTGAACTTCCTTTTTAGCCCCTTCCCGCTCGTTCCAAATCCAAAATTAAAAATTTTTAAAGTTCCAATCTCCGTATTACTCACGGGTTTATATTTTAGAGTCCAATCGGTCTTGGAAGAAGTTGGCGCTCTCTGTCAATGGCTTGCGGCTTCACTCCGTAGGCGAGGGAGTACTCTCAGCACCACGCCTCACCCTGCCTCCGTTCCGAAGCCTTTAAAAAGGCTCCGTCGCGGATTGGGGGGGCGCAAATGGTGCCCGCCGAGTCTCTGTGTTCACAGGCATCCGCGCCTGTGATTTTAAGGGTCCCCGCTTCGCCGCAGCGGCCAGACCCAGACGCTACGGAGCCGATTCCCTCCGGAGCTCGGAGGGAATCCGCCATTAAACAATGGCGCCAACCCGGAAGTCTTAAGGAGCAGATTTTCCCCATTCCTAAAAATGCCTGTATGCATCATAAAGGAATAGTCGTAGGCCAGGCTCCCATGGATTGCTGACATGGCCATAGATGAGAAAGGACCAGATTAATGGGGGCCAATGGATGGTTTCATAGAGGGAAGTAGAAAAGGGTACTGATTGATCCATTGCTGCTTGTCTAATGGAATGAGCTGCCTTGTCCCCCCCTTGTGTGCTATTCCAGGGGTTATCCCAACCCCCATGAACCAATTTAGGGCAAATGAGAGAAGGAGAAGGGGAGAAGTCACATTCTTCTAGTGGATTTGCTCGGCTGTCTGCTGGTAGGACTGGAAAGCCAAACTGATGATTGCTTGAGGTATTCAGTCTGTGCAGATCTGGGGAACCCTCCTATTGCTTCCTTGATGACCTGGGGAACATAATACCAAAGATGCAAATGGCCAAACAGCATATATGCTACAGAATGGCTTCCTTTTCAACATTGCTTTGCTCTATGGTTTCAGTCATATTTTTGTTCCATCCTGCTAGGGAAGAATGAAGTTAGCAATGTCCCGTCTGTTCTGTATCTATAAAACCAGAGCCAATTCTGTTCTTTTGCAAGTCAGATTCCACCAAATACATAATTATTTCTTTTGTTGTCTACTATGGTGAATTTTTTTCATATTTTTGTTGTAATTATTGTCACTATTACTACATAATTTCACACCATTTATTTCAGTGTATTCTATGCTTTTCCTGATAGAGTGCCTGTTATGGTCAATTAAGACCACAGTCTTTCACACTTTTAAAGTATCTAAATGTTCTTAGTGGGTCGCCATTCTTCCTTCCTTCAGAGTAAATGAAGCAGCTAATGGCCCATCAATTAGTGGTCCCCCTGCAGGGTCCCAATATTAGCCATCCAGCTTTCAGAGGGGGTGGGAAGAGAAATGTTAAAATTAAATGGGAAAGATAAATCATGAAGCTGAAGACATTGTGCAGATTCTTCTCCCTTACTCACATTCAACACTCCCCACCCCTCAGCCATAGCTGTCAACTTACAGATTTGAAAATAAGGGACCAGCAGCCTTGAATAAGGGACCAGCAGCCAAAATAAGGGACCTGCAGCCTCACCTGTTCCAGGCACTCCAGTCTTCCTGTCCTGCTGCAGTCTGGTCAAACTCATGCTGGTAGCTTCGAGAACACTGTCCAACCAACTTTGTAACCAGAAGTTCAACTGAATAGAATCTGAATCACATGCACCACGAGGCCTATGCAGCCTCAACTTAAGATGGCTCCCCAGCCTGGCTTTGCACTGCAAATTTTGCAGCAGCATGTGCAACAAAATGGCGTCCAGCATTCAAAACCCCCCTCAGCTTGCATTAACTAGCCACACACAAGGCATGCAAGCTCCACCCCCCAGTCGTTCTTAGACTTCTTATTGGGTGAGCAACACAGCCAAGCAACACAGTTGGAGCCTCCTTCCTCCCTGGCCGGCAGGAAGGGAGGGAGAGGAGCTGCTTCCTTTGAAATTTAAGGGACGTCATTTAAGGGACATCCATCAATAAGGGACAGCAGCGGGACATGGCGCTGGAATAAGGGACTGTTCCTTCAAATAAGGGACACTTGACAGCTATGCCCTCAGCCACAAACCTCTGCCAACCTCTTCTTCCCACCCTTGGACCCATCTTACTTTCCAAGCAGGCAAACATGGAAATGGCTGCCTACAAGATGGTCCAGATCTGCATTCAGATGTGACCCACACACTTCCTACAGCCCATTCAGATGAAACCCCCACATCTCCCACACACCCGTATTCACTGACAGTATTCGAAGCAGAAACCACCAACATGCCAAATACAGTACCAAGTGCAGGGGAAAGGGAAGAGTCCATCCTTCTGCTGACTTTTGAAGGTTGCCACCAGCCTCACCAAGAGGAAATCAGACATGATCAGTGCTATTTTTCAGGAGGTACTCAATGGTACACAGTACCAGCACCCCCCCTATTTGTTAAAAAGTGTGATATGTACTCTAACAACTTCATGGTGAGTACCGGCATCTTTTTTTTTTCTAGGGGGGAAAGCACCGAATGTGATGGACAAATGCTGGTGACACCCACCCTACCTTTTGGGGAGATGGGAACAATGGAGGGATGGGACACATTCTTTGGAAGGAGGTGGGCTTCTCTAGGGCTAGATCCATTATTTTGTCATTCAACTATACAATCAAACTGTTCACTGATTAGAGCCTTTTGCATGCTTTCCTTCAGCAACCTCCTTTAAATACATGCCCCCAAGCTTTCAGCATTCCCCCTTTGTCCCCTTCCCCTTCCCTGTCTATCCTTCAGCTACTACTAGCATCATTAAACTACAACAATCACAGTGGGTTGTTTTTTTTTTGCAGTTAAGATGTATACAAATTTAGTTAAACAGTTAAAATAAATACATAAAGAAAGAATCAAACTGTGCAAAGGAAGTATCAAACTTATTAATTTTAATTGGGAAACAAACAATATACCAATTGCATTCACTTGACTGATTTAGGTTTCAGACCTCAGGGTATAGGGCGGTATATAAATTCAATAAGTAATAAAGAAGCCAAACAGACATACGAACTGCAGCAATTTCTACACCTTCCACATCTCTGTATCCTGTCCCCTGAACATATACACCTGTTTAGGGCTTTGTGGTCCTTACTCTGTTCCTATTATTTCCCATTACTCCTGTGCAATCTTGTTATCTTTTTATGATGATTTATGATAAAACAAGTAGTAATTACTTGAGAATTGCATGTTTTGCCCATTACTATAACATTTATTTTTCCATCCCCAGCATATAATGAGCGATACTTAAACAAGTTTGTGTACATAATCATTGCAACAGGAGATGAAATTTTCTTACCTGATTATAGCCGAAATTTCTTTCCTCAGCTAGCAGCAAAAAAATATTTCCGGTAAGTTCATACTGGAAAAAATACCAAATTCTCTTTTTTAGATGAAGGGCAGAACCCATCTCGGTTGTTAGTTAGGCAACAGATAGTTTGAACTCCAGATTCGTAGTTTTGGGTGAAGAGAGATAATCTGAACTGAGGACTTATAGCTGATTCTGCCCTCTGTGGTGTGGGATCCTGATCAAATGGACACCAAGCAATCCGTGCTGTGCAAAGCCAGTTTCTGCTATAAGATTTTAGAACCATTAAGAGAAGATGAAAGGCAATTTTGAAACAAATACAATGGGAGTGTTTAAAAATAATCTCTACTGCTCTAAAACATTTCATTTGTTTTAACCCTCAGTAATACCTAGCTCCTCATAGTTTTGTTTGTGAGTAGGAGATCTATTTTGCCTTCTTCCCTCTGCTTCCCCATATTTTAAAAATCACATTTTACAAGACCATGTATTGTGTACGAACTTTTCTTAGTACCGTATATAATAAAATTGTAAAATTGTCATTATGCTGCAGTTTGTAGAAGTCACGCTAGTCTTCCTTCATCAGGCCTTCTTTTTCTATATGCTGAGTAATTTTGTCTTCAATAGGGTCCCCGCCTGTTTTTCTTATATATTTCTCTCTGTGTTTTCTTTTCAATGAGGGAAAACTCAGGAAGCTGTGATTAGATTGAACATGTCATCTTTGTCTATTGCAAGGAAGATATTTCTTTTTCAAAAACCTCTCTTTTATCCTGCAGGGCCATTCCAAACACTTTCCATGCGATTTCATTACGCCCACTGATTAGATTATCTATCTTGGACACGAGTATAGCCTTTTATCTCGCCACCATACAGAATCTGAGCATGCCCCAAGTTTCTTGGAACCTGACTGAGGTAAGAAAAAAAATGATACTGTGTTACTGAATGACAGAAATAATTCAGGCATAATGCTTGTCTTATCACTTACATCAAGCCAGGAGCAATTAAGGAATCCTTAATTGATGGAAATTATAATGAAGTGTGGTCCTTTACTAAGGACACTCAGTTGAGCTCAAGTTTCCTAGGAAGTTATCAGTATTTTAAACAGGCTGTTATGATTATAGGAAAATCAGTCTTGATTAATGTTGTCCTTCAACAACTGATTGGAACTGATTTAAATAATTATGACATTTGTCTGTTTTCAGAGTGTGGTTGGTTCACTTTGAGCTTTGCTAGTGAATATCAGAAAGTTGTGACATTTCCTTCTGGCCTCCTATCATTTTATTTTTTAATTACTGTATCAGAATATGTGGTTCAGTAAATGTAGTGTGAATATGCCCTTGGAAGCAAAGCACAAAGAAAAATTCCAGGGTCTTAATTTATTTGAAAGGTGTGGGTTGACTTTATGCAGGCTGTGGCCTGAGACAGTCTTTCACACAAGCCAACTGAATCAATAGCTGCTGTCAAATTGAATATCCTTTGAAATCTTTGGAAGCTGCCTAGGAAGGGCCATAGCTCTGTGGTAGCGCATTTGCTCTGCAGGCAAAAGGTATTTGGTTCAATCTCTGGCATCCCCACATATGGCTGGGAGAGAATCCTACCTGAAATCACCCGAGAGCTGCTGCCAATCAGTGTAGACAATACTCAGCTAGATGGACCAATGGTCTGACTCTCAGAATCACAGAACTGTAGAGTTGGAAGGGACCCTAAGGGCCATCTTGTCCAATCCCCGGCAAGGAGGGGCTCTTGGGGGTGGCAGCCACACATTTCCTGCTGTGATTGATGGATTCCCATTAGCAACACATTGGACAGTGAAACACACACACACACACACACACACACACACACACAAACACACTTCTTTTTATTGCATTTTAACTATTTGCTTCAAATTAAAGCAATAGATTTCACTCAAACTTTATTGCCAGGTACAAAGTGAGCACAAACACACAGTTCCATGACTCTAAGGCAAGCAAAGATATAAGGAGTCTCCCCTGACACCCATTCTGACTGCCGGCTCCTGGCCAGGATCCCTATTTTGCAGGGACAGTCCAGGATTTACAGAAGCCATCCCAGTTTCTGATTTGATCCTGGACTGTCCTGCTTTTCCTTAGGACATCCCTATTTTCTTCAGAGAAATGTTGGAGGGTATGGAGTTGCACGACCCCTAAGCCAAAGAGCTAAGTAACTATACAACCTTTAGAAGACATCTGAAGGCAGCCCTGTATAGGGAAGTTTTTGAATGTTTAATTATGTTTTTATATATGTTGGAAGCCACCCCGAGTGGCTGGGGCAACCCAGTCAGATGGGCGGGGTATAAATATAATAATAATAAAATAGAATAGGCCATCCCTATTTTCATTGGAGAAATGTTGGAGAGTATGGGATCCCCCCCAACCCCCCCCCTAAAACTCCTTTTCCAGACTGATAAAGGCAAAGGGACATCAGTAGCCATCAGGAGAAAGCAAGAAACTCATATTTTGTCTCCTGGCACCCTGCTTTGGGGATTTGAACTGAAAATTTTGTTGCCATGTAGAGAAGTGCCTGCTCAAGGAATAAGTCAGCTTCTTATACTCATATAGGAAATTGTCTCCTGCAGACAGTAATAGCAATGGATAATAGCTTGAGGAGCACTTGATTTTTCTGTCCCATTCTCTCTTTTTCTAGACAGATACCAAAGGTGTTATCTATCTATATACAGATCAGGTGCCTTCAGCAATTAAATGTTTCTTTGCTGACACTGGGAACTCTCAAAGGTAGGATTATTTAAGAAATAGTGTATATAATGTATTGATGCATAAAATGATATTAAAACATACAATGTTGATATAAACATACAAATAAGTAAGGATGGACAAATTTGGGGTCGCTTAGTTTCTGTTTTCTACAAATCTTATATTCAGTTGACCCCACTTCTACTGCAATTTACAATTAAATTTTTGCCAGCATTTTAATGCATATTTCTTCTTAAAAACACACATTCTTAACATACAATTTTGACAAAAATGCACATTTTTGCAACCGATTCCCCTTAATATAAGGTTATTTTATGTCATCTTCACAAACTGTGAATTTTTATGCACACTTCACCCTAATACATGCATTTCTGTGCACATTACTTTGCTTGAGAACTGCATTGCAAACTTCATGGACGTGTGCCTCTTGAAGGATGTCTATGTTTTGGTTTCCACTTTATTTTTCAAAGTGTGGAACATGTAGGATCAGCTTTAAATCCCTACAAAGAAGCCATTGGGGGTGTTCTCTGCCTTGCAATATTTTCTCTCTGGCAAAAAAAGAAAAGAAAGCAATCTGAGTGCTCTTTGTGTCAGTGAACAGCGCCACAAAAAATATAGTTTTTATTCTTTGCCAAAAATCCTTTTGTATGTTTTCAAACCTGCTAAACAGGGTTCAGGAGGGAATTCTCTGGGTGGGTTACTGAGTATGCTCTGGAACCTTTGGGATCAGGTTGACAATGTTAAAGGACCATCATAATGGTGAGTTGTCTTGCATAGTAAATAAACAGAATTTTTATTTTCTATCATCAGATATATCCCTTGTGCTGCAATAAGTGAAAGGTTGCATTCTTGGTGGTACTTAACTCAAAAAACTAGCTTCTTCAGTGCTCACCGTTCCTCCTCTTTCCTATATAATTCTCAGGCGAGACTTCAGGTGGTCCACAAGTGCTGGTTTACGAATCATACCTTGGTTTCCCTGTGCGGCTGAGAAAGTGGTAAGAGGGTTTGTGATTTAGGATTTCTCAATTTCTTCACACAGCTGAAGAGGCCAAGTCTCCCCACTCCAAACACGCACGCACAAAACTGGGCTTCTGTTGTAGAGATATTAAATTTCCTTATATCTCAAATTTGCTAAATGCTGGGGTCCCGTCCCCCCCAGGATAGTGCATTCATTTCAGATAATTGTGAGGTGTGTTGCACAGGATCCTGCTGGTTACTATTAGTGATTGGCTGCCCAACAATGCCATTGCTCTTGCTTTCCCCTTGGATGAGCAAAGGTTCACGTTTTGCAGTCTGGAGAGACCCTGCTGTAACACAAATAGGATTCCTTCATTATGTTCTAGTTAGCTGGAACATGGTCTTTCCCATGGGGGAGTCCATGGGATGGTTTCATTTCAAAGCCCAGCAGAGCCAATTTCCATCTAGCATTGCCCAGAGAGATGTGAGGAAAATAACATTTTCTTTATACTGCACTCCTAAAAACACCCATATACATCCCAAGGGCCATATAGAAAGTCTTCAAGGGTCACATTTAGTCCCTGGGCCTGAGGCTCCTCTTTCCTGATGTGACATGTTTGTAATGCTGGTGTGAGAGCCTGCTCTGTGTAACAAAATGGGACAAGTTTCTGTCTATTGGAAACTTGAAGTGATTGAGGTTCACCTGGAAGAAAAGTGGGATCACCCTCCGCCCTACCCTGCCCCACTGAGCACAGGCTCCATAGCTGTTCCTCTGTTGTCTTTCCTTGGAACAGTGGAACCAGGAACCTCACTTCACCTCACTCTTCTCCAGATTCATACTAATGAACGTTCTAGAATTTCTTAAGTGCAATGTGATGCAAGAACTCCTGTTCACTTCTCAGTGCCTTCTTCTATCTCATCTCTTTGCAGGAAAATGGTGTTTATATGGCAGAAATGAGCAAGCCACTATTGGGATGGAGAGGCTTTTTTATTGAGGTAAATATCAGCTCCATGGAGTCTAGTATTTGATTCTCCCCCCCCCCTCTCTCTCTCTCTCACACACACACAGACACAGTCTGGTTGTACTGAGCACCAGAACTGATGGAATGTCATGTACGGACATTAGTACTAGACTGTTAAAGAAGGAATCAGGATAGACATCATTGGTCTATGATTCTCAGATCACACATTGTCCACCCCATTCCAGTACCAAATCTTCATCACCAACCCAAAAAAAGGTTGGCATTTGCAGCTTTTTCATTTGCAGCTTTTTCAGCTAAAGCAGAGTGATTGTCTACAGGGGCTATGAGCGGTAAATAGTTTTCCAAATCCCTGTCCAGGCATTAAACTCACTGGATGGTGTAATTAAGCCATGGTTTCTCCTGTTTCATTCCTACATTTCTTGTAGCATGGAGAAAACAATACTGGTCTACATTACGTACCAGTGACCTCAGCTATTGGTTCCATCCCTTTCAAAATCAAGAATAATGGATGTTTCTTTTACCTGTTTGCATGTAAAAGATAAAAATCGTCTTTGTATTTTTTTGGAGAGCTTTCTCATTTTGTTTCTCACAGTTTGAATGTTCACCTCAGGATTCAGATGAAGCTGTTATACAGCTTGTGTTTAGTGAGAAATTCTTTAGGTGCTATAAAACTATCTAGAAGACTTAAGGCAAAAACTGGAAGTACCAAATGCTTAGCTTGTCATTCAGTCTAGTTCACTCATTTTACCCTTCTAAGAATGATCCATTCTGACTACCATGCCTGAAAGCTGGGTATTCATATATTACTTGAAACCAAGAGACAGAAAACTGGTGTGCAACCAGCTACTTGAGAAAGCATGAAGTACTTTGCCATAAGGCACTGATGTAAATGTAAGGCATAAAAATTATTTCTTAACTATGCCTGTGCTATAAACTTTCAATGCAGCCTCCATGCCATTTTTTGCAATGGAACATACTAAGAAGAACTGCCATTTCTTTTCCAGGTAACTTTCCCTGGACCTGAGAACAAACCACATGTTTTCACTTCGGAGGTTCACATTATCCCAGATACTTATCCATGTGAAGACTGCCAGGGAGAGGAGTGCTATGGAACGCTAGTGTGACATCCACCAGCGATGCTGTGGCTCCTGCTGGGGAAGACATGAGATGCACCTAGAAAAACGTGTGGAGGAGCAAGTGGGCAGAGAAAAACCTTGCACAGAGAATGCATAGGTTCAACCTCAGCTAAACTGAAATAGGTGTGGGATGGGGAATGTAATATCATGGGGCAGGTGAGAAAGTCGGTCACAATCAGGAGACCTAAAGGACTAGCTATGGTGGCAATGGGAAATGGGTAGGGGGGGTGGATGAATGAGAAATACTGGGCATGGGAGAAAGGGCTTGGCTCTGCAGAATTCTGAACAAGTAACACAGCAAAGGAAAGTGTGCCTTTGTAATCCCCAGATCTCTGGATCACAAGAAAGAAAAGCACTATCTTCTGTTAATCTTCACTGAAATTCTGTACAAGTATTGGAGCATTTAGTGCAGATTTAATACACAACTCCTTAGCATGGATTTAAGATAGTTTAACTTCATAGACTTCAATGGGAACAAGTAGCCTCTAATCTAAGTAATTGATTATAACTGGATTGTAAATCATCATGTAAAGTGACTGAATTTAAATTCCATGTGAGTCAGAGAACAAATGAGTGGCTTCTTTGGCTAGCTGTTATCTCTTCATTTTAGATTCCCTTCTGATGAATGGAGATGATAATAAAGTTGACTATATTTTTGTGGCAGAAGTGAAGCCACCTGCTGGGGATTTCATTGCCTGATCATTTCTTGCTGTTTTCTGTTTGTTTTCTGTTTGTTAACAAGTAAAGGTTGTTTCTGGCATTCCTACCATTGCATTGGGTGACAATATCTTGTGTTCTGAAGTTGCATGCCTATTACAAGCAATGTCCTGTTGGAATACATAATTGCCAGACAGCTTAGCAAGTTTGCATTAGAATCTCCACAGCGTGGGAATACAGAACATGAAAGGAATCTGCCTAGAGATAAGGAGACCCAGCAACAGGCTCCCTTGGCCAATAAAGTGAGATGAGCGCCGCAACCCCAGAGTCGGCCACGACTGGACCTAATGGTCAGGGGTCCCTTTACCTTTATCAAGTTACTAGTTTTTGTTCCTGCTCGTCATCCAGCTGGGCAATCTCAAGGGTTGCTCAACAATCCCTATGATACTCTGCTATACTCTGCTAAGCTGTGGAACAGGCAAAAGCACTTCGAAGGTTCAGACGGTTCCAAAAGTTTTAACATGTCCTTCCTTCAATATGATATGGTTGAGCCTAGGAAAGCCACAATTTCCCAAGATGGTGAAAAGCATGCTGACTCTCAATGTGCTTTAAGGATGCAGTCAAAAACAGAACACTTTGAATTTCTTATACATGGCCATTTGCTAACCAGAACAGGATCAAGCATACCAAAAGTTTGCCATCCCCTGATGCAACCACCACTTGCTCCATTATCCTCCTGTAGCTGTTGTTAGTGAAATGCTGAGCTACAGCTAAAGGCACAGAAATGTTTATATAGTCCAATCCTTCTGATGGGATCTGAATGCATGAATGGAGCAGGCCCCCTGAGACATCATTTACACAAGTTATATGGGAAAGGGTTGTCTGAAATTCCTTACTGTAGCTTAGAATGGACATAGATAACTTGTTTGTGACCCTGAAATTGTATACACACGACCTACACTAAACATCCTTTCTTCCTTTTGCATTGAATTGTGCGAGAATTTACTTGGCAGCTGCAGCTCACAAAATTTAATGTAGGGGTCAGAATCTCAGATAAAGTTAATGCACCTATGAAATTATTCTGATTGGATTGTTCAGGAGGATTCATTTATTTTAAACTTTTCAGTAGTGAATTGATTGATTAGCTGTTTTAAATTGCTTGTAAAAGTATGTATTCCAAATTAGCTTAGCCAAACAACTGCTGGAGAAAAAGAAGTACATCCCGAAGTTTGCTGAGAAGGGCCAAAATGCTGCCTAGGAAGATCTCCAAAGCTGCATAGCCAAGCATATGGGCTAAAGGGTACTTGTCTTGCCTGTGGAAAAGTACTGAGCTGACATTAGGAGCTGACATCTCATACTTAAAAGAAGTGTAAGATCAGTACAAAGAAGTGACAGCTTCAGAGAAGGAAACAGCATCTTGAGATATATATATAAGAACAAGGAACAAATTTGCTTATGCCCAAGGTATCCCTAGACATGGAACATGAACTATGTGAAAATGATATAATTTGCAGCTTTTGTTAGAATATTGGGTAACTATTTTAGATTATCAGAACTGGAAGTACTGTGGTTTTTAGAATAGCAAGAAAGAGTGTTGTCCCTCAGCAAAATCAGGATATGCATAATCTGAGATGACATTCAAGAGGTCAACTTTTCTCAGCTGTTGTGTTACCTTTGTCCAGTTTCCATATATAGCTGAGAAAAGACAAGACGTTCTGGCCCTTGGTTTCAACACTGTATATATTTTTAAGAGCAGAGGATGGCTGTACCTCATTGTCATTGATAAGGATCTAGTAATTGACTGTCTCTAATGTAGGGTGTGCTCCCATTACTGCCTTAGAGCACAATGAGGTTTTTTGTTTTTTGTTTGTTTCACAGCTCTTTCCCACCCTAGCAGTTTACATCAGAACAGGTACATTAGGTCAGATTGGTTTCTGTTTTTGTTGGCACCAGGGGGCGTTCACAGGGTGGAGATACTTTTATCCTATGCAAAGGTGTTCACACCTTGGTGAGAGATGAAGTAGGAGTGGCTTAAAGACTCCATTTGATGTGAAGCTGGTTTGAAAGACAATGCATTGAACAGTAGTATTTGATAAAAGTGGATATGCATTGTGGATAAAATTATGTGCTTAAAAGCACTGGAAACTGGAAAAGTGAATGCAGAGTAAGTGTAAGCCATAGTTTCTGGGTTCTAGAGACTAGGAAACAGCAGTGGCCTTTTATCCATGTCACAGCCAACCACACAGAGAAACATATACATAATGCTCCCTATATTTCCACAGAGTCAGTCACCCCCTTCAACAGCCTCCTCACTCATTGCTGTTGTTTGCATATGGCATTGGGGTTCCCTCCATCTCCGTATTCAAACTGCTGCTCTCACCATCCAGCCACTTCTGTGGGGTAACATTGAATGTACAGATTGAATGGCCTAATTGAACAGAATATCTCTCTTCCCTTGCTTCATATGAAATATTTGCTTTCTTCAGGAGTGCATGCATGCGCACACACAAATATGCTGTGAGGTCTGAAACTTACATCCAGGACCATTGTGTGATCTCTTCACTATGTGGACTCTGCCAGTCTATCCCCTCTCTAGGGTTGCCATATTCTGAAGAGCAAATAAAGAGGACACATTTAACTATGGATCGCTATGGCAACTCTTATAATGAAAATGAGGATTTGTCCTGGAAAAAGACCCTTTTCTCCTTTCTTCACTTGTTTTTTATTCCACTTCACTTTGATTGCTTGTGTATAATCTTCTTAATGGTATTATGAAATGATGTGATGCTTTTTTTTCTTTTTTAACTTTTGTTGTTTATATTTGTTACTTGTGTTGTTACAGAAATTCTGAAAAACAACAGCAATGAATTGTGCATAGGAAAAAGCCTTGGCAGTGCACGCAAAACTTTGCTTTAGTATAGTTCCCTCCATGAATGTCACACTAAGCTTTTCCAGAATTTTGAAAAGATCATTTGACAAACAGGGCTCTGAATCATGTAGTCAAACTCAGTGTGACTCTGCACAGGAATATTTAGGGCAGATATTCTTCCCTGTCTTGCAGCTAAAAAGTTTCCTTTCAGGAATAGGTTCCTCTTGCATAATGGAGTTGGGAAGTATGCCAAGGTTCAGATTAGTGTAGAAGTTTCTGTGTTGCATGATATTCCTCAGATTATAATGTAACAGTGGGAGAGGAGGAAACTACAGTGAAATACCCCTGAGGTTGTTTGTGCTTTACATATCCATATATTTGATGAGGCAAAACATCCCCACATTCCTCAATATTGCACAGTCAGCAACTTAGGCTGTTGTTGAACTGCAGGATTCATCCTGTCCAATCAGTTCTGTTTTTATTAGGGATGGGAGAAATTTGGTTCAGTACACATTTATGGGCAAATCTACCTAATTTGCACTTTCTAAAACAATATGCAAACCAAAACATTCTTTTTCTGTTATTAATATTTTAATAATTAAATTTCAGTTATAGAAAATAAAGTGAAAAGAGGAAAGGGGGGAAAGTACAACTAAAAATATAAAATATAAAAATATTATAAGAAAAAAGATATAATATCAGTATCAAAATTTATTTCAGTCACAGACCAGCATAAGATAAAACATATGGATAAACTGAACACAAAAGACTTAAAACAGGTAAGGGATAAAAACTAGTAGTTAAAACGTGATTATATCACACATAAAAGATAAAAACAAGGCCAACAGTTAAAAGCAACTATAAGGGAGGAAGAGGTCTTGCATTTTGGACCCAGTTTGTGGCGCAAACCATCCTTCGACGAATATCCATCAGGCAGCGCAAAATCTAGCAACTTAGTATGTCACATCTGGGTTTTCATCTTGAAGTAGCAGGGAGGTATAAAGTTGTTCTGTACGACCTGGAAATTTATGTAGTACAGGCAAGATGAACCTAGCTCGTGTATCTATATAGTATTGGCAGTGAAAAAAGGCAAAATATATAATATAATACACTAAATATAAGCAGTTACAGTACCATACATTATCATACAGCTATATGAGTATTATTATTGTCCTAATACATATATTAATAACCTACTTTATTCTGTATACTCATTGCAAAAGTCAATATATTTATGCAAACGAAGTCTGCATCTATAAGCCATTGCAAGTGTTGTCATGTCATCAATCCATTGATTAGAGGGGACCATAGCTTTCTTCTTTACATTCATTAGTTCCAGTCTTTTGGCCACAGTTAAGGCACATAAAATCCATTTTTGTTGTCCAGTTGTCAGCTTGCATACAATAGGTATAATTAAAAAGAAAATTTTCCTTTGAGAATATTAACTTTTTCCGCACAGTCATATTTATACAGTCTAACGCTTTCTCCCAAAACCTAGTGAGTATAGGCAACTGCAATAACATACATTTCAACGAGGCATTATCCTTATTACATCTCCAATATAGAGCTACATTAGACAGTCCTTTTTTATATACAGTGGTACCTCGGGTTAAGTACTTAATTCGTTCCGGAGGTCCGTTCTTAACCTGAAACTGTTCTTAACCTGAAGCACCACTTCAGCTAATGGGGCCTCCCGCTGCCGCCAGAGCACGATTTCTGTTGTCATCCTGAAGTAAAGTTCTTAACCCGAGGTATTATTTCTGGGTTAGTGGAGTCTGTAACCTGAAGCGTATTTAACCTGAAGCGTATGTAACCTGAAGCGTATGTAACCCGAGGTACCACTGTACAAGTCTAATGGAGTCCAATAAATTCTTAATAATATTTTTCTGTTGTATAATTCTGTTGCATAAGCTGTAATTTAAAATCTACAGACACCATTATTACAGAAGCTAAAGCGGTTTCCCACTGTCTAGGTAATACTGGAAGAACAGGTAGCTTCACTCTGGGAGGCTTTGGGAGGGAAAAAGAAAAGCAGTCGAAGAATGGGAGTGTTCTGAGGGCTGAGGAGAAAGTTGGTTCTGAAATTAAGTAGGAGAGGAGTATAGCTCCTGACCTGTGTGTGTAAAATCTACCCTGAGGAAAATATCTACAGCTAGAGAAAGGCTTAGACTGAAAAACAGTGTTTGGTGTCTTGTGAGAGTATTCAGACAAAAGAAAACTGGGAGGCTGAGTTTGAGCAAGGAGAAGAGCTGTGTGAAGAAAAACACTCTACTTGGGTTACACTTCAGTCAGGAGGGGAGAGATCTTCCTGAAAGAGAAGAATCCAAAACCAATTAGGAAGGGTGTGGTGATCCCCTGGATCTGCTACACTTCTAGAAGTACCTCAGGAGTGTGATTTATAGAAGACTGGGAAACTGACAGAAAGTACCACCTTGTGTAAGAACCAATGTACTGTAACACCATGATAAAAAGTTAAGGGACTGAAGTGAAATAACTCACAATAAGCAGAGCATTTACCATGTTGTTGAGAAACCTGTAACATCTAACTAAAGAGTAATAACTGAAAATAAGCAACTGAAGTGAAAATAAGCTGTGCATTTACTACCTTGTTTAGAAGCCTGTAACATCCACTAGATTTAATATAATTATAAATAAGTTAACTGTTTCCTTAAAGAATTTTATCTCCTGACACATCTTTGGTTTGAACAACTTTGTTCTGTGAAATAAATCCTTATCTGTTCAACTTCCCTGAGCCTCCAGGTGTCAAAGATATTTCTCACACAAAGACAGTAAGATAAGCACTTGGTAGTTAAAAGAGAGGGGTTTGCTGCAATTGGAGGTAGCACTGTGATCTGAAATAAAACTCACAAGTAAAATAAAGCACTACAATAAAATTTTATATTTTCCGAGGGAAAGATTCCTGTCAGGCAATGGCACTCCCATCTAGAACTCCTCAAGTGAGAGGAGACAGCCAGGGAGAAGCTCAGACTGAGGGAGCAACTTTTGAGGGCAGTTCTAGTCAGGAGGTGAAATGGATGAAAATAAAACTTGAAATGGCAAAAATAGAGGCAGAGAAAGAAAAAGGCAGGCTTCAAGCAGAACAAGCCAGGCTTCAAGTAGCACAACAGATTCAGTTGGCCAAAATACAAGTGGAAAAAGAAATGTCAGACAGGGAAGCTAAATGTCAAGCAGAACAGGCCAAAATAGAAGTAGTACAACAGATTAACTAATGAAGATACACACAGGAAGGTGATGGAAGGAATATGAAGGGCCCTGTGTGAGAGGCAGGGTAGAGAGGATCTCCCAGGGTGGGAGGCTGGGGGAAGAGAGGAAAGAGTTCACTCTTCTGTGTGGGGGGGAAAGGTTAAGATATAATTATGATAGAGGACATTGTGCTTATTTTTCTTTTTCTTTCTTCTTCCTTTTCTTTATCTCTCTCTCTCTCTCATTCTTACTTTATTATATTAGCTTGGCTTTTATTGTATTTTATGTTGAAAACACTCAAGAAAATATATGTAAAAAAAAGAAACACTAGACAATCCCATTTAAGGGACAGGTGGCAACCTTACCTGCTCCTGTCCCTCATTCTGGTGGATTTGACATTTCTTCAGGAGCTAAGGCCATGGTTACACAAAGTCCACCATACTTCCTTATTAAATGAAAGATCTGTGCTTTCCTATCCATATATTGTTTCAAGACATGGTTCCATATGACAACCATAACACAACCAGTGTCAGCCCCAGTGCGAACCAACATGCCCATGCTGGCCTAGGTTTTTTTGCTGGACCTTATTTCTTGCTGCCCCCATCATCTGTTACTCTCTGGGTGCTCATTTGAAGGGAGGCTGGACTGTGGTGGGATCCTGGACTTGAGCCCTGAGGTCCAGTCCCAGCTGCACCACTTCCCTCACATGAGGATAGCAGAGGCAGTGAAGAGTTTCAGGGATCGACTTCCATAGCAATTCTACTTCCAGCGAATGTATGAAACATAAGTTCTATCAGGCTACAGCCAACACAATGTCAACAAGGCTGCTTTGAAGAATATGAAAGGACACTTAATGTAGCATTTGTGGGCCAATTTGGCAGGACTGGGTCATCGATTCAAAGTAAAGTCTGCTTTTTATTCAAGAAAATAGCATACAAGCAGAGAGCATGCAAGCTTGGTTGCCAAGATGGCTCTTGGCCCCTTCAGCTTTTCGCTGACACTCCTCCTCCGCCGGATGTGTCCCAAGCAGGCATAAACTCCAGCAGGAAGGAGCCCCCATTGTGCTTTCTGAGCTTTTTGTTCAACTACATGCAAAGTCCTTTGTGACCTTGGAGTCAAAGTGGCAGGGGAGCTTAATACAGTGGGGCTGGGCAGCTCCTGTGAAGCTGTTTCAGCTTCTGTCCTTCCTCCTCTCCTTCAGATCTCGGGACTGAAGTGTTTCCCTCTGCCCCCTGTCCTGCCCTTGAAGGGCTTGCTGACTCTGGCTCTTCTCTTGCACTCAAGCCTGTTGCTTCCCCCCCACCCGACCAGTTTTCTGAGTCCCACCACTCTTATCCTGGCTCTGAGCCTTCCTCCTCCGCTGCCTTCCCAGGGGGTTCCTTGGATGGAGTCTCCCAGCACTCCTTTTCAGCCAGCCAGTTCCTGACACAATTCAGCTCTTTTACAGATTTATTATATATTATATTATGCATATATTGGGGGGTGTAAGATGAGCATCTAATGTGTTTAATAGCTAATCATTGTGTACATTCACTAGGCATCATGGAGAATGTGCACATAAACTGACTATGCACATTCCTGGTCAATATACGGAATCTCCAACAGGCCTTTGGGCATGTACATCTCAACTGATATCTCCAGTCAGTATGCATAGCCTCCAAAAACATAACCTTGTTTCCTAAGTCTAGTGCAATTTGCACCCCTGGTCTGCTGTTTAATATCACCTGGGCCACAACCTGATGTGGAAAGAAGGGATGTGGTTCCAGATCAATATTAACTTGTTTTCTGTAGTCCATCTTCCTATCCCCAACTCTCAGTCAGTGAGTAGCACAGAGGTGACTGTAGGGAGAGGAGACCTAAACATTTCCTTCGCAAATCCTGATGAAAATCCCCACCCCCACCCCCTCAGCAATTAACCTTAGGAAAAAACTAGATGTCAGTCAACATTGGGATTGGAGGAGAAGGAAGAATTAATCAGCTGAGGAAGGGAAAAGAGGTCTGGGACAGAAAGGGTGTTAATTCTGCTCCAACCCATTGCTTGGGCAATCAGTGGGAGAGTGCATGTTGTGGGATGGTGACCTGGATGGCAAATGTTAATCCTGATTGTTTGGGCTAGCAATTACCGGTACTTATGCACAAGAAAAGTAAAGTGTTTGCTTTTGCCAACGTTCTCCTGGGTTCCTGGAACACAAAGTAACTTTCACCCATTTGGGAATCTCATATTGAAGCAGGGCAATTACATGAATTTCTCCTTTGTACTAGACATATACCTTCAAAACACAAGGACATGTCACCCAATGCATGAATGCCGGAAACAAGGTATATTTGGTAATAGAGAAAAATATCAAGACACAGTTAGGCAATGAAAACCTCTGCAGATGGTACAATGGCATATTCGTTTTATTATTACACCCCATTTTGCAGAGAGGAACCTAAAGGTAACAGATAATAGCTAGCCAAGAAAGCAACTAAGTTGGCCTGTGCCTTGTGCAGAATTTGAACTTAATCACTTTACATGACAGATGTAATTAATTACTTAGATTAGAGAATGTTAATCCCATTATGAGGTTAAACTGTCTTGAAAGTAAGATAAGGAATTGTACAGTGGTACCTCGGGTTTAGTCCTTAATTTGTTCTGGAGGTCTGTTCTTAACCTGAAACTGTTCTTAACCTGAAGCACCACTTTAGCTAATGGGGCCTCCTGCTGCCGCTGCGCCGCCGGAGCACGATTTCTGTTCTCATCCTGAAGCAAAGTTCTTAACCTGAAGCACTATTTTTGGGTTAGCGGAGTCTGTAACCTGAAGTGTATGTAACCCGAGGTACCACTGTACTGTCTGCATAAAACGATCAAAAACTAGTAAAGAGTTTAATTGAAGACTTATAAAACACAGCTATATTCTTTATTATGATCCAGGGCACTGGGAATCAAAAAGGCACACTTTCCTGTGTCATATTTACTTGTTCATCATTCTATATAACCAGCCCCTTCCTCTCATGTCTGATATTCTTCACACATCCACCCTACACATTCCCCATTCCCCATTGCCACAGCATCTGGTCCTTGTTTAGGTCTCCTGATCCTGAGTGACACCCCTGCACCTACTGCATTTTAGTTTAAGTGGGACCTGTCTGCTTTCTCTGCATGAGGTTCCTTCTCTGTCCACTCGCTTCTCCGCATGGTTTTCCAATGCCTCTTATGTCTTCCCTCATGCCTCCCCTCAGCAACAGGAGCTACATTTTCTCTGCAGGGTTTCACACCAGCTTCCCATAGCATCCTTCTCCCTTGCAGTCTGCACATGGAAAAGTGTCTGGGATGATTTGAACCTCTGAGGTGAAAACATGCTTATCGTTCTCAGGTCCTTTGAAAGTTACCTGGAAAAGAAATTGGAGTTCTGCTCAATATGTTCCTTTGCAGAGAGCTGAATGGAGCAGGATTAGGAATTTATAGCACAGAGATATCAAAGAAATAATGGATGCATCTTACTGCAGATTTTAGAAGCAGTGCTGAATCGCAGAATACTTCATGCCTATTTATACAGTTGCACAACAGTCTTGGAGAACTTAGTTTCAATTAATATATGTATATTAAAGAGAATGTACATAAAACAGTTAATGTACGTAAAACCCGACATCGTGCACATTCAGCACCCTTCATGGAAAATGTGCAGCCCATGTTTCTATGAAGAAGAAATTGTGCACATTTCTCGGTCAAGATGCATATTCTCTAATAAAGCTTGGGAAACCTGCCTACAGCATCTGAATTCTGTACATTGTTAGCCATTATGCTTCCCAACAGCCTTTGGGGAATTTGCATGTCACACTTGAATGTTGTACATTCTCTGGTCAATATGCATATTCCCCCCATTTGTATGTATACTCTCCAAAAACATGCATGTTTTCTATCTCTTGTTCAGTGTGTAATCTGTGTGTAATTCCCAACTGCTCTATCAGCTGTCTAATCTTACATGGCACACAAAAAACCCTCCCACTGATCAGCAGGGCAGCAGGAAGTGCGGAAGGGAGTCCAGATAAAGATTATTTGTTTCTGCTTGCCATTTCACTTTTCACCATTCTCACTTGTTTCCCAGTCAGCTGAGCAGCAGCAGGAGGTTGCAGGGAAAGGAACATTTTATACCTCCCCATCCTCTTCCACTATTCCAATGGAAATTGCCTCCCCCTACACTGCTATTAAGCTAAGGAAAAAGCTGTGCAAGAATGAGTCAAATACTCGACTAGAGATTATATTTACCTCAATAAAGAAACCCTTCCATCCCAATAATGGCTTTGACAATTCTGCTTTATAAACACCTGTTCCCTGCAAAGAGATAAGACAGAAGAAGGTGCTGAGAAGCGAACATGTAATATTAAGAAATTATAGAATGTTCATTAGTGTGAATTTGAAGAAGAGTGAGCTGAGGTTCCTGATTTGTGTCTTCCAAGGATAGGGAAGAGGGAACAGTGGTGGAGGATGGCCACAGATAACATAGCCCTTCTTTCCAGGTGACCTTAAACCACCCTATGTGTTATGTATTGAAGTTCTCACCCTGGCCACCAGGAGTATTGTGTATATAGTTTTTACTCAGGTCCACGTCAGTTAATTTAGGTGGGAAACCCTGGGCTGTTGTTGTTGTTACAATGTTGACAGCCGGCTGCCTATAAAAGCAGGCCGGCTGAGCTGTTCAGTTCAGTTCCAGCTTACTATAAAGAACCACTTGGAGAAATCTCTGTGTCGACTGCTATGTCCACCCACAACTTAATACTATGGATTTCCAATGGATGTGATCCCCAGCGTGCTTTGTTACATAGAGCAGGTTCTCACTCCTGCATTAGATAAATCAGCTCTTTCTAGCTAGCCCTTGGGATTATCTCCAGGACACCTCCCAAAAAAACCACACCCTTCACCAGCTGTGCTTTCCTCCCCACTTGGAATGTTTTCCCCTGACTGGAATGTGTCCTTGAATTCTGATAATGCTTCTTGCTTGCTTGGATGGTAGATAGAGAAAGATGTGTGAGTGTGAAGAAACTAGGCTACTGCACAATGGTAGAATTCACATTGATTGCTCTGTTGACTTTTGCCTCTGACACTGGCCTGCACAAAGTTGTGCAGAAGAGAACGTGGCTTTTGGTCAGAAAGAGGTTCCTCACCCCTACTACGCGTGTAGAGACATACTCCCCACCACATTAGGGAGCCCTACTCCCTAGCATGGGTGATTTTACAACTGCAACATAAAGACAATGTTCTTCTGCTAGGTGCAGGGGAATGTTTTGGGTAACTCAGACAGTGAAGGAATCCCATTATATTTATTGGTTTGATTGATTTCTTACAGATTCATTCAATTAATGTCTTACCTTTCCTCCTAAAGGAGCTCAGAAACATTAATTGAATGAATCTGCAAATACCGAAACAAATTCAATATCCGCAACAGAAGTCCAGCTTTAAAGGAAGACATTTCTTTCCCAAGAACGGCTTTTGTGTTTGTGTCTTTAGGACGCTTGACATCCTCAGCTTTGTGAAGAAACTAAGGAAATTCTAATCCTCTTACCACTTTATCAACCTTGCAAGGTTTCCAAAACGTAAGACTCAAAAAAGGGAAGGAACACCTTAATACCCTGAAGTCACGCCTGAGAATGAGAAGGGAAAGAAGAGATTTGGCATGAGCACAGAATAAACTGATTTGTGGAGAAAACTACCACCAACAATATATTATTTCTAAATTCACTGATACTGTTTTAAATGTACAGCGCAGATGGGACCTAGTAGTTTGCTGAGATGCTCACTGATAGAAAGCCCTTTCTTTCTTTCTTTCTTTCTTTCTTTCTTTCTTTCTTTTCTTTCTTGAAAATTGGTAAGAAAGAAAATTGGTAAGAAAGAAAAAACTTCAGGCTTTTTTGTATATGTTGACTTTGTATATTGTTCTATGTAGTAATGAATTATATAAAATATTTTGGAAAGAATCCTACCTGTTGGTGAGCCATGTGCAAGCAAAGAAACATTTAGTTTCTGAAGGCTCCTGATCTGTGTAGAGATAGATAATACCTGTGGCATTTGTCTAGAAAGAGAGAGAATAGCACAGAAAAATCAAATCTCCCTCCAGCAATGAGCCATTCCCATTACCCTCTCCAGCAGCTACTGCTTTAACTGGCTGTGTCATGCAACACCCTATGTAAGGTCAACCCATATAAGTTGCCAAATGCATAAAGGAAACTGAGAACCTTGAATTTTTGCTTGTGCTTTCATGCTAATGGCATATTCACATGACATTTTTAGGTATACGGTGAATTTTTCTTTTTAGCATACAACTAAAAATGTAATGTCGGAATGAGACACATGTGTGCATATGCAGGTATACTCATCAGGGTCAAGAGTAGCTGCAGCTACATGTGAAGTGTATACTCCTTGCAAACTAAGAAAAAATAATTGGACACATCACAGAAAAGCACCAATGCTTATCTGTACTATTCTCACCTGGCCTAAAAAAAAAATTACTATATTTTAAATAGAAATACAATATGGTGGTGGGGAAGATTGTGATTAAGTTACCTGCTCAGCCTGCTGTCCAGGTGTTAGGTGTCAGCTGGTGATTCAAGGCCCCCAACTCTCTTTTCTTAGGGTTCTTCTTTATCTTTAAATTGCACTTGAACCTGGCAGATCTTCAAGCAGAGGACTCCAGCAAACAGCATTTTCTAGTCATGCAGATGTAGGACTGCCGTCTCTAAAGTAGAGCACAAGGACCCCCTAGTAATCTTGAGCCATTCTCTCTCTCTCTCTCCCCTTTCTCCCCATCTTTCTTGTGGGGAGATCTGTGATCAGATTTCTCATATTATTTTTTTAAGCTAAATGTAGCCTGGAAGGGGGGCAATTTATAAAAATGCATTGGTGTTAATGGATGTCAGACCAACATTTCCCCCTCACACCATTTCCAATATTAAAAAACAAAAAGAGATCCCATTACAGTTCTCTCTTTGGCCATCATCCAGGCTGTGTTGTAAGGATAAATATTGAAAGATCTACACCCCCCTCAGCCTTCCTGAACGAAGATGAAAACCACAATAAATAGTATATTGATACTATTGAAGTACTGATACTACTGATACTACTGATACTGATACTACTGATACTACTGGTCTAGCAGTCATTTGCTCTTCCATGGGAATCTGAGTACACAACCAACTTTCTGAGCCTGTTCTGGATCACTTCAGGACACTTTCTCTGTGACTGAAAGAGGAACTGACACATATATTCTGTAAATAAAAGAACACCCTGGATCTTAGGAGGCCAAGAAGAAATGCAGCAATATTCTGATGATTATTAGTACACTAAAGGCAAGCCAAGCGTGCCCTCAGAAAATTCTATAATAATAGAATGTAGATTTTAAAGGGACCGTGAGGGTCATCTAGTCCAACCCACTGCAATGCAGGTAACTTTTGCCCAATGTGGGGATTGAATCCAAAACCCTGAGATTAAGAGTCTCATGCTCTAGCAACTGAGCTATCCCAGCTATTGTTTCCATCATTTACTGGTAAACGATAACATTAACCAGGGCCGGTTTGTATATCATCATAACAACTTTCCTGCCTTCAACATTTCTGATAATTTCTTAGGAATCTTGAGTTCGACTGAGTGTGCTTAGTAAAGGCCCACATCAATTAGGGACAACATACATCCATGGCTTGGGGTAAATTAGAAAACAAGCTTCATTGACTGAATTATTTCTGTCATTTGCATGTAAAGCAACATCAGTTTTCCTCACCTCCACCCTTTTCCAAGAAATTTGAGGCATGGTCAAATTCTGCATGGTGCTGAGATAAAAGGCTCTGCACGTCTCTAGGACAGATGGTTTACTCCATGGGAGTAATGTCGCAGCGTGATTAGTGTTCGGGAGGAATCTGCAATGCAACAGAGAGGTTTTTGCAAAAATAGCTTCCTTGCAATAGACTAAGATAAAGGAATGACATGTTTCTTCGAATCACAGAAATTTGACATTCTAGAGTTTTTTCTCCTCCAAAAGAATGCACACATATAGAGAAATATACAAGGAAAAAATACTGCATCATCATGCAAAGCCTATGTGAATTGTGCAGCAAAGATCAGCAGCTTTGTTCACTGGTATTGTTCAGATTACACAGGTGGGCTCCCACAACAGCTGAAGGATCTGCTGTGAGTTCTCAGCTCATATTACAGCATTGTCTCTCATCTGAGGCTCAAGCCTTCTGGTTGCTGCCTTTAACCAGAGGGATGATTGTGTGCCCAGCCCAGAGTCCCCCACCAGACACACCTGACTGCAAAAGGGGGGTGAATGAATGGACAAGAAAATCGTCTGGGATGAAAATGGCCACAACTTTATTGATTTCAGATATAGGAAGCCTTGCCATAGGCACTGGACATGTATCCCTCTCAGTGCCGCCCCCAGGGGGGGGGGCTGAGGCATGACAGGGTCAATTCAGGGATGGGTCCAACACAAAACACAGGTTTACACAGATGGCGCCAAACGCTGAGGGAAGCCACTAGTCCTATGCAACTGGCACTTTGGACAGAGACTTCCGTCCAGACCCCTCTAACAGGGTTATCGCCACTGCAGGGAGCAGTCACCGCTTCACCACACCCCAATTGGATGAAAGACTATAGGATTCCACCCAAGGCCTAAACCGGCAAAGTTATGACTAGTGCTATGGGGAAGGTGAAACCTGCAGTGCAGGGAAAATTCCTTCCAGGCCCCGAAAATGGCGACCATTCACAGACCACAGCAAAGCCCTCCTAATGGGAAAAGAAATGGTTAATGCAGCAAGCATAAAGGGAGGGAACAGGTGGGTGTGACAGGAGCGCAGGGTCAGCCAGGCTATCTTTTTGGCGGGTGCACCTAAGTGAAGCCTGCCTCATCCAGGTGTGCCTGCCTAGGCCATGCCTCCCAGGCCGCCACTGATTGGCTCAAATTGAATCAGGGTTTGGCAGGAACACCATGAGTCTGTGCGATGGCCGAGGGGGACAAGATGGTGCATTGTGTCCGGGCAGTGAGGGAGGCGCCTCATCAGGCCGCAACCACCACTCACCGAGGAGAGATGGTAAGTGGCCATTCTTGTCTCATAAAGGACAGTCTGGTAATTTTCTGCAGCAGGAACTCACCGGATGTATTTCTTTCCAGCTAGCTGATCAAAGAAATAGTAAGTGTCATCAGGCAGGTTGACTTCATCTCCTGTTGCACCAATTGAGCACCAGGTCTTATTTTGGTATCGCTCATTATATGCTGAGGATGGAAAAATTAAATGATATTGTAATTGGAAACACTGCTACTTAATTTCATCATCAAAGGCTGGTAAGATTGGATAACAGCAATGCAAAACAAGAAACATTCATTGAGCAGGTTGGGAATAAAAATATTATTGAAAAATATGTAAAACAGCCTTATTGTGGCAAACTAAGACCAAAGATCAAAGCCTAGGTAGCAAATGTTGGCGATGCAATGTTGAAAAGGGAGCGTTCCTTTGCATTAAAAAAAAGTTTGGTAGTAGGTACTCCAGGTCATCAAGAAAGCGATATGAGGTGCCTCTGGATGCTTGAAGAATTCAGTCTATGCAAAATCCTGATTTGCACCTCTCGCACTGGAACCTTTAAATATATTTATTAGGTTAATTTTTCATCCCCGCTTCTGCTGCAATAACTAGGGCTGGGAACATTTTTCTGCACAAGACAGAGGACAGGATTGCACACCCTTTTGTTCCAGGTGCAGAATCAAACTGGACTGGGAGAACTGGTGAATGTGGTAACATAAGTACACAAGAAAAGCATCTTGGAGTAGAGCAATGGTCCACCTGGCCCAGCACTCTGTTCTCAAAGTGGTCAACCAGATATCTGGAGAAAACTGGTAAGCGGGATCCAAGCATCAGAGCACTCTCCCCTCCTTCAGTTTCCAGTAAGTCACTTTGACTTACTTTTCGCGGGGGGGGGGGACTCTGTATAGAGAAGTTTTTAATGTTTTACTATGATTTTATAAATTGTTGGAAGCCACTCAGAGTGGCTGGGAAAACCCAGTCAGATGGGTGGCATATAAATATATTATTATTATTATTATTATTATTATTATTATTATTATTATTAACAGTAACAAGCACTTTGTACTTGGAAGCTTAAACACATTGAAATACATATTTAAATTAATATTTTGAGAGAAAATACATTTTTAAATGTATATTAATTTGCCTTTAAATATGAGTTTTGATGGGATTTTAATGAAAATAATTGTGGATTAGAGAGAAGTTAGTATACAATTATAGATAAAAGCATGCAAACAAAGAAAGAATACCGTTATGGGTAAAAACATGAAGCATTGACCAGAAATAGATTTCTCCCCATCCACCTGTATTTCAGGATGTCTCCACATTCATCATAAAGTAATAGTCTTAAGCAGTGCATTTCCCCCCTAAAAAAATGTTTAGTGGTACTCTCATTTTCCTACTCTTATTGAAATACTTGTCCCTCAAAGAAGGCCAAACTTAGATTCACAAAATGTTTGGGGGTATGCGTACCCCTGCGTTCCCCCTCCCCCGCCCCCAAAAAAGCACTGGTCTTAAGCCAGGATTCCACAGCTTGCTGCCATGGCTTCAGATGCGAAAGGGCCTAGTTTCTGAGTTTTCAAAAAGGGAAGTAGAAAAGAGGAGAGGAATTGCTTGATTTAATTGATTCATTCCTCAGCCCTCTACATAACAACATACTTTTCAGTGTTCTTCCTCCCCAAGTATTTCATTGTTTTCTCTTAAGTGTACAAGAAACAACAATCACGATTCAACAACCCCCTAATCCTCTCTCCACAGAAGCACCAAATGGCCTTTTAATTAAATCGACCTCATGCTCTTCAATGTTTCTTACATGCATTATAGTGCCACCAGAATTCCCCAGGGCTGCCCTTTCCCACTTATTCAACCCTTTCTTCTGCTACCATCTCATTCACCAGAGAAATATGAGATGGTAAGAACTGCTCACCAAATGGATCAATGTGTGAATTTAATTTCTGGAACCGTGTGGTGTCCAACTGCCGAGTTATATTCAAGTGATAGTAATCATTCCGTGTACATGACCAGCCACAGTATGCTCGGTATTGATGATGCCAGTTCTGTACCAAAGTAGACAGAAGTGAATTCTATGTGCACATCAAATAAGAATATTCTATTCTACATCAGTAGACTGTCCCTATTTTCTGAGGAATGTTAGAGGGGAATATATGGCACTGTCATATATTAAGATCCCGAAGTTCTTCAGGATGGAGGACCATCAAATGCTACAACTGTAAGATTTATTCAAATCTTTAGCAGGGCTAAGCTCAGAGGCGTATATAGGGTCATTGGCACCCTTGGCTAGGAGCTGTATTGGTGGCCCCCGCCCCACATAAATATGAGAAGCAGGTGAGGTTGCCTGTGCCCTGGCGGGGGTCAGGTTCGCCAACCCCTATGTACACTTTTGGCTAAGCTGATAAACAAAAAACAAGACATGGCAATAAGTTATCCCCTTCACACTGTCAGTGCCTTTGTATAATGGCTTTTTTGGTTATTTACTTGTGTTGTGTTGACAAATACTTCCTGCCATTCCCTTGGTGGGCCAGAATATATGTCTTATTCAGAAGCTTTACTGCACATATGTTATTTTAAAGTACAAATTTGTACCTAATCATGTATTGTTCATCCTACTCACTTCTGTCTACACTGTGTGTCTGCCATATTTTTTGCTTAACCTTAATATTTTTGGATTACATACGTACATACATGTATTATTTTATTTGTATGCTACTTTTCCACAGTTCAAACATGCTCAAGGTGGCTTACAGCATGAAAAAAATGCATAACTACAGTATAACAAAAGTAGTTCTAAACAATAAGTGAAAGATTCAAAATACAATTTCTATTACTCTATGAAATCATCCAGTTCACCTTGCATAATTGCCAGGATTTGGGGAAGAGAAATATGCTTGCAAAGCTTTGTCCCTCCCCAGCCCCATAACCCAATAGCTGAGTTAATAAACCAACATTTGGGGCCAGGATATTTGAAAGACTCTGTTCCCCCATGAGTCTGCCCCCCTTACAATCATTGGGGGGATTGCTCACTGTCCCTTGCCTTCAAAAGCATGGCTGATTAGGACACAGGACAGGGTCTTTGCAGCAGTGGTGCTGAGGCTGTGGAGTGCCATTCCTCAGAAGTTTCACTGGCTCTCACACTTGTAGCCTTCCTGCAAATGGTCAATGTATTCTTATTTATCCTGAGTACTGTACTATGAATGAACTGTGACGAAGACCAGGAGTGCCAGCTCAGGGGCCAGAGCTGTTTTGGGCTTCCTCAATGTTAAGAGGATCCATCAGCCACTGAAAGCCAAGCCATTGCATTACATTGTGCACATGACATCACAAGTGTGTGTTGCATGTGCAACATCACACACACGGACAATATCGGGCCCCCTCAACCTTTGGTGCAAGCTGGCACCTCTGAAACAGACTCATACACAGCCATATACACAGCTAGTGCACCATCCTATGAACAGCCTTCTCTTTGATTGCTGTAAAGAAAGTGGATACTCACCTGAATGAAATTCAACTGATCATAGACAATTGGAAGAAATGACACAACTCTCTTCTTCAAAGCTGCTGTGACCCAGGTGGTCCAGCCGCGCTGCAATAAAGTGACAAAACATAAAGATGGAGAGGTGTGCAGTTCCTACTTGAGAGACTGAACATGGCATATACAGTACAGATGAAATGGGGATGAGCATGCATAGGGTTAATATTGGGGTACAGGAAAGCCAACCTACCTTGGAAACACCAGTCAATGTGAACTTTTTGATTTTCACCTTTCCACCGGATTCTTTCAGCATTAAATCTGTTACAGTGTCCATGCCACGCACAGCTGCCTGCACACAAGAGAAAAGGAATATAGTCTCTGGAGTTCAAAGAAGATGCTTGGATTGGGTTCAGCTATATCCCTCTAATAAAGGTAAAGGGACCCCTGACCGTTAGGTCCAGTCGTGACCGACTCTGGGGTTGCGGCGCTCATCTCACTTTATTGGCCGAGGGAGCCGGCGTACAGCTTCCGGGTCATGTGGCCAGCATGACTAAGACGCTTTTTGTGAACCAGAGCAGCACACGGAAATGCTGTTTACCTTCCCGTTGGAGCGGTACCTATTTATCTACTTGCACTTCATGCTTTTGAACTGCTAGGTTGGCAGGAGCAGGGACCAAGCAACGGGAGCTCACCCCGTTGTGGGGATTTGAACTGCCAACCTTCTGATCGGCAAGCCCTAGGCTCTGTGGTTTAACCCACAGCGCCACCAATGTCCCTATCCCTCTATTAGTATGACAGAGTTAAAGTGCCTTCAAAAGGTGTCAGGTCTTCATGCCTTTAATGTTTATTATTATTATGTACTAAATTGGTTAGTTGCTTTATCTTGCCCAGGACAACCCTGATCAACTTCCAAACCAACCAACAGACAATAAACCCCACATAGTTACCTTAAAGGCAAGAGGAAAGAGAAATAAATTAAGAACATCCCACCAACTTCTAAAAAGTCCCAAATAGTTAAAGGTCAAAGGCCTGGTTATACAGGAAAGCTTTTGCCTGGCACCTAAATATATGTAGTGAAAGCCCCAGGGTAGTCTAACTGAGGAGCGAATTCCACAAACAGGGAGCCACTACACTAAAGACCCGTTCTAGTTCACATGGAGGGGACACATAAAGAATGGCCTCAGATGATGAACGCAGAGTCTGGGGTGGTTTATATAGGGCATGAATGTGGTGGCAGCAGTGCATCTGTAGCAGAGGAGGCAGGGTGCACCTGCAGAGGAGAAGGTGCAGCCGCATAGGAGGAGGCAACAAGTCATGTACTCTTTGAATCCAGATCTGTCGCCTGAGGCCGCCACCTCACCTTGCCTCCTTCTAGGTTCTGTGATTTGCAAGCAGATTTAAAAAAAATTAAAAATGAGGCATATGTGCTTTGCAAATGTT